>NC_092749.1:42951786-43576786 GCF_047496795.1 Chiloscyllium punctatum | reverse complement strand
AACACTTCATAACTTTTGTATAAATTTTGTCCATTATTTACAACTGTGCTTCAAAAATCCCAACAGTCTAGCCTTCTGTCCTCTGCTTGTCACGGCATTTCTGCAGCGGTCAATTTGATAATGGCACACTCACCACCACCTGTGATGCTGTGTTCCCAGTGAAACCATTATTCTTTGCCACTTTGTCAATCCCCTGCTTGTTTAAGCTCAGGCGATGCAGAAATCGAAAAAAAAAGATGAGGCAATGTAACAGTGTAGCAATGTAGGTCGGTAGGACAGGAAGGGACAGAATGTTTAACAGTAATTGGTCATCAGTGATTGAAGTCCATGTAAGGACTAATAGTAAAGAAAATAATTTAAAGGTTTTTTTACCTGACTGCATTAGAACATAAATGATTTAGTCATACAATACAGTTAGATTGTTTGGGTTTCAATAACAGGGGAAATGTGCTGGATCAACTCCCCCCTTTTAAACTCCCTTGGTCAGCTGCAGCAAAGATTTCAAATACATTTTAGACAACAGTTATATCACACTGGAATTAAATGTAGTTTGCTACATCAAAATTAAGTAACCAAATATAAGACTTTCTTGTATGAATGAGAAAGAAATTTTATTACCTACTTTCCTCAAGAAAAATAATAAAATGTGACATCAAACACAGAAAAACACAGAAATACAGTTTGAAAAAGGGAGAGAGTGTCTCATACAAAATAGAAGATCAAGGATGGGCATTTTACAAGTTCTCAGGATCCTTCATCTGTTAGGTTTTAATCTAAAACCATAATTGTTTACTTTTATCCTTAGCAGGAAAGCAATTTGTAGATATCTTTGAGTTCTCAGTGAGTGAATATTCTTCTGATTTGTTTCTCACTGGGTATTGCCTTCTGAGACGCTGATAGAAACAGGGAGAGAGAATTTTCCAGTTCTGCTGTTACCAATTTATTTTCCTTCTCTCTCTACCCAAAAGCTGTTTGCCTGAAATACAGTTCACTTGTGTATTCCCATATCTGTTCTTTTATTCAAGATGGGTAAATTGTCTAAGCCCTTAATTTCAATATGTGAAACTTCCAGAAAGGTGTGAATCAACCCCTAGGTACAAATGTGAGTATCAATGCCTTCTGATACTGATGTTAATTTTTGGTTCAGACTGATTCTTATTTATTTGTGTCTCCATGAGCTTCATTTAACTTGGTCAGGTGGCCAGTGAAACCCTCTTAAATTAGTGTTCCACCTTTCATAAAACTATTTTAGTCCATTTAAGGTCTCAGGTCTGAAAAATCTGATGATGGAAGTCAAATATGCATTTTTACTGTCTTCATAACAAGGCATAATCACCATTGCACGTGCATGATGCTGGGAAATAAGTATGACAAGGTACAAAATGTTTTGAGAAAGAAAGACAGAATAGCAAAGGATAAGTGGTAGCCCTGACACCAAAGGACGATGAAAGGACAGTAAGGCAGGATCTTGACTTCAAAGATTATGAAGCTTAAAAAGGATGAATGGTAGTGAGAAATAGCAAGCATGAGAATCATTAAGAGACCCCCTAACAGTTGTTATAGATATTATCTCATCAACCTATGCAGACACATGATTACACAACTGTAAGCAGGTGGGACTTGAATTCAGGCCATCAGTTACAGAGTTTGGGACACTACCACAGCAAAAGAGCCCCCTCATGGTAGCTCTGCCTAGTTTTGAACTGAGCACCTTTTGTGTGTGTTACATGAATGTGATAGTCACTATGCTATGGAAACAAAACATAACAGTTGTTTGGAGAAAGTGAGGACTGCAGGTGCTGATGTTAAACCATTAAACTGAGAATTAAACAAGAAGATTTTGCAGTATACACTGAAGGCAATGTAATAATTGTGTGAGTCTTTACTTTTCATATAGACTGGCTCAACCAAATTGGCAAGGCTGTTCAGAGTATGAGGTTGTAGAATTTTCTTGTTACAATTTCCTGAAACAATGGCAAAACTATTTTATGACTATTAATGTGTCATGAGACAGGGTTAATTAGTGACCTCATAGTAAAAGATCCAATGGGAACTAATAGCCATAATACATTTGAATTCCGCACTAGATTTGATGGTGGGATGCTTCAGTTACATAGAACATAGAACAGTACAGCACAGAACAGGCCCTTCAGCCCACGATGTTGTGCCGATCACTGATCCTCATGTATGCACCCTCAAATTTCTGTGACCAAATGCATGTCCAGTAATCTCTTAAATGTCCCCAATGACCTTGTTTCCACAACTGCTGCTGGCAATGCCTTCCATGCTCTCACAACTCTCTGTGTAAAAAACCCGCCTCTGACATCCCCTCTATACTTTCCTCCAACCAGCTTAAAACTATGACCCCTCGTGTTAGTCATTTCTGCCTTGGGAAATAGTCTCTGGTTATCGACTCTATCTATGCCTCTCATTATCTTGATTAGGTCCCCTCTACTCCTCCTTTTCGCCAATGGAAAAAGTCTGAGCTCAGTCAACCTCCCTTCATAAGATAAGCCCTCCAGTCCAGGCAGCATCCTGGTAAACCTCCTCTGAACCCTCTCCAAAGCATCCATATCTTTCCTATAATAGAGCGACCAGAACTAGGCGCAGTATTCCAAGTGCGGTCTAACCAAAGTTTTATAGAGCTGCAACAAGATGTCACGACTCTTAAACTCAATCCCCCTGTTAATGAAAGCCAAAACACCATATGCTTTCTTAACAACCTTGTCCACTTGGGTGGCCATTTTAAGGGATCTATGTACCTGCACCCCAAGATCCCTCTGTTCCTCCACACTGCCAAGAATCCTATCCTTAATCCTGTACTCAGCTTTCAAATTCGACCTTCCAAAATGCATCACCTCGCATTTATCCAGGTTGAACTCCATCTGCCACCTCTCAGCCCATCTCTGCATCCTGTCAATGTCCTGCTGCAGCCTACAACAGCCCTCTATACTGTCAATGACACCTCCAACCTTTCTGTCATCTGCAAACTTGCTGACCCATCCTTCAATCCCCTCATCCAAGTCATTAATAAAAATTACAAACAATAGAGGCTCAAGGACAGAGCCCTGTGGAACACCACTCACCACAGACTTCCAGGCAGAATATTTTCCTTCTACTACCACTCGCTGTCTTCTGTTGGCCAGCCAATTCTGTATCCAGACAGCTAAGTTCCCCTGTATCCCATTCCTCCTGATCTTCTGAATGAGCCTACCATGGGGAACCTTATCAAATGCCTTGCTGAAGTCCATATATACCACATCCACAGCTCGACCCTCATCAACTTTTCTAGTCACATCCTCAAAGAACTCGATAAAGTTTGTGAGGCATGGCTTGCCCCTCACAAAGCCGTGTTGACTGCATTTAATCAAGCCATGCTCTTCCAGATGGTCATAAATCCTATCCCTCAGAATCCTTTCTAACACCTTGCAGACGACAGACGTGACACTTACTGGTCTGTAATTACTGGGGATTTCCTTATTTCCTTTCTTGAAGAGAGGAATTGCACTTGCCTCTCTCCAGTCCTCAGGTACAACCCCAGTGAAAAGCGAGGATGCAAAGATCTTCGCAAGTGGCGAAGCAATTGCATTTCTCATTTCCCAAAGCAGCTGAGGACAAATCTGGTCCGGGCCTGGTGACTTGTCAATCTTAATGTTTGACAAAGTTTTCAGCACATCAGCTTCCTCTATCTCTATCCATTCCAGCATGCACACCTGCTCTTCAAAGGTTTCATTCACTACAAAGTTTGTTTCTTTCGTAAAGACAGAAGCAAAAAACTCATTTAGGACTTCCCCTACCTCCTCAGACTCCACACACAAATTCCCTATGCTATCCCTGATCGGCCCTACTCTTTCTTTGACCATTCTCTTATTCCTCACATAAGTGTAAAATGCCTTTGTGTTCTCCCTAATCCGTTCTGCCAAGCTTTTCTCGTGCCCCCTCCTGGCTCTCCTCAGACCATTTTTGAGCTCCTTCCTCGCCTGCCTGTAATTCTCTAGAGCTGAGCTTGACCCTAGCTTCCTCCACCTTATGTAAGCTACCTTCTTCCTTTTGACAAGAAGCTCCACCGCTCTTGTCATCCAAGGTTCCTTTATCTTACCGCTTCTTGCCTGTCTTAGAGGGACATATTTATTCATCACTTGCAACAACTCTTCCTTAAACAGTCTCCACATGTCTATAGTGCCTTTACCATGGAACAATTGCTCCCAATCCATGCTTCCTAACTCACATCTAATCGCATCATAGTTTCCTCTTCCCCAATTAAATATCCTCCCATTTTGCCTAATCCTCTCCTTCTCCATAGCTATGTGGAATGTGAGGCAGTTGTGGTTACGATCTCCCAAATGCTCTGCCACCACAAGATTGGATACCTGCCCCGGCTCGTTTCCGAGCACCAAGTCCAGAAGGGCCTCTCCCCTTGTCGGCCTGTTAACGTACTGAGTCAGGAAACCCTTCTAAACACACCTTACAAAAACAGCTCCATTCAAATCTTCTGCTCGAAGGAGGTTCCAATCAATATTGGGAAAGTTAAAGTCACCCATTACAACAACCCTACTACGTCCACACTTTTCCAAAATCTGCCGACCTATGCTTTCTTCCACCTCCCTGCTGCTATTGGGGGGCCTGTAGTAAACCCCTAAAGAGGTGACTGCTCCCTTGCTGTTCCTAATTTCCACCCATACTGACTCGGTAGGCAGATCTTCCTCGACAATGGAAGCTTCTGTAGCTGTGATACCCTCTCTAATTAGTAGTGCTACACCCCCTCCTCTTTTTCCTCCCTCCCTATTCTTTTTAAATGCTCTAAACCCTGGAACATCCAGCAACCATTCCTGCCCCTGAGAAACCCATGTCTCTGTTATGGCCACAATATCATAGCACCAGGTACTGATCCATGCTCTAAGTTCATCACTTTTATTTCTGATACTCCTTGCGTTAAAGCAAACACACTTTAACTGATCCCTTGGTTCCTTCCCAGGAAAATCCTTCCCACTAGCTGGTCTACCTCTTGCTATTGCCTCATCTGCATCAACTCTCACCTCTGGTATACAACTCAGGTTCCCACCCCCAGCCATACTAGTTTAAACCCTCTCGAACTACTCGAGCAAACCTTCCACCCAGGACATTGGTCCCCTTCCAGTTCAGATGCAACCCGTCCTTCTTGTACAGGTCCCCCCTACCCCAGAAGGCATCCCCATTATCTACATATCTGAAGCCCTCCCTCCTACACCAGCTGCGCAGCCACATGTTAAGCTGCGCCCACTCCCTCTTCCTCACCTCGCTATCTTGAACAAAAAATCTGAAACATAAACAAAGTCATTGCAGAGGTATAAAAGAGCTGACAAAAGTTAAATGAGTAAATAGACGAAGAGGTATCGCAGTAAATAAACCTTTAAAAAATCAATTCAAAATGCTCAGCAAAAACACATTCTGTTGAAAACAAAAAGAAACTGAGCAAGAAAGATCTATCTGTGGTTTACTCAGGAAGTTAAGGACAGCATTTGAATAAAAGGAGAGACTTCTAACATAAAACTTAACAGCAAGCCTGAGGATTGAAATATTTCAAAAAGCAGCAAAGAATAATCAAAAAGTTGATAAAAGGGAGAAAAAAAAATAGAATATGAGAGTAAGCCAGCCAGGAATATAAAGACAGATTGTAAAATCTTTTACAAGTATATAATGTTTAACAGGCTGATTTCTCCATGTTGAATTAGGCAGTGAATGACTGTTAGAGATGATAAGAGGATTTTAACAACAAATCTATAGTTAAGCACAATTACTAATTTCTACCTTTCCCTTTAAGACCCCTTCCATGGCCAGAAACTAATTGCCCAGTGGGAAAGAATCCAGCTCTCTTTTTCTTTGAAAAGCCACAATCAAACCACCTAAATAAACAGCTTCCAGCACTGCTGACCAGGGGCACTGAAACTATAACAAAAACTTAGGAAGAGGTAAATAAAGGATAAAGGGTAGAGTGTCAGGAAGGGGACTAAATTAAAATGGGGTTGGAAGGGACAAAGAATCTAGGTCTCATTTTTAATAAATTAAGTTACTCACATAATCAGCTGGAAAAAATAAATGAACAATCACTGCCCATCAGGTGCAACGCAGCATTAACTCAAAGTGGGGGAGTTCAAGAAGAAAGCGAGGTGATTACATTAAAAGTTTAGTTGGACGGGATAATAATGCAAACCAGTCCCCCAGTGCCAGATTTAATTTTTGTTACACCACTAGCACCATATCACCCATGTTTCTGATTAAATATTAACAAATTGCCAGTATTTCCTTCCAGGGATAGTGCAACAAGAAGAAAGAGACTAAATTAAAATGGGGTTGGAAGGGGATATAATGCTCTTCAGCTGCTGCAGCAACTATCTTTCTCTAAATAGATCATCGAATCCTAACAGTGTGGAAACAGGCCATCTGGCCCAACAAGTCCACACCATCCCTCCGAAGGGTAACCCACCCTACCCTATTACTCGACACTTACCACGAGCCTACATATCCCTGAGCACTATGGGCAATTTTAGCATGGCCAATTCACCTGACCTGCACATCTTTGGATTTTGGGAGGAAACCCACACAGACAAGGGGAGAATGTGCAAACTCCAAACAGAGAGTTGCTCGTGGCTGGAATTGAATGCAGGACCCTGATGCTGTGAGACAGCAGTACTAACCACTGAGCAACCATGCCACTCAGGTCCTTATTGTTCTTAAATATCTACCATCTATTTGACAATTGAGACAATTGATTAGGGATAGTCAACATGGTTTTGTGAAGGGTAGGTCATGCCTCACAAACCTTATTGAGTTCTTTGAAAAGGTGACCAAGCAGGTGGATGAGGGTAAAGGAATTGATGTGGTGTATATGGATTTCAGTAAGGTGTTTGATAAGGTTCCCTACGGTAGGCAACTGCACAAGATACGGAGGCATGGGATTGAGGGTTGTATCGCATTTTGGATCAGAAATTGGCTAGCTGAAAGAAGATAGAGGGTGATGGTGGATGGGAAATGTTCATCCTGGAGTTCAGTTACTAGTGGTGTACTTCAAGGATATGTTTTGGGTCCACTGCTGTTTGTCATTTTTATAAATGAGGGTGCAGAAGGATGGGTTAGTAAATCTGCGGATGACACGAAGGTCGGTGGAGTTATGGATAGTGGCGAAGGTTGTTGTAGGTTACAGAGGGACATAGGCAAGCTGCAGAGCTGAGCTAAGATTTGGCAAATGTGGTTTAATGTGGAAAAGTGTGAGGTGATTCACTTTGGAAGGAGCAACAGGAATAAAGAGTACTGGGGTAATGGTAAAATTCTTGGTAGTGTGGATGAGCAGAGAGATCTCGCTGTCCATGTACATAGATCCCTGAAAGTTGCCAGGGTTGGTTAGAAGCCATACAGTGTGTTAGCTTTTATTGGTGGAGGGACTGATTTTCGGAGCCATGACATCATGTTGCAGCTGTACAAAACTTTGGTGCAGCCACATTTGGAGTATTGTGTACAGTTCTTGTCACTGCGTTATAGGAAGGATGTGGAAGCTTTGGAAAGGGTTCAGAGGCAATTTACTACGATGTTAAAGGGTACAGAGGGAAGGTCTTATGAGGAAAGGCTGAGGGACATGAGGCTATTATCATTACAGAGAAGTAGGTTGAGAGATGACTTAATTGAGATATATAAAATAGTCAAATGATTAGATGGTGGACAGTGTGAGCCTTTTTCCTCAGATAGTGATGGCTAGCACAAGGGGACATAACTTTAAATTGAGGAGTGTTAGATATAGGACAATGTCTGGGGTAGTTTCTTTACTCAGAGATTAGTAGGGGTGTGGAACGCACTGTCTGCAACAGAAATAGACTCACCAACTTTAAGGGCATTTAAATGGTCATTAGATAAACATATGGATGAAAATAGAATAGTGTTGGATAGATAGGCTTCAGATTGGTTCCACAGGTTGCTGCAACATCGAGAGTCGAAGGGTTTGGGCTGCACTTTCATGTTCTATTTTTTATGTTCTAACCAACACTACCCATCAGGGACAGAGCAACAAGAATACAAAATAAGGGAGGCTAGGAAGAGAGGGAGGGCACGAAAAAAAATGGAGTTAGAAAGGGAAATAATGCACGCTCATTGTCATAGTGCCATAGAAATTAGATTATTTTCTACAGTTAAACACCACTAAGAGACCAGTGTCACTATTAAATTAAAGGATTACAACACTGTCTAACAGGGACAGTGTAACAATAACAAAAAGGAAGGAAAAGGGAGGAAAAGAGAGTGGACATCAAATTAAAATGGAGATAGAGGAAGAAAAGGAGCACATCAAACCCCACAGTGCCCCCTTTCGAATCCAGGTCCATTTTTAAAATAAAAAACACCAAATGACCAGTATTTCCAGCACATAAAAAGGTAGAGAGTAGCTAAAATAAACATTTCTATCTTTACAGTAGAAGGCACCAAAGATCATACCACGAGCAGAGAGTAATTTAAGGTTTAAAAATTGTCAGAAAATTGTAAGAAAATTTGGAGAGAAAGCATGCTGGAGGGATTTAATCTGCTGGCCTATAACCTTGAGTTCTAAAAGCGATAGCTAAAGAACTAATGGATGCATTATTATGATATTTTCACAAAATTCCCTTGTTTCCCTAGTAAATTGGAAGCTAGCAAGTGTTCCACCTCTGTTCAAGAGAGAAGGGAGAGAGAAGCAGGAAACCATAGGCCTGTTAGCTAGACTTGTCACTTGGTAGGTTCTGGGATCTATTGTCAAAGACATGTCAGGAATGTATTTAGAAAATTGCAGCCTGATCAGATAACGTCAACATTGCTTTACATAGCAAATCATGTCGGACAACCATTAGAGTTGTTTTGAGGATGTAACTAGTAGATAGATAAAAAGGAAACAGCAGACGTAATATATTTAGACTTCCAAAAGCACTTGATAAGGTGTCACATGAAGGATTAATATGCAGGTTAAGGGTTCCTGCATTTGGATTGTACCAGCCTCCACCATTTCCTCTGGCAGCTCATTGCATACGCACCATCCTTTGCATGAAAGGTTTCCCCTTAGGTACCTTTTAAATATTTTCCCTCTCACCTTAGACGTATACCCTCTTGCTTTGGATGTCCCTACCTTGGGAAAAAGACCTTGGCTTTCACCCTATCCATGCCCCTCATGATATTATAAACCTCTATCAGGTCACCTCTCAGCCTCAAAGGCTCCAGTGAAAAAAGCTCCAGCCTATTCAGCCTCTCCCAAAGCTCAAACCCTTTCCATTTCTCTTTCTTCCTTGATGATTCTACTTAGAGGCCGTCTCTTTGACCAACCTTTACTCGTCTGCTCTAATATTATCTATTGTGGTTTAGAACCTATTTGTGTGTCTAAATATAGGACCCATGAAGAACTTTTGGATACTTTATTACATCAATGATGCTTTTGAATGTAAGTTGTTGTATATTTTATGTATTGTTCCATTATTTGGTGGCCATTAAATCGTAGAAACAGAAAATCTAATGCACTGAAGGTGGCCATGTTTATATTATGTAATCTAATATTGAAGAGAAAGCATATCAATGAAAGGTCTTTTGCATCACTTCAGTACAGCCCAGCTGAGAAAGATCTTGAATAGGAAGCAAAGTCTTTGGCTTTTACTCGAAATTAAATGTCAAAAGTGCTGAACTAGAAAGGTCCCACCCATAGATAACATTCACATTATCAGGCATGCTTTCAGGAAAATTAGACATTTTGCGTACAAAGTACACTTACAACTCATTAGTCTTAGTTTGATTTAACAACTAAGGTAATTCAGAAGTTAAAACAATAACCAGTCCAGTTAAAGATTAAGTTGAATTTAACACACTCTGAGAAATACTGGGCATCCATTCTAATTTAATCCAGTTTTGACTGACTGAAGAAAAACATGCGACACACCACTTTTACTTTGTATGGACTTTTTAATGTCAACTTTACTACAACAAGCATTGGTCTTGCTCCTTTATTTACAATGTATATGTTCAGAAATTCATGCAAAGTCTCTGCATAACAATGCAGTAAAAAGGGACCTGTGGCATTTATTTTAGAGGAGATTTGAATATTGTCTACATTTGTTGTTTTAAACTGAAACAGAGGGCACCATTAACTTTCTGAAATTTGTTCACCAGAAGCCTCTGCTGTTCATTCACACACATCCATCCCCATGTAAGCAATCAGCTTGCATGGGGTTCATGGATTACCAGTACGGTTGGGAATAGTTAGGAGTGTAATTTTAAAATCCTGCTCCCAGAAAGAAACTCTAGATCTTAACACCACTGGGACTGTCTGTGTGTAGTTTCACATGTCTGGGTGGGTTTTCTCTGGATGCTCCAGTTTCCTCCCACAGTCCAAAGATGTGCAGGTTGGGTGGATTGGCCATACTAAATTGCCCATAGTGTCCTGGGATGTGCAAGCTTTGTGGATTTGCCATGGGAAATGCAGGGTTACAGGGATAGAATAGGGGGTGGGTCTGGGTGGGATGTTCTTCAGAGGATTAGTGTTGGACTCAATGAGCCAATTGGACTGTTTCCACACTGTAGGGATTCTATGATTCTATATTCTGTTTTTTAAAGTGAGCAGGGGAGGGAGAGATTTAACTAGCCTCCAACTAACATTCCTGATGAAGAGCTTAGACTCAAAACATCGACTCTCCTGTTCCTCAGGTGTTGCCTGACTGGCTGTGCCTCTCCAGCACCACACATTTTTGACTCCAACCAACAGTCTGTTATCATAGGAATTTGACAAACTGACCCCAGGACAAGCCATTGCTCTGCAGGTATATCATTGATAGGCTCCCAGCCCAAAGAACATCTGGGTCATTATGTCTCATCCACATGGAATGCAAATTAGGGATCATTCAAATTATACTGTTCAATACCTGAGCAGTGCCCCTGCCAATGCCAGCATGAAAAATCAGCGCATGCAAAAACCATTCCAAAATTTTTACTTTTAATTTTTGGAAGATTAACCAGTGGTCACTGTATCTGAACTGTTTCTATTTTTAAGTAAATATTTACCCCTTAATCTGTTTATTAGTTCACCCATTTTACTGGGGCAAATTTATGAAGAGCTTCTTCAACATTGGTTTCATCTCACCTCGAATATTTTGTGGCTCTTTGGCCAGTTTAGTCAACGCCAACCAGAAGGTCTTCAAAGGCTTCTGGCATGAGATCTACAGCCTTTTTGTATTCAGTCTGGGCAATGACTTTCTTGTTCATACGTGTGACAGCCCCAGCCAAGTGTTTTGAGGCAGGCCATCCCTGGGATGAAGGATCAATAACCAGGAATCCTGTCTCCAAGAGCTATCAACCAATCAGAGGTCAGCACCTCTTCAATGTAGGGAGTGCCTTTGGAAGAGTTTTAGAGAGAAAAAAAACTGCAGATGCTGGAATCCAAGGTAGACTGGCAGGAGGCTGGAAGATCACAACAAGCCAGGCAGCATCAGGAGGTGGAGAAGTCGACGCTTTGTGTGTAACCCTTCTGCGGACCGGAAGAGTGTGGCAGCTGCTGGCCACACATCCAGCATGGGCCCTTTGCCAAAAAGGAACTGAGGTCAGAGGTAAGAGCAAACTGCAAGTCGAAGAAAAGATGTTGTTGGTCAGGGGATGAGGGGGTGCGCATGATTCTCAGAGAGACACCTCTTCTCGATATAAGTTCCCCATCAGCTTTGAACAATGTATCCCTCCTTGGGAGCAAGCAGGCAATTCTCAGACTCCCCTTGGGATGGCTGTCCCATTGCTCATTGGTTGAATCTCAGCAGCACTGGCCTCAATGGGCATTAATCGCCCACTTAGGGGCCTCAAACAACATCAGAGTAGAAGGTCATTCATGAGCTTTCTTGCCTGCACTTAATTGGGACTGGGCAAGGCAAGTGTAGAATGTCCCCATCTGCATCCTCTCATTCTAATAAATCCCTCTAAACACGCCTTAAAGGAGGGCATTAAATTCTGGTTGCATTCTATCACATCACGTGTATTCATTTAATGACGTGATCTCCTATGATAGCATAAGGTAATTCAAATACAGTATTCAAACAGCAGCAATACTATTACCTCTGCACCACAATTGTATTCATAGCCTCACATTTGTTGGCAGGACTTATACAAAAATACTACCATAACCTACAATAAAAACATTGGGAACACAGTTAAAGATGAAACCATCTCATAAGTTGCAGTCATTAAGATTTTCTCAGTGGTTAGCACTGCTGCCTCACAGCGCCAGGGACCTAGGTTCAATTCCAGCCTCGGGCCACTATCTGTGTGGAGTTTGCACATTCTCCCCGTGTCTGCGTGGGTTTCCGCCAGGTGCTCTGGTTTCCTCCCACTATCCAAAGATGTGCAGGTTAGGTAAATTGGCCATGGTAAATTGCCCATAGTATTAGGTGCATTTGTCATGGAAATGGGTCTGGGTGGGTTACTCTTTGGAGGGTTGGTGAGGATATGTTGGGCGGAAGGGCCTGTTTCCACACTGTAGGGAATCTAATCTAATCTCTCAAACTTTGCAAATTCCCAGATTTTGTGAGCCTGGAATCCCCAGGAATTAAAGATACACTTGAATGTTTACACGTCTCTATAAGTTGATCAGCACTGGTTTGACCACATGTCTACAGTACTTCAGATGGGTAGCTATCAAGACAAGCAAAAAGAACACTCCTCAGGATTCTGGGTTGCTGCAGGTTTTGTTAAAGTTAATTTTGGATTTGTTGAAGATATGCCTGGAGCTGAGGTTTGTTAAGTTTGTAAAAATGTCTACTCTGCAGACTTTTATGTTCTGCGATCAGAATTATTGGCTTTCCAAACTGCAATAAAATGTTATAGAATATCTTTATGAGGGTTGACATGCATTGTTCCTTTTAACTCCTTACTTATGCTTTTGACAAGACTATGACACTAATAAACTAATGTTACACAACAGTTAATATAAAAAAGCAGAACATTTGAGAGATCATGAATTCAAACCCAACACATCTCATAACTCATGACTAGAGACAACATTTTGAGCCCAGAATTTAATCCAGAGCCCAAGTGTTGATCTTCTCTGCCCGTGCTCGGGAGCCATCTTTGTGCCAGAGCCTCAGCATCTGCCTCACGGACAATGCTGCACATCAGAGAAGGAGTGTGACTGCAGGTTAGGAATTCCTCAGCTTGCTAGTAAATAGCAATTAGTCTGCCAGGTCAAAGAAAGTCCACTGAATGCTCTAACTGAACAAGAGCTGGAAAATGGCTTTAGACCAATTAGCTCTTTTAAATAAGAATGTCGCCGCAAGTGGGCCATTCAGCCCGTCAAGCTTGCTCCACCATTCAATTAGATCATGGCATATCTTCCAACTCAATACCTCGATGTCTTTGAAGGCTGCATTTTTATATATCTTCTTCACCCAAGTCCTTGCCACATATGGCAATTTCTCAAAGTGGTCGCCACCATCTTTCCCCTCCATCCTGATTTGAGACAGTGGCAGTGAGGTCTGTGACAGCCTTTCCACTCCACCTCCAGTTTTTTTTATTAATTCATAGGAATGTGAGTGCCGCTGGTTGGGCTAGCATTTACTGTCCGTCCCTCGCTGCCCTCAAGAAGGTGGTAGTACACTACCTTCTTGAACTGCTGCTGTCCTTGTGCTGTGGGTAGACCCTAATGCTGTCAGGGACAAAATTCCAGAATTTTGACCACGTGACAGTGAAGGAGTGCCGATATAATTCCAAGTCGGGATGGTCAGTGGCTTGGAGGGGTCTTGCAAGTGGAGGTGTTCTAGTTCAGGCCTTTACGTTCCCAACTGATGTACAGCTAAAGGCTTTATCCCACTGCCTCAGATATTAACCAACAGCAGATGGGGTCTCACTACGTGAGATGCATAACAAGTAAACCTTAGCACCACTGAAAGACAACCCATGCTCTTGTTGCTGACTCCCCCAACCCCCCCTCCCCCCCAGCACCCTGTAACCCCCATACTTTGACACCTCCTTCCGCCGTCACTCACTGTGCCTGCGTATCTCATGATCTGAGGCCTCTGGTGGGTGTAGTACCAGCAGCTGCCATCATCTCTCCAGTGGCAGTCTTGAGAAAAGACGAGCTGAGAACCCCTGATTGGCTGGTAGTTCTTGGCAAGGTGGAGTTTGAGGACAGATTGATTCCAGTGAAAAGCTCACTACTGGCCTGTTAAATGCCTGAGTTGAGCAAGATTCCAATGTCCTTCTCAAAAAGTGTCAGCTCTCTAGATGACAACCACCACCCCACAAGATTCTTCCCAGAGTCTGACCTAGCATGTGGACACATGCAATCCCATGGCACTATTTTGAAGAAGTGTAAGGGTAATTGTTTTCAGTATCCTGACCAATATTTATCCCTCAAATAACATCAGAAGAAATGCATTCTTTGCTTATTACCACATTGCTATTTGTGATGGCATTTTTGGAGGTTGCTGTGCGTACATCGTCTACATTGCAACACAACTGCCTTTCAAAAGTACTTTGTTGCCTGCAAAGTATCCTGGGGCCATGACAGGGTGCTAAATTAATGCAGCAGCCATTTTGACAATTGTGGTTATTCAATCTATCCCTTACTTGACATATATTGGATGGTGGTGTTTACCACCCTGCCATCTGAAAAGTCAACAAAGGCACCTTTTGCAATCATGGCACTCCACAGCCATCTCATGCCCCATGGTGTGTTAATTGATTGGAGATGAGACTCATGCTCCTTACACAGGCAAAAACCTCAGAAAACTGTTGGTCAACCTGATTTTGTGGGAGCTTTTTAGTCCCAGCAACATAAATGGAAACAGCCAAGCGGACTGGGCCTGCAATCACTCCCCAGATTCAATGTCCTAGAGTCCATTACCGGGATCTCACAGTGGGAACGAGGTGAGATGTGGAGCAAGGGGTTTGTTGAGATGAGGTGGGAGAATTAATGTAGAGACAGGAATGAGGGAACACCCACAAAGGCCAGACCCTGGAGAATGGAATCACCCACTGTGGAAATTGGGGCCTCGGGGATGGTAACCCCATCTTTTTTCGACCAAGGCCAATGTAGGGTAATATGATGGATTTTTCCCCATCTTTGAGATCTGTCCACCAGCCTCACGTGGGACAAGGATGGACCTACTCACACCCTCCTGGATTGTTGTAGATAGTTTGGAACGAGTGTGGGGGAAGGGGGGGAGGTGGTGGCAGGAAAACTGTAGTAAGACAAAGTAACAAAAAAATTCAGCCCACAGATTTCCATGCAAGAGTCGTTCATTAATGAACAAGGACCTAAAATCTGGCTACCCTTTACAATTCAAGGTCATCAGAGCCAACTGTGGCATTAGTATGCCTCTACTGAAATAACAAACTCAGCAGTGACCAGCAATCAGTGTTCCTCGGCTGTATGGGATAGCAACCAATTTCACTAGCTAACCAGAACAGTTATTCACCAGTGTTACATTTTCAAAATATTTTCGTTGTCTCAGATTTTCCTTTCTTGTGAAAGAGAGTAGAGTTTGGTTTAATTTAAATTGTTCTATTCTGTTGCTGCTGCTATATTCTCTTGTGGTTCAAGAAAACAGCAGTTCTTGATTAATGCTTTCTCAGCAGAGGACTCACAGCTTGTGTCTACATTCCAGTAAGTTTCTCATGATATTGTGAAGTAACAACAGCTACAAATGTTTCTTTTAACTCACCTGATAGTTAGATCTGTTGAAGTTTGGATTACTAGAATGATTTTTAAAAACCATACATTATTGACATTCTAATAAGCATAACTCACCAGTGAACAGCCTCAATAAATTATTCCTTTCACTTGCTACATAAACCCATAATTCTTGCATTCATTAACTTATTATGGCTTTTACAATTCACTTGCCCATACATGTGCCATTGTAGGATCATTAGGTATTTCTGAGAAAAGCAGCAAATGATGAATTAAGTTAATACGTGATCCATCTGTATTATCGCAGAGGTAAAGGCAAAACCACCACAGACTTACAGAACCATAGGGCTGCTCTCTTATTGGACAGAGATGATTGGTAATGGTTTAACCTGAAGGTGACCATGTGTCTTGCAAAGAGAGACATCTAGAAGGAGAGCTGTTCATATCACTTCTATGAAGTGTTTTTTCCAAATCCAGCTAGAGCACTGGGTAATGACATGATCATTAGTTAGGAAAATTATCCACTCTGCTTATTTTTGGAATGGAACCACCAACCATTAATGAACTCATGATATTCCCAAATATTACTGTATGGCCTGAGAAATAACAAATCTTTTAGCTTGTTCTGAAGAAGAGTCTTGAAATGCTAACTCTATTTCTCTGTCCACAGGTGCTACCTGACCTGCCGTGTTTCTCCTGTATTCTCTATGTTTGTTTGTTTCAGATTTCCAGCGTCTGCAGTAATTTGCCTTTATTCATTTAGTCTGAGTTCTTTGTCTCTCATCTCAGCGGCTTCTCTACTTTGCACATATTTCCTCATGAGAAAATCCTCAAAATGCCATGTTCTGTCATAAGACAAAATAGAGTGAGAAAAGGGTAATCAGTTCTCAGACCTATTCCTTTAATTAATAATGTCCAGTTTATTTTAGCTCAGTTGGCTGGACGGTTGGTTTATGAAGCAGTGTGATGCTGACAGGGTCAGTTCAATTCCTATCACCAGCTGAAGTTACCATGAAGGACTCTCCTACTCAACTTCTCCCCTTGCCTTAGGTACGCTGGCCCTTAGGTTAAATCATCAGTTTTCTTTCTCTCTCTCTAGAGAAAACAGTTCTATGATCTGCTATGGCTATGGCTATTTGACTTGTCAATATTTTGTGATGATTGTTAGGAGGTTGACAGCAAATGGGAATTCCATCTTTTAAGTGACGATGCTTTTTGTTTTTAGTCTTTAAAGTTTAAAATTTGGAAAGCTTTACTTACAGTCACAGTCTTCACATAAATCAAAATAATACTGTTGTCATATTGATCTTATTTCATCCTGAACTCTGTCATCACTTGTGCACATTCAGAGTTTAACCTAATCTGTGGTAAAGCTATAATATGGAATATAACTTTGAGTCTAACCATGGTTACTCGCATTAGTCCATGGAATCATGGATGATAAATGTTGAGACATTCAAAAATGTTTCATAAAATATATAAAATGTATATTATTTAAACATCATTCAATGTGAAAATAATATAAATGGAAAGATACAATAAAGCAAGATTATACATCATGTTTGAGGAAGGTGGAGGAGAAGCAAGTTTAGAAAATTGAGTTCAATTACATTTTTTATTTATTCAGAGAATGTGATTTTTGGCAGGAGGAACCGTATTTATCGCCAATCCTTAATTGTCCTTGAGACAGTATTATGAATATAAGAAACAGGAGGCAGAGTAGCTCATTCAGCTTCTCCAGCCTGCTCTGCCATTCAACAAGCTTATGGTGAGGCCCCAAGCCTCAACTCTTCTGTTGTCCAGCTCAGCATAGCTGACAACTTGCTGCTATTGTTAAAAATCTATTCACTTACTCTTTAAGTTCTTCCAAGTATTCTAACCTCCACAATCTCTTGAGTAGAGAATTCCAGACAGTTGCTACCCTCTCATAGAATCTCGACAGTGTGAAAGCAGGCCATTTCACTTGTCAAGTCGACATTAACCCTCCAAAGAGTATCCCACCCAGACACACCCCCATATCCCTGTAATCCTGCATTTTCCATGGCTAATCCACCTAACCTGCACACTATGACAATTTAGTCTGGCTAATCCACCTAGCCTGCACATCTTTGGACAGTGTGAGGAAACTAGAGCACCCAAAGGGAACCCATGCAGACACAGGGAGAATGGGCAAACTCCACATAGATAATTGCCCGAGGGTGGAATCGGACCTGGGTCCTTTGCTCTGTCAGGCAGCAGCGCTAACAACTGTGCCACCCTTTCATAGAACATAGAACATAGAAAAATACAGTGCAGTACAGGTCCTTCGGCCCTCGATGTTGCACCGACCGAAGCCTACCTAACCTACACTAGCCCAATAACCTCCATATGCTTATCCAATGCCCGCTTGAATGACCATAAAGAGGGAGAGTCCACCACTGATACTGGCAGGGCATTCCATGAACTCACAACCCGCTGAGTAAAGAATCTACCCCTAACATCTGTCCTATACCAACCTCCCCTTAATTTAAAGCTGTGTCCCCTAGTAACAGCTGACTCCACACGCGGAAAAAGGTTCTCACTGTCAACCCTATCTAAACCCCTAATCATCTTGTACACCTCTATCAAGTCACCCCTAAACCTTCTTTTCTCCAATGAGAACAGCCCCAAGTGCCTCAGCCTTTCCTCATACGATCTTCCTACCATGCCAGGCAACATCCTGGTAAACCTCCTCTGCACCCGTTCCAGTACCTCCACATCCTTCCTACAGTATGGCTACCAAAACTGTACACAATACTCCAGATAAGGCCGCACCAGAGTCTTATACAACTGCAACATGACCTCAGGACTCCGGAATTCAATTCCTCTACCAATAAAGCCCAGTATGCCATATGCCTTCTTCACAGCACTATTTACATGGGTGGCAACTTTCAGAGATCTGTGTACATGGACACCAAGATCCCTCTGCTCATCCACACTACCAAGTAGCCTACCATTAGCCCAGTAATCCATATTCTTGTTACTCCTACCAAAGTGAATGACTTCACACTTAGCTACATTGAACTCCATTTGCCACCTTTCTGCCCAGCTCTGCAACTTATCTATATCCCGCTGTAACCTGCCACATCCTTCTTCGCTGTCCACAACTCCACCGACTTTCGTGTCTTCCGCAAACTTGCTCACCCAGCTTTCAAGCCCCTCCTCCAGGCCATTTATAAAAATGACAAACAGCAATGGTCCCAAAACAGATCCTTGTGGAACACCGCTAGTAACTGCACTCCAAGATGAACCTTTACCATCAACTACTACCCTCTGTCTCCTTCCAGCCAGCCAATTCCTAATCCAAACCTCTAATGCACCCTCAATGCCATACCTCCGTAATTTTTGCAGTAGCCTACCATGGGGTACCTTATCGAACGCCTTGCTAAAATCCATATACACCACATCTACTGCTTTATCCTCGTCCACTTCCTTGGTCACCTTCTCAAAGAACTCAATAAGGTTTGTGAGGCACGACCTGCCCTTCACAAAACCATGCTGACTATCTTTGATCACATTATTCCTATCCAGATGTTCATAAATCCTATCCCTTACAATTCTCTCTAAGACTTTGCCCACAACAGAAGTGAGACTCACTGGCCTATAGTTACTAGGGCTGTCCCTACTCCCCTTCTTGAACAAGGGGACCACATTCGCTATCCTCCAGTCTTCTGGCACTATTCCTGTAGACAACGACGACATAAAAATCAAGGCCAATGGCTCCGCTATCTCTTCCCTAGCTTCCCAGAGGATCCTAGGATAAATGCCATCAGGCCCAGGGGACTTATCTATTTTCACCCTTTCCAGTATTCCCTGGACCTCTTCCCTACATACCTCAAAGCCATCCATTCTAATCACTTGTGACTCAATATTCACATCAGCAACAACGTCCTGTTCCTGAGTGAATACTGACGAAAAGTATTGATTTAGTGTCTCTCCAATCTCCTCTGCCTCTACGCACAACTTCCCACCACTATCCTTGACTGGACCAATACCTACCCTAGTCATCCTTTTATTCCTGACATACCTATAGAAAGCCTGAGGGTTTTCCCTAATCCTACCAACCAAGGACTTTTCATGTCCCCTTCTCGCTGCTCTCAGTTCTCTCTTTAGATCCTTCCTGGCTACCTTATAACTCTCAATCGCCCCAACTGAACCTTCACGCCTCATCTTTACATAGGCTGCCCTCTTACCTTTCACAAGGGATTCCAATTCCTTGTTAAACCACGGCTCCCTCACAAGACCCTTTACTTCGTGCCTGACTGGTACATACTTATCAAGGACACCCAATAGCTGCTCCTTGAACAAGCTCCACATATCATTTGTGTTCTTCCCTTGAAGCCTATTTTTCCAATCCACACATCCTAAGTCATGCCTCACTGCATCATAATTTCCCTGTCCCCAGCTATAACTCCTGCCCTGCAGTGCACACTTATCCCTCTCCATCACTAGAGTAAAAGTCACCGAGTTGTGGTCACTGTCCCCAAAGTGCTCACCTACCTCCAAGTCTAACACCTGGCCTGGTTCATTACCTAGAACCAAATCCAGTATGGCCTCACCTCTTGTTGGCCTGTCTACATATTGTGTCAGGAAACCCTCCTGCACACATTGGGCAAACACCGACCCATCTAACAAACTCGAACTATAGCTTTCCCAGTCAATATCTGGGAAGTTAAAGTCCCCCATAACAACCACCCTATTACTTTCACTCTTCTCCTGAATCATCCTTGCAATACTTTCCTCTACTTCTCTCGGACTATTAGGAGTCCTGTAGAAAACTCCTAACAGGGTGACCTCACCTTTCCTATTTCTAACCTCAGCCCAAACTACCTCAGATGGCAAGTCTTCCTCCATCGTCCTTTCCACCACTGTAATACTATCCTTGACAAGCAATGCCACACCTCCCCCTCTTTTACCCCCACCTCTGACCCTGCTAAAACATTTAAACCCTGGAACCTGCAATAGCCATTCCTGTCCCTGTTCTACCCACATCTCTGTAATGGCCACAACATTGAAGTCCCAGGTACCAACCCACGCTGCAAGTTCACCTACCTTATTTCTTATACTTCTGGCATTGAAGTATACACACTTCAAGCCACCTTCCTGTTTACCGGCACCCTCCTTCGAGATCAATGCCTTGTTCCTAACCTCCCTACACTCAAGGTCCCTAAAGCTACAGTCCAGGTTCCCATGCCTCTGCAGAGTTAGTTTAAACCCTCCCAAAGAGTACTAGCAAACCTCCCCCCAAGGATACTGGTGCCCCTCAGGTTCAGGTGTAGACCATCCTGTTTATAGATGTCCCACCTTCCCCAGAAAGAACCCTAGTTATCCAAATACCGGAATCCCTCCCTCCTGCACCATCCCTGTAGCCACGCATTTAACTGTTCTCTCTCCCTATTCCTCGACTCTCTATCACGTGGCCGGGTAACAGACCAGAGACAACAACTCTGTTCGTTCTAGCTCTGAGCTTCCAACCTAGCTCCCTGAAAGCCTGCCTAACATCCTCATCCCTCTTCCTAGCAATGTCGTTGGTGCCAACGTGGACCACGACCTGAGGCTGCTCCCCCTCCCCCTTAAGGACCCAGAAAACACGATCAGAGACATCACGTATCCTTGCACCTGGGAGGCAACATATCAAACGTGAGTCTCTGTTGCCCTCGCAAAACCGCCTATCTGCGCCCCTCACTATTGAGTCCCCAATAACTATCACTCTACCTTTCTCCGCCCTTCCCTTCTGAGCAACGGGGACAGGCTCCATGCCAGAGGCCTGAACCTCGTTGCTTACCCCTGGTAAGTCGCTCCCCCACAAGTATCCAAAATGGTATACTTGTTATTGAGGGGAACGACCGCAGGGGGTCCCTGCACTGGCTGCTTCCTCCCAGTCCCCCTCACTGTCAACCATCTGTCTATAACTTTCGGAGTAACTACTTCCCTAAAGCTCTGATCTATGACCACCTCTGCCTCCCGAATGATCCGTAGTTCATCCAACTCCAGCTCCAGTTCCCTAACACGGTCTTGGAGGAGCTGGAGATGGGTGCACTTCCCTCAAGTGTAATCAGCAGGGACGCTAATGGCTTCCCTCACCTCAAACATCTTGCAAGAGGAAGATATTTCTTTGCATCTCAATTTTAAATGAGTAACTTTGGAAAGCTTTGTCACTATGCTCCCACAGTTCAAGATTCCCCCACTAGTGGAAACACTTTCTCAACATTTACCCTGTCATGGCTCCACAAAACTTCATTTGTTTCAGTAAGGTCATCCCTTATTCTTCGCATCTCTAATGAAAAATATCTACCCTGTTTAGCTGTTATTGATTAGTCATCCCAGGAATCAATCTAATGAATGAATGATTCAATTTAAAGTACAGGAAGCAAAACTGTACACCATACTCCAGGTGTGCCCTCAGCACACCTACTACAGTTGTAATAACACTATCCTACTTTTAAAGTTTAACCTCCTAGCAATAAAGGCCAACATTTTCCTTCTTAATTACCTGTTGCACTTGCATGCTAACTTTTGTGTTTAATGCACAAGAACACTCCGAATCTTTGTGTTGCACATTTTTGGAGTCTCTATTCATTTAAAGAAGAATCTGCCTTTTGATTCTCTTACCGAAATGCATGCACCTCACACTTTCCTATATTAAACTCCATCTGCCAAGCTGATTCTAAATAATTCAGGCTCTACAATTAATCCTTGTTGCACTCCACAAGTTGCACCTTTCCAATCTGAAAAGACCCATTCATTAATCCTGACTTTCTGTCTTCTGTGTGTAAACCAATCCTCAATCCATGCTAATATATTATTCTCAATACCGTGAACTCCTATCTTGTGCAATAATCTTTTGTGGGCGCCTTCTTGAATGCCTTCTGAATGCATCCTTAATGAACTCCACTAGTTATATCCTCAAAGAGCTCGAGAAAACTTTCCTTTTACAAAATCATGTTGACTCTGTTTGATTGCAGTAATATTCTCTAAACAGCCATGACCACCTGATGAAGGAGCGGCGCTCCGAAAGCTAGTTCTTCATATTAAATCTGTTGGACTATAATCTGGTGTCGATGTGATTTTTAACTTTGTACACCCCAGTCCAACACCGGCATCTCCAGTTTCCTGCTATTTCTTCCTGAATGATGAACTTGAACATTTTCCTGATGGGGGAAATGTATTCAGCCAACTGGTCTTTAGCTTCTTGCTTTCTGTCTCCCTGCCTTCTTGAAGGGATGGGTCACACTAGCGGTTTTCCAATCTGCTGGAACTCTCCGCGATCCAGTAAGTTCTAGAATATTGTAACCAATGCCTCCAGTACTTCTGCAATTACTTCCAATAAAACCCTTGGATGCAAGCTATCAGATCCTGGTGACTTGTCTGTCTTTAGTCCCATAAGGTTGTCAAACACTTTGTCCCTCATGACAGAAACTGCAATACGATCTTTCATTCCATTAGCGCCTTGTTTATCTGATATCTTTGAAATGTTTATAGTGCTCTCCACCATGAAGAACAATGCAAAATATTAAGTTAAATTATCTGCCACTTATCTATTTTCCAATATCAATTTCCCAGTTGCACATGCAACTGAGATTTCGATTGGATACTCTCCCTCATTGGCTTTGTTAACCATGGGTGATGCATCCTTCATATCGACCAGGATAAATTTTTGCTGAACATTATGAAATATTTGTTTCAATTAAAATCTACTATTACTTCTCCATTGATTTTCCCTTTTGTCTATGTTCCAAACTGGCTTTAGAGGACCCTGTCTTCGTGAGTCTGCAACTGTCCTTACTGAATTTGAGGACACTGGTTAAACCTTAGTTGCTCTCCTTCAAACTGAGTTTAAAATTCTCCCTGTGAGGATCCTTAATCTTATTAATCCTACCTGATTACACATTACTGGATCTGAAATAGCCAAATCCTGAGTGTGTAACATACTGCTGGAAAAAGCAGTCCCCGATGCTCTCCACAAATTCATTCTCCATATCACTCTTGCCCAGCTGATTTATCCAGTCAATATGCAGCTTAAAATCACTTACAGCAGTTATAGTGTCCTCATTATATATATCCATTATTTCCTGATTTGTACTTTGTGAGGTGACTCCCAGGAGCCTATTGACAACTCCCACCATGATTTTTTTCCCTGCTGCTCCTTATTTCTACCCAAGCTAATTCCCCATGATGACCTATTGCACCTATATCATTACCAACCACCAGCATTGATATTTTCCCTTATTAACAAAGCTACCTACTTGCTTTTCCTTTTTATCTATTTTTCTGGCATGTTGAAAACTGAGATCCTAGTCACTGTCACCTAATAGCCACATTTCTGTAATAGCTATTAAGCAATTTTCATTTTTTAAAACTAATTATGCCAGACTTATTTCCAGACTTCTGCTGAAAAGCGGAAGTAACATTTGTGCCAAACAAATACCAATCACTGACCAAGAAGAGAGAATCTAACTATTGTTTTTTGCTATTCAATGGGATTATAATCACTGCATCCCACATGATCAACATTCTGTGGTTTATCATTGACCAAAAACTAAACTGGATCAGCTATATAAATAGGAGAAAGTGAAGACTGCAGATGCTGGAGATCGGAGTCGAGGGAGTGGTGCTGGAAAAGCACAGCAGGTCAGGCAGCATTTGAGGAGCAGGAGAATCAATGTTTTGGGCATAAGCCCTTCATCAGGAATGAGGCTTGTGGGCTGGGGGTGGGTGGGGCTGAGAGATAAATAGGAGGGGGGGTGGAGTTGGCAGGGGCAAGGAAGCTGAGAATGCGATAGGTAGATGAAGGTGAGGGAGAAGGTGATAGGTCAGGGAGAAGAGTGGATAGATGGGAAAGGTGATGGATAGGTCATGAGGGTGGTACTGAGTTGGAGGCTTGGACAGAAATAATGTGGGGAGAGGGGAAATGAGGAAACTGGTGAAATCCACATTGCTCCCATGTGTTTGCAGGGTCCCAAGGCATCAGATGGTAAGGGTTTGGCAATGGAAGAGGCATGTCCTTGGCAACGTGGGAGGGGGCATTGAACTGTTCAGCCAAAGGGTGGTGGGGTTGGTTGGTAGGTGTCCCAGAGATGTTTTCTGAAACAATCTGCAAGTAGGCATCCTGTCTTCCTGATGTAGAGGAGACCACATCTGGTGCAATGGATACAGTAGATGACATATGAACTATATAAATATAATGGCTACAAGAGCCTGTCAGAAGATATGAAGCTTGCAGGGCCATGACGAACAAAATTTAGCATCTATGCCGTTGTGCTGACAATCCAGTCTTTCAATTCTTTGACTGTAAGGAAATGCCATTTATATCCATACTTACTGCAGTGGTGCTTATTTATATTATTGAAGCCCTCTTTTCTGGGTTTGTCAGATCTTTTTCATGGTAGCACAAGCCACTTCTGAGAACCTTACCATTTCTCTGAATGCAAGGTCATTCTGAAATTTGAAATACTTTTTTGAAGGCTGTTTTTCATCACATATTTGTATGAAAATTAACCAGCTGTGGATAAACAGTGAATGGACATATCAATAACCTTCCACCCATCACAGAATTGGCATGTGTATCACTTCACTGTCACCAGCTCAATGTTCTGAAATTCTAACACCATTGTGGACACACCATCATGAAAGAATTGCAGTGGTTTTAGAAGTATGCCCAACAACATACTCAGGTCAAGAGATGATGGACCACAAATTTGCCCCTAAGCATTATCCAGATACCACAAGTAAATTTTAAAAGGTACAGAGAGGTATATAGGGCAATGCTCCTTTAACAAAATAATGTGAATGACAATAATGATGAAAGCTAATTTTTAAAAGCATTTCAAATTTCCACTGTGATCCAAAATAGTCTAATAACATTTTGTATCCTTATTTTATCCTTGTTTAATTTCCTATGTGCTTGCGGCCAAACCACACGGCATTTTTTTTTGGCTTCTGTAACCAGAGATAATCTTTGTGGGTTACTTTGCAATGTGCCTGACACACTCACAATAAGCTGGGTGTACTCTGAATGCAACACTCAATGGATTTTCTTACAATTTTCCATACACCATGAAGTGCAAATATGGATGTGAGTGGTCTTTTTGTTCCTTCTCTCAGGTATGTAGAAAAAGTGTCTTTGTCAATCTTTCAGACAATGTCATCAGGGCAAACAGCAGCCCAGTGCAAAGTAGACTTTTTTTAATATAAATTGGGCAGATTCTCAATTGAACAATCACAGACAAAGTTCATGTGAAATAAGCATAAACCCAAATGACAATAGACAGACACAGTGAGCAGGATTTTTTTTGTGATCAGGACATGAACATCAGCACCAGGGGTCAAAATAATTTATTTTGAAGAGTTCATCTTTAGATTTTCTACAGGACTATTTTTGATTATCATGGGCTCCTGTTCCATTGTCGCTAACTCAGTTATTAGGTGATGCAGTCACATACTATCAATGTCTTCTGTATTTGTGTTAACATATAGAGGGTTTTGCAATCAATCTGATGCAAAATTAGAAGAATTAATTAATAATCATCACTGCTTCATTCTAATTAAAGCACAATATACAATTAAAGCACTAATTTCCCTGACACCATGCTATTTTAAATGGCATAAGACAAAAGGCGCAAGTTAATCACAAGTGATATTTTAAAACATAATACACTTGCATGCACAAAAATTCAGCATCTTAAACACACTGGCTGTGGACTGGCTCCATGTTTGTTTCTAACACTGTCTCTGCTCCACAAGCCTGTATGACACTTTGTATCATGATAACTTGTAAATCAAAATCGTATGAAAATGGATCAATATTAAATGATACAATTGACAAGTTATTCACTATAAATTCACACATACAATTTTCCCCCAAATGGTAGTTCCTGAACTCATGCAGCGTTAGGTGAGAGACAGCAAGTCATCTGAAAAGAATTAATTACTTCAGTTTTCCTGCTTCCCAGTTGGCTGGGTATTCCCTTTTTGAAAAGTTTAAACTCCTCTCTCCCCTTTCCACCTCTTCGCTTCTCTTTTGTCCCTCTCCCCTTTGCAGACTTGCTTTCCTTTTCGCAGACCATTTCTCCCTTTGCAGCTCCTCTCTCAAACTTGCAGCCTTGCTTCATTTCTGTCTCCCAGGTCTCCAACCTCACTCCCCAAACCATGACCACACCAGCCTCACTCCCTGGCTCCTGGCCTCACCAACTCCACTTCCCATTAACACCCTCCCCTAGTAACCTCGTTCTCCCTCCTTCCCTAGCCCAGTGCCCTCTGATCTCATCTTCTACATCCCACTGATCTTGTCTTAACCCATTCCCCCATCCAGTCTGTGCATCCCACAAACTCATCCTGTCAGCCTTGTCCCTGTTGATCTAGTTTTCCCCCTACCCCCAACCCATTGGTGATTTTGAGGTTGAGTTCACACACAAAACTCCTGTGTATCTTCAGTTTTGAACTTCACATCTCATTGGTCCTCATTCCCAATAAAATTTTTGTGCATCCAGCCAACGGGCATGTGTTACTGGATGGTTCAGGTTGTAGGTGGTTACCTGTGGCTGGAAGTCTAATAGAAGGCCTTCCAACCCTGTGTGATCAACAGCCTCACTGTTGGAGGTAGGAACTACTGGTGTAAGTAAGACAGGAAGGGCACTTCAATAGGGGCTGGAAGGACCACCCTCTGAAAACGTTTCTGAATTTAAAGTTGAAACTTATATAGATCACAGCTGCAGACCTCCAATTTCATGGGGTAACTCCACCATTGTGTGACTTATGGCTATTACTGTCCAACAGACATAGCTATTATGGAGGTTAAAAAAGGCATTTGAGACACTTGCCCAAGCTGCCTCACTGATCTGACTGGGATTCAGCTGTTGGGCCTGACCACTGACTGAACAGCTCCCCAAGGCCCTCAATGTACACTTTAGGAGATTTTACTGGCTAGCTCCTGGTTGTGTGCGGTTCACTGTAATGCCCAGTGCTCCACCCTAGCCATTCTCTATTTAAAAGTGTCCAGAAGGAAACAGGTAAATCATTCCACAAGGCCAATTTTACACCTGCGTACCACCACCCCTTCTCCCCTCAACCACCTCCCAGGCAAATCAAAACTTGGGCCACACTTCTATCCCCTACATCCTGATGTTTAAGTCATTTCTGGATTTTACCTGTTGAACCATTCCCTGTAAAGCACTGAACCAGCTTTCTCTGGGCAACAGTGAGTCAAAACACTGAAAATTAGCACAATTTCTTCAACTTGATTGAAGGAATCCAGGTTCTGGTCTCCAATCGTCAGCCATCAAGAAATAGTACAAAGCATTATTTGAATAACTGCAAGATTTGGTTGGATACTTTGATGGACGTCTGTAGGTTCTTTATGCGTGAATAGGAATAGATTGAACTTCCCTTGTCATCCACCTTGTATCAGGGTTAGCTTTCATATGTATGCTGATGACAGCCAGTTCCTCATCATACCACCTCCCTCAACTACTTCACTGTTGATAAATTATCAAATTGTTTATCCAATCTCCAGTGCTGCATTGAATCTCTAATTAAATATTGACCAAAGCCTTTGTTTTGCTTTCTGCTCACGGCTCCATTCCCTATCTGCCAAATTTATCCTTCTCCCTGAAATTGTCTTAGATTAAACAAGATTGTTAGTAGCTTTAACAATGTTATTGACCATGACAATAGCTTTCCACTGTATACTTGCAACATATTTACATTTAAGGCAGCACAGTGGCTCAGTGGTAAGCACTGCTGCCTCACAGCACCAGGGACCCAGGTTTGTTTCTAGCCTTGGCCAATTGTCTGTATGGAGTTCGCATGATTTCTATGAACCAAGATGACCTATGTCCACCTCTGTAAGATTGCTCAACTTCACCCCGCCTCAGCTCATCCTTCTTGTCTTGATTACTCTCCTGAAGTCATCCAAAATTGTGTCACATCCTAATTCGCACTAATTTTCTTCCACTATGCTCAAAGACCTACATAGGCTCCTGATTTGATTTAAAATTCTCTTTCAGTTTGCAAATTCCTTCAAGATCTTTCCCTCCCCACTCTCTCTATCGCACGTTCTCCTCCAGGCCCACAGACGGCCAAAATCTCTACGTGTTGAATTCTGATTTCTTGAGCATCAAAGATTTTAACTAGGTCACGAGTGGTAGCTGTGCTTTCAGTTGCCTAGGTCCCAAGCTCTGGAATTGAATCCCTACACCTCTCATTTAATTTTCCTCCTTTAAGATGTGCCTTAAAACCAACCTCTTTGACCCTATGGTCAAATAGCATAGCATCTATTTATGTTGCTCAGCATCATATTTTGTTTTTGTAAGAACATTGGTGAATCAACTTGCAATGTTTTGTTGCATTAAGGACACTATATAAACGTTAATCTTTAGATCATGAAATGCCATTGTTTATTTGAAATGGAAGATATTAATGCTCTTGCAGCAATGCTGAAGATCAACTCCTTCACTAATTTGCTGTGTAAAGTACTGCTGCTGTCTTATCATTGAAGCATATCAAGAGGTTATTATTTGCAATGAATAAAGAATGACCAAAGCCAGAGACAGTCTGTGGTATACCAGTTTCTCTCAAGCATTGCTTCTCCAATGGTTAAGTACAGCTGTCTGAGCGCACCGGTGTGAGGTGTTTAATTAACTTTTTAAATATATTCACTCAACAAGTGGTACACAAAAGCATACACAACAAAGGTTTCCATAAACCTGATTTGCATTTCCTTATACTCTTAGCCCCCTTATTGTTAGGGCTCCACAGGTAGAATTCCCAAGCAAAGTGAAAAATTAAATAAATCACAGGCTTCTTTTCAGTATCATTAAACATTCCTCTGTGTTTGCACAATTAACTGATAAAGCTCCTAAAGCTTCGATGAAAAGACACAAAGTCTTGCACTGAGATCTTAATCTGCCCCAAGAAGTGATTGAATATTTACTGCTTGTGTACAGTTGGATTAGTCTCTGCTAAGCTGCTGCTGTCCTGAAAGGAAGATGGGAGGAGGGGATGAAAGAAAAAAAAACAAAAGAGACAATTAAAAATGCACAAAGCTGACTTTATTTCTCATTCCCTCAAATTGACAGATAAATGCCTTTAAAAAACACAAGAGATCCGGCTGCTGCACCATCTGTCTCATCACTGACGTGGTTGACAGGGCCCTTAGCCGAGTCTGACCCATCTCCCTCACTCCTGCCCTCATCCCTTTCCTTCCCTCCCATAACAGCAGTAGGGCTCCCCTGGTCCTAAATTACCATCCCACCAGCATCTGCATGCAAAGGATCATTAGCCACCATTTCCATCACCCTCAGCAGTTTGCCATGAACAGACACATATTGCCCCCTCCTCCCTTGTCAACATTCCATAGGAACCATTCCCTCTGGGACACCCGGGACCACACCTCCTCCATTCCCAACACCTCCTCCCACTGCCATGGCACCTTCCCATGAAATTGGCTATTTACTTCTCCCTCCTCAGTATCTTAGGCCCCAGACACATCTTCCAGGTAAAGCAGCCATCTACCTGCACTTCATTCAATCTAATCTACTGCCTTTGTTGTTCACAATGTGGTCTCCTCTACACTGGGGAGACAAAACACACTAAGTTCTGTCTAAAAATGGCCCCAAGCTTCCAGTTGCCTAACATTTCATCATACTATTGTGGTCCTGTGGCAACATTTCTGTCGCAAAACTGCTGAGTGTTCCAGTGAGCATCAAAGCAAGCTCGAAGAACAACATCTTATTTTCCACTTCGGAATCCTGCAGCCGCTGAGATTCTCAACATCGAGTTCAATAACTTCAGAGGCAGATTCTGTCCTTCCATATTTTTTACCCACTCCTCCACCTAGAACCTGTCATGACATGACTTGGTTTCAGCACATCAAATCCATTCTCATCATCTCTCAGCTCTTATTATGACTTAGTCAGCTTCTCATCTGTCCTAGCTTGCTATCAATAATCCCCTCACCTGTCAACCCCTTTCATGTCTCTCTCTCGCTCACTGGGTTCTCCTCTCTCTTTCTCTGGGCTCTGTCTCCACTTACCATTCATCCCTCTCCCCACACTCCCCCAATTTCTCTTCAACATAAGAATGGCTGTGCCATCACACTGACCCTCCTCTCCAATTTCCCACAACTTTCCCATAGGCACAGTTCTTTCTTCTAAGCATATAAGAAAATAGGTCTTTATTAAGCTCCAAAGACACTAAGATCCTCTTCCACCTAGCCCCCATGGCACAACATCTCCCCTCATCAATTAAACTCACTGTGAGTTCCTGGAGAATGTGGAACATTTTCCATATTTTGGGTGTCTTCCCTCGATGAAGACAGACAAGGGCAATAAAGTGTTCATTGCCTCTAATGTATCATAGAGCCATAGAGATGTACAGCATGGAAACAGACCCTTCGATCCAACCCATCCATGCCGACCAGATATCCCAACCCAATCTAGTCTCACCTGCCAGCACCCGGCCCATATCCCTCCGAACCCTTCCTATTCATATACCCAACCAAATGCCTCTTAAATGTTGCAATTATACCAGCCTCCACCACATCCTCTGGCAGCTCATTCCAAACACATACAACCCTCTGCATGAAAAAGTTGCCCCTTAGGTCTCTTTTATATCTTTCCCCTCTCACCCTAAACGTATGCCCTCTAGTTCTGGACTCCCCGAACCCAGGGAAAAGACTTTGTATATTTATCCTATTTATCCATGCCCTTCATAATTTTGTAAACCTTTATAAGGTTACCCCTCAGCCTCTGACGCTCCAGGGAAAACAGCCCCAGCCTGTTCAGCCTCTCCCTGTAGCACAGATCCTCCAACCCTGGCAACATCCTTGTAAATCTTTTCTGAACCATTTCAAGTTTCACAACATCTTTCCGATAGGAAGGAGAGCAGAATTGCACACAATATTCCAACAGTGACCTAACCAATGTCTTGTACAGCCGCAACATGACCTCCCAACTCCTGTACGCAATACTCTGACCAATAAAGGAAAGCATACCAAGCGCCTTCTTCATTATCCTATCTACCTGTGACTCTACTTTCAAGGAGCTATGAACCTGCACTCCAAGGTCTCTTTGTTCAGCAACACGCCCTAGGACCTTACCATTAAGGGTATAAGCCGTGCTAAGATTTGCTTTCCCAAAATGCAGCACCTCGCATTTATCTGAATTAAACTCCATCTGCCACGTCTCAGCCCATTGGCCCATCTGTCCAGATCCTGTTGTAATCTGAGGTAACCCTCTTCGCTGTCCACTATACCTCCAATTTTGGTGTCATCTGCAAACTTACTAACTGCACCCCTTATACTCGCATCCAAATCATTTCTGTAAATGATAAAAAGTAGAGGGCCCAGCACCAATCCTTGTGGCACTCCACTGGTCACAGGCCTCCAGTCTGAAAAACAACCCTCCACCACCACCCTCTGTCTTCTACCTTTGAGCCAGTTCTATATCCAAATGGCTAGTTCTCCTTGTTTTCCATGAGATCTAATCTTGCTAATCAATCTCCCATGGGGAACCTTGTCGAACGCCTTACTGAAGTCCATAGAGATCACATCTGCCCTCATCAATCTTCTTTGTTACTTCTTCAAAAAACTCAATCAAATTTGTGAGACATGATTTCCCACGCATAAAGCCATGTTGACTATCCCGAATCAGTCCTTGCCTTTCCAAATACATGTACATCCTGTCCCTCAGGATTCCCTCCAACAACTTGCCCACCACCGAGGTCAGGCTCACCGGTCTATAGTTCCCTGGCTTGTCTTTACCATCCTTCTTAAACAGTGACAGCTCAGACATTGATCGAAAGATAAAGACAGTATTTAATTATCAGTATCTCACACTCAAGGCTAAGATCGCCATTCACTGGACTGCAGTCATCCCCATGTTTTCTAAATGTTACACAGACATGGACACTGTGGCAGGCCGCCAGGGTGCTGGAGATGCACCATTAGCTGCATCTTTAAAAGATCCATCAAACTGGCTGGCATGAAAGGGCACCCTTTTGTAAGCCAGCACCACAAACTAGTTACTCAGAACCTGTTCTACTGGGTGGACATGTCATTCCCGAAACAGCTGTTTTATCTAATACTCAGTCACAGCAGGAGATTTTCAGAAAGGCAGCAAAAATATTTTAAGGATGCCTTCAAAGAATCTATGAAAAAGTCAAACATACTCACCTGTCCCTGGATTGTGCCAAATCAGAATGGAGAAGCTTCATTTAGAAAGGCAAAGGTGAAACTGATATGTCAGAAAGATGAGGCGAAAGTGAGGACTGCAGATGCTGGAGATTAGAGTCAAGAGTGTGGTGTTGGAAAAGTACAGCAGGTCAGGCAGCATTCGACGAGCAGGAAAATCGATGTTATGGGCAAAAGCCTTTCATCAGGAATGAAGAGAGATTGCGCAGATCCCCAAAAAACTCATCTGCCAGATTGTCCAGCATCATATGCCCTGCAAGTGTTAGAGTTTGGAAATTGCCTACTGCATTTATCTGCCATCTCAAAACACATCAAACCAGAGTGGAAGCAAATCATCCTCAATTCCAAGGGGCTGTCTTAAAAGGAGAAGCAACATCTCTAAATATTCTAATCCCATATTTACTTTGCCTCAATGTACCTTTCATTACTTCTATGCATATTCTTGGCAAATGCCTTGTATTGTATTGCACATACCTCTCTATCAGCATATAGTTCACATATCATCTTACATTTGTTCTCTTAGCAACATATCAGATCATTTCACCTTCATTCTCATTTTATCTCATATTTTTACCCTGCACTTTCTTACCAGATAGTTGCATTGCTCAGCTGATACTTTTCTCTTCCTTCTTTAAATCTTCACAACTAATTTATTTGCCTTTTAAAATAAGTTGCCATAAGATTTTCCACTTGGCTTTAAATAATAAAATTACATTAAGGTAAGTATGATGCCAGTGTTGGACTGAGGTAAACAAAGTCAGAAGTCACACAACTCCAGGTTAAATTCCAATTTATTTACAATCACGAGCTTTCTGGGCACTGCTCCTTTGTCAGGTGAAGTGGAGAGGGGCGCACAGGCACAGAATATATAGGTGGAGAGAGCACTACTCACAATATCTGTGCTTACAATTTGTACTTGGTAATTAATCCACGCTTAATTATCTGGAATCATCTTGGCATTATGGCCATATAGGAGAAAGTGAGGACTGCAGATGCTGGAGATCAGAGCTGAAAATGTGTTGCTGGAAAAGCAGAGCAGGTCAGGCAGCATCCAAGGAGCAGGAGCCCTTCTTCAGGAATGAGGAGAGTGTGCCAAGCAGGCTAAGATAAAAGGTAGGGAGGTGGGACTTGGGGGAGGGGTGTCGGAAATGTGATAGGTGGAAGGAGATTAAGGTGAGGGTGATAGGCCGGAGTGGGGTTGGGGGCAGAGCGGTCAGGAAGAAGATTGCAGGTTAGGAATATGGTGCTGAGTTCAAGGGTTGGGACTGAGACAAGGTTGGGGGAGGGGAAATGAGGAAACTGGAGAAGTCTGAGTTCATCCCTTGTGGTGTCCTGGCGATCGTGGAGGCGGTTGTCTGGGCGGCGATCGCGGAGGCTGCAAGGTCGGTGGGGACGGAAGTGACGTCAACCACAACCACAAGGGATGAACTCAGATTCCTCCAGTTGCCTCATTTCCCCTCCCCCCACCTTGTCTCAGTCCCAACCCTCGAACTCAGCACCACCTTCCTAACCTGCAATCTTCTTCCTGACCTCTCCGCCCCCACCCCCACTCCGGCCTATCACCCTCACCTTAACCTCCTTCCACCTATTGCATTTCCAAAGTCCCTCCTCCCTACCTTTTATCTTAGCCTGCTTGGCACACTCTCCTCATTCCTGAAGAAGGGCTCATGCCCAAAATGTTGATTCTCCTGCTCCTTGGATGCTGCCTGACCTGCTGCACTTTTCCAGCAACACATTATGGCCATATACTAAGGTTGCACAATCTCTTACCCTCTGATATAGCATTGTATTGTTATAAAATCTTACTTTACATGACAATATTATATATTATATGCATTGCCATAATATTTAAAAATGCATTTTAATTTTGACCACAAACCTCTTTAATTGATTGAATGAAAATGACTCCATTGAAATACATTATTTCCTGAGGGGATTGGGCTGGGTGGAGTCAAAATGATGTTTCCTCTTGTGGGTCAATGTAAAACTAGGGGTCATTGTTTAAAAATAAGGGGTCAGCCATTTAAGATAGAAAAGAGAATTTTTTTTCTACTCGGATGGTTGTGTTTTCTGAACTCCCTTCCTTAAAAGGCATTAATGCAGAATCTTTAAGTATTTTTAAGGCAGAGGCAGAGGCAGACAGGTTCTTGTTTACCAAGGGGATGCAAGATTATTGAGGATATACAGGATGTAGAGTGAGGATTAAATCAGATCAGCCATGATCGTATTGAATGGCAGAGCAGGCTAGATAGGCTGAGTTGTTTACTCCTGCTCCTTGTTCATACGTTCTTTTCAAAAATTTAATGAAATACATTTAAATATCCATTTACATACATCCATTGCATTTCTGTTTTAGCAGTGAGCTCAATTATTTCCTTAAGAATTATCTTAAGTTTCTCTGAGATCATTTCCCTTTCACATTTTTGTACTGGTTGTCCTTAGCTGTCTTTTTTAAGTGAATACTGATTTTGTTGTAATTTAGGTGTCTGGAAGCTTTAACCGTTATCCATGTTAGACTAATTGGTTCAGAGTTGCTTGGTTTAACTTCTTCTCCCTCAATGAACAAGGGTGTGATATTTTAATCTTCCAGTACTCAAACACAACTTCCATTTCCAGAGGTGATTGAAAGATTGTGGTCAAATCCTTTGCTATTTTCTGTCTTACTTCCTTTACTATTCAATGATGTTTTCCATCTATATGTGGTACTGATTCACTTTGAGATTCAACAACCTTTTCACAAGTATTTTTTTAATCTATAGTAACCCCATTTCATTTATCTAAGTTCTTCTCTTTTAAATCAGGAAATGGAGAAAAGATGGGAACCTCAGGAAAATTAGGTGGTACTGAGCTGCAGCTGACAAGCCCCTGCTTCCTGATGGACTTCATGTTATGGTCTTAAAAGGAGTGGTTCATTAGATTTTGATGCGTTGGTTCACATTTTCCAAAATTCCTTCGATTCAGGGTAGGTTCCAATAGATTGAAAAATGGCTAATTCCTTTACTCAAAACACAGGGAGAAGGAAGGCAACTGCAGTTAACTTAACATCTGTCATAGGAAAAATGTTAGAAGCTATTGCTAAAGATGTTATAACTGGGCACTTAGATAAACTCAAGGTAATCAGGCAAAGTCAACATTTTTTGGAGTCTTTGTAGTTCTTTGAAGAAGTAAGACATGCTGACAAAAAGGAACCAGTGGATGTAGAATTTGTCTACTGCTTTTGTCCTTCCAGATGGAAGTGTTCATGGGCTTGGAAGGCACTGTCTAAAGATTTTGGCAAATTTGTTCAGTACATCTTGTAGATAGAACACACTAATGCTACTCAACATCCATGGTATAGGGAGTTTTTGCTTGTGGGCCTGTTGTCGACCAAGCAACAGTCCTGTCACAGATTGTGTTAAGCTTCTTGAGTGTTCTTGGAGTTGCACCCATCCAGGCAAGTTGGGTGTATTGCATCACATGCCTGATTCATGCCTTGTAGATGGTGGACAGGTTTTGGAATTCAGAAGGTGACTTACTTCCTGCAGTAGTCCTAGCCTCTTACCTGTTCTTGTTACGACTACATTAATATGTCAAGTCCAGTTGAATTTCTCATCAGTTGTAACCTCCAGGATGTTGATAGTGGGGGATTTAGTGGTGGTAATGCCAATGAATGTCAACAGGCGGTGGTTAGATGTCACTGCCTGACAGTTGTGCAAATATTACGTGCCGCTTGTCTGCCCAAGCCTGGATATTGTCCAGATCTTGTTCCATTTCTGCTTCAGTCGCAAATGGTGCCAAACATTGCGCAATCATTGGTGAACATCCCCATTTCTGACTTTATGATGGAGGGCAGGCCATTGATGAAGCAGTTGAAGATGGCTTGGCCTCTGACATACCCTGAGGTACTCCTACGGAGATGTCCAGGAGCTGAGATGATTGTCTTCCAATAACCACAACCATCTTCCTAAGTGAAAGGTATGGCTCCAACCAGCAGAGAGGTTTCCCCTTGATACCCATTGATTCCAGTTTTGCTCGGGCTCCTTAATGCCACACTTGGTCGAATGCAGCCTTGATATTAAAGGCTGTCACTCTCAACTCATCTCTGGAATTCAGTTCTTTTGTCCATGTTTGAACCAAGGCTGTAATGAGATCAGAAGCTGATTGACCTTGGCAGAAACCAAACTGAGCTTCAGTGAGCAGGTTATTATGAGCAAGTGCTGCTTGATAGTACTGTTGATGACATCTTCCATCACTTTACTGATGATCAAGAGTAGACTGATGGGTTGTGGTTGGTTGGACAGCATTTGTCCTACCCTTTATGTACAGAATATAACTGGGCAATTTTCCATATTGTCAGGAAGATGCCAGTCTTTTAGTTGTACTGGAAGAGCTTGGCTAGGCAGGTGGCAAATTCAGGAGGACAACTCTTCAATACTATTGACAGAATGTTGTCTTGGCCATAGGATTTGCAGTATCCAGTGTCTCCAGTCATTTCCTGATATTATTTAGAGTGAATTGAATTGGCTGAAGACTGGAATCTATAATACTGGGAACCACTGGAGGGGACCAAGATGGATCATCCCCTCGATGCTTCTGGTTGAAGACTGATATAAATGCTTCAGCCTTATCTTCTGCACTGATGTGTTGTGCTCCCTCATCATTGAGGATGAGGTTACTTTTGGAGCATTCTCCTCCAGTGAGTTGTTTAATTGTCCATTATCATCTGTGACTAGATATGGCAGGACTGCAGAACTTAAATCTGATCCATTGGTTGTGAGATTGCTTTGCTCCATCTATCACTTGCTGCTTATGCAGTTTGGCAGACAAGTAGTCCTTTTCTCTTAGCTTCACCAGGTTGACACTTCATCTTCAGAGATGCTTGGTGCCGATCCTGACATGCACCCCCCCCTGCACTTTCCATTAATCAGGGTTGATCCACTGGCTTGATGGCAATGGTTGAGTGGGGGGTATTCCAGATCATGAGGTTGCAAATTATGTTGCAGGATGATTCTGCTGCTGTTGTTGGCCCACAGCACCTCCTAGATGCCCAGTCAAGTTGCTAAATCTGTTTGAAGCCTGTCACTTTTAGCATAGTGATAATGCCACACAACACGATAGAGGATATTTGTCTCTACAGGGACTGTGCAGTGTTCACTCTTACTGATATTCTTTCTCTCATGGACAGATGCACCTGCAGCTGGTGAATTGGTAAGGGTGGGGTTAAGTTTGCTTTTCCATCTTGTTGGTTCCCTCACCACCTACTGCTGACCCAGTCTAGCAGATACATCCTTTAGGACCCAACCAACTCAATCATTACTATTGCTGTTGAGCCACTCTTGTTAGTGGTCACTGAAATCTCCCACCTGGAGTACAGCTTGCACCCTCAGTGATTCCTTTAAGTGTTTTTCAGTGTGGAGGAGGACTGATTTATCAGTGGAGGGAAGATGGTGCATGGTAATCAGCAGGAGATTTCCTTGCTCTGAGACATGGGATCCAATGTTGAGGATTCCCAGGACAACTTTCTACAGATTTTATGCCCCACTATGCCACCACCTCTGTCCTGCTTGTGTGACAGGATATATCCTGAGATGGTGATGTTCGTGTCTGCAAAATTGCCTGTAAGGTAAGATTTTGTGACTATGATTATATCAGGCTGATGTTTGACTATTCTGTGAGGCAGCTCCCCCAATGTTGGCACTAGCCCCAAATGTTTGTAAGGTGGACAGGACCACTTTTGCCGTTTCGGGTGCTCAGGTTAATGTCAGGTAGCCCATGTCAGTTTCATCTCTTTGTTGAGGCTATTTAACGATTGTTAGAATTGAGGCATTTCGGAAGTGAGGATGGCAGATTTATTTCCCTAAGTGAACCAGCTGAGTTTTTCCCCTGAAAATCAATAGTGGTTTTGTCAATCAATAGATTCTTAATTCGAGATATTGAATTCAGATTCCGCCGTGGCGGGATTTGAACCCAGGACATTGGCTGAGAAACTGGATTAATAGTCCAGAGATAATACGATCGCCTCCCCTAATGTGCGACAGTCGGTGAACATCCCCATTTCTGGCCTTATGATGGAGGGAAGATGGTGAATGACAACAAGTCTGACCTGTAATCAGTCCCGATATTTGTTTAGGTGTAAGACTTGCCGCATTGTTGGTGCCGTCCACTCGCTCCACTTCTTCACTGAAATAATAAAACATCTTCTCGCTGACGGTCAAATGTCTACTTCAAACGAAGCTCTGTCCGCTTCCCGAGCACTTCAACCTTTTTTCGTTTTGCATTTGACTTGGGAAACGTTACTTAAAGTCTTACTTGCCGGCAATATTACACAGACTTGGCGTCAAATCTCCATATTGTCCATCCCCACATCTTCCTGAGTCCACACACATACAAACGCCGCCTTTCCCAGACCAGCAGGCCAATGTGCTGAGCATTTTCAGCACTGTTTACTGTTTGGGGTTTCAGATTGCCTGCATCTGCAGTATTTTTGGTTTGCAAGCTGCACGTGAATGTTAACATTCACCTCACTGCAGAACTGGCAATGAAAGCTGCAAACCTGTCTAGACGGAATCAATCAGTATTCGCTCACTGTTTAGAGGCGCGATAACCCAGTCTCAGGGAACCGGCCAATCTAAGGAAAGTTCCCTCAGCAATGACCTTCCAGTGATACCTGTTCGACCCACTGTCACACAGGAAGAACCCCAGGAATGGTTTTGAAGGGACAGATTAGTGAAAAATCAGAAGAATCTTCAGATCTCCGGTTATCCATGAAGAATCGGCTGCTCATGTAAATTATTTTGAGGCGAATATATTTGGGACTCTAGCTTTTGATAGAAATTCCTGCACACTGTATTGTACAAGGCGGGACTTGTAAAAAAAAATAAGGCGAGGGACAAACCCAACCAGGCTGCAAGTTGCTATTGGGGTTGGAGCTGGAGCTGATAATTCACAGGTTAAAAAAATAATGCGTACAACCTGATGGTTTCACACACAATCCGGAAGACTGCTGATGGAAAAACTGACAGTGACGAAAAACATGAACATAATCTTCCAATTATGCTCGGTAACTAGCCAAACAAATTTGTTGATGACTTCTAGATACTACATCAACGTCTGGTGCCCTTCCCGTTTACACAATGTCGTGCAATTGCATTTTTAATTTCGTCTTGAAATAATAAATATTAGATAAAGTCAGGGGCAGACATAACTTCAATTAAGGCATGGAAAAGGACCACACTTCAAGTCGCCCATCCTGTAAATTAAATGATGTAAGACTAATGATGTTTGTTTGACAAGTACTACACTGGCTACAAAAAAAAAATGCTGTTTTGAAGTAACTAGTTTTGGGAAAGGCAACACGATGTGTTTAAACAAAGATTAAAACAATCGTATCCCACAACTGTTTTTACAACACGCTTCGAAGGTTCAATACAACAATTGGGAGATCCCCTCTTCATCTTACCTCACTTTCTGCCCCAGACTGCAACAGAAAACTACTTCCTAAAATCTCTCTGTGACATGCTGCAAACGGACGCCGCAATGTCATGAATTATAACCGCAGTTTTATCCCGCAGCACATTGAGCTTTTCGCTCATATCTCCCACAATAGCGATTTTCAACCACCGCTCTGTCAATGGATCAGATCCGTGTGGACGGCGTTACAGAATATTTCTAAACCAACACTTCTGACTGTTTCAATTGAAACGGAAAAGCAGTCGATGTAAAAGCTGGATCTTCGGCCCTCGGACCTCGAGACTGCCGCCTTTTTGGCTGTAATATGATCGTCTTTAATTATTGAAAGAAAACAATTATTTCATACAATTATTTAGAGTCGTTTTTCTCCCCGAAATCTAAAAGAATACACAATATGTTAACGACAATTAATTAATGTGTACATATTAAAGTTGACAAAAATAAGGCGTCTGGTGAAAAGTGAACCAACTTACACTATTTTTTTAACTTTTTTTATTCACTGTATTAATAAAGCGCATTGTGCTTGTGATTAGAGGGATTCTTAAGGTCTTAACACTGATTGGATGGAGTGGTGTGGCTATTTTAACGTGCTTACTGCTCCTCATTTTGCCAACTGGTGGTTGGAAAATAATGTCCTGTTTCGGAAGGGGAGCGTGGGTATCGTTTTAAAATTTAGTGCTAATTCCAACGCGGAGCTCTTCAGATGATTAGCATTCAACTTTACCCGAAATTCCAGAACCAGACAATCCCGCCTGATGAAGGAGCAGTCCTTCCAAATAAACCTGATGGACTATAACCTGGTGTTGTGTGATTTTTAACCTTCTTAACACGGGAAAGCATCGGCACCGCCTGACCTCAACCGCTTTCCTACAGGCGTTTGGAAGTTGTACATTTTTGTGTAATGGATCATTAATATTATCCATTATTCATGAATGGATAATGAAAAGGTTCTCAGAATCAACTTTAATAGTCGTAACATTGAAGTCTCAGTTTGAAACTTGCGCTCTAGCAAGGAATGAGTCAGCAAATTGACCTTTCTTTTGTAACTGTAACGGGGCTCTGTAACAGGCTCTTTAAACGTCCACATTTACAATCCAAGCTGCATCGTCAAGCGGTCGCCTTGTAAAGTTGCTGAGAGTGTACAACCTGACAATCTCACGGTATCGCCTTTTGTGATAAAACTGCGTTTGGTGACATTGAGCAAGTCGAGTTGCTTGTGCTGAACGGGAGAAAGAGCCGACTCTCCCAGTCTCATGTACTAGTCACCTATATTTGTCGATGAATACATGGCAGATGAAAGACTGAAACCCAATCCAGTGCTAAATTTGGTGCATTTGTAAACTGCTGTCAAGCCCGGTTCGTCCAATAACTCGCCGTCCTCGAGCTACCCTCCAGAACACCGATTGCTTAGCACCGTTTCCAGTGCCTGTCACGGATCAATGCAGAACCGAGATTACCAGTTACATTGACTCATGTTTGAAATTTGTCACATTCAACATTTAGATCGGTGTATGTTGCAGAGCGGCCTGGCGCTCGGCAGTTCCTGGAACGTTTAGAAGGGATGGTTTGTGGTGGAAATGGAATAACACAGAGAGGCCAGCGCATCACTCCCGAAACGAATCCTGTGTAAAATATATCTTTGCAATCAGTCCTGAGGTGGCAGGAACAAATCACCGAGAAAGATAGAAACAAAGGGGGAGATGAGCTAGAGAACTGCTTTCCTGCTTCAGGAAAATGCCTGGAAACACAAGATAAAGACTAAGCATGTTGTATATACCCTGACAGTTCAAACCTCACCGGCTGAATATATCCCCAGTCATGTGGTACTGACTCCTCAACAACAGAAACTACATTTTCCAACTATAATGTCCAAACCCAGATATTTGGTTTTGTTTACTCGTTTTAAAGGAATTCAAAACATGATTTTTGAACCTTTTTTCTAAAACAGTTGGTGGGAGCAGGGTGTCTAATTGGTTGCTTTTGTATTTGTCCAAATGAACGGACGCATTCGTTAAAAAGTTACATTCAAAACGAACACATTTCATGTCGATTTTTTGTATATGAATACAAGATCGTGTATATGAATTAAAATAAGCGCTGGGGTGAGATTATGCCAGACCGGGGTGTGTTTTAATGCGGGCGTCAACATTGGAAGCTCGGTTATGCATCGTGCAGGCAACATGAGCTCTGTGTCTACACAAGTTGTCTGCTGTGGGTAATGGAGCAGTGGGAATGGCATCGCTCTGAAATGAGCTGGATTTATGACTTTCAGTGCTCTTGTCAGTCCCTCCGGCCACAGCGTGAAACAGTAGATGGCGTATTTCGTAATTGCAGATCATTTCTGCACTTTCGGTCACCAAATGTGTTTCTTGTTCCGATAGTACCACCCTAACCACAGTAAAGCAAAATGTGCCATCAAAATAGACCTAACCTCAGTAAACTGCAACTTTGAAAAGAAGGCAAGAGAAAATTTGTTTTAAAAAGTCGGAACTAGTGCAGAAATCGCCTTAAAGCGATTTATGAATTAATTTTAAAAATCCACATAAATTAACAGGAAGGCCTCAAAGACAGACTGAAAAAGAAAGTGCAAGACCGATATTGTACAATGATTTGGGACTTTGGAAGTAAGTCGCCGATGTGATTCAAGAAAATGATTTGGATTCAGACAAGGTTGAAGCCAAGCGAAAACACAAACTAAAACAGAAGCAGCAAACACTAAAAAAAACTGGCAGCCAGCGTGTGTGGAGAGAGAGAGAAAAAAAATAACACGCTCAGGGTTTGAAATGTGGACGCTTCACCCGAGTTCTTCAGCTTCCTTTACATGATGTGTCAGTGCTCATTCAAATTACTCTTTACTCTCCTTTTCCACCATACCATATTAGATTTTTCCCCAATAAACCATAACCTCAGGGGATTCTGCTTCGACTGGAGATGGTGAAACTATCCTTTATCAATCCATTATCGTCTACTTCACATATATAAGAAAGGCAAAATCCTGCCGTTAATCCTGTTCCGAAAGAGAGTCATGGTTACTGTTTGTCTCTCTTATTTCACATCATCCATGTGTTTTGCAGGAAAACTCCTATTAGGTTTCTCTCTATAAATGTCATATACAGATAAAAACAATGACTGCAGATGCTGGAAACCAGATTCTGGATTAATGGTGCTGGAAGAGCACAACTGTTCAGGCAGCATCCGAGGAGCAGTAAAATCATATACAGTCCACTTCTTAAAATGGAAGAAGCAGCAAGGACTGTATAACACTGAGAGTAGCCATGGGGCGCTTCAACGTCTTCCTTGATATAGGCTTCATACAGACATGTTGTTTTAATTTATTTGCACACTTCATTTCTATTAATTGCTCCACAGATTTGAGAAAATGCGCATTAAAAAGTGGCATGAGAAAAGTATCACACATTCCTTTTGCACCGCTACTATTTTACAATGTGTGAGCCTCAATGCACAGCGACTCCTGCTTTCCCTTTTCATAAAGCGCTATTGCTTCGAGCTCCCGGTAATAGCATCGGCGCTACTACGAAAAAAACTCGAACAGGATTCAGCGGGGGTGGGAATGGTTACATAAGCCAGATCATACGGTGGGCTTCAAATGTTGCCGGCTGGATGAGGCTTGCAAGTGGTAAGTTATCCCGCATGACCCATTGACTTTAAACAGACGTTTCAGCGAGTAAACTGTAACATTTGCTGACAACAGTAATGAATAACTTGGATGAAAAGCTGCCTTAAGATGTCCAGGTTTGCGCGCCCTTCGTTTGCTACCATTCATCAATTATCGCACTAATCAAAACATTTATTATGTTTTGCCTCTTTCCGGCTCCTCCAGAATTTGAAACATGATTGCATTTGTTAATTAGTCGCTAATAGCGAGGTAATGTGCGCTTGATGGATAACCGTGTCATTGCCAATCACGCCACTCATTCATATTCCCAGCAGCGTGGGCGGGATCTGCGCTCGTATTTGTCACGTGCGCAACCTGGCGGGGCGGGGCCAAACACGGCATTGTAAATAGCCGAATGGTTGGCACATGAAGCAGCCAATAAACGCCGGACATGGGCAGTATGTACGCTTTGATTGGTTGAGATCAGTGTTGTGGGCGGCATACCTATCGCTCGGTTTCCTTGTGCTGTGCGCGCGTGCGAGGGGGGGCCGCGGTGTACTCTGGAACCTGTAGTCCCGTGCGGCCCGAGTCCTCAGCGGATGAAATGCAAGGACTTCAACCCCCATGGTGCCGCGCGCGGGCATCCCGCCTGGCTCCTGCAACCCTGTCAATCAGCATGCGTCACGCAGCTTTGCTTATCAAGATTTGGGGGGGGGGGTGGTGGGAGGGGGAAGCCGAGGGGAAGCAACCAATGTGAAGAATACATCATAGGAAAGAAAAAAAAATCCCTCAAGTGTTATCTTCCCTGCAGGGTACAAATTTTACTGTACAATGTGAAAACTCCAGTTTCAAACAGTCGCGTTGCATAGTGCTTCACGCAAAGTCCTTTCGCAGATTCATCAACGAGATGAAACGCAGAAAGATTGCCATCGCCGCTGGGTTTTGCTGTTCATTCTTCCTGGGCACTTTACTGAATTTGTTATTTATCCCTGGATTTGACCATCACCAACAGCAGCAGCAGCAGCAGCACCGTTTCGAGGGACCAGAGCAAGACCACCTCAGCATTGCCCCGTCCACATACTTCAACCGGGTGACCGACCAAGACCTGTTGAAGCAACTGAGAGAAAGGTACCAGGAGGTTGTCCGCTATCGGCAGCAGCCTGGCTCCACGGCGGCTGCAGGGAGGTTCGCCAGACCACTAGAGAGGCGCCTGATGGACCTCGCACAGAACAGCTCCCCCGACCAACTGCAGCCCCAGCATCAGCCGCAACCACAGAGACACCCCGGTTTCCAGAAGAACCGGTCGCTGACTGCGCTTGGAGAAAGTACCTTCGCCTCCAGCAGCCCAGTTCGGTTCCATTCGCTTCCCCTGGGCTGTCCGGATATTAATAACGCGAGCAGTGTCCATTATTTAGGCTCAGGCTACACTAAAGCAGTATACAAAGCGGTCCTGAATGAAACGCTGGCAGTGGCCTTAAAGTCAGTGGACTTTGGAGGACACGACATGGAGAATTGTGTCAAGCAGTACGGGGCACTGGAAGATTGCTACAGACTAGCTTCGTACAAACTTGTCAAAGAGATGACACTTTTACAACGGCTGCAGCACTCAAACATTCTGAAGGTAAGTGACAGGCACTGTCCATCAGTAACTTATTGGAGCAATTTATTGCTGGGACAACAGAAAAGATTTGGTTTATTTGAGGAATGATTTATTTGCTCAGAGAGTTGTTTTTGAAAAGCCATACAACTGTCTGATCTTTGTTGGTTCAATGTACGCGTGGAAAATATACAGAGCACTTCATGACAGCATTGCTATCCCGGCATTGTTTTCAGTCATTCACGGTGAATGCGAAAGCACTAACATCTCAGTTCATTAAAGATGTTTATCTCACGTGAGTGTGCCAGTGGGTTGGATTTTTCACAGTATTTGAGCCGGTTCAATACTAAGACCGGTCATTCGGCATCATTTCAGATCATAATGTGATTGTAGAATTAGGTGGCGATGCTAACATGCTTCTCAGCAGGAATTCACTTTTAAAAGTCCTGCAAAAGCAATTCGGCGCTGAAATTTTATTTTTTTTCCCGAATGAATATAAGATTTTGAACTTAAGCTAAAACATTTCGTTCTCCACTTGCTGCCTTACTGTGAGCAGATTGTGTCATAGTGTTATAACGTGACCTTTAGGAAATAATTCCTTCTTGAGTTTTGTAATTGTTGAGAGTGAAGGGATGGGGTAGGAGGGGAGAAGGAAGGTGGTCTTTTACGGACGAGCTACCCGAGGAGATGGGCTGAACGCCCTCCTTACAGTTGCAGTTTGTTGCCTGGTTTTCCTTCAAAGATTCCTGGCGAACATCAGAGATTCACTCCCCGTTTACGCAGTCTTTGGCTGAGAATGTGGGCTACATTGCCAGCGCTGTGTGTGCAGAGTCCTCCCTTTGAACCGGCCGAGTTAAAAGCGGCCGCAGTGTGGCTCCGACTGTCGCTGCCTGAATTTTGGAGTCGATTTGGTTTTAATCGACGGGGTCCGAACCAGGCTTGCAGAGGTTATTTCAGCTTCCAGTGGAAATCAGTGAATCATTTGCTGCGGCGTTCGCCCCAACGGGCTGCAATGCAATTGATGCCAAAAGGCCGTCTCGGCAGCACTTTAAAATCAAAATCATGCTGTATTTTAAAACATTGCTCAGAGTATAAAGCCAAGCGCTTCACTCCTCACCACGTGTCCCATGACCGGTTTTAGAAGCACGCAGATATTATGCAAATAGATCTGGTGCATTATCCGTGCAATTTTTAGGGAATTTGTCAGATTACCTGTTTGGAGTCCAATGCCTCTGACCAGCGCAGAGGGGCTGTCTGTGTCTCTCTCGCGGCTTAATTCACTTTCACAGATTTGGAAAACAGACTCGCGTCTATTCAGCCCTTCAATGCAATAAATCCTTCGTTGCCCGACTGCTTTCGATAGGCAGGACGAGATTGTTCCATACCATTTACCCTCTAACACAACTGGAATGCGATGGCTTTCTGAAGAAGTTTGTGCATAGTCGGAGGACCATACTCTCAATCAGATGACACAACAGGAACATTATTTTCGTACACACACAGTCAAGAATTTATTGTGGGGTGTGGGAGGTTGAGACAAATGAATTCGGTTCCCACTTGTAAGAAGTGTTAGATGCTGTTGGTCCATTTCCTATAGTAACCGTTTTTCGGATCTTTACTAAGGTGAGGGATTTTGTGAGGTGCTCAATTTAACGTGTAATGTGCAACCGAATAAGGAAGTTCTGTTTTGTTTAGAGGAGGTCTCTCCCTTAAGCCTTGTCCAAACCGCCCAGGGTTTGAAGCCGACTTCAAATAGAAATGTGTCCCCCTCATCGGCAAGAAGGTTTAATCTCGAGAGGAAAGCCGTACTTTTCTGGGCGAAGCTGCTTTTACCATTGCAATTGCTCACAGTAATAATATTGTGTGTGTGGTTAGATGTTGTTATCTAAAATGTCCAAGCAAAATGTTGTCCTCTGGGGCTATGACAAATCTAATTTCCAGCCCCGCTCCTCACACCAGTGTACTTAAAATGACAGGCCGAATTTCAACTCGCCAGTAACTGTTGCACTCGCCCGACTCTCCAGCTCTGCCCGCCGCTCCCAGATTAAACACAACATCAAATGTGACCCTGTGAAGATTAGCCAGCAGCCGCCGGGCCGTGAGGGTAGTCAGTCAGTGTGAATTGAAAGTGGACTTCCAGGGAAGAAAAGACCCTCAATGAGCCAATCTTTGTATTGTATTTAGGGAGAAAATCACGCCTGATTATCAGAGTCTCCAAAGGCTAGGTAGAAGAAGATAGTTTGCATGGCTGATGTGCAAATAAGTCTGAGAGTAATGAACAGGCGCACCCCCACAACAACATTCAGTGATATTCTGAACGACCTCTAGACCCGAAACGTTAACTCTGCTGTCTCACCACAGATACTGAATTCACCTGCTGAAATTATCCAGCAATTTCTATTTTGTTTTGCTTGTGCACTGAGTAAAGTTCATAGTTGCTTTAAAAGAAGTCGAGCCCAGTTAATTACGCAATGACTGAATTGAACAAAAGTTGCTGGAGAAACGCAGCAGGTCTGGCAGCATCTGTGGAGGGAAAGCAAAGTTAACGTCTCTGGTCCAGTGACCCTTCTTCAGAGCACAGTATCACTTAATGCTGCTGCGGCCTATTCACTACTCTCAGGCTTATTGTGCTGTCTGTTCACCAGTAAGGCAGTGTCTCTTATATTCTATCTGAATTGTGGGGCTGGATTGTAGTGGTAAAGTCACTGGACTAATAATTCAGACCCTCAGGTTAATGCTTTGGGAACATGAGCTCGAATCTCACCAGTAAAGTTGATGAAATTTGAACTCATTACAATAATGGAATAAAATAAGCTTCTTTCATGGCGATTGTGTTGTCATAAAAAATCTATCTGGTTCACGATGTCCTTGAGGGAAGGAAATCTGCTATCCTGATTTCATTTGGTCTCCATGTGACTCTGGACCTACAGCAATGTGGTTGACTCTTGCCTTCCCTCTGGGCAATGAGGGATGAGCAATCAATGCTGGCCCAGCCAGTGACACCCGTGAATGAATAAAAACCAAATTGCAATTTATTTTAAACACGACCAATTTCAACGTTGTTATACTTCCCCAGGCAAGAAGGACCGACGTAAAACTAAACCCACAGATCAGAAACCGCAGACACGATACAGTGAAATAACTCCAATTTGTACTTTGCTTAAACTTTTTTTAAAAAAGTAATCTTTGTTGAAGTATATTAGATGGGCATTGAAGATTGGCCTGCCTCTAGTTCACTGCCCAGTTGTATGCTGGTATGCCCAGTGGTCTCCCAGCAAACACTGGAGGGATATTTTAGAACATTCAACGCCAGAAATTTTACCGAAGTGGAGTGTGACGATGTTAAACGACTGTTATTGCAAGTAAATGTTGCAAGCTATTCTTTGGGAGGGAGGGTGACGGCCGTTTCCAAAATGATTGATTTGAAGTCCCATCCGTTCGGTAAACTAAGGAGGTTTTCAGGGAAAGCTGCTCTCTGGAAATATACACGAACTGGCGCCGTTTGGTGAAGCGGCTGCGTGTTCATTCTCCCTTCCCATGAACAGGTGGCCACCTGGGGACGAAGCTGTCCTGAAACCGCAGTCACTGATGGGAGGGAGATGTCAGTTTCCGCGAGGTCGGTTTAATTAAAACAAAAGGTTCGAGCTGAAATTGGAAAGAGCGCGCTTGATGCGGATCACTGATTTACGGCCAGACCTTTCACCAGTACAAATTACACTGACTGGAGCACGCTAAAAGGGAATGTTCCCTGGCCTCGGAGCTTTTATCTCTCGCACTCATTAACCTCCTGTCATTTCAACTATTGCACCTTGTCTTGGCTTTTTTTTTAAACCCTGTAAATTAACTCCTTCGTTGCATTTTTGGAAAAAGGAAGTCCTGGAACTCCAAAATTCTCAGCGTCTGGATTCCCACAGGCCGAAGAATGCATAATTTCCCCGTCAGTGACCTACTGTGAAGCATCTGAAGGAATGTTCAGTGCAATAACTTATTTTTGCATCTTGCTGTTAAGTAGGGCACTCTTGAGTAATAGTTCAAGAATGCAGAAATGTAAAAAGCATTTCACTCTGTTACTATTAGTTCTGGGTATATGCGCCCGCACTTGTTAGTTTTCAAGAAACCGGGGCTTTTTTGTGTCTAAACCGCCCCCTGTCTAATTAAAGCAGATGTTAATCCGCTCCTGACATCCGACGCGTGGTCATTCCTCTGTTTATTGACTAGAATTTGCCTCTCAGAGCTGGCAGCCTGGAATGGATGGATGAGCGGAACCGACAGGCCAACTCCTGGTTGATGCTCAGTTCCCTAAGTTCACTAGCGTGACAGAGTGGAAAGTGGCACCTCAGTGAAGAGTGTTAATGTTGAAAGGTGTTAATGATGCATGCAGATCCCATCCCATATTGTTTTTGCTACTTGCTGCGGTACAGTTGAAGCAAGCTGGGTCAGATACTGTATCACCATGGCCAGTACAAAGCTAGCAGAAACTGTCATCAGGCTAGGTTGGTTGGGGATGGGGGGTGGGAGAGGACACGTACAGTAAAGGCGCATCCTGACACCATGCACTTTCCCTCAGTATTTGGAATCAATATTATTCTGATTAAGGCGGAAATCTCTTATTTAAGGGGCTCATTTTGGGAATGTATTGTAACTTTGTAACATGAAAAAATGTCAGAAGTAGAAATGCTAAGGAAAACAGAATGGGACTCGCTCTTTGCGATGACAGATGTTGTTTAACCTCACAGTTTTCCGCGTTGGTCCTACTATTGACCGTTCCCCCCTTTTCCGGTTCACCAACGACTGAGGGCGGTCGCTGTCCCTGCCCAGTTTTGGGAGGAGGGACCGTGGCTGGTTTGTGGGACTCAGCCCTGGGCCCTCTTTCACCTTTTGTGGGAATGAGCAAGATGCTTCATGTTGAGGCCATTCGGCCCTAAAAGGCGTTGCTATTTTTCTATCCCTCGGCGGCAGGACTTTGGTCACAATCCCTCCACGGGCACCGTTAACCCTTTCCAAAAGATGGAAACGTTCGGATATTTTCCGCAGTGCTGATGGACGGTACACAACTCCCACAGAATGACTGACTCCGACTGTGAAATGAAACACCCGTACAGTAACCCTCCGATCCAGGCCATGTGACGGGCAAAGAACAGATCGTCTGAATGAAAGCGTTGTACCCAGAGTCCCTGCTGCTCTAATGGTTAATTACTAACTCGTGATAAACCAAAGAACCAGACGAACTACACTTGCTGCCTGTGACATATATTACAAGTTTATGTGAGCTTCATTCGGGTTCTGTTTCATTCCAGGGTCGTTCATTCTGATAGGAAAGGCAGGGGTGCCTGCAATGGAACTGTGTGTGTTGAATACAGACTGGGGCGATACAGTACAACTCAGAGGGATACACTTGTAGCCTTAGATAAACTGAATCGAGTCAATCGATCGATAACGGTTTCCTTTTCAAATATTGAAAACAAAGTCGATTAATCGCATGTGGTTTCAATCTCTGGGGTTGGCCCCATAAGAGGATAAACTCAACGGGGTCACAGATTGTGAAGATGCTGGCTGGCTCAGAGAGTTTTTGTTAGATTTTGTTTTGTTTTACATCAGTGACAGGGGAAGAGCAGGAGATTGGGATAAAGGGGAAATGCAAATGAGAGCTGGAAACTAAACACGCTCCTGAAGGGGTACAACCGATATCTCTTAAACTTCTTTGATTTTGCAGCATGCACCCATGCAAAGTGGTCGTGCATGGTCAGCAATGCAAGCGATTCAAGCCCCTCAGATTACTGGGCCCAATTCAATTATACAGTGCGAGAGCCTGTCCAGCAGGCAGTCTAATCCTGTCTTCACTAGCCAACATTCAAACGGCTACTGTTAAGAATCCCGGACCCCCGGAACGAACCTGCTCTCAGCATTTATGTTGTTACGGGAGTGTGTTTGCTCCAGCAGTATAATATGCAAAGAGGGAAAGCACGGGGCCCAGCAGGATTATTTAGCAGAGTCGATGAACATGCAGCCAGCTCTCCTGATTCATGCTGCAATTTATTTCCCCTGGAATCTGTTCCAATTCAATTAACATTACAAACAACGGGGAAAGGTCGCCGTGCTTCCATTGCTGCCTTTAATAATTTTTAAGGAAAATGCACAAAATGCTAGATGATGTTAGTGAAAAACATTGAAATATTACTTTGCATTTTAGACGCTAACGTGAGTGTAAAAGATAGTGACAATTAAGTTATACTTTTGTTTCTGAAGGATCTGGAGAATGGTCAACATCAACGTGGAGCTTACTTTGCGCCAATAGAATTAATTCAGAAGTGAGCGTTTTATTCAAAGTCAGAGATACAAAGCATACCAGTCATGTAAGGCAATAGTATAGGAGAGGCTTTGCCCCAGATTATGTAGCAGTCAATGGGGGTATATTTCACTGCAGCAGTACAATTGACCAGAAGCATAGAGGATTTCAGATTTCACCACAGCAATTAAAATTTTGAATTCAATTAAAAATATCTGGAATTGGGTTAAACTATCTGTTCTCAGTAAAAGTGAACATGAAATAGTTTATCATTAAGATGGGCCAACAATACGTTTTATAAAAGGAAACTTGTTACCTTTACCTGCTCTGGCCTGTACATGCGCCCAGTCCCACACAAACTAATTTCCCTTTGAAATGACTTATCAAACCAGACGGTAGTATTTAACTATTACATAGACTATATTGCCGCAGTTCAAGAGGTTCACCTTCAATATTTGAGGCCAAACACAAATGGACAAGGGGAGTCAGCTTTCCTTGTAGTGTCCTTATCCTGAAAATGATATATTGAGGTCAGGGAATGTGATTCACTCCCGGTAATATTCCAGGTGGTTGACATACTGCATGAGTCATGCCAAAGTGCAGTATCTGAGAAGGCTCAGGCTAATTAAGAATGATCACAATTCAGAGGTATGCTGGACTTTATAGATCTTCAAAGATGTCACCCATTTGCAGTGCATCAACAATGTCAATGGAAGGCAATTGTAATCTCAGTTCTCATGTGATGCTGTGTACTACCTCTACAATAACAGCGTGTTTTTCAATCTCTATATCTTGTTGTCCAATACCCTGGGCTTGATCCCTTGACACATGTTCTTGCAAAGCACTCTGACCAGAATCAGGAACAGAATTCTTGATTGACTTTCTTCCTGTCCAACTGAGAAATGTAGGGGCCATTGGTAGCATCTCACTGGCTGAGAACAGCTAAGTCATGGAGTGAACTTACATCATTTCTGGTTTAAATTGCGCTGGATTGATCACTTTTGAAGGGTAAACGAAAGGTTACCTGGGCAATAAATTCTCGTTTCTCCCTTCATTGGTGCATCCTCACACAATACCTTCTGTAAGTATTATTGACATGGGTAAGGGAGGAAAAGAAACGCACATCTTGTGACCAATCTCGGAAAATCTGTGGGCTATTTTTATCCAAATTCGAAATGCTGTGCTGTGCTCCAACGTTCTCCATCAGCAAGAAATTTTCATGGAGCACAGCATTTCCATTCTTACCACTTCCAAGAGGAGCCAGCCAGAGAAGATCAACCTGTTCTCAGCAATCTAATCTAATAGCTAAGTATTTTCTAGGCATGGTCCTTAGTTCCATTGCAATCTATTTTGACCATCTTACCTTGATCTACTTATATCTTACTCTGTCAAATCTTTGAAAAACTAGATTCTCCGTCTAAAATATTTTAGTACATTCTTGTTGCTCTCCTCTGTACCACCTATTGAGCTTTATATATATCATGAGATAAATAAAATGAACAGTAACAGCTCAAAATTGTTACTACTGATTTTGTCATTTATAGGCTAAAGCATTTTCCAAGGTACCTCACCCGCTTTTATCCTGTGTATATGTTTCAGGATAAAATATTCATTTTCACTAACATTCAGGAAAACATCATGACTCTACCTAGTGCAATTATAACGAAAGCTCACTTTTGCGTTAAAACCTCGTTGAAGTGGCACAAGACAGCTTCCGAATCACACAGAAATTCTCTCCCCAGTGATTCTGTTTGTTATTCACTTCACACAACAAAACAGGGCCCATTTTTCTTGCATATTCATTCACAAGGGGCTGTTGCTTGCTCGCTGTTAACTTACTGATGACAGCTTAATAAGGTCCTCTCTTTGTGTTTCATCCCAATGAGCTTGTCAAGCTTTGTGTGTCAGGCTAACCTTTCTCTTTTTTCCCCCTCTGGGGAAGGGGCAGTTGTGTCACTATTATTTAGAAGAAAGAAGGACTTTTAAGACACCGGGACTGTGACAGATTGTACTGAGGTCGTCACTTATATAAAAACCTACAAGATTTAGGTTTTTATTATGAAAACCTTTGGTAAACAGTTTGGCTTAGAGCTATAAAAAAGACATTCCATTAAGGACATTTACCAGTTAGCAAAATGCAAAATGCAAATTCAGAAGTTTTGATTTTACAGGTAAAATATTCAAAACTAGGGACTGTTTTCAGAAATAAACAAGAGCAACATAGAAAGGTACAAGTTAATCTTTAAAAAATACTGTCTGAACAATATCATTTTCTTCGTTATATTTGAAAATGGCAACAAACTTGAACTGATTAAAGAAAAAGAATCAGTTTTAAAATGATTAGATAAAAGCAGCAAGCAATTTCCAATCTGCATTCTCAGTAGTCAGACTGAAAATAATTTTATTAGAAAGGGTTGCTTTCTCTTTCAATAGTAAAGATTAAACTGCACAGTATAGTACAAAAGGTCACAAGTGTATATATGGTTGGGCGTAAGTTAAACCAACAGTGATAAATTGGCAATTTGTGGAATGTTGGATAAAGTAAATTTCTTCAAATTGAATTTATTATTTAATAATTTGAGTTAATGTTATGAGATTGGAATCTTACTTTATGTATGAAATGCAAGCAGTGTATGAATCCCTCATGTTCTCACTTTGTTTCTTTTTAATCAGTTCACATTTATTTGGTTCTGACAAGTTTGTATGTTGATGCTGATGCACTGATTTTGAAACAAACATGAAACATTTGATTAAAATACTCCTTTCCACGAGCTATGTAGAATTTACCATAAATGTGAGCATTTAGAGCACTGAGACAAATTGTGTACAAATCCACAATAATAGTCCCAGATTGCACTCTGCTTTGTACAAGGATAAACTTTAGGAAATAGTAATGATGGGGGGTTGTTGGGTGGTGAACCCACTGTGAGTGCAAAGCACAAATTACCCATAATTTATCACTAACCATCAGGCTGTCAATTTAGTATCTCAAGATCCTGCAAGAAAACTGGTGTTGCTAATTGAAATGTCACACTGATGAAGTGAACAGTTCTGAGATTGGGGCTAACGCACATGTTAGAGTTGAGAAAATGAAGTTTGAATCAATGTATAACTTTTGTAGTAAGTTACTTAATTCTTAAGTCTTGTAATAGCTGTAAACAGTGAGGGAAAATACTGCCATCCCTCATTTTGACAAAATTAAAACTGACCATCCCTCAAAATAATTTATTTGAGGTTGTTTATATTCCTAATTCTTTGATGGAGCAACTAAACTCATGAAACAGTAAAGACCAAAATCACAATTACTTGAGGTCAGGTTTAACTGTTGCCATCTATTTTATAGCTATCTGATTTTCTTTTACACTGTCCCTTTTCTACCTGGTGGGAACAGTTGAGTTCAACCCCCATATGTTTTGGAAATGAAAAATCCTTTGACCTGATTATCTTTCATTAAATGTTTTGCTGCAAAAGTGACAGGGCATGCCATAGGCAAAAATAATCTTAATCATAGGACTATACAGAGCTGCTGTACTTCCAAGAAATTCAGCCCTACTGCTTTGATTTAATGAAACTGTTTGGATTCATTGAGATTTAGTTTTACTGCAGTAAAGAATGCTCACATTTATCAGCATTTTATGATATAAATATGTTGACAGGCAGAGGTCTGTCTATCTAACTAGTGCTTACACTGTGGAATTCACTCCCACAAAATAAAGTAGATGAAATAAGTAGCATTTCTTTTAAGAGCTGAGGGAGAAAGCAATAAAAGTTTGATAAACTAAGGTGAGAACTGACTCATGGAGCAAAACAGTGGTACATGAATGAAATGGTCTGTTTTGGTACTAATAAATTGGTTAAATACAATATAAGAGATCCGAGATATCATGCTTATAATGTTTTGATAACCCATTGGTTATTTTGCAGCAATATTAGATGTAGACTGTGCTTTTCTATAAAGTCAGTTTTTTTATTGAACATTCTGCTATTCTTATGTTTTCTTTCCTCCCTTGTGTCTGCAGCTGTATGGTTACTGTTATCAGGACAGCAATGACATCGCAGACACATTGACCACTATCACAGAGCTTGGATCTCCACTGGAGATGATTCAGCTTCTACAAACTTCATGGGAGGAGAGGTTCCGAGTAAGTAATGAGAGGCTCTGGAGCTTCGAGTGGGAAGCTGGTGGTGGGGGGTGTGAGGAAGGAAAAAGTGCTGGGAAGCATGGAAAGAAAATGCCTCAGCCACAAAAGAATTTTGTTTCCAAAACAATTTTCTTTCTCTGGGATTAAAGGTTGCCTGGTAAACAAGGTAGCCTTTTCAAATCTTCTAATTAGTCAGGCATTTGTTAGCCAAACCTAACTATTTTCATCTGGTTGAGCATAATGAGATAATTTCTCTTGTGTTTTGTTTAGGATCTGGGACTTAACATTCCAATTACTTCAACATTTAAAAATAAAGTAATGCTTTTCTGTACCTTTCCCATGTTTCTCATGAAACATCAGAATATCTGTACACGCATAAGAATGTACAAATTAGGAGCAGAAATAGGCACTTAGCCTCTTGAGCCTACTCTGCCATTTAATAAGGTCATGGCTGATCTGATTATTCTACATTCCCACCTCGATACTGTTTCGCCCACACCCCAACTGAAGATTCTACTTCCATTGCCATTTGAGAAAGAGACTTTCCAGCTCATGATGTCCCATGAGGAAAAAAATTCTGTCGTAAATAGGAGACTCCCTTTTGAAATAGTGACACCTGGTTTTAGATTTTCCAACACAAGGAAACATCCTTTCCACATCCATCCTGTCAAGATCTCTCAAGATCTTATATATTTCAATCAGGTTCTTGTACACCTCTGAATTCCAATGAATATAATCTTGCCTGTCCAAAACTTTCTCCCAACGATTCCAATCATTAACATCCTTACTTAAATAAGGAGGCAACAGTTCTTCAAATGTTTTCAGCAATTGCCTGTATGACTGAAGCATAACCTTTCTAATTTTAAATTCAGTTCTCCTTGCAATAAAATGGTAACATTTTAACAATTTTAATAATTACTTGTACCTGCATCCTAATATGTTATGATTCGTGCACTAGGACACTGAGGTTCCCTCTGCATCTTAGAGCACTGCAATCTCTCACCATTTTGTTAATTGCTTCCTTCTCATTCTTACAGCCAAAATGAACAATTTCTCATTTTCTGACATTATATTCCATATGCCTGAGCTTTACTCACTGACTTATCTCTTTGTAGTCTTCTAATGTCCTCTTCAAGACCTACTTTCCTACCTCTCTTAGTGCCAACATGCTCCCCAACTTTCTACGTTAACAGAGGCTCAGGTCTTTGAATGCTACATAAAATTACCCAGAAAGAGACAAGTCTCAAACACAACAGGCAACTTGGAAAGAGAGATCCGTTTTTGTATTTGCCATGAATAATATCCATTAAATTTAGTTCTTTCACTCTGCCTAATATGTACCTTTCTCAACTGAGATTTTGCAATTTTCAGGGCATGAGGAAAAAAGACAAAGATAAATTTCATTTGTTTTCTTACTGTTAGAAAATAATTCTTTATTTTCTCTTTAATTTTCTCCCCAAGGTAAGCCTCCTGTCTTCTCAGTCAGGGTGGCAAGCCCATCCAGTGGACAGACATTGCTACCGTCAATGGTAGTCTTCAGATCTCTTCTGGAAGGCACTATTCACTAATGCAGGAAGTCCCAGCTTGGGGTAGATAGCGTTTTTTTTTTGGCATCCCAAAAAAAACTCCCTTATATGAAACCAAAAGCAAATGTTAGTTGTTTCATTAAATGAGCCAATGTTTTGATGTAATCGAGTACAGATTACTTTGAGTTCTCCATTCATTTATTGGTATTACTAAGAACATTAAAGAGCTATCTCTTACTAGGTCTCAATGGATTTTCCATGTTTCTTTTCTGAAGTAGATAAATGGAAAGCCCTACAGTGGTTTGTCTTCTTGCTATTCCTTCCATAGCGTATTATTTTACTTCCCAAAAAGTACAAATTAACTTGAATTGCAAGCTGTCAAATAAATCAAAGGCCTCAGACTCTTGAAATTACACCACTTCTCAGATTCATTAAATGTGTCTGTTCTTTTGTGTAGTGTAAATATAGTGAACTTTCCTCTGTTGTGCTGCCATGCTACACTTTGTGTTTAAAGATGCTAAATGATATAAAAGTGTGATATGAAAACACAGCTTGAAATTGTCTTCTGAACCAAGCAATATGTCTCAGGTCCAATTTGCAGTCTGTGCTAAAGTAACCAGTCTTAGCCAGAGCATCAGTTCAGGTTCCAGGGTTTTTGATCACTGCCTAATGTAGCTAAATACATTGCAAGTGAGGACAGAAATTGACTCAGCTGTATGTAGCAGAATAACTTATTGACATTCCTATTTAAAGAGTAAACTACTTGCATGAGATACAGACTAGTTCCTAGGAAATGCCATTTTCTGGACTGTGTGTCATTGTGCAGTGGCATTGAAAGAAATGGATTGCAGCAAGAGACATTGATTGTAACAACAGAGAGAAACCAAACTGAATATGTAGGTGTGAAGGCATGGAAAGTCTAAGAAAATCAATCATGTTGGCCAGTTTGTTTTACATATATAACTCATTTCCGTTGAACTTTCTCCTTATAAATTATTGTTAAATGGACAATATGTGAGAGTATATTTTGCAGAGCTCTGTCCTTTGGATCTTTTTAAAACTGAAGCTAATTGTACCTTGTGCTGTTTTCATTGCAGATATGTTTGAGTTTGATACGTTTACTACACTATTTGGCCCATTCACCTCTTGGCTCAGTGACTTTGTTGGACTTTCGTCCTCGACAGTTTGTTATTGTTGATGGTGAACTAAAAGTGACGGATTTGGATGATGCCAGTGTCAGTGACACACCCTGCTCAAGCAACAGTGACTGTTTTATGGAATTTCCAGCCCGAAATTTCACTTTAATATGCTCCTTGGAGGGCAGATGCCAAAACATGAACGAAAAGCGGAATCTCTACAATGCGTATAGGTAATTGCTTCTTTCACTGCTGAACGTGTCAGCCGAGCTCAGATTGCAACTTCTGCTATTGTCTGAAACCGCCTGTTTGTCAGTTTCATCACTATGCAAAATTGCTTTGAAACTACATTCCACTTTGTAAAGAACATGTGTAATTGACTTCGTTCTGTGGTTCTCAGAAGGGATAATATGTCCAAACATGATGCAGTCTGATATGGGCTTAGTGTTTATTATGACAAGAGTAAAGAAATAATGAATAGTGAGAGAGTTTGCAATCATCCCAATGTTTTTATACAGTTCAGTCATAATCTTGACAATAATAGAAAAAGTGTTAAATGACCAATTTATTCTAATCTTTACAGATAGATATAGTTTGCCCCATTCAGTTCCTTTCAGAAATATACAAGCTACACAAAGCATCACTTAGCCACTAAGACGAGCATTGCAATGAGAATGTTACAAGATGTTACAGATACTGGAGGACAGAAACCTGGCCCTTCAAGATGTTATGGGATCATTATATTGAATTTCACTGCACGTAAGATTGTTGAATTCATGTGGTAAGTAGAACATGGGCATGCACATTCTGTAACTAGAAACCATTAAAGAAACTGCTGCCAAATGTTCTTATTTCCTTGAATTACCACAAAGCGGCTGTGGAAATGGCAGAAAGTGAGTCTGAGGGTGGAATTGTGTCTGGAGTTGAGAATAATATTGATCAAAAGTGACATCTCCCAGGGCATCATTCTTGAATATTATGTAGGGATTAAAAATAAATTCAACACCAATTACCTAGTAATGAACTGAAGATACTATCACACTGCAATAAATGGCTGTAAGTGATTTGCTGGTATACCTAGCTTCTTTCACAAACAGGAAACAGTATCAGAGACTTGAGCACATAATCTCCAACGGTGGAGTTGCACAGATGTTGAAAGGGAAGGTCTGTCTGCCTTTGCATATTGATATAACAGTGTGATTCAAGGAAGAGCGGGGGTGTTCTCCCAGTGTCTTGTCCAACATCTTTCCCTTAACCTACACCGAAAGCCAATAATGTGTTTACTTCACCCCAGTTTGTGGGAACTTACTTTCTCTAAGTCTGTTGTAGCGTTTCCTATGTTATAGAAATTCTGAAGTATTTAATTGGTTAATAAGCAATTTGAGATGCTTTGAGATCATGAAAGTAATGTTTTTTTTTCCCTTTGTAATTCTAATGTGGAAATCATTGCATGGTGGTAAAACATGTTTAGTCCAAAGCAAATGGAATGTTCTGGAACCTAATTTAAAGACTAATCATTGGTTCTATGGTGTTGACAATTTGACTATTCGCTCTACGTAATGTATCATATCATCATGGGTCCAATTTTAAATTGCCAAACATCTGCCTATTTTCACCTGAAAAACGAGCAGAGGACAATTGGAATTAGAACAATGCCTTTAACGGATACTATTTTTAGACTGAAAGTGAGCAAGCAGCTCAACCACATTAAACTAATGGAATGATATTTAAGTATGCAAGTCAGTATTTTAGGAGAAAGTGAGGACTGCAGATGCTGGAGATCTGAGTCGAGAGTGTGGTGCTAGAAAAGCACAGCAGGTCAGGCAGCATCTGAGGAGCAGGAGAATCAACATTTCAGGCAGGAACCCTTCATCAGGAATTTCCACTGGTGGAGTCAGTATTTTACTCTGGTTATGGTGCTTTGATTCAATTAGAGTCAGGATGAGTGTGCACATTTGCACTGTTCTTTCAGGAGTTGAGCTGTCTAACCAGGAGCTAGCTGATGAATTAGCTTTGGGTAAACTTTAATTTGGGCCAAGAGGAGCAAGTGCTTTCTGAGCCCAAAAGAAATCTCAGGTGGACTACCCTTAAAATTAATCAGGTGGTCTGACAGGTTGCTTTAGATTTGATGTTATTTCCATTGATTTCACAAAGATAGTTTGCACCAGGCAGGGAGGCTAAACATCTACATCCATGTTTTTACCATTACATGATCTTATGAAACATAACAGGGTATTGATACTAAAACAAAACAAAAAAAAATGCAGATGATGGAGACCTGAAGCAAACAAAACCAGAAATTGCTGGAGAAATTCAGCAGGTCTGGCAGGACAGTTCTGAAGAAGATTCACTGCATTCAAAGCATGAACTCTGTTTCTTGTTCAGCAATGCTGCCCTACCTGCTGAGTTATTTTTGTTTGCTTCAGAGAAATGATACTCTCAACTTTAGTAACTTTTTAATTTCATAAAACTCAAAAATAACAGGAAACCTAGTGAGAAGGCGGTTGCACTTGTCACATAGTGATAATGTGAAAAAGCAGCTTGTTTTACACCACAGCCAAGTGACCTTAATGGAAATTAAGATTGGGCAATTTGTATGACAGCCTGCCGATCCGTTATTGTCCTTTTGCCGTTTCACCTAAGCTTGCTCTTAACTCCACTTATTTCTAATACATTAACAAGGTAATTTCTGAATATGATTTATGGAACTGATCTGTAAAATAATGGAAGTAAATCTTAACTTAGTAGGGGCACTAAATAGGCCATTGTGGATTGCTCATTTGTTCTACACATTACACAATTTCCTTTTCCACCAACATAATTCCCTTATTTGAGCAACTCTGCAAAGGTTGAATTTCACATCCATTGATTCCAATCTCATGTTTGCAACTAAGCACAAATCCTACCTTTTCAACCCAAAATTGATAATCTGTTCATAGGGTGAAAGATTTATTGGCAATAAGTGCTGATTCATAGTAGAGTGTTAATTGCCAGAAACCTAGATGAAAATTGACTGATTGGCATTCAGACTAGAGATTCCATATATGGCAAGCTCAGAAATGGGCAGGGAAGAGAAATGAAAAATCTCTTACTCATTAAGGAGTCTAACATAGCTCAATATCTGCTCGCATTGCAGGTTTTTCTTTACCTACCTCTTGCCACACAGTGCCCCATCAAGTCTGCGGTCACTGCTGGATACCGTAGTGAATGCCACAGGTATGAAATTGTAATACTTATTACTCTGGCTTTATTCTGTTTGAAGGTTTCAGTTTACATAATGTAGATTTAGAAATGTTTTGGATAAGTGGAGTATCAGAATTCTGAAATTACAGTAGATTAGGATAGAAGGTATAAGTAACTAGAGCAATAAAAACACAAATTAGCTTTATAATCTTGATAACACTGTTACGTTTATTATTAAAGCTTTATAATTAATATATTTTATGATCACATAAACCTTTTATTTATTGAATATGTTTTTATGCACAGAACAAGCCACCTACAGCCACGAATGTTGTTTTGATTGCTTTCCAGCTGCTCCTTTGTATTTTATCTAATTTGATCTCCTGATTTAGCTTGCGCAATTTAGCAACAGCAAACAACATTGCTGATAACATACATTTATTTATCCGCTGTCACTTTAAAGAGAAAAAAAACAAGATGTTTCACAGAGGACTAAGAGAAAAATATGCATTAAGTTAATGAAGAAATTAGGCAAGGTGACCAAAATATTTGGGCAAATACGTACATTACAAGGAGGGTTTTAAAGGAGGAGAGGTTGGTGCCAGGACAAAGGTGATGGGGGTGCAGTTCCATTCTGTGAGACCCAGTCTACTGCAGGCATGGCTCTAGCTTATCTCTCCACGCTTCAGGCTCACTGCCTTTATTCCTGATGAAGGGCTTTTGCCCGAAACGTCGATTTCACTGCTCGTTGGATGCTGCCTGAACTGCTGTGCTCTTCCAGCACCACTAATCCAGTATTTGGTTTTCAGCATCTGCAGTCATTGTTTTTACCTTGTTGATTTTAACCCTACTGCGAATCCTCTTGCAAGGATGCCTGCCTTGAAGAAGTTTTCCTCCTCTCTCTACAAGAATCTCAGGGAGTCCCTCTCCCACTGCAACTCCCAGGTCATTTCCTCTGCTCTGAAGCTCTTCAACCATGTTGTGCAGTAACTGTCTCCTTGACTTGTCCGGACTTGTCCGACCTGCCTATCTTCTTTTCCACCTATCCACTCCACCCTCTCCTCCTTGACCTATCACCTTCATCCCCTCCCCCACTCACCCATTGTACTCTATGCTACTCTCTCCCCACCCCCACCCTCCTCTAGCTTATCTCTCCATGCTTCAGGCTCACTGCCTTTATTCCTGATGAAGGGCTTTTGCCCGAAACGTCGATTTCGCTGCTCGTTGGATGCTGCCTGAACTGCTGTGCTCTTCCAGCACCACTAATCCAGTATTTGGTTTTCAGCATCTGCAGTCATTGTTTTTACCTTGCCAAGAACATAATCAGACTACCATAAATCAAAGGTTACTGCTGGCTAAGGCCACTACAGTTAACAATTTCTGCTCTAGCAGTCCCACTTGTTTGGCCTTTTTCCAATTTACACCAAATGAAATGGATTTGTCTGCCCATTCTGTCACCTTGTCTAAATTGACCGGCATCATTATTTGATGTATCATGAATAGTTCATTAATAAGTCAGCATGTGGGTTTGTCACTATGGGTAGGAGGTCCAGCTGCAATGCATAGTACAGCTTAACATTACAAATCCCTTTCTCAATCAGATTGGGATGGAGGTGTGGGACGATGGGGGTTGGGAGGGTATTGAGGTCAGGGTGAACTGACTGGTTCAACTACCATCTGTTGTTGAGTCAAATACTAAAGGTTCAGTGACGAGAGTCATTCTATAAAACGTTCTTCCATTCTCTCAGAATGATATTTCCTTCTGTTATCCAGGCGAGAAGGGAAGGGAGGACTCATGAGACTGAGATAGAGTTTTAAGCAGAGAACCTGGAGAATTGTCAGGATAGAGGAAACTCCAGAAATAAACACAATGCCCATGCATTTTACATTTGAGGCACTAGGCAATTTCTTTATTTTATTTTTATTCATTCATGGAATATGGGCATTATTGGCCAGATCAAAGTTCTATATTTTGCATTAGATATCAAGATTAGATAAGGTGGATTAGATACAGCCTTTACAGTACTTATCAGTACCATTCCTAATTGCTTTTGAGACGGTGATGGTGAGTTACTTTCTTAAACCACTGCCGTCTTTGGAGTGAGGGACACTGAAGATGCTGTTAGTATTAGAGTTCCAGGATTTTGATTCAATGACAATGAAGAAATGTTGGTGTAGTTCCATGTCAGGATGATGTGTTGATTGGCAGGGAACTTTCAGTTGCTGATATTTCTATGGATCAGCTGTCTTTGTCAATGAGAAAATCATTTGTAACAGAAACAAAGCACCATAAGAACCTGATGTATTTCAAAGAAATCCTATCCCATTCTTCCAAATTCCAGTAAGTATGCACCCTGCTGACTAAATCCCTCTTCTTACAACAATCATGCTTTCCCAAAAGTAAGTCTGGTGAATCTTCGCTGCACTCCCTCTAAGGCAAGTTTATAATTTCTTGGATAAGGAGACTAAAACAGCACATCATATTACATGTGTGGTCTCACTAAGGCCCTACACAGCTGCAGTAAGACTTCCAATCTTCAATACTCAGACCTCTTGCAATGCCTTCCTAACTGTTTGCTGTACTTGCATGCCTCCTTTTAGTGGACAAGGATATCCAGGTTCCTTTGTACATCATTTCCTGAGTTATCACTATTTAATTGCCATTCTGTTTTTCCTCCTACCAAAGTGGATAATTTACATTTATCAATAAATACTACTTCTGCCAGGCATTTGCCTTTTCAGTCAACTTGTCCAAATTGACGTGAAGCCTTTTTACATCCTGCACACCATTATCAATCCCAAGTTTTGTGTTGGATTGAATTGGTATAAGTAAGACTGTCCTCACAACGAACACAGACAAAGAGCTGCTCCCAGTGTGTTATATAGTTTCCTTTATCTTTGAAACCAAAGGCTAAAACAGAATTGGACTCTCAATCTTTTTGAAGTTTGGGTTATGGAATAATCAAAAGGTTTTTGTTTGGGAATGAAGGGAATTTGCAAGTATGCATAGGACAGGAAATAATTGGCTTTCTTTCAGCACTGCTGCGCCTCCTTTTCACTCAGAACATAGTAGCGAGCCATACAACAAACTCTCTTTGGGCTGGCTGGTCACCTTTGGTGGTCAGCAGGGAAAAGGACCTCATTTCCACTATTGCATCCACCAGAACCTTGGTGCCTCTGCCCTGCATGTGGGGAGTAGCTTGACTTTCCTGTGAGACATTTTGAGGATTGAGCACACTGAAGCCTGAGAAGTCACTTCTGGTTGGCAGTGTCTTTAGTGGTGTGCAGCTGGGCTAGAAATAGAGGTGTGGAAGCTGGAAAGTCTGGCCAGAGGTGAGCACATCCTCCTCGTTCCCAAATGACATTGCTGAGATGGAAAGTGGAAAAGCACATGAGGAAACTCCCCCTGAATCATGTCAGACCGGACACCACAAAACTCACTCACCCACAAATGGAAATGGGAAAATTTAACTCCATATTCCTATCCTAAGTACCAATTTAAATTGTCTCCTTTAAACAAGTAACAGGTAAGTTACAGGCTTTATAAAGGTTCATATCCTGTTTTAATTATATGTTTGCAAGAAAAACTTGGCTAAAATGATTCATTCTCACTCAACTTTGGCTTTAGATCCACACTGATTGTAGAACAAAATATGCAACTTTCTATCTGTATGAAGTTCAATTCTTTGGAAATGGTCCATTCAGTAAATGGATCGTATAAAGATATCACCTTTATGGTATTTATCAGTAGCTTGGTATTTCAAACAATACTTGCTTGCTGCAAAACAGGTGCAAACATGTTTCAGTCTTTCAAACATAAATGTATCTTGTCACAAACATCCAGAACCTCTGTGTGTGATACTGCAGCAAAAGGTGCCATTCAGCCACTTCTTTCACCAACACACACACTGACACTTGAGACTGTTCATGTCATTACATTAGACCATTAGAGATAAGAGCAGATTTAGGACATTCAGCCCATTGAGTCTGCTCCACTGTTTGATCATGGCTAATAAGTTTCTCAACTCCAGCCTCCTGCCTTCTCCCTTTGATTGCCTTACTAATCAAGAACCTGTCTATCTCTATATTAAATGTAGTCAATGACATGAACTTCTGTGGCAACGAGTTCCATAGATTCATCATTCTCTGGCTGAAGAAATCCCTCCTCATCTCAGTTAAAAGGGTCATGCCTTCCCTCTGATGCTGTGTTCTTGGGTGCAAGTCTCTTCTACTAGTGGAAACATCTCCATATTCACATTATCCAGGCCTCTCAGTATTCTGTAAGTTTCAATAAGATTCCCCCTTTGTACTTCTAAACTCCACCGAGTACAGACCCAGAATCCTGAACTGCTCCTCATATGACAAGCCCTTTATCCTCAATCATTCTTGTAAACTCCAATGTCAGTACATCCATCCATAGGTACAGGGTTCGAAATGACACACAAAATTCCAAATGTGGACTGACTATTTGCCTTCCTAACTGCCAAATGAACCTGCATATTAACTGTAAGAGAATCCTGAAATAGGATATCTAAATCCCTTTATGCTTCAGTTTTATGAAGCACTTCCCCATTTAGAAAATAGTTGCTTCTTCCTTGGGATAAATTTCTTCTGTGCCTCTCAAATTTCCCCCAGGACCTGCTGCTGTTGCTGCTTCACTGACTTACCTCCTAGGCTCTCCTTTCAATCAACTCTGGACAGCTCCTCCCTCATGTCTTTGTTGTTCCCTTTACTCAGTTATAATACTGTTACATACCAGTCCACCTTCTCCATCTCAAACTGCAGGGTGAACTCTATCATATTATGGTCATCGTCCTCTAGGAGTTCCTTTACCTTAAACTCCCTAATCAAGTCTGCTTCATTACATATCACCAAATCCAGAATTTATCACAAACTGCTCCAAAAAACTATTTCATAGACATTCCACAAATTCCTTTTCTTGGGATCTCCAAACAACATGACTTTCCCAGTCCAACTATACATTGAAGTCCCCCATGATTATTGTAATAGTACCTTTCTTACATGCCTTTTCTAACTCCTAATTTATTTTCTGCCCTATGTCCTGACTACTGCTAGGAGGCATTACATAACTCCCATCCGGGTCTTTTTCCCTTTGCAGTTCCTCAACTCGATCCTCACTGATTCTATGCCTTCTGACTCTATATCACATGCTATCGATTTAATTTCATTTATTTCTAACAGGGTAACTCTGTGCCCCTCTGCCCATCTGCCTGTCCTTTTGATATCTTTGGACGTTTTGTTCCCAGCCTGGATCCCCTTGCAGCCATGTTTCTGTGTTGCCCACTATTTCATACCTGCTAATTGCAATCTGCGAGTAGGCTCATTACCTTATTTTGTACATTGTGTGCATTTAATTAGAACACTCTCAGTCCTGCATTGACTGCTCCCCTTCTCATAGTTGCCCCCTTATTTCCTGTACCTGAAGGTAGATTCCTGACTCTTGCCATGCTCTCTGTCCCTTTACTTGTTGTGGAAACTTTAATAACCTCTCCTGAGCTGTCCCTACATATAACTAATTTAAAGTTCTTGTATCTTAGACTTACCTCCATTTGTGTCATCAGTTCATCTCCCTTATTCTGAATGCTTTGTGCATTCAGATACAAAGCCTTTAAGCTTGTTGTATTCTCAAGTTTCCCTGCATTTTTGTTGTTTGTTGATACAAGATGACATTCACACATTTTGCACCTTCCCCTTAGCTTCTGTTGGGAATCAGTTTAGCTCAGGTGGCTGGATTATTGGTTTGTAGAGCAGTATGATGCCAACAGCATGGGCTCATTATCCCTGACTGGTTTGAGGTTATCATGGAGGACTCTCCTTCTCAACCTTTTCCCTTGTCTGAGGTCAGATGGCCCTCAGGTTAAATCACCACCTGTTGCTTCTCTCTACTGATACAGCAGCCCCCTTACCTGCTCTGGTAAAACTATGGTGACACAACCACAACAACTTATTTTCTGTTAACAATCAACCCCATCATAATCCTACCTTCTGTTCATCTTTGATTCTATTTTTTTCCATGCAACTAAACCTCATCGTCCTGCCTACTATTTAAAGCCCTATCTACAGCCCTAGTTAGATTAGGTTAGATTCCCTAGAATATGGAAACAGGCCTTTCAGCTCAACAAGTCCATACGAACCCTCCGAAGAGTAACCCACCCCAGACCCCTTACCCTATATTTACCCCTGACTAATGCACCTAACACTATGGGCAATTTAGCACGGCCAATTCACCTGACCTGCACATCTTTTGGATTATGGGAGGAAACCAGAGCACCCGGAGGAAACCCAGGTTAACACAGGGAGACAGTGCAAACTCCATACAGACAGTCACCTGAGGCGGGAATCAAACCCGGTCCCTGGTGCTGTGAGACAGCAGTGCTAACCACTGAGCCACTGTGCCATTCCAAAATGAAATTATGCGATTCACAAGGACTTTGATCCCAGTAAAGTCAGGTGGAGCCATCCCATTGGAACAAGTCCTGGTGCCAATGTTTCATAAATTCAAGTTTTCACTTGGAAGATGGTGGACTATGCCATTGTGGGAGTGAGGAAGAAGAAATTAGAAGGCAATGCCATTTTGTCACTCGATCTTTGGCACCCCTCTTTCACAGGCACTTGGTTGAGAGAGGAATTTGTCAACTCAACTTGAGAAGTTCAGAGCTGGGACACACTTCTACCAATATGTGTATGTAATTGAGAAAGAATAGATAACATTATTAGATATCATGCTTATAGTGCCAATGGCACTCTCAAGGATATTAATAACACATTGGTAAGTTTTAAAGGTTATTATTACTGTCAAGCACAACTAAGGACCCTATTGTTATAAATTTAAAAATATTTGATATGAAAGTATTTTATATCTCAACAACCCTAAACCTTATAATATCCCCAAATGCCACAACATAATAAGCACATCCTGGAGTTGCAGCTTAGCCAAATACTCCACATGGTGTTTGTTGTAAATTAGCAAACCAAATGCAACTGTTGGAGCAAAAGGCTTTTGACTGTGTCTCTGGCTGTAACCGATGGTTTGTGACATTCCTGATGCATGAATACATTTCATTGAAAGTAATATAAAACTCGAAACATCATACGTGTTTTTTTTTGGAACCTTTTTCTCTTCTTATTGTCTGCTTAATTTAATGTACCTTTATTATCTAAATCAAAGATATACTCAAATGCCATTTTACAGTTAAGAAGGATTGCAACTTTAATATCTAATACACTGTTGTCTGTTTTCTACTATGGAGATGCCTGTATCTTCCTGTGCATTGCCAAACAATAGCATAATTGAGATCGGGAGGTGGACCCATTGCCTAGCTCCCCCCTACCCGTGCCACTTCATAGTCCAGAACATCAGATTTGTGTTTGATTTCTTGAATTAAGAAGCCTAGGTGAAGATCTGAGGTCTACAATACTATAATGAGAAGAATAGAAGGCAGTGAAAATAAGGAAGTAGTGGCTAAACGTCTTGATAGTTTGTAAGGCTCTGTGGAAGAATAGAAAAACTAACTAATCGTTACAATGAGTACAATGAGTATTGAATTCAACAGTTTGAATGCAGGGGCTCAGAAGCAGGGCAAGAGGAAATTGTTCAGAGCAGCATCACCATTTTGGAAAGCTAAAATGGAAAGAGAAAGTTACATTGTACTCAATGATTGAAGGATAAAAGAAAACATTTAACTGAAACATTGTTTGTTTTGTAGGGGACTTACGCTGGGGTATAGATGAGACACTGACTCAGCTAGAGGAAGTTCTGTACCTGTTCAAGAGTGGGTTATATCTGCAGAATGTCACAAGAAGCCAAACGTCTGGTAAGACAGCTTTGATTACGCTAACTACAAAACTGCTAAGCATACTGTTTGAGCATCAGGTTGAATGGAGGGGGAAAAGGAACTTTTATTCAAGACAGATTATTTCATTGATTTAAATGTTCAAAGAATTTTGAAATGAGTTTGTGGTTTGAGCTCTACGAAAACACGATGTACAAAGGAAAAATAATTATAAAGTAATGTTACATATTTTAATCCTGGTATGCGAATAGGTGGGACCATATTATGTCTGTACTTAGTCCAATTCTGTAGATGGCTTAGAAAAATATACCTTTCATTTTATTTCATAGCAAGCCATGTTGAGTAATTTTATTTTGACAATGCTGTGAATTTAAGTAACAAACCTTTTTGATGTTTGAGACTGATGTTTGTGTCAAAATCCATGTTCACCTGAACAATGTTGTCAAGGAACTTTCTATTTAGGTCCAGTTTTCTATGCTCTATTCAATATGATTGTAGGCTGTGGGGAAGGAGGAGTGGGAGTAATGTAATAGGTCAACACTGTTTTACTGCGTGACCATGAAAGAGCACATTGTCCACAATTTATTGAACACCAAAATGTTGGAGCAGGATCTGCCTCTTCACAAAACAAGATGAAAAAGAAAAATGAAACAAATACAGAAGATACTGGAGAAACCTGGCAGGTCTGGGAGCATCTATGAAGAGAGTAACAGAGTTTACATTTCAGAGTCTGATGTGACTCTTTTTCAGAACTGATGAATTTTTACAATTCTGGATCAGAACAAGAAGCACCAATAAAGATGTCATCAATGTACTAGAGAAAGAGTTGTGGGTGGGGTCCTGCATAGGACTGGAACAAATAATGTTCCACATACCTTACAAAAAGACAGGATCCATGTGGGTGATGAAATGAAAAATAAGCTGCTCTCTTTCAAGATGTCACCATTTACCTAATGTCAGCATTTTTGCTTTTGAATCAGAAGCAAGTGGATTCAAGTCCTAATATAGAAACAATGGATACAAAAATCTATGCTGATACATTATACCACACTGAGAGAGTGCTGCACTGTCAGAGGTACAAATATTTAGATATTTGATATAAATCAAACATATGTCCTGTAGTGGATATAAGATATGGCATGGCAGTATTTTGAACAAGAGAAAAGGAATTTCCCTGGAGTTCTGATTAATATTTATCTTGCAATCTGGCAATTTTTTGTTTCTGTTTTGAGGCATTCCTGTCAACAAAGTAAAGGTGCATTTTTCTACATTAATATAGTGGTTAGTAACATTGTTTTTAAAAAAACCTATCGAAATAGCCACAAAGCACTTTAGGAATTGCTGAGGTTGTGAAAGACATGAAGTAATTGCAAGTGATGGTTCCTCGAAGTTACTTGAAACCAACGAACAATTTGAAAAGTACTGTGCAGTCAACAAACAGGCCACCGACAAACAATGCTCCCGATAAGTCGAGTGTGTAAATACACAATGTTAGAACATGGAACATAGAACATAGAACAGTACAGCACAGAACAGGCCCTTCAGCCCACGATGTTGTGCCGACCACTGATCCTCATGTATGCACCCTCAGATTTCTGTGACCATATGCATGTCCAGCAGTCTCTTAAATGTCCCCAATGACCCTGCCTCCACAACTGCTGCTGGCAACGCATTCCATGCTCTCACAACTCTCTAAGTAAAGAACCCGCCTCTGACATCCCCTCTATACTTTCCTTCAAACTATGACCCCTCGTGTTAGTCATTTCTGCCCTGGGAAATAGTCTCTAGTTATCGACTCTATCTATGCCTCTCATTATCTTGTATACCTCAATTAGGTCTCCTCTTTTCCTCCTTTTCTCCAATGAAAAAAGTCCGAGCTCAGTCAACCTCTCCTCATAAGATAAGCCCTTCAGTCCAGGCAGCATCCTGGTAAACCTCCTCTGAACCCTCTCCAAAGCATCCACATCTTTCCTATAATAGGGCGACCAGAACTGGACACAGTATTCCAAGTGTGGTCTAACCAAAGTTTTATAGAGCTGCACAAGATGTCATGACTCTTAAACTCAATCCCCCTGTTAATGAAAGCCAAAACGCCATATGCTTTCTTAACAACCCTGTCCACTTGGGTGGCCATTTTAAGGAATCTATGTACCTGCACCCCAAGATCCCTCTGTTGCTCCACACTGCCAAGAATCCTATCCTTAATCCTGTACTCAGCTTTCAAATTCGACCTTCCAAAATGCATCACCTCGCATTTATCCAGGTTGAACTCAGTCCATCTCTGCATCCTGTCAATGTCCCGCTGCAGCCTACAACAGCTCTCTATACTGTGAACGACACCTCCAACCTTTGTGTTGTCTGCAAACTTGCTGACCCATCCTTCAATCCCCTCATCCAAGTCATTAATAAAAATTACAAACAATAGAGGCCCAAGGACAGAGCCCTGTGGAACACCACTCACCACAGACTTCCAGGCTCAAAGAAAGTAACTGAAAGAAAATGTTGTAAAAACCACATGGTTCATTTATCTGGCATGTTCCTATCTCTGTCTGATTCTGTCTTAGATTGTTGAAACCGGTAAGGGCAGCAGTGGGCAGCCTACAAGGACAGCAGTGGGAAGCCTATTCAAGTAGATCCTGGTGGCAGCTGGATTCTCAGTGAGGCCAAAGTCCAGGTGGTACTGGAGGTTCTTTGCCAGCTGTTGGCTGTGGTGGCTCAAAGGGTTTCTTTACTTGCCCCATCCATCAGCGGCACAGGGGTCAGAGCACCGAGGGGATGGGGGTACGCTTTAATCCAGAGAGTGAATTAGCAGCTGTGCTCACATTTTAATGTTACAAACCTAACACATTCTCAGAGCGTGCCTCAAGATGGTGACGTCCTCGCACTCACTATCCTACTGCATCATTGCTCTCCTCTATTGTCCAGGATGCAGCCCCACTGGGTTGGGTTTGAAGCCTCAAGAACCAGTCCACCATTTGTAATTGGATGGCCATCACAGAACTGGCTAATTTGGAGGCTGCCTCACACAACATTGCACCTATGGATGAGTTGCTGGCAAGTGTGGTGTTTGGACCCTGTAATGGTCTGAACCCACAATTAATTTTTAAAGCACATAACAATGCAAGGAAACACTGCTAAAAAGAAATTCCTTTCATCTGCCTAAAAATATTGGATCAAACTTATGATGTAGACATTCAAATTTAATCCAATGCCGTCTGGATGGGTTACTCTTCGGAGGGTTGGTGTGGACTTGTTGGGCTGAAGGGCCTGTTTCCATACTATAATGATTCTAATTCTAATTCTAAAAAGTCTATGCATACACCACATATGCTATGTGTATAATTCACATTCATAAACCCATCTATCATTCTACCAAAAATATTTACAGATATTTGTAACCCCTGACAGCTGGTCTTGAAATTATAAGTTTGTATCTATATATCGGACTTTCAGCTGCTCTGCTTTGAAGCTACTTTATTTTAAAAGCAAATAATTTGAGTAGTTAGTTAGATGTTTGATGTGAACAAATAGGTTTCTGTATTCAGTTGCAAGTTGAGGTGCTCTTTGATCCAGTGTGATGTTTCTCTTGTTAGTCACACTGCAGAATGCTTTTTCTCAGCTCTGCACATCCTCTAGTTGGGAAGGTGTCTCTCCAAGATACTTGTGTGTGCCATATATATATATTATATATATATATATCTATATAGATATATTTTACACTTGTCTGCCATGCAAGAGAGCCAGAAATCATGAGGGGCGTAGATAGGGTTAATGGTAAGTGTCTCTTCCCGAGGGTGGGGGATCTTCAAGGCGAGGGGGCATATTTTTAAGGTGAGCGGAGAGAAATTTAAAAATGACAGAAGGGGCAAATTCTTTACAGAGGGTGGTTCGCATGTGGAATGAACTTCCTGATGCAGTGGTGGATGTGGGTTCAGTTGCAAAGTTTAAAAGACAGCTAGATAAATACATGAATAGGAAAGGTTTGGAGGGATATGGGCCAGGTGCAGCCAGGTGGGACTAGTTTAGTTTGGGATTATGTTCGAAACGGACTGGTTGGACTGAAGGGTCTGTAACCGGGCTGTATGACTCTGTAACTCCTGATTGTAGACCTCCTTTAAATTGCCTCCTACCCACCCTGCAGAGTCGGAGGCACTAGAGGACTGAAGCTGTGGCTAACAGTCACCCCATTATCGACAATGATGGCGTAGGAGCTGTGGCTATCATTCATTTGAAGCTTTTAAGCCTCCAGACGGAACCTGGCATCTTGGGGCATCCTCCCAGTCACCTTTTATAGTGGCAGTGTCCATCTCTCAGTGAGGACACCTGCCACTCAGAACCTTGGCTTTTCCCTTTGGTTCTGTGGGTGTGCAGTTTGCCCGCTGGTCTAGTTGGACGGGTCTCCTGTTAACTGAATTGGCGGGGGAGATGTCATTAACACTGGCTTTACAGTTGTCATGTCTCCATAGTCTCACCAAACCATGGGGGTTGCTCTCATTTGAGAGAAGCAACTCGTGGTGATTTAACCTGAGGGCCACCAGACCTCAGGCAGGGGACAAGGTTGTGAAGGTGAGTCCTTCATGGTAACCTCAAACAGTATTTGGCATCACACCGCTCCATAAACCAACAAGCCAGCCAACTGAGGTAAACCAATTCCCAGCTTGATAGTGAAGACAGTTAAATTCCTCCCAATAAGTCTGTCTTGCTTTACGAATAAAACAGCATAGCCATGACTTAACATGAGCAGCCACCACACAAAATTTGTCCAAAGAAATAAAAAAGAGAAATACTGGAAATTCATAGCTGGTCTGTCAGCACCAAAAGGATAAAAGACAGCTTAAACGTTTGGGAAGGTCCCTTCATTAGAAACCAGCCTTTTATCTTTCACTCGTTCCTGTTAACTCTCCCGTGTACAGCATGCATTTAATAAAAAACCAAGCACAACAAAAGTTCACATTGCATTTCCTGTGTGTCTCAGAGTCATTGCATTCTTTGTTTAATGTTGTAATGTTCAAATCTGTCACATTCCATCGCTCAGGACCTGAATAATGAGACAAAATAAAAACATTTGGGTATTGTAAAGATGAATTCTGAACAGGTTGGGGTTGTGGGCAGACTCTAGGCTGACTGAAGTCGGGTTGTCCGGCCTTTCTGGCTGGCTGTGGGTTGTTTGATTTGAAATGGGCGTCTGTCGCTTACCGCTTCACTGCAGCTGTATAGCAAAGGGAGGCGAGTGATGATTGATTGTGGAGTTCAGAGCTGGGAATAGAAAGGACAGAAAAGCCATTCATTGTCAAACAGAACTGAAATAAACCCAGATTGTCTGTAGTTACCTTGCTTCATAATTAGCATAAGAAGCTGCACAGGTGTTCTGAAGATTTGCTAATTCTTTGGAATCTGTTATGCTCTCTGCTGACTGGTGCCTGTCATCACATTAAATTTATTCACATCACCATAATAAATACAACAAACATTTCCTTTGTCGAGGAAGTGCGAGGAAGGCTGTGGTTTCTCGGGTGGTAGCTGATCTCAGTTTAAGAGCTAAATTGGAACCCTTCGTTGAGGTGCTGTGGATGACCTGCTGTGCACTGATTTAAAAAAAAAATGACGAGAGATTCATTACATCAAGTAAACGAGTGCAGGAATAACAGGAAAGCTGTCCTCAGTTTTTCTCTGTCATTGTTCAGGCTTGTTCAATTTTCTCACTTTCTCCCTCTCTTTCAATCTGTACATCACTTTCGCACTTTCCCTCCCTGTCTCCCTCTCAATTTATATTTATTGCCCTCTCCTTTCATCCTCTTTCTGCCTGTATCACAGCAAGAGGATGAAAGAGATGTCCAGCAGGGTTCAGTGCTAGAAAAGCTAAAAGGTCTTAAAATTGATAAATCTCCTGGCCCCGATGGGCTACATCCTAGAGTTCTGAGGGAGGTGGCTGAGGAAATAGTGGAGGCGTTGGTTGAGATCTTTCAAAAGTCACTGGAGTCAGGGAAAGTCCTGGATGATTGGAAGACCGCTGTTGTAATCCCCTTGCTCAAGAAAGGATCAAGACAAAAGATGGAAAATTACAGGCCAATTAGCCTAACCTCGGTTGTTGGTAAAATTCTAGAATCCATCATTAAGGATGAGGTTTCTAAATTCTTGGAAGAGCAGGGTCGGATTAGAATAAGTCAACATGGATTTAGTAAGGGGGGAGGTCGTGCCTGACAAACCTGTTGGAATTCTTTGAAGAGGTACAAGTAGGTTAGACCAGAGAAACCCAGTGGATGTGGTCTATCTAGACTTCCAAAAGGCCTTTGATAAGGTGCCACACGGGAGGCTGCTGAGCAAGGTGAGGGCCCATGGTGTTCGAGGTGAGCTACTGGTATGGATTGAGGATTGGCTGTCTGACAGAAGGCAGAGAGTTGGATAAAAGGTACTTTTTCGGAATGGCAGCCGGTGACAAGCGGTGTCCCGCAGGGTTCAGTGTTGGGGCCGCAGCTGTTTACGTTATATATTAATGATCTGGATGAAGGGACTGGGGGCATTCTAGCGAAGTTTGCCGATGATACAAAGTTAGGTGGACAGGCAGGTAGTACTGAGGAAGTGGGGAGGCTGCAGAAGAATCTAGACAGTTTGAGAGAGTGGTCCAGGAAATGGCTGATGGAATTCAATGTGAGCAAATGCGAGGTCTTGCACTTTGGAAAAAAACAATACAAGCATGGACTACTTTCTAAACGGTGATAAAATTTGTAAAGCCAAAGTACAAAGGGATCTGGGAGTGCTAGTCGAGGATTCTGTAAAGGTAAACATGCAGGTTGAGTCCATGATTAAGAAAGCGAATGCAATGTTGTCATTTATCTCAAGAGGGTTGGAATATAAAAGCACCGTTGTGCTACTGAAACTTTATAAAGCTCTGGTTAGGCCCCATTTGGAGTGCTGTGTCCAGTTTTGGTCCCCACGCCTCAGGAAGGACATACTGGCACTGGAGCGTGTCCAGCGGAGATTCACATGGATGATCCCTGGAATGGTAGGTCTAACATACGAGGAACGGCTGATGATCCTGGATTGTATTCATTGGAGTTTAGAAGATTAAGGGCTTGGAAAGGGCGGACGCTAGGAAATTGTTTCCGTTAGGCGAAGAGACTAGGACCCGTGGACACAGCCTTAGAGGGGGTAAATTCAGCCAGAGAGTGGTGGGCCTGTGGAATTCATTGCCGCAGAGTGCAGTAGAGGCCGGGACGCTAAATGTCTTCAAGGCAGAGATTAATAAATTCTTGATGTCACAAGGAATTAAAGGCTACGGGGAGAATGCGGGTAAGTGGAGTTGAAATGCCCATTAGCCATGATTGAATGGCGAAGTGGACTCGATGGGCCGAATGGCCTTACTTCCACTCCTATGTCTTATGGTCTTATGGTATCACGTTCTTACACTCCTGTTTTTCTTTCCCATTCTGCCTGTCATATTGTTTCTCTCTCCTGTCCTACTTCTCTCTCTGCCTTTCTCACACCTTGTACTTGCTTTTCAAATTGCTTTGGATAGTTGAAGCCTGGATAACATCTGGGTCAAAACATCACATGAAATAGAGTAGACCATTTACGGTAAGAAGTCTAAATTTAGTGCAATGCTGGTTGACCATGTGACTGCTCTGTTGGGGCTGGAGGCCATCTCACTATCAAAGAAGAGATGTGCATTACCAGGAGTAGGGAGCTGTTGCTGTTGCAGAGTATGAGGGACAATGGCAGCCAAAGCGTGACTTAAGCTGCCATTGCAGAATGGAGCAGGCAGCCCCTCAGAGGGCCAGCAGCCGAAGTGGACTGATGAATGATTATGTTTTTGATTATGTATGTCTGTTGATTCTTCTCTGATATCTGTGCTGTTAGTAAAGGCTGGTTGTGGCTAAAGGGAGACACAGAATTTAGAGTGAAGCTGCTATGTTTTTGAGCTGAATTTGAAACAGAGAAACACGGAAAATGGGAACAAAAGGAGAAACATGGAAAGTAGGAGAAGGAGGAGAGAATGCAGATCATTATGACTTCTCCGTCATTCAATATGGTCATGACTGATCTTTTACCTCAACTGCATACTCCCAGTCTCTTCTTAGACCCTTGATGTTTTTGGTGTCTAAAAATCCATCTACTTCATTCTTAAACATAATTTAGTGATTTGACCTCCAGCAACTGTTGAGGTAGAAAATTCCGGAGGGTCACCATCCTGTGTGTGAAGAAATGTCTCATTTTCTAAGTTTTAAATTCAGTCTGTATATCCTAAATGCTGCACTCCATTTCTTGAGACTGTGATCTCTTGTGGACACCCCAGATTGGGAGAACATCACCCCTGCACCAAACCTGTCCACCTCTGTCAGAAATTTATACATTTCAATCAGATCACCTTCAGAACTCTAGTGAACACAGCCAAGTTGACCCAATCTCTACTGACATGACCAACATGCTATCCCAAGAATCAACCCAGTGAAAACTTGCTGAACCATATCAATGGCAAATATATTTCTGTTTGGGCAAGCACTCCTGGATTTCACCTACTGCTGACTAACCAGTCTCTCATTCCCTTTTCTCATTTTTCCTTCTTTCTTTAAGTACTGGGGCTACATTTGCCATCTTTCAATCTGCTGGACTGTTGCAAAATGTACAGAACTAACACATTCACGATTCCTATGACCAGCTCCTTTCATACCCTGGGATGTAGATTATCTGGTCCTGGGGATTTACCTGCATTCTAGTACTGTTGCTTTATCCATTGCTATCTTTACTAATACTGATTTCCTGCAAACCTTCCTTCCCGAAGACCCTTGCTTCCCTACAATTTCTGGGAAATTGGATAGATGTATGAATAGGAAAGGTTTGGAGGGATATGGGCCAGGAGCAGGTGGGTGGGACTAGTTTAGTTTGGGATTAGGTTCAACATGGACTGGTTTGGACCGAAGGGTCTGTTTCCATGCTGTATGACTCTATGCCTCTATGACAGAACTAAAGTAGTTGTTTAATGGCTGTGCCATTTCCTTGATCTCCATGATGAATTCTCCAATTTCAGACTCTAAGAGGTATACGTTGCAAATGAAACTTCTGCTTAGAATAGAAACTGATGTATTGTCTGTCCATATTTCCGAGGCAAAAATGCCACACTAATCATGCAGGAAAATGACCTAAGACTAAATGAAAGGTAATACCACAATTCAATAGAAAATTCCCCCAGGTTCCAACATTCTCTACCACATAGAAAAACTTTTCAGTTCTCCCCACATTGAGTCTGACAGTTGTGCACTAATAGACACTAAACTGTTCAGGTTCGCTGATTTACCAATTGAAAATGCTGACTTGTTAAGAAGCTCCTGAAATTATAGAACATTAATTGGAGGTGAATGATTCCACTGTTTCCACCCCTTCCTGCCCTCTCTTTGTAAATTGGAATGCATCTGTACATGTTGGGATTCAGAAATGTGTAGAAGGTAATTTTACAATCACATGGACAACTGTTCCCAACTCTCAGAGAGCGGTGAAAAATCCAGTCCCTTAATTCTTTCTTTCTAATCTGCCATTTGCAGGTTTTACTATTTTGCTCTCAATCAGATTTATTCCCTTTCTGTCTCTTCCATGTCTTTTCTATTTATATTTCTGTCCAGCTTTTGCTCAGTTCATCCTGTCCATCTTTTTACTCTGTCAGTCCCACAAGCTGTTCAATTTTTTTTCTGAAATATTAACCTGGGTACCAGGATAATATGACTATTTCTAAACTGTAAGTTGTCCAGTGTGCAAGCGTTCTACTCCAGGTTGAAAAGATTAGCTTAGTCCGACCTCTGCCATTGGTTTCACTATCCTGGCCAAGAGACCCTTGGGACTCCATTCCTCGCTATGTAACTGACCAATGGGACATATATCTATGGACACTTGATTGCAGCCCCTCACCCGCTCGTTAATATTGTATTATTGCTTAAGTCTCAGAAATGCAGTGTGCCTTTAAGACAGATGACATCTTTGTCTCACCTGCAGCACTCTCTCTGTGTCTCTGTAATGGAGACAGTGCAGCCAACAATCTCGCAGTCAGCTATATGTAGTGTAATGTAACCATAATATCAGTAAGCATTAAACTCAGACTACCCTATAAATCTGAGATATTATAACAGTTTAAATGGCTAGAACTGTTAATAAACTCTGAGACATCCATCTCAACAAGAACTCTGTCTTTGTAGTATAGGTTGTGTAAGCTAGTGTACAGGATAGCAGTTGGAACATATCATACTGACAGAGGAGTTTGACCCTAGAAACCACATCAGTCAGCTGGCACTTTTTGTTGAGTTTTGTTGAGAACGCCCATGAGACCTGAATAATCACAATCTCACATTGCCAAGGCCTGTCAATCTCACATTGCCAAGGCCTGTCAATTTCCTGTTCACCTCAGCCCAACTCCCACCAGGAGCCAAATTAAGACTAGATTCAAAGTAACAAGTGCATTACTGTATTCTGTAACTATATTCTTCCATCAATTGAAAGAATAACACACTTCATAGTTCTACTGCAGCTAAATATTTTCTATCCCTCCCTCCACCCCAGGAGAAACCTCAATTGCTAGCACAACTGTAGTATGTACCCACAAAACAATATCGAGTTGATCCCACTATATTTCTGTTGGTGTAACTAGACTGTTGTGTTTCTCCCTCCTCTAAATAAGGAACTACCAGGTGTGAAAGAGTAGAAGTCACAAAAATAGATGTATAAATTTAATATGTGAATTACAAAAATTAAAAATACAAGAAATTTTATTTCAAATAAATCGATGGGAAGAGTGCATTTAAAGATGATAGAGTAACACAGGGCTGCAATAATATGGGGGAACTGCTTATGGGCCAAAGGCAGGTATGTGGATTTAAACTACAGATCAGCCATGATCACATTGAAATGTGGAACAGGCTCGAAGGGCTGAATGGCCTACTATTGTTCCTATATTCCTATCTAATACAATGTGTTTGCGTAGGCATATCTCATAGCTTAGAAATGAATATATATAAACTGTATGCTTTCAGTAACTTGGCATGAGATGTATTGTCTATGAATTACATTTTAATTTAATGGAGTTGGTTGGGTTTAACTGTGGAATCACTTTTCCCCAATAATTGGGAGCAAATTGAAACTATGGCGGCTAGGTTAAGAGATGCAAGTTTATAAAAAATATGGAAATCTTGGATTCATTCCTAACTTCCCTAGCCGACTTTCTGGATTACAATAGATGCTAATTGGAAATTGTTCATGGTGTGTGTCACCTATTTTGGGCACTCGATCGTACAATGTGTGCTTTCCTAGGTGAAATATGTCAGTCGTATGACGAGAATTGATTAAACTTGGCATAACATCCATCTTGTTGCTTTGTGATGAGAAGGTAAATAGAAGAGTAGATTTGTATCTTCATTGCCTGGGCAGTAATCTGACAGATTAAGTCCCTCATCCATTATAGAATCCACCTTTTTCTCATTCCAATGGAACTGATTAATTTTGTAATGGTTGAGAGATGCATCCACTAGATTACCATTCAGACCGTCAAGCTGAAAACTGACTATACTTGCCACAGAGAGCAGATAAGAGGAATGTTGTGATTTGAACTTATATTGTTTGAATACTTTGCAATATCACATTAATAAAATGACACTTAGGGCAGCATAGAATAGGCAGCGATGTCCTTTGAGCTTTCCTTTTTTAGCTTGAAAGAGTTCAGAAAAGATTTACAAGGATGTTGCCAGGGTTGGAGGATTTGAGCTATTGGGAGAGGTTTGAGCTATTGGGAGAGGCTGAACAGGCTGGGGCTGTTTTCCCTGGAGCGTCGGAGGCTCTAAGGAGTGACCTTATTGAGGTTTACAAAATTATGAGTGGCATGGATAGGATAAATAAGCAAAGTCTTTTCCCTGGGGTCGGGGAGTCCAGAACTAGAGGGCATAGGTTTAGGGTGAGAGGGGAAAGATATAGAAGAGACCTAAGGGGCAACTTTTTCACACAGAGGGTGGTACGGGTATGGAATGAGCTGCCAGAGGAAGTGGTGGAGGCTGGTACAATTGCAACATTTAAGAGACATTTGGATGGGTATATGAATAGGAAGGGTTTGGAGGGATATGGGCCAGGTACTGGCAGGTGGGACTTGATTGGTTTGGGATATCTGGTCGGCATGGATGGGTTGGACCGAAGGCTCTGTTTCCATGCTGTACATCTCTTTGACTCTATTTTTTTTGTTTTGTCTTTTTGTGAGCACACATCTAAATGCTGAACCTACGTTTTATTTTGTTGCAGCTGTACTTCTGGAAAGATGTTGTATTTGCAGGTGATAACTTGGGAAAGCCTGGCAGTTTTCCAGCCAGGATCTGCATTAAGCAGTAAATCACAACCTGACTGCTGTGGGTAGAGTAAATGGTCATTAAGGCTGATTAAATTCAGCTTCAGGGGTTCTTGAGACAAGCTGAATAAAGAGACCACAATCTATTGCATCTATTACATTGCATTTAACTGTAAAGTGAGTTTGTTTGACCCTACAGGCTTTTGGGATATGGGCTTATTGGAAATGTATACAAGACTGAGTTATTACTGGTGAATTGTGCCAGTTGTAATCGGTTTTGTGTTTTTTTAACCTATATTTACAGCAGGATGCCTAAAGGCGAAATGTAACAGATCATTTTATACTCACCAAGGCTGTTTACATGTGATGTATGGTATTCATTCTTTGAAAGAAGCATGACTGTCAAGTTAATTCAACTCAAATAACATATTAATCGGAAAAGGAAATTGCCGTTAAATTTTAAGATTTTTATCAAGAGTTTTGTTAAAAGAAGCAAATGTTCAATTGAGCAATGTGACCTTGTTTCTGTTGATACCAAAAAATTGATCAAGCATTAATAAAGACCTGCAGTCACTTTTTTAGCACATTACTATCCATCCTTAAAAGTATTAGTTTGAAGTATTAAAGTGGGTATGGAGAATCTGCTGACCAGCAATGTAAAACCATACTACAATGTCTATTTTCTCCCTGTTTTTTGAAGATACTGGGCTATGGCTTCATGGGAACTTGATGTCCTCTGGTACTTGACCCAAGTTCTATTCTTCATGTCTGAGCTTGAATTGTTTGAATGAGAAGGCTTACAGCTGAATTCCAACCCAACTTTGTCCAATGTCCACATATATCCACGGTATCATTGTAAAATGATCAGGAGTAGTAATTCAACCTGATTATTTTCATCCTTTTAGGTCAGGGGCATTAAGGATAGCCATGCAGCCAGTACCTCAGTTGAGGTTAGCCAATGGGATCAAACTTCCAATCGTCCTTGTCTACTGGCTCAAGACTGCACTGAGGAATACATTTATCAATTGAGCATCTGGGTGGGACTTGTTTTTTTTTCTACAGTAGAATATTGACTCCTAAGGTACAGTTTGACGGCCTGGATCGGTAGGTTCAGGGGTCATAGATAATTCCCATGGTAGCTTTCCTGCTGCCTTCCTGCCCATTCATTACTTTATTGAAGGCAAGGAAAGGTCATCCAATTGAAGTTTTTAAATACATGCTAAATTACTGGCCCTCTCAAGGGCCTTCTCTTACTCAGTAACATTTTTTGGGGGGGGTAGTTGGGGTAACGGAGGAGGTTTACAGTGAAGCCTGACAGATGACTCTGCTTGGATCTCAGGGGAGAAAGCATCATCCTTCTTTTATTGGCACCCTTTCAAGATTGACCAAATCCAGAAATTTTCACCCAACGCACCCTCCCACCCCAAAACCCAAATGCTCCATTCTCTCCTCGCCTTGCCATGTCAACCTCGCTCTTGCTATCACCACTAAAGCCCCATCCAGTTCCCTACAGTTACCTCCATCTTGGGATCCAGGATATAGAATCTAAGGATTGCTTGCAAATCAAGCTGTGGCCAATGCTGCCCGTCAATCAGATTGGCCGCCCTCTCTCTGAGGCAGAATGTCTTCCTGAGCGAGGGACAGAAATCCTGCTCATGCAGGCATTAAATTGCTGAGGGACAGCCTGCATCATTGGGATATGTTCCCTGCCAAACGTTCAGGTAGCAGTGCGAGACGCCCTGCTAACTATATAAGGAAAAGGAGATACTAGGAAAGGAATTCTTTAGCCTGGGGACAAAGAACTGTTCAATTATCAAAAATGATTAACTTTTAAAATGATAGCATGGAATAAAATAAAACTTTACAACTGCAACCAAAATCCAAAAATGCAAATTGTAAGTGAACATGTGTGAGCAAAACAAGTTGTTTAGAGTCCTTACTTATAAGGCTGCAGCATGCAAATTATAATACATGCTGTTTAACCTAAAGTAAAAGGAAAAGCACTAGTCTAAGGCAAGGGCTGTGATCACTAACACAGTTCAACCTTTAGAAATGACAAAATACCCAATAGAAGTTGCCAGGAAATATTACTGCAGGCTACAACTTGAAACTGCTTAAGTCTTGTCTGGGAACTGAGTCATCTGAAGGGAGAGAAACATCAAACAGTCTTATTAAATAGCATCATATCCACATTTTTGAAACATTGCTGATATCAAACCTAATAGTCTTTTAAAATAACTGCTTTAATTTGTCTTCCCAATGTTGATGATATTTTTAATACAATTTACCATTGCACGTGCAGATTGATGCTTAGATACATTACATGAAATGAAAATGTGTGATGTTATTGCTGTGCATACAATGTAAGTAGTACTTTAAAAGATCATTAGGGTGTAAATCAACCATAACACTGCTGTTTGTACAATGATTTAGTACTGTGAGCCTTTACATTTTATTCAGACGTTTTGGGTGAAGGGCTGTCTTGGTAGGACACAAGGCTGAACTCAGCTAAGCCTCAGTAAAATCTAAAGGTTCTAAAGGTTCCAAAGGGAGTAATTGCTGTTTCAAAAGGGCCAGGATGCCTGGTCAGTTTAATCTTGTTGTATACTGTTTGGAGTGAGGCTGGTCACTGCTGATGGGAAGCCTGTAGTTTTTTTAATCTAAGATTTGCTTTGATTGACTGAAAGGTATGGAAGTAGTTGTGGACCCGACAGGATTTGGCACAGAGATGTAAAGAAGTTTATAACACTGGCATACCTTTTGCATACCTGCATGAACTGTTGTAGGAAGTCCCACTTTTCTAGGAGATCAGCAGGTGTCTCTGATCATTGCTAACATTCTCTTGGCTAACGTCCAAAATCATCCATATGAAAGTATCAAGATCTTTGCAGAATGGGTGGTGATCCCTCAGCAATATATTGTTACCACTCACATAGTAAGTCCTAATGGCCTATCAATCAGACAAAATGCTCCTTCTCATTCAAAGATAAAAGTACATGGAGATTCATGTGGGTAATGCCTGACATTCATTTTTAGCAGTGCACATTTATTGCTCATTCATAGTTATTCTTAGAATGCCATCGGAGAGTCTTTTTCTTGAAATTGTTTCTGGCGATTTGATCTGGCTGCACTCATCTGGGCAAGTGGAAAGTATCCTATCCATAACATGGCTTGAAAATGCTTTTGGGCATCAGGAGATGGCCCACCTGCGACAGAATCCCTGCACCCTGATCTACCTCATTCTTTGTCATAATCTTTCTATTTCTCTGTGCTGTCATCATCACAACATTTATGAGCCAGCTTCAGTTGAGTTTTTGGCGAGTGGACCCCCTTCAGGATGCAATTGGCATGAAACTCAGTGAAGATAATTTGAATGCAAAGGAGAGGTGATTAAGCTCCGTCTTGTTGGTGATGCTCATAGTATACCTTGTACTCAGGCTCAGGGACAGAAAGCATGAGCCCTGGTGCTGCTCCCAACCTTACCCCACTGCCTCGCCTGAGCCTAGTGGCTCTGGCCTCACCCTGAGCACTGTGGCTACATCCTGGTCTGAGCATAGCAGGTCTGTTGGAGTTTTGGGCACCAATTATTGGCTCCTGATGTAAGCCCAAGCCCCCCCTCCCCCAGTCCTGGGCCCTACTAGCATCTGAGATGTATCAACTAAATCTGAACATTATCCCAAACTTGCTGCATGGACTGCTTTTTTTATCTGAGGAATTGTGTACAGAGCTTTGATTTCTGTTAACTCAGCAGTGATCAGCCCCACTCCTGACCCTATGGTGGTGAGAAAATCATTGATAAATAAAGTTAGTGACCTGGGGAATTTCTGAAACTAAGATGGTGACCTTCAATGACCACTGTCATCCTTTGATCTAGATGCAACTCCAGTCACTGGATTGGAGCAGAGAATAACAAACAGCCCTAGACAGAGTAAGTGAGTGAGCTAATCTTTATCAGATCAAGTTCAGTGGAGGAAAATATGAGGTCGTCCACTTTGAGTCTGAGAAAAAGAAACAAAATATATTCTTGATAGTGAGAGGTTACAATTAGCAGCTGTCGAGAGGCAAAGGGATTTAGGTGTATACGCGCTGACAACTAAGAGCTAGTACACAAGTACAAAAGATAATCAACAAGGTTAATAGAATGTCAGCCATTAGGTCAAGTGATGCTTCAGTATGAGCTTTGATCATACTTCATCTGCATTCAGTTCTCAACACAGGGCTTCAAAATGTATATATTTACCCTGAAAGGCAAATTGTGCAAATTCAGCCAAATTACTTCAGGGTGAAAAGTTTATTTTTTCCCTAATAGGCTAAAAGGTTAAATTATGTGTACTGATTGCAAAAACCTGACTTTAATTCCTTTGAGTTTGGATGGTTGTGGGATGACTGAATTTTGGCTGTTTAAAATGATATCAGGATTTAATATGGTGAGTGATGAGATATAACTTCCACTGGTGGGAGCATTCAAAACAAGGAAAATAAAGCAAAAATTGTAAAGTTATTTAAGAACACCTTTGCACGTGAACTACAGTGATACCTCGATTTCACTAACCCTACCCAAACAGTATGCAGTCTGAACCAATTCAAATGTACAAAACTGGGCTTGCTTGATTGTTTTGGGTGGAGTAGGGAAATCAAGACATATAGAACAAACGGAGGTTAATCAAACTGAGGGGTTGATCAATTGTAATGAATTGAATTGAGAAACAGGCTCAAGAAAACACTACAACTGTTGCTATAGCGATAGAGGAGTTTGAGACATGGCTGATAGGATTGATTCTGTGACCATCATTATGTATGGCTGTTGCTTGATTAGTCTTCAATTGTCACGAGGTGTTAGTGGCGAGGACTTTGTGGGATTAGGTAGGTTGAATGTGCCTTTGTGGGCCCTGATTTGTTGTTGACTCTGAGGTCAAATGGTTCCTCTATTTTGTCCTTCTTGCAATTTGATACATGTAAGTAGATTGTTATTTACTCGAAGAATCAGAAATTACTATTCACTTCATTCTCACTGTCCCATAGTCCAACCATGTGTGTCATTGATCCATTATCATAGCACACTAATTCCAAAGAGTGGTGAGAATACCTGAGGGTAAAACCATGTGAATTTTCTCTACAATTCCCAATCAAGAAAAGTTTCAGCAAATCACAATAGCTCATAAATCCTATTAATCCAATCTAATTTAGTCCTTGCAATCAAATTACAGTTCAATGTACACATTATTTGTGTAAAGGACCAGTCCGAAAAAGAGTCATATTCTTTTTCTTTTGTCTCTTTGTCACAGTCGTCCCTAGGACCTTCAGTTTCCATTTCAGACTTTCAACTCAGCAATACTTTTCTCTTGCCCTGTTAGGTCTGCCTGGTTACAATGGGGCAAATTAGCGTCCCTGCTATTTGTTAACTGAAACAAAAAGGCCTACTTAAGTTGCCAACTGGATTGCTGTTGTTTTCTAGCAACCCGGCCAGCTTTAGTTTGAAGGACTGCAGGAAACTTATTGTTATTGCAACCTTCATGGAAGAAAATGAGCTGATGCCCATCTTAAAAATGACACCGTAATAATTCTGAGGATTAATACACATGCAAACTCCAGTCTGAACAAGCTGACTATCGATATGAAAACAGATGCATCAAGTTATAGCATCTCACAGTGATTTTATGGGGGGTGGGGGTCAGGCTGAGATTGGTATCTATTTGCTCCTTGTTGGTTACAGTAGAATCCAGGAGGACCCAACTGTAGGCTGTGCAAACACGATTGTCTTCACATGTGCATTATCAGCAGGGGTTGCTGGATTGTGATCAAGAGTAGGAACCCCAGCCAGCTTCCCATAACTGAGGAAACTACAATTTATAACATTTCTGTCCCTTACTGAGGTCAGCTTACTGAACATACAGTCTAGAGATCGTGTCAGTGAATATCTCAGTGAATTATTATTAAGTATTATTAATTTTTAAGTATCATAATCACAAGTAGAATGAACTTGACTTATAAAATCATTGAAATTGCTATGAAATTAAGCCCATTTCATTTAATGTGCAAACTATAAAATGTAATCATTATTCAGTTTTGAATGAATGAGATTCATAAATTTGTATGTGTAAACAGGAGACTAATTATTTGTCTTTAACTATGATAACTTAACAGCTTCCATATAGCAATATCTGCTACATTTAAACATATGTAAACATTTCACTTCAGCCTTCCCTTTGCCATTTACCTGGCCAGTTGTGTGGATTCCAGCACTGCGTGGAACACATGTTACCACTTTAACATGATTTGGAAGACCAGTCTAATAGCAGCCTCAAGTAGCTCCATGTAAACAGTTTAATGCAAAAGGAAGGCATGCTGACTGACAATGTGCAGGAACGTGTAATAAATGATGATGAAAGTGTTGGGAAATTGCATTACCATGTGGTGAAGAAGTGCTTTCACACATGTGAAAGGTTGTAAATAGTGGCTTCAGTTATTGCACTCTCCTGCACAAATGAAAAATCAACAATGGTCTCTCTGTATAACTTGAAGTACTTTTTTTGGACAGGGGTATTCCTTTCTAAAAAGTGATTTACTGTACTTCTCTGGACCCAGTGGAGACTTTCCATTTCACACAGTGTCCAAGTCCGAAAGGCTGACTGGATGTTCAGCTTTCCAAACAGCATTGGCACTCCTCTGAAATAAGTCACTGAACAGCAGACTCAGGATGATTCTGTTTCCAATTTTCCCTCCCTCTCACTGGGGAAAACACCTGCCTCAGCTATTGCTTCTTTGCAGCAATGTCAGAGCTCTGAAACATACACTAAAAACTGTCTTAGTGATCAGATGATCAAGTGATGAAAAGCATTTTAAGAAATGGCTTGCACTAAATTATTTATAAGTAGAGTTGTGCAACTGAATTCTTTGTGCCTGTTTGAATAGTCATTCACATTGAGAAACCATGAGGAATGATAATAAAAGAAAAATTCCATTGACTGTAATTCATTTTTAACAATAAACTGGGCGGTTTAATGGATAAACATATTCATTCTTGAGTACTATCTCTTTTTGCCTGTTTTCTTTCCTCATCTTTCAGAGTTATTGTGTTAAAATATGAGGATGACGTGAGCCAAGTGCTAGAAATTGGGCATTGAGTAGATTGATGCTTTTTCTGTGGATCATAGAGGAAACTATGCATGTGACAGTGCAGTCAGAGCAAATTTTCCTTTGCAGAGTGTTTCAAATATGACTTGTGCATGTTGGATCTTGTGAGGAAGGTGTAAATTTACTGGAGCTCTTTGTGAAATTAGGGTGTGAGAACCCAAACTGTTGAATCAACTTATGTCTGACTTTATTGATGTTTTCGTGGAAGTGCAAAATAATTTCTTTATGTAACACACATGTCTGATGAAACGTGCTAATTGTAATTTCTTTCGTTAAATGTCTCTATATTGGAATCTTACTTCGATGAAATTTCTCTAAAGTATTTTTTATTGTTAACAACTGAATTAGAATTAGAATCACTACAGTGTGGAAACAGGCCCTTCGGCCCAACAAGTCCACACCAACCCTCCTAAGAGTAACCCATCCAGACGGCATTGGATTAAATTTGAATGTCTACATCTTAAGTTTGATCCAATATTTTTAGGCAGATGAAAGGAATTTCTTTTTTGCAGTGTTTCTTTGCATTTTACTCACCTTGCAGTTAACTGATGGCCTGGTTTCAAGTGTATTGTTCTTCTGATAAGTTGATTCAGCTACCATTGTGAAGGTTTGAGCAGACAGCAACTTCAGCTTGAGCCAATGAGAAAGCTCTGAGATGTCCATGGGAGTCAGTAGATTAATCTACTGCCCAAGCATCATTGGGCGATTTGGCCTAAATCAGAGTGGTAAAACCTCTACAGAGTGCTAACTCTGCTCCATTGCATACAATTAATGGTGAAATCCTCTCAATAGTTACTTGGATTAATATGCTACCAGATATGATTTCAAGCCACACAAACCAGGAAAATTCTAGTTTCAGACTTTGATCTGTGCGAGGGAGCTGGTCTCATGTCAGTTTGCTGTCGGAGGCATAGGTCTGATTTTTTGATAAGCTATAGAGAGACAAGAAAATCAGCTGAGGTGCCATTAATGATCACTGGACAATCACCACTGCCAGCAAGTGTTTGTATGTGGACAGTGCAGTCACCTTCCCAGTATGCGGGGATTGGTGGGGTGGGGGTGTTGGTGGTGGTGGTGTCCGTTAGCTGAGTCTGCCGGAAATATGAAAAATACTAGACGTGGCTGGGAGAACCTGACTTGTCGCTGCCACAAGATGGAAGGGCATTTAAAAGTGAAAACCCAGGACCAGTCATAAATACCAGAATACCTGACCTCAATTGATGATTAATCTTTATTGATAAGATAACTCTTGAACCAGCTTTAATACAGTATTTGAATAATTATTCCCTCTAATTGTTGATACAGTAAAGTCCCTGATATCCGGCTTCGAAGAATCTGGAATTATTTTTTCGAATCTTGGATGCCAGTTGCATGTCAATTCTGGAAGTTTGGGATCCAGATAATGCGGTCTTCCCTGTAGGTGAATGATGGTAACTTGGATAAGGTAATAGAAGTACCTGCTAAATCATATTCCCTGAAGGAGACTTACAAAGGGAAAAGTCCAATTTTTAGCTTCCTAAACCTGGCTCCTGTGGACATGCTGAGAGCAACAGTGGTAGTTAAACAACATCATTAGTCCCTTATCATATTTTAATGTATGACACTGCCGTGAAGTACCTTAAGAGGTTTTGTAGTGTTCAAGGCGATGCACAAATATATATTGTTTTTGTGGATATTTTGGGAGCAAGTTGCTATTTTCTTTTGCCTGAACTATCCACAGGCATTTTGATTGCTTAGTTAACTCTCTGGCCAGCAGCACATGAATTTTCTATTCACTGGCTGGTATGGATCTTCCGCAGCCACTGGGGAAATACTTATGACAAGGTATTGTAGTTGTGATTATTGTTTGCTGTTATTTAATGGGTTATGATGTAGGCTACATTATACAGCAGCAGCTAAAGTTGCCACAGAAATAAATTCAAGTGGAAGTTACTCAATAATATGAATGTATCATTACAGGGATACGTGATGCCGAGAGTGTAGTTCAGCAAAAACTTCAAACAACTGAGGAAGGTTAAATGGTGGAGTCTACAAACAGCTGCAAATCAAAAAAAAAACTTTCATTAGTGATTATTTTAATTTGCTGCTGCATGGCTTACCTTTAAAGTTCTGAGGCAGCTGGGGAGTTGAGAGACAGGACACGTATCTTTTCTCCTTGAACCACACAGAAAAGAGGGAGTTCATGAAGGAAAACTAGACTGAATGGCAGCCAAGGGTGCAGTACAGGGCAGGCCAGAAGAACTGGGCAAGAATCAAACCGACATGCTTCATGTAATCCTTTCTTAGAATCCCATCAAGAAACCTTTTTTGTCAAACAGAGCAAGAAACGTTTTGTTAATTAAAAGCCTCTGCACCATTCATGTTCAGAGAGAAGAAAAGCAAAATAGTTTTGTGTTTCTGATTGGGGGGGGGGAGGGGCTGAAGACGCCAGTTCAGCACTAACAGCAACAATCAAACTCAGTGTTTGGGATTTGATGAAGAAATAGTTCAGTTGAATGGATGCTACTTATTAAAAGCTGCATTCTTTCTGTGAGAACTAAATAGAATTGAGACATGCACTTTACAGGGTAATGGATATTGAATTTGCTGAACCAAATTTATCTGCAACATCTTTTTCAGAAGTATGTCAGCTTTCTGTAGATTTAATAGATAGAGCTTTGTGCAGTGAATCACAAAGGAACTTTTGAAGTTACGGTCAGTGCCATTTTTTTACATTTTATTTTAGGTGGTTGAAGGGCTCACAAACACCTATTTCCTATATGCTTGTGAATAATTAAAAAGTCGATGATTAGACATTTAAACACTTGACTACTGGAGTGCGTTAAATGTATCATATTGTTCCTTTATTAAAAAAAACACAATTAGTTGCTCTTGAGAATTTTGCTTTCAATCTGCTGCTTAATTTAGTGAAGTATTGTTCATTGTAGAGCTAATGGAAGTTTGAAGAAATAAATGTACAAAATACAGAAAGTGCAGAACAGGTCAGTTAGCACGAGAAAAAGAAAGAGCAAATTGACTCTTTGGTTTTAGTGTATTTCCAACATTTCCTATTTTTATTTCGGAAGTTTTTAATTGTACGTATGAGTGTTGTTTGCTATGCTGGCAATACAGTCAGTGGCATGTTCCTGTACGGCTGAGATGGCAGACAGATATGCAGGTCTTGGGGTTAATACAAGAAGGGCTTATGCCCGAAACGTCAATTCTGCTCCTTGGATGCTGCCTGACCTGCTGCGCTTTTCCAGCAGCATATTTTTCAGCTTTAATACAAAAGTGACCAAGTGCATGTTAGTGTTTCGGGAATTGCTTTCCATCCCTCACGCTGATCCGTTCTCTTTTGAAATGGGCCAAATATGAACTCACTACCAGAAAGACCATTGTGTCTGAGCATATGTTCATGCTATGTTTTGCCTTTAAACTATGGTGGCACTATGCTGCCTGTAACTAAGATGCACAGAATGAAGACCAACTGACTTTTGAAAGCTGAGTGAAGTGAACATGTTTCAGAATTTGAGATTTTTTTCTTAACACCGCTAAACAACAATTTAAGAGGATGTGTTGTCATATTATCATGTATCTTGTAAACAGATAAACATGTTTGTATATTAACGATACAATGGTGCATATATATAAATAAATACTTGATGTGCTTTGACAGTGGCTTACAACATAGGTTTGTCATTTAATGATACTTATCAGCACAACTATAGAAGGCCCAAGATCTAATACTTAGTCTGTTGGTTGCAGCCTAGGTGATGTTAGAGCTGTTACAGTTTTACCCTCCTGTTAGGAGAGACTAAAATCAACTAAGGTTTGCCATTCTAGTCACTGTCCAGCAATTACATATGTGTGGATATTGGGTGTGAATGTATGAGGTGGTATAGTCTGCTCATACACAATATTCCAATTTGTATGTGGAGAATGGTCATCTGGGCAAAATACTGGAGTGCCAAGCAAGCTATATGTAGCAGCAAGATTCACTGCCTTTGGAGAGTGTGGCAAATTGGGAAGTAAATATAGAAACCACATAGCCAAGCAAAAGATATGTTAAACCTGATCTTTATATCATATTACATTGTTGTCACACAGTAGTTTTGCCAGGAACTAAACCTTCACAAGAACCTCCTTGGTGGTATATTTACCAAGGATATTGTGGCTATAAGCTTCTTTTTACAGAGGAAATCCATCCTTATGAAGTTCCAGGCCCACAGTTAACTACTTACTCATTTCTTTAGTCCTTTAAAAGCTCACCTTTTAGTATTTTGAGTCCCATTTAATGGCATTGAATTGACTGTACAAAGCATCCATTTGTCAATACTGAATGTGACAGCCACAGTCCCCAAGGTTATAAATCTATTAGTTAATCCATTTAAATTGCATGTGGCCAGATCAGTAATGCTTTGCTTAAGAGTGTGCCGCACTTAATAATCAACTAGAAGAAAGTGAGGACTGCAGATGCTGGAGATCAGAGTCGAGAGTGTGGCGCTGGAAAAGCACAGCCGGTCAGGCAGCATCCAAGGAGCAGGAGAATTTCTGCAGCATCCATTCCTGATGAAGGGCTTATGCCTGAAACATCAACGTTCCTGCTCCTCGGATGCTGCCTGACCTGCAGTATTTTTTCAGCACCACACTCTTTGACTCCTGCACCTAATAATCAAAGGAAGAACTGGACAATCTACCGTCAAACACATTACACCACAATATCTTAATTCATGTATTTCCAATTAAATCACTATGTTGTGGATCTCTGTACAATCTAGATGATTTGGAAGAAAAATCTGGACTTTTACATTCCCAACCCCCTCACCCACCTGTAGTATGCAAGCAGATGAGGTGGTGTGTCCATCACTTACGCACCTCCCCTGGGATTTCACCTGTGGTGGGTGGGTGTTGGGGGGGCACCCAACATTGAGCCAAATGAGATCTTCAAGTGGGCAATTAATTGACTCCTCCTGCTTACACTGTGATGAGGAGGCGGGGTGGGGGAGAATGCTCAGGTGATGTGGTGATGCTGTAGTGCTGGCAAGGGAGAGTGGTCCTTGTTACTTGGGCACTCTGTGCCCCATTAAGATCTTTTCCCACCTCCATGTCCATGGAAGGGACCACCCAAGCTTGCTTATCTCTGCTGGCACAGTTGCCATCTCACTAGAGTCTGCCCTACTTGCCCCAGTAATGCTGGCCCCACTTTCTTGGTTGTCCAACCACCTCTCCGTCTCCTCATTGGAAATTGACTGCAGTTCCTACTGTGGCAGTGCCAAGCATCTCCTTGGAGCTCTTGGAGGTGGTATCTTGTCCCCCGGGAGCTGAGGCTGATTCCCTGCAAACTATTACATACCGTTGTAATTCACTTGCTGTACCAGTATACCACAACATTTTTCTTGCTGTCCAGTAAGCGAGAAAGAGCAACAGAACATTTTCACAAACTACCATTTGATCTGAGGAGAGAGTATGTGTGTGAGAAAAAAGAGTCAGGAAGGAATAAGAAATGGTGGAAGAAAGTAGGTTAATGCCACTCAAAAGACTCTTGCATGGTAAGTGACAGATGCACCTCTGTGCTTTTGGCCCAATATATGCTTTCACGTATATGGTTCCCAGCTGACGATCTCCATCTTTCCATTTGTCTAACAGTTAAAGTTCTGCTTGATATCAAAACACTGGTGAAAATCACAAATTTAAAAAGATAACTTGGGTAAAACACTAGCACATGTACTGTAGATACTCCTTCTTCACTGTACGTTCCTATGATCGAAGGACAACTTGGACCCATGGCATTTTAGTCTTATCTTGAGAAAAACTAAAATAAGGGGAGAATATGGATCATCTCAAAAGATACAACCAACATAGGGATTTTGTGATGAGCAAACTCACTGCAATCTTCGTAGGTTGTGTTCCAATGGAAGAGAATTCCACAATTCTTGTTGCTCTAAAGTTGTTTTCATGTGAAGAGCAATTGCATTAAGAAAAAGGATTGATTTGTGTTAAACGCCTTAAAGTACTTTTTGTCAGGTATATTGTATGAACTATTTCCACTTGTTGAAAATTCTAGAACCAGCAAAGATATTAGAAAGCACTTCTACACACGAAGAGTGTAGTAGGTTTGGAACTCTCTTTCTCAAACAGCAGTTGATGCTAAATCATTTGTTAAATTTGTATCTGAGATAGACAAGTTTTACTTGAGCAAGGCTATCAAGGGATACAGGCCCATGGCAGACATATGGAATTAGATCAAAGATCAGCCATAATCTTATTGAATGGCAGAGCAGGCCTGAGGGGCTGAATCGCCTATTCCTCTTCCTATGTATCAAGGGATCTGGAGATGGTATGTGGAAGTAAGATATAGATCACCTATAATGTAATTGGATCATGGAGCAACTCAAAGGGCTGAATGGTCTATTCCAATTTCCATATTCCTATGCTCCAAAATGCTAATCCATATTCTAGAATGGAATAAGCAAAAAAATTTGAATAAAATTCACTGAATGATAAAAGTAAAGCAATTAACATTCTTTTGAAATCAAAATCAGACCAGGCTTGAGTTCAAAGAATCATTGGTTGTTGCAGGTAATTACAGATGTTTAATCTTTCCACGTTGTGATCTATGATAGTGAGGTACTATTTGATGGGAGATCACAATCACATGTAAGAATGAATACAGTACTGGCTCTTATAATTACAAATAACTAGGCCAAGGTAAAAAATGCAACTATAATTGTAATTATTTGTTGCAGTTCATCTTAGCCTTCTGACTTTATATCAGATTAGCGAAAGCACTGCACCAAGATTAAAGCAGCATTCCAGAGATGTATACTTCAACAAAATCTTATTTGAAAGCAACATTTTGTCATACTTGGGTGGTTATTGCAGGTTCAGGTCATGTTCAATCATGTCATGAAACAACAACAACGCAGCAACAAAAACATTTATCTGGATTTTGAAAAGGCATTCAGTTATGTGTCCAATGATAGACTAATAAATAAGGGCAAAGAATATAGAGTCAGAGGATAAGTGGCAGAATGGATTGCTAGTTTCAAGACTGCAGTCAGAGAGTGAATATAAAGCTTAGTTATTGCTAGTAGCTGAAGGAAGGAGATTGGTATTTCTCAAGGATTGACTTCAGGACCACTGCTGTTCACAATTTATGTTAAAGCTTTGGAATGGAATCAAAAACGAAACTTCTAGATTTGCAAGAAATATCAAGTTGGGTGAGGATAGGTTCCTAAGGAAAACTGCATATGATTGTAGGAGGACATTAATAAACTTGCACAATGGACAAATAATTGGCAAATGAAGCTCAAAACTGGGACATGTGAGATAGTAAACTTTAATAAGAAGAATAGGGAGGTTTCCTATTGCCCATCACTACTCAAGAACTATTGAGTTTTCAAACTCTTAACTCTTGGTCAAAGAGATGCATTTTAAGACCTGTCCACCGCTGTTTCATGACTGTTGAAGTGGAAATGTTCACAGGAAGGTTTGTGCTGTGTGCCCATTCCTAGCAGTACGTCTAAATCCTTTTGTTCCTGGAGGGGTTGGGAAGAAACCTTGCGCAGCTGGGGGTTGGGGCAGACACCAGGGGTTGGGGCAGACATGGGCATCTGTTCGTTTAGGAAGACCTTAGGGAAGAAAGAAAGGCTGCAAGGCTGGATGGGGCGAACAAAAGGGTTGCAATGATGGAATGAAGGGACTTTTGCATGGGTGGGAAGGAAGGCTGTAGAGACAGGAAAGTGCAGAGGCTGCAAGGAGGGGAGAAGAGGGAAGATACAAGGAAGTGATAGGGAAGGGAAGGCTGCAAAGGGAAGAGGATTATTTTAAACCTGCCAAAAAAAGAGTACACAACTTGCTAACAGTCAGGGAAGTTAAGCTAAGTAGATGAGGTAATGAATTCCTTGCAAATAATGTGGAATCACTAGTTTAAGGTTGCATATGTTCAGGAACTACTAAATGGGGAAACATCTATTGGAAGCTATTACAATGAATACTGTGGCAATTGTTACATTTAAGTCTGACACCGAAATCCAAGATGCATAAAAAAAGGGTTGTGACTGCATAATTAAATCTTGCAGCTTTGTGCTTATACATTGAGGACACATTGACTACAACCATTTGTGGAACGTGAGTTTTGGATGATGGTGTTTGGCTGTAGGAGTGCATATCAGATGTTTTGAGAAAACGTTTATTACAAAATTATCCCTGTTGCATTGTGCCTTTTTAAAAATACTGTGGTAAGTAAAAAGATCCATGCTTTCATTGCATGCTACAGTGTAACTTTAATGGAAGCTTGGTTCATTATTTAGGATATTGATGCATTCTTCACATTCTGCTTCAGTGTGTGTCCAAGTACCCCTTTCGTCAAAAATATGCGAGGTATTGTTGCTAAATGACTGCATATTCTAATAAATAAGTCAGGTTGAATGAATAAGGAGCCCTGAAAAGCCAAAAAATCAAACTGCAGCACTCAAGGAAATGTCAAAATTTGCTGTCAGCAGAAGTATTTTAGATTCTGTCTGGAGATCATAAAAATAAATGACAAGTTTCTTTTTACCCATTGATAGGCCAGGATTTGACATACTGAGCAGTAGCACCTTGCAAATGCAACTCATCATGTTGTATTGTTTTCTGTTTGATGGCTTCTTTTATTCAGTGACATTAAAACAAACATGTCAAACTGTAGAAGGTTTGTAGCCAGCCATTCGCATATCTTAGTCATTCCACCTGACCAACCATACTAACTATGCATTGGAAAAGGGCTTAAAAAAGGATGGTCTGTTAGCAGACACTAGGGGGTTCATTAGGTAGAAAGTGCTCATCATCTAGTTATGCCTGATAAATCATGACCCGTTGAGCAAGGAATTGTTGCCAGTAAATGGAAATAAATATACAATGATTGATAGAAAAGATCAAGCGAACATACATGGCAGTGGCAGAGTAATGTTTTCTTCTGGTTGGCGGGGGAGGTTTGGCAAGGGAAGATGAGAAAGAAGATTGAAAATTAGCTGAAATACAGTGACCTTAACCTTACTGTACTGTCACGCATTGCATCATTTAACTTACCTTGTGTAGCAACCTTGGACACACTCTTTAAATGGAACGTGGTCCAGATCTGATGTACTGCATATCAGAGAAGTGGGAGCTGATGTTCAAGCCTTAAACTAATCTTTGAATTAAGTGCCTGCATGCTTAAGGTGGACACTCATACCATTGCTGGAAAATAGCTCATATAAAAACTGGAAGGAATTTAGGACTGTGTTTACATTTCACAATGCATGAATGGATTTAGTGTGTTCTCACAGGTAATTTGTTTATAATGGCTGGACCATTTGATCATTGGTTGTTTGCCATACCTTTCTGATATGGAAGTTGAGTAGGACAACTCGCCTTCCTATGGATAGTGGGCGCATCATGAAGATTCGTGAGCTCCTCAGAATTGCCAGCTCCTTGAGTATGTGCACTTAATTTGTGGCATTTCTCTCGTTGGAGAGCGCCAGAAGGTAAGACATGTTGGGAGGTGAAATTCGCAAGATTTATAGGAGTAGAGAGTAAGAGCAAAAACCAAAACTAAAATAAAAAGGTGAATTTATAAAATGCAGTTTGTGTGGTTGCCTCACTGTTCACAATAGAAAGTCAGGATGTGTTTCACCAGGTTTATGCAGATCAGTATGCTTCATAAATCATTGATGTTAAGCTCATTTATTCATTTGGTTTGCAGAGTACAAACAGTTAGCCAATGTTGCTGTCCTAGATGAAAATTATCGGTGCTGGCCATCTTATCACCATGAAGGCTGCTTGCTGTCAGTCTACGACCTTAATGAGGCCAAGGAGATATGTGATAACCATTCTCAGTGCCATGCCTTTGTTCTGACCAACCAGACAACTTGGACAGGTAAGCCTTATTACAGTACAGACAAAATCTAATATGATGACAACAAGTTGTCCTATTGGAGGCAAATGTAGTGAGAATATTGGCCTGGTCAGAGTTATAAACAGAGTTATGTTTACCTCCAATTCACTAGTTTTTTTAACTTATGAGAGATTCCAGATGATAACCCATTTAACTGTTCTATTTCTCATTCTATAAAAGAGATCTTACCTTCCTCATTTCCTTCCTTGGTCTTGCTGATTCAAAGTGAAAGATAAATCCATTGGTGACAACCCTCAGGGGAATCCTTGCCATGTCCACTTCTTGCACTCTTACTTTATTACTTTTAAATGTGAAGCTGCACAGTATCATGACAGTCTTAAATTGAGGCTTGTTTCCATGAGCATGGTTAACAATAATTTGAATACTTGAGGAACTTCTAGAACGTCCAAATTCGAAAGGAACTGACTGTTTTATAACTATTTGAAAAAGAAATACCAATGTTAAGAAAACTTTTAGATTATGGACTGTCTTGAAATGTGAGAATTTCTAAAGAGAAAAGTGCTGTGCAGTACACTTCTTCACATAGAGAGGGACAGGAGTTTAGCTTAAAAAAAGGTCACAGCAAACCACAGTGTGCATTCCAGTGGTGAACTGGATGAACTACTGATCTATATTTCTGTGTCATATCTTGATGAATGCTCCAGTGATTGCTGACAGCACAGGCTAGGATCAAGTCCAGCTGTTGGAGAATGCGAGTGGGAGTTCAGTTCAGCTTGTATGAGGTCAGGGTGTGAAAACACCAGGCACCGATGAAATCTGCAAATGACACTCTCCTGAAAGATGGCTTTAATTACTTTTAGGAGCTGCAGAAGGATAACCAGTCTAGCAGTTACCATAATAGGTGTTTGTCTGTCAGCATAATATGCTGCTTCTGTAATTTAATAGGAAGTTTTGAAAACAAAGTTCCATCTAATTAATGTGGACATTTGAAGGAAAGTTATCATTTGGCATTACCTTGATTAGCTTTCCTGAAACAAACTGGAGTGGACTCCAGCAGTTCAGGATTTCCTTTTTCACTTGAGTATAATTATGACCAGGTATTACTTCTCTTCCATTCACAGGTCGCCATCTTGTTTTCTTCAAAACCAGCTCAAATCATATAGTGCCTGCTGCAGAGAAAATAACATTTGTAAAAGTGGCAAACTGAGTACCAGTTGAGCCTTGGACACTCAAGAATTTACGCCATCCTAGCAGGGAATAAAAACCAAGGCCGACTGCAGGATGAAGTGCTTCTGATCTGGTGCTTGTGTTTTTTTCCTCCATGGGGTATCGTGTAATGGAATGAAAGGAAGGGTGATCAGGATCACCTGGAAAATGTGCAATACTGTGAGGGTGGAGGATAGTGAGCAGAAGAATAATTGACATGGATATGTGGCTTTCTAATACAAGGTCACTGCCATTTATTTTGACATTATTTAGTCTGGAAATCTCCTCCACTTCTCTTGTCACTGTTCAAGCACAGAAGCCACCTCAGAATGCTGAGAGAAATAAGCCAAACCATTAATTCACTGTTCGGAGTAGATGAGGAGGGCATTTTGAAAGTGATAGTAATGGCAACAATTCCAAAATGTCAGGGTACAGAAATAAATTTAGTCACACTAAGCTCAGGCATTTTCAATCTTGGAATCATTTTTATTTATTGGTGTTATTGTTCCCTCCCTTCTTAACTTGCTACACAGTGACTTCATGCAAAGACTTGCTCCAATCTTCACTGATGTTATTCCTAATAGCTGAAAGGGGAATTTATGTAAATAATTGGGAAATGGATCCCCCATTCCAAATGCTTTCTCTATCTGCCAAAATCTCAGGGAAACTCAGGTTTGAGACCTATCCCTTAAAGATAGGTCTTTGGAATACAAACGAGTTCAGAAGAAATTCTTCTTTTCTGCTAAATTACCTTCATGCCTTATTCCAAGGCACTAAACTTTCCCAATCACTTGACTAATCTACTACCTAATAACAAAATGTTCTTCATTATTTGGACAAAACCAACATTCATCAATTCAGTGCTGTTCAGTAACATTAGCAGAGAAGGAGAACCTAAGAACGCAGGAAAATTAAAGCATTAATATACATCAAGAACACAATCACAAGTGGTGCAAGGTGTATTTTGAAATGTATTTTCTGCGATGGACAAAGTTTGTCTTGCTTATTTGCTTTCAGTGAAAGTATTGTTGATGCAATGACATCTGTTATGATCCTTTCTGGCTCCAAGAGGTAATTTTCCAGCATGACATTTCAGTGAGGGAGTATCACCGAATGGATCTCATATTGGAAATTGTGATGTGCACTGTGCATAATTTCTTTGTTATTGTCTTATGGCATCATATAACTCATGCCTGAATTTTTGAAATGGATGAGGCTTTCCACTGAGAGCGTAGAGGCAGAAAATCACCTCTTTAACATTTTTTAAAAATGTGATATACATGTTTTAATGCACATTTATTTATTTTTTGGTATTGAAACAGCATTAAACTTGATGAAGTGAGTATCGAGTGTATTGTGTTGAGTGTGAGTTCTTGTGTTACACTGTGATCTGGGATTGCTCTAGGACACAATGTTATGCTTCTCATCAGTTTTCATGCTCTCCAGTTGCAGTAAACTCGGTACATCTGGGATGGTTTGCTTGAAGTGGTGGTGGAGCTGCAGCTGCCAGGCAGTGGTGAGGGTATGTTGGAAATGGAAATTGCTTAGTGAGCTGTGGGTAAATGTAGTCACACACTGGGTAAATTGTTTGCTGCAGTGTTGGGATGGTAAAATGGCACTTTCCCTCCATCACTGCAATTTGAAAGTTCTGTACACGTTGCCTGTGTGATTTGGCTGTAGCTGGAACTGCTGGTGTATATCTCGCCTGATGAAGAGCTTATACTCGAAACGTTGACTCTCCTGCTCCTAGGATGCTGCCTGACCGGTTGTGCTTTTCCAGCACCACACTTTTTGTCTCTAATCTCCAGCATCTGCAGTCTTCACCTTCTCCTGGTGTGACAGCCTTGTTCAGCCTGGCAATTATAAAACCGTTGCAATGTGGAAAGAGGCCATTCGCCCTATCAAGTCCACAGTGACCCTTCAAAAAGGCATCCCACCCAGAAGCAGCCCCCACTTTATACCCATAATCCCACCTTTCCCTTGGCCAATCATCCTAACCTGCACACCATTAGATTGTGAGAGGAAAGCCAGAGCACCCGGTGGAAACCCACAGGGAGTCACCTGAAGCTGGGATTGAACCCAGGCCCCTGGTACTATGAGGCAGTAGTGTTAATCATGGAGCCACCATGCTGCCCATCACTCAGTTGCAGAGCATGATCTACAAAGGATGTCCTTAGTGTGTGGTGAGTGTCATGTGCGGCCTGAACAAAATAATTTTTGATTACCCATTTGATTAATCTAAAATTTAGCACAGTCCATCAAAGCCTTTTAAAATACGGGGGGAGGAGAAAGAAGCAGGGTTCCAGCCTCCCAAGCAGCTCATTGAAATAGATAAATTTGGAAGACAAATAATGTGTTTAAAGCAGTTAACAGATGGACAGTACTTCTGATTAAAGAAATGTCTGTGTTGAATGGGGCAGGTGTGATGGATTGCTTGTTACGTTATCCTCACTGTGAGGTTCAAACAGGCTGACCTGCCCTTTTGCCTGTTCAAACACATCCACTCACTATCGCTCTGTCTTGAGATGAGCTCTAACCCTTGCTCTGAAAGAAGATCCAGGGATCTGTCGAATGGCTGACCTAGCGCTCAAGATAAACAAATCTGCGGGAAAAAAAGCACAGCTGAATGATATTTGCTCAGTACAAGACCAGCAGCCAATGATGAAAAGTGACTGTGGAACAATGGGATAACTAGATCTAGGAATACAGAATGATTTTGTATACATTTCCTTAAACTTCCGAATGCTGTTGCTACTTTATTTATCTATAGTCCACTTTAATATATTTGTCTCAGAGAGAAAATCCTTTGATGTTTTAAGATGTTTTCAGTTACAACAATCATGGAATAAAAGTGCCCAATTTGCTAATAACAATTGGAGCTGGATAATTGACAAATTTCGCTTTGTGTGAGTGTATGAGGAGTGGCTCACTGCTTGTGGAGTCTAAAAGGACAGCGCAGCACCAATATGCTCACCCATCCAAATGTTGAACTAAATGCAGTAGTCCCCCTGGACACGCGGTGTATACGTTGCAAGACTTACTGCGGAAGCCTGAAACCATGGATAGATTAAATTCGATTTCCTACAGTGCGGAAACAGGCCCTTCGGCCCAACAAGTCCACACTGTCCCTCCCAAACAGTAACCCTCTGAAGCACCTAACACTATGGGCAAATTAGAATGGCCAATTCACCTGGCCTGCACATCTTTGGACTGTGGGAGGAAACCAGATCACCCGGAGAGAATGTGAAACTCCACACAGACAGTCGCCAGAGACTGGAATTGAATCTGTGTCCCTGGTGCTATGAGGCAGCAGTGTTAATCACTGAGCCACCCCTATGCAAACCCATTAATTTAAATAGGAAATGTACCATCCCAGCAGCCCCCTGGTCCCTGTTCTGGAAGGTTTCCTGTAACATGTTTGGGCTGCAGCAAACTGCGGGTAACTGAAACTGCAGAAAGCCGGACCCGCGGGTACGGGGCTCGCCCTGTAAACACACATAGCACTTCCTTTCTTCCTTTGTTCTCCCTGTTCTTTTCCCATCTTTGGAAGACACTTTTTAACATTGCAATAGAGTTCCCAAAAGTACAAGAGCCTTTTTTAGTTCTTGCCTAATTACTTTTTTTTTAAATATCAAAAATATACTTTATTCATAAAATATACCTTACAGTCACACATGCAGTTCTGTTCTGTACAGTAGCATATCAAGGAAACAAACAAATGTTGGAGTTTCACTCTATCAAAACAAATCAAAGGCATTTCTTACTTGAAACATATTATATTTGCATGTATTTGAGGCACAGGGAGGGTCCAATAACTGCACACAAGGACCTCAGACAGTGGTCTTTCCCCACTGCGCCTTGGTAGCAGCTCCCCCAAGCTTTAGTGTGTCCTGCAGCACGGTTCTTGCCTAATTACTCTTCAAATGGGAGCCAAAAATACTCCAGTTTTGGAGGCTCTTTCTAGGTGTATACATTAGCTAAACTTCAACTTGGGTTGTCTGCCAAGTACAGTATTGCTTGATCTTAATATCACCTCAGGTGGAAGGATGGATCAGTATACCAACTCCTTGGTACCTTTTCACTTAAACTTTCACTGTCATTTCTGGCACTTAAGTAAAGGTGGAATAACTTGTTAACATCATACACTCCATCTTCCATCATTTGTGCTCAGCAGTAACTGCAGAAAAGGCTCTAGGCCAGCACTTCCCAAACCTATTCCCGATGTGATCCCATTTTAGTGCCTGAGGTAATTTTGTGATACCAGTGTGAAAATTGGGGATGGTTGTGTGGGGAGCCTTGGAAAGTTATTGAACAGGTGGGCTGAGAGTTTTGTGGTGGTGGTGGTGGTGGTGTTGAGGGAGATTGGAAGTTGTTGAGTGAAAGCAGGAGAGTTTTCACCAGTTATTCAGTGAGCCATGTGAAGGTTACTGAAAGCTTTATAAAATCTTTCACCTTCACTATTTCTTCACTTCGGGAGAACCCAGCTCAACCCCTACACAAACAAGGACTTTTTGAATCAGCCTCTCTTCCTTTCCTTCCTAAACAAAGAGGAGGAACAGCATTGGGCAGCCAGGCTGTAGTGGGCATAAAATGACACCTATCCACTGAAACCTTCACCCGAGAGATTTAACAGGGGCATTTCTACAAGCCGAAAGAGCTATTTGATGTCACTAACAAAAGAGGAAGAAGCAAAATTGGGAAAAATGTTTTTGCACAGTGAGTTCCTATGATATAGAATGCACTGCTTGAGAGCATTTGGAAGCAGCTTTGATACTTTTCAGAAGAGGAATTGGATAAATACAAGCAGAACGTTTTGTCGGGCTATGGAACAAAGGCAGGTGAGTGCTTCTTTCAAGCATAAGAAATGTCTTCCTTTTGACCTTTACTGTTCTCTAAAAATGAGCAATAAATAGAATCTGTTATAAAGGACTGTTTTAAGAGCCATGAAAAGTCACTGATATCATAATGATATTGAAATTCTTTTCTCCACTATAACATCTAAATGTTCTGTTGCCAATCCTGAGAGGGTTTCCTCTCCTTCCCACCAAAGATATACAGTTTTGCCTGCACGCTACACAATGCACAGCTCTCATTCTTTCTATGGTATGGGTGGCATGGTGGCACAGTGGTTAGCACTGCTGCCTCACATTGCCAGAGATCCGGGTTCAATTCCTGCCTTAGGCAACTGTCTGTGTAGAGTTTGTGCATTCGCCCCATGTCTGCGTGGGTTTGCTCCAGTTTCCTCCCACAGTCCAAAAATGTGCAGGTTAGGTGAATTGACCATGGTTAGGTGAAAAGGGAAATGGGTCTGGGTGGGTTGCTCTTCGGAGGGTTGGTGTGGACTTGTTGGGCTGAAGGGCCTGTTTCCACACTGTAAGTAATCTAATCATACAAAAAAAGCTTTTAAATCTTGTCAACAACAGTAGTTTTAATCAAAAGCCAAGCTGTTATCACTTTGCTTCACCTTGGCATAGGTGTGAACTCTTTAATTTATTCTTGTCTTCTCCTAAGTACTGCAAACATATCAACAATCTTGGAAATGGCTCTCCCTCTATTACGATCCTTCATGGGTCTGTTTGAACTGAGATGGCCTTCATCTGATGCAGTGTGAATTGATGTAGTTTACACCTTGGTGAAAGTGAGTACTGCAGATGCAGGAGATGAGAACCAAGAGTGTGGTGCTGGAAAAGCACAGCAGGTCAGGTAGCATCCGAGGAGCAGAAAAATTGACGTTTTGGGCAAAACCCCTTCACCAGGAATGAGTAATTTACACCTTGTGTAAACCTGCCCAACCCAAATATTTTAACAATATTTAGATCATGGAGGTGGTGTTCAAGGCTAGTTTTGCTGCAATCAAGAAAAGTTGCTAGGAAAACTCAGCAGCTCTGGCAGCATCTGTGGAGACAAAGCAGAGTTAACATTTAAGATTTTGAAGAAGGGTCACTAGATCCAAAATGTTAACTCTGCTTTCTCTGCACAGATGCTGCCAGAGCTGCTGAGTTTCTCCAACAATTTCTACTTTTATTTCAGATCTGTGGCGTTCACATGTTTTTGTTTATTACATAAGAGGGAAAGCATCATCCTTATTAATTTCTGTTGGACTGCTGTACTTCTTATAGCCATTTATCCCTGGAGGAAAAAGTTGTGCAGTATTCATGAGATCAGTAAAGTCAGATCTTCAACTGTCATTCTGGAGCCAGACGAGTCTCCCAGTTCTGATGCTGCAGCCTCAGAGGCAACAGTCTGAAAATCCACTGAGAAAGTACCAGTGACCCATAGGGTTCTTTTTAATGAAGATCTAGCTGAAATTTCCCCACACTCCAAAAGCCATCCTTTGCATTAGCATTCATTCCGGTAATGGATGCCTCTGCTTAGTCAGCTTTCTTGCGTGTTCCTTAGTACTTAGATGTAAATTTGATACTGTGCAAGCATTCGCCTTCTGAAAGCTCATCTCTGACTATTGGACCTCTAAATTCTTCACCTGGGGAGTCGGGTTGTGGGGGTGGAAGGATGCGGTGGAGAATATTTCCAGTCAGCAACACCTCACTCTCTAACTTGCAGTGCCAACTATTCCTGCTTATTCATGTGCTGTTGTTAAGCTCAATACAGTCTTCTATGACACATTCTGTTCTTCCTCAGATGTCTCAGCGCTGGTAATTGAAAGGCAGCGATTGAGTGATGGCACATATACTGAAGTGCTGGCACAGCCAGATGTAAAGGGGACTGAAAACCTTACTTCCATTTCTTCAAACAGATCTAGGCAAAGGAAAGAGGTTAAAATGACAAGGGACAGACTTCACATTTCACTTTCTGTAAGATGAGTAATTTGAGGTTTTTGTGGCACTACTTAAAGTCTGATGCAATAATGAGAAAGAATAGAAGCAGAGTATAATGACAAGTATGTGGCTGGCCTATCTCTTACTATCCCTCCATACAGTGCTCCTCTTATAACAACTCACCCAGGTACTCCACTGCTTCTTTTATGTTGGGATGAGCAGGCAATGATTTAATGTTTTGCTGTCTGTCACCTTTTATGCCTCAGCTGTTATAAGGTCATCTTTTGTTATAAAAATATTACAAAATGTGAGAATGACTTCTGGTTGAGATGCCATCAAAACCAAGTGTTTGCATAATAACTTTATTGACTGTTGTTAGGAACATGAACTGAGCAATCACATGCAAATTAATGTTTTAGGGGTGAAATCAATGGAGGAATACTTGCAGGATTAAGGTTAGAGGTTATGACCAGTCCTTCCCAAGTAAGATTCCCCAATTTGTTATGGTTCCAGACAGAGGCTCCAACTTGTTCATTGGGAGAGAAGGGATGCATGGGCTCCTCATCTTTATTCACCCACCCTCTGGATCACAATGAGATTAATTAGAAAACAGATCCCTTCATATTGTGGGTAACTTTCTCCCAGACCCAGCGATAAATTACAGTCACCAGAGAAATGGTACTGAGTAAGTTATTGGAGCTGAGAAATGCCTGGCTCCTGATGAATTTCAAACTATGGTGTTAAAAGAAGTGATGAGAGAGATATTTGATGCATTGGTTTTAATTTTCTGAAACTTCTTAGATTCAGTGAAGACTCCATTAAAATGGAAAATTGCACATTAGAACCTATTGCTAAAGACATTATAGAGGGGCATTTAGATAAGTTCAAAGTGATCAGGCAGAATCAACTTGGTTTTGTGGGAAGGAAATCATATTTAACCATCGATTGGAACTTTTTTGAGAAAGTACATGCTGCGGTTAAAGGTAAACCATAGATGTTGTATATTTAGACTTTTAGAAGGCATTTGATAAAGTGGCACATTAAAGGTTAGAGGGAAAAATAAACAGTCATGGTGTAGAGGATAGCTTCTTGGCATCTTGACTGGCTAAGAAGAAGAGACAGTAGGCAGTATTGGTCATTTTCTGGTTGGCAGGATATAGCAAGTGATATCGCACAGTAATCGATGCTGGGATCTCATTGTTTACAGTTTATATGACTGACCTGAATGAAAGACTTCTATGTTGACCAAATTTACTATGATACAAAGATTATTAGGAAAGTAAGTTATGAAGGAGACAGAAGGATGCTGCAAAAGATTATAGACAAGTTAAATGAATGGACAAATACCTGGCAAATGGAGGTCATTGTGAAATTATCAGTTCTCATAGGATAAATAAAAACAATGTATAATAGCTAAATGGTGAGAGATTGCAGAGCTCTGAGATGCAGAAGGATCTGTGTCACCTCGCACGTGAATCAAAAAGGCTGGTGTATAGGTACAGCAAATAATTTAGCAAGCTCATAGAATGTTATAATTTATTGTGAAGGGAATTGAGTACAAATGTAGTGAGGTCATGCTTCAGTCGTGTATTGCAGATGTGGCCTCTTCAGTAATGTATACAATATGTGTACAGTTTTTGTTTTATTTGAAAAAGGATATAATCCCTTGGAAAGGGTTTGGAGAGGGTTTACCAGACCAAAATCTTAAATGGGCAGGATGTCTTCTGAGGGAAGTTTGACAGGCTATCTGCTAACGATCAGAAGATGAAGAGGTGACCGGATTGAAATGTAACCTAAGGCGTCATGAGTGGGGTTTTGAGAAGAGGATGTTTCCTCATCTGGGAGACTAGGGGTCACTGACTAAAAGTAAGGGGTGGTCCATTTAAAACAGAGGAGGTGATTTTTTTTTTTCTCATAAACATTATGAGTACTTAAATTATAATGGATGAAGAGTTTTGGAATTTTTTTGGGGTTAACCTGGATGGATTTTTGGTAGGAGAAAAGGGTGAAGGTTATTAGGAGGAGGTGGGAAAGTAGATTTGAGTTTCTAAACAAATCAGCCATGGTCTTATTAAATGGCAGAGCAAGCTTGATGGATTAAATACCCTTGTCCTGTTCCCTGTTCCTATTTTCACCTTAGATTGTCATGAAAACCTTTCAGTTTCATAATTTCACTTCGGGGGAAACTTGCTGTCTGTCTATACGGGACATGAGACCACACCAATCTAGTCGATCCTTAATGACCCTCTGAAATGGCCTGGGAAGCCACTGACATGAAACTGTTACAGAAAAGTTCAATACAAATAACAACAGATGGACCACCTGGCATCAAAGCTACAAAGACACATGTTGACCTTATAATGTCATCCTCACCAAATAATGCTAACATTCTGAAAAACTGTCTCAAAGACTAGTCAAATCTCTGCACTATACTTTACAGTGAATGCCTCTACCATCATCCATCAACATGCATTGTTTCATCATCAGTGCAGACCCACCAAAAGTGGTAGAACAGTGGTACACTATTATGGAGCAAGTGATCCTGAGAGTCCTCAACATTGACTCTGGACTCTAGGAAGTTCCATGGCATATTCTCAAACATGGGTAATCTCCTGGTTTCCAGCTACTAAATCTTACAGCTGATGAAACAGTGTTCCACTCTGTTGAACTTGGAAGATGCACTGTAGACACCAATGGCACTGGGTGAAGAACCTGAATGTCCATTATCAAGAAGACCATTGCTGGCTAAGTCCTGAAGAACATTCTTGCCAAAATATGCCTGCAGCTCATGCTGAAAGAACTAACAAGAGCTTTTTAAAAAAACTACTTCACTTTTTATTAGGTGCATTTGTTTATGACAGTTTTGAAAGGAATGATCACTGCACAGTCTTTGATGGTGTTCCACCTTCACACTGAAGATAGATTCTAGTTACTTTACTCAGAGAGTAGATTAGATTAGATTACTTACTGTGTGGAAACAGGCCCTTCGGCCCAACAAGTCCACACCGACCCACCGAAGCACAACCCACCCATTCCCCTACATTTACCCCTTTACCTAACACTACGGGCAATTTAGCATGGCCGATACACCTGAACTGCACATCTTTGGACTGTGGGAGGAAACCAGAGCACCCAGAGGAAACCCACGCAGACATGGTGAGGATGTGCAAACTCCACACAGCCTGTCGCCCAAGGCTGGAATCGAACCTGGGACCCTAATACTGTGAGGTAGCAGTGCTAACCACTGAGCCACCGAATGGAATAGAGTAGGTTAGATGGGCTTCAGATTCGTTTCACAGGTCGGCACAACATTGAGGGCCAAAGGGCCTGTACTGTGCTGTAATGTTCCATGTTCTGTAGACTCCATTCTCCTGTGTGACACTATCCATGTGTTGGGATTGATTCAGATTGATTAAAACTAGCACCTATTAGATGCTGTTGGTCATCAGCAGTGACAGAACCTTATTCACAATTTATAACCTCATAGACTGGCATAACCATCACAGGACCGTTTCTATCAAGTTGGATAGCCAACCCTGATTTGATGACGAATGTAGACCATTCCAGGAGCAATATCAGCACACCTAAAGATGAGGTGTTGAGCTGATTAAGCTTCGACACAGGAATCCATAGAGGAAACATGTGATAGATAGAGCTAAGCACAACCATCAGATCAGAGCAGATCAAACCTCAGAGTCCTATCAACATTCAGTCATCAATGGTTTTGGCCACTAACAAGAACAGCACAGGCATTTCCAGTCTTAATGATAGTGTGACCCAGTATTTCAACACAAAAGACAAGGCTAAAGATGTGTAACCTTTCTCAGATATAAGTGTAATGTGGGTGATTCACTTTGGCCTCTTCCTGAGGTTCCTACCAATGTAGTTGCCAATCTTCAACCAATTTGATTCATCCAGTATGGTATGAAGAAACAGCTGAAGGCACTGGATACAACAAAGGCTTTGACCACATCTCAGCTGGATTGCTGTACTTATACTGTGCTCCTAGCCAAGCCATTCCAGTACAGCAACAGCATTGGTAATGACCTCAAAATGGGGAAAATTTCCCAGGTATATCCGGTCCACAAAAAGTAGGACAAATCCAATCAACCGATACCACTCAGTTTTCTCTCCGTGATCAGAAAAATGATGGAACATGCCATTGACAGTGGTATCAAATGCAGTTGCTCTGCAGCAACCCCCCCTGTTAGCTTCTTCAAAGGGCATTTCACCCCATACCTCATTACAACCTTGGTCCAGCATGGACTAAAGGGCTGAATTCCAGCATTGGTGTGACAGTAACCGTCCTTGGCATAAGCAGCTTTTGACAGAGTGTATTGGTGTCATGTGTTGCACAATGAAACATGGTTACAATTGTTGGAAGCCAATCATCTCAGCCCCAGCAGATTGCTGCAGTATTTCCTTGGGGTAATGCCCTAGGCCAATCCACTTTTGGTTACATCATCAATACCATCCTCCATCATAAGGTCACAGTGGGGATGTTTACAGATATTTACAGTGTTCAGAACCGTTCATGATTGTTTAGGTACTGTATGAAGCAAGACTCAGATGACCTTCAACCTTTGGTCATTGGTGACAAGTGACACTCACACCATACAAGTGCTAGGCAATGACTGTCTTCAACAAGCATTACAATTGTTGTATCCTGCAAGATCAACATTCTGGGACTGCAAAGTTGCTCAGAAACTTAAGGGTTCAGGCATATACATACTGTGGCTATCCTAGAAAAGCACAGTGGCTGGGAACTTTGTGGCAAGAAACTCACCTCCCGACCCCCAAAGCTACACTTCAAAGGCAATTAGTGATAGACAATAAACACTGGCCTTGCCAACACAGCTTACATGAATGAAAAAAAATTATGAAAAATCTGGATTCCAATATCCATACATTTTCCAGCAAAAGTCATTGAGTACCAATCAATGGTAGAAATCCTGAACCACTTTCACTCTTTAACCAAGAGCTGTGAAGCTGATTGTTGTGTTCAGTCTACTGACCTGATATCAGAAACTCAGTACTGACACAGGATTAAAACCAGCAGTCCTATCGTCTTTTAAGAAGACTTTTATTAATAGATCAATTAGTCATAAAAATAAAATTCAAGCTTTGTTATGGCAGGGATTTAAGAAACGAAATACTTGATGACAATGAGAGTGCTGAATATAGGAAAATGTCAGCTTGAATTATTTGTTGTAGGTATCCAGGAGCTTAATGTTCTCAAACTTTCAGCCAAGCTGGATAGATGCCCATCACTAAAGAAAGCTAATGGTTTCATTATGTAATTTGTTGGCAATATTTAATATAGAATTCAGTTTATATTCCCTAAATGCAGGCTTAGCAGTTACAGAAAAGTTGATGTTTCCACAACAAATTGCGTACATATCTCTCTGTTAGTCACTTGCACAAAGTGCTAATGTTGGTCTAGCACCAAACTCTAAGAACCTTTTCTTTTGTTGTGAAGTCCAGGAAATTGCACAGTGGAGACACCCCTCAGCCTACCAGCTGATTGGAAATGTAGGCATCGACTGTCATTTTCTTGCTTAATCCTCCGGAGGATTCTGGAGTCTCACACATGATTGAAAAGCTGTCATTCCAAGCAAACACCAAATTCAAGAACAATTAGTTAAAGATTAAAAAGGTGTGCTTGGTTTGTTCTTCTGAGATTTCTTCTCTCCAGAGCCTTCTAAGAGACTACAATATGGCCACACTTCTTGTGGGCACTTGAAACAGGAAACACTTGACAGCATTTGGAGGATATCAAAGCAATCATGATTCTCCATTATCCAATGGCCACCCACAAGCCCTTGTATTAGGGTTCACTGGATCGTGATCAGGAGCAGATGCTAGTCATGAAGCTCAATATAAAACCTATATGAAATCAATGAGTTCAGCATAAACCTTCAATTGAACATCGGTGTCCTCAATGTCACATCATGTGACAGATGTGTTCATTGGTAATTTTCTGATGTTATTTCAGATTTTCAAGGAATTTCTGCAGCAGCAAAATGACAAATACTACTGACTATTATCTCTCAAACATCTGGTGCAGGTGTACTTAACTGACCAGCACTAAAACTCCATTTCTTCATGAACCCCCAAGATTTTCAAGCAGGTTTTAAATGCCCATGTCTCAGGTTAGAGACTGAAATAGTGGCCCTGTACATGCTTATGTTTCAACTTGAACCTGTTGAAAACACTCCCCCAAATTGCAGGATTCATGAGTAAATAAGGATTTCTGATAACCTGCCCTATGCCTTTAATGCACATTGATGATACTGTGACATATGGGAAAGCTTGAATTGGTACCACTGCAGGATACTAACACTGTTCAACATTACCATAGCATTTCAAGGTGCTAACAGTTTTTAAGGATTGTAGCAAAATATTACTGAGTGAGCATCCTTCAAATTTTCTCGAAGAAATCTTCATGGGGAATTCAGTAAGTGTAAGAGATATATCTGGAGAAAGGAAAGAAATTGAGCAATGTGCCTGAATTATTAGTTTATGCTCTATGCTGGCCATATAATTCTCAGTATTCTCGGTCAGCAACTTCAGAAAGGCTAATTGCAAATTCAGTGGCACAAATGAAAATAAATACCCAGAATCAACAGTTAAAATGCAAAAGACACTGTCCTCTTGTTCCATTAAGTTTAGAATGAGTCATCACAAGGGTTTTTTAATTCTGCTCTGAGAACATCTGTGACGTTTTGGAAATATTTTCAAATCAACCTGTTCAGGGATGTTATTACACACTTGTGAAACAGGTCAGACGTGAACTTAGGCCTCTGTCTCTGAAACAGGCACATTGCCACAACACCACAAAGTCCTCATGTGTGGCATTCTTTAAAGTTATGCCCATCCCTAATTGCCTGAGAAAGTGATAGCCTTCTGATTAGAGCTATTGTGGTTCTTCTGCTACTGGTGAACTTGAAAGGAATTATTTGGGATTAAGGATTTTCATGATATTGACTCAGTGATGAAAGATAGTGCTACATGATAAATCCAGGATGGAATAAGCAGAGGTTCACATAATTGCTGTTCTCAGCCAATTTTTTTTTGCCAGCTGCTGTGGAGTTGGGAGGTGTAAACCCTGATTAGTGAGCTATGGCAGAGTTTCCATATTTAGCCATAGTGGAAAGGGGGATAGCCAGCTCCAGTCTAGTGGTAAGGGCACAGATCAAGCAGATGCTTTATCCTGAAATGAGTTGAGCTTTTTGACTGTTGCTGCAGTTGTATCTATCCAGGTGAGTGGTGAGCTTCCTATCATGGACTTACTTGAACCTTGCAGATGGTGGAGAAGTTTTGAGGAGCAGGAAAGTGAGCTAACAATTACACCACAATGTGGTGCTGGAAACGCACAGCAGGTCAGGCAGCATCTGAAGAGCAGGAGAGTCGATGTTTTGGGCAAAAGCTCTTCATCAGGGCTCCTCAGACTCTTGTCTCTAATCTCCAGCATCTGCAGTCCTCACTCTTGCCTAACAATTACGCAGTATCCAGTCTCTGTCCTGTCCTGTACGAACATTGTTAATGTGACTGGCCCAGTTAAGCTCTGGCTAGTGTTGACCCTCAAAGCTGCTCATAGCGGGTGAGGGGATTCACCTTTTACCATATTTTAATAGAATGGGCATGGTTAGGCCATGTAAGACCTTGTTGGTATGCCAGGAGATAGCTGCTATGGAATAACTTAGTGAGGGGAGCAGTTAATTCTCTAGCACATGCCTGCAGTTCCAGAAGTCTTTGCATTTAGCCATTTATTAACATTACATAAAGTTATCCACACTGTTTGGTCATAAACTAAGGAGCTCGAGATGAAGGTGGGTGGGATTGCTAACTTTGCACGTTTAACTGAAGCTACTTGTAATCATTCAATCCTTTGCTTTCATGCCCTAGGCTCCATTATAACTGGGGACAGGAATGTTCATAGCGCTTCCTCCTCCCTTCAATTTTTGATTGATATCTAAAACTCAATTATCATTTCAATCTGTGAAATTCCTCCCACCCTGAGCTACATAATCACATTCATAATTAACCCTCCACCCTGCCCTGGTGACCTCTCTATCCTTGACAGGCCCCCTTGCCATATACCCTTTCTCCTTCTGCCTCCATCCCTCAGTCTTTCTCTGTGACCTTTGACAACAAAACTACTGACATCCAATCTCAATCATTTTACGGCATCAATGAATACTCCCCAAAGAGAACAAAAAGCTTCTAACACTTTGTAACAAATATTGGCTCATCATCCAGCTTAGTCATAATGGAGAATTGAAGAATGTAAGAGAAAGCTGGGAGGCGAGAGTTTATGATGTTGTAACATTATACTGACAGCACACAAAACCACATGGTGACTAGTTTTGACTTGCTAGTTTAATGTTCTTTCCAGCCCACCTACCACAGTGTAACAGCACACATTGGAAAACACAAAAAGTAGACATTGTCTTCACAAGGGCCATGCAGTAGTCATTCTTTTCACTGACTTCATGGACACATAGATTTGTAAGCAGCAAGTTAGTGAGGACAAAATGAAGTAAGTTACTTCCCCAAGTTAGTTCCATCACCGCTGACTCAGGCTCAGTTTCCAAGCTTGATCTTGGAATTCAGCCAACCTCATTGGGAATCAGACCTCGAAAGCACTTCTTGTCATTGACATTGGGACCCCTCAGCCAGAATACATTCTCTGCCTTGGACTTTCCTAATGGGTGGGTTCTTCTGGGTACACCTGGAAAAGTGAGAAAGACCAATTGTGCAGGTGGCCAAAATGCAGAATCCCGGCAATAAGATAAATTCTTTGCAATTGCATTGTCAGAAATGTAAAGTGGGTCCAGCTTCCTAACAGCAAACTTCACAGGTCCTTTGCTTGCAATTGCATCTCACATGAGCTCAATAAAATGCCAGCTCACAGAAATAAGATCCCTCTCCCATAAGTTAAGCTCCTGACAAGCAAACAATATATGATTTCAGAAATAAATTAGTCGCCTTTGAAAGCTTTGGAGTGGGTAGAAATTGCTGTGTCTCCTTTGAGGACCGGTTGTCTGTGCTACTATTGAGGCTGGGTGGCTGTTGTTTAAGTTGCAAAATTGATGGGAGTTCCAGGGTCAAAGGTGTGATGGCCTCATAGGGGAGGTCTCTAATGTGAAGGAGCAGGAAGCCCTGATATTGAGAGAACTAAGGGTCAGGGTGGCCTGTGGATGTTGCTGGGAGTGCACTCAGGACGGAGAACAAGCATATGGTTGGCCACTTTAATGGGGCCCAGTGTAAAGGCGGGAAGCACAAGATGGGAGGTTACTCTTAACAAGAGAACAATTGAGAAAATGGGGGTGAGGTTGTCTTGATGGGCTGAATAGCCTGTTTCCACTATAGGGATTCTATGATAAAGTTCTGAAATGATCAATCTCTGCCATTTATTCAAATCCATCTCCGCATGTGTACATGAAGCTGGGGTAAGTGAACCCTGCACTGAGACAAACTATGGTACGTAAAATGGTGCTAAATGATGGGGCCAATTTCTGTTTTGCCTGAGACACCCACAGTTGTTGAGTTGGGCAGGATATGGGAGCAGGGCTTTTGCCCAAAATGTCAATTTTCCTGCTCCTCGGATGCTGCTTGACCTCTGTGCTTTTCCAGCACCACTCTAATCTAGACTAGGATATTGGAGCAGGCAGTGCCAGTTCAAATAATGCTCCTGTCTCGGTGTCCCTTAAGTATGTGCCAGGTCCTTCAATGCCAAAAGGAAACGGTGGGACAAGAGCTTGCTGCCCTCCTGCTCATCAGATCCACTATTCTACATGCGGATGGCTGGGAAATCCAAGATTCAGAGGTTAGGTCTAATTGCTTTCTTAATCACTTCAACAGCTTCTTAGTTACTTATCCCTGCTTTCTTTCAATCCTGATCCAGAGAAATGTGAAAAGGAGTTGAGAATTAATTCAACACCAATTTCCAAGATTCCTGCACAATGCCAAAACCCATCCCCACTGGCTAGAAAAATTCAGTTTACTATTCCCACAGAGTGCTGATATTTTATCCTCCGCAATGCAAGCAACTGATCTGAGTTTAAACTGACAGAGGCTTAACAATGCCAAACTGCACTAGTCAGTTAACTCCTTCGTATGAAACTAGTGAACTCTTTTAATTCTCACCAAAGGGCATTGTACCCAATCCATGCAGGATATTAATAGACAGTTGTCAGCCCTTTAAAGTCAGAGGAAGTGTTCCCAGATCATTTGATGAGTCCTGTGATTAGAAGATTAAGGTTCATGGGAAGGGAGATATATTTTAACCCCTGACTCCTGGATTTCATAGTTGTGGGATTTCTTTCCTGACCTCTCTACATCTTGCAAGGTTTTACTAAACAAAATCAGAAATTGCCAGAAAAACTTAGCAGGTCTGGCAGCATCTCTGGAGAGAAATCAGAGTTAATGTTTCTGGTCTGGTAACCCTTCTTCAGATGGGTCTGATGGTAGCTAGGAAAAAGTCATTTTTTTCTGCAGAAGATAAGGTGGGAGGATGGGTAAGAGTAAACGATAGATGGAGATAGAGCCCAAAAAGAGTGAAGAACAGTTAGGCCGACAAAAGAATGGATAATAGTCAGCCCGGGAGAATGAGTAGCTCGCTAATGGAACTATTAGTGACTAACAATGTAGTGTGTGTAATAGTGGACCATGTGATAACAAGGCTGGTGTGTGGGGGTTAGGGTAAGGATATGGAAGAAAGTGCCTGAAGCCCTAAAGTTATTAAACTTAATATTGAGTCCAGAAGGCTGCAGGGTTCCCAAGCAGAAAATGAAATATTGTTCTTCCAGCTTGTGCTGAGCTTCACTGGAGCACTGCAGCAAGCCTGAGACAGAGAAATTGACCAGGGAACATGGTGGTGTGTTGAAATGACAGGCAACAATGCTCAGGGTCTTTTGCGGTTTGCTGGGGAAGGTGTCATGGGTCCATGGGGGGGTGTTGGGTGTGAAGGAGAAGGGAACCAGGGTATCCTGGAGTGAACAGTCCTAGTGAAAGGCTGGCAAAGGGGGGGGGAGGGGAATATGTGTCTGATGGTGGCATCTCGCTGGAGGTGGCATAAATAGAGGCCAATGATCTTCTGGGGGACCCTTTCGCTGTTGTGGGAGGGAAGAGAAGGGTGAGGGCTGAAGTGCGGGAGATGGGTTGGACCCAGCTGAGTGCCCTGTCAACAATGGTGGTGGGGAATCCTGGGTTGAGGAAGAAGATGGACATTTTGGAGGCTCCCTTGATGAAATTGGCATCATCAGAACAGATGTGACGGAGAAAGTGGAACTGGGTGAATGGAACGAAGTCTATACAGGAAGCAGGGTGTGAAGATGTATAGTGAAGGTAACTGTGGGAGTCAGTGGGTTTGTTGTGGATATCGGTGGCCAGCCTATCCCCAGAAATAGAAACAGAGATGTTGAGGAAAGGAAGGGAGGAGTCAGAGATGGACCAGATGAAGGTGAGAGTGGGTTGGAAACAGGAAGTGAAATTGATAAACTTTTCCAATCATGGACGAGACAGGAAGTACCAGTGATATCACTGATATACCAGAGAAAGAGTTGTTGGAGGGGGCTGGAATAGGATTGGAATAAGGAATGTTCTACCTACCTCACAAAGAGACGGGCTTAACTGGGGCCCATGCAGGTATCCATGACCAGCCCTCTGACCTGAAGGAAGTGAGAGGAGTTAAAAGAGAAGCTGTTTAGAGTCAGGCCAAGCTCGGCCGGGCAGAGGAGGGTGGTAGTGGATGGGGACGGTTCAGACCTTTCTCGCAGGAAGAAACAGAGTGCCCCGTGACCATCCCCACGTGGGATAGAGGTGTGAAGAGATTGCATGTCCATGGTAAAGAGGAGACATCTGAGCCTGCAAACTGGAAGTTCTGCAACTGATGAAATGCATCCGAGGAATCGCAGATGTAAATCGGAAGCGACTTGACTGGGGAGAAAAAAACTTAAAAATCACACAACACCAGGTTATAGTCCAACAGGTAAAAACCCTTCCTGATGATGGGCTTTTGCCCGAAACGTCGATTTTGCTGCGCCTCGGATGCTGCCTGAACTGCTGTGCTCTTCCAGCACCACTAATCCAAAATATAGTCCAACAGGTTTAATTGGAAACACTAGCTTTTGGAGCGCCACTCCTTCATCAGCTTTGGGTCCGTACAAGTCATTTTTCTTCATCCAGTTTACGCAGAGCCAAGTAGATTCTGAATTGGATTCCCATCCTGTCAACTTAATTAGCTGCAACCCACACTGAAGCAGCAATTTCTTCAACACCAAGAAAATATTACCTCTGCAAAGCTGATGAAGGAGTGGCGCTCCGAAAGCAAGTGCTTCCAATTAAGCCTGTTGGACTGTAACATGGTGTTGTGTGATTTTTAACTTTGTACACCCCAGTCCAACACCAGCATCTCCAAATCGAGAAAAAAACTGGTTTCACTATAGTAAGTTCACAGTGGGAAGAGCTTCTTCAGTGAAATGGACAAGCTCAGAAGGCTTTGATAAGTTACAATGACCAGCTCCAACCATTGAGTGCTGTTCAAAACATTTAGTATCTCAGAGGGTGCTGGAGAAGTGATTGACAACTACACCTGTCAAGTGTTTCAATAACCTGCTGCTGCATTGTTACATTACTATTTCTCCAGGTGATTGCTCATTATTTGCAAAACATGATTTGGAGACACCGATGTTGGTGTTTTTTAAAGCCAGTTTGGTGATGCTATTTGTTTGAGTAAAGAAGCATGACTTACTTTCTCAGTTTATAAATTTTGGACTTATGTATTTAGCATCTAACATTTTGTTTCTTCCATATTTATGACTTTAATAGTGCAGGCTTCAGTCACTTTGCAGAGGTATATTTTCTTGGTGTTGAGGAAATTGCTGCTTCAGTGTGGGTTGACAGCTAATTAAGTTAACAGGATGGGAATCCAATTCAGAATCTACTTGGCTCTGCGTAAACTGGATGAAAAAAAAATTACTTGTAAGGACCCACAGCTTCACGTTCAAATGGATGTCCTTGGGGGTTTGGTCCAGTCAAGCTCAAGGGCTTATTCTTGTAAATCATACCCCTATTGTCTGGATATTTGAAGCAGACCCCTCTTCAGTGATACCCCTTCACATGAGAGGAAGTGCATTGCATTATTTTCTGTAAGCTGATTTACAAATAACTGAGAAGCTCATCTTAAAGCTGCTGTCATCACCATGGTGCTTAGCTTCCATGCCATAGGATCAAACCATAAAGATTTCATGTAATTGACAGAAGAACTCGGGGTGACTTGAAGGAGAAAATGTTTCTGCAGTCAGTTATTATGACCTGGACTGTTAATGTTTGATTGAATGGTGGAAGTGGATTCACCACAGCTTTCAAATGGAAAATGGATAAATACTTGGAAATAAAATCCTGCAATGGTGAAAGAAAAAGGCGGATGAAGGGGCTTTTGAAAACATCATTCATGGAATTTGAGTATCGCTGGCTGAGTCCCCAAATTTATTGCCCATCCCCAAATTCTAGCTGAAGCATCAGCAAAAGTGCTCACAGGTGCGTGATGGGCTGAAAGTTGTTCTTCTGTGATGTATCATTTCAGTGATTCTAAAACGCAAAAGGAGAAATAACAAGATTTTTGGTTATTATTGCTACATGAGTGTGTCAACGTTGGTGCCCACATAAATTGCACTTGCCCTAAATCCCGACTGAAGACTGTTTATGTCAGGGCTTCCCAAAGTTGGGGGTGGGTTAGGGAGGTGGATTCCAAGTGGAGATTTGAGCTGAAAGATTGGAGTCCTGAGCTCTGAGGCAACAATGGCTGCCACACAGCTCAATCTGAGTTAAAGCAGTCGTAATCTGGCTTGAACAGGTTCCAGCCCCACCCTCCTACTCTCCTCTCACAGTCCTCACTGAGGGCTCATGACAATTTGCAAGCCTTGATATAAGGTCACAGTGAGAAAAAGTTCAGGAAGCACTTGTTAAATACTTCCTGAATCAGAAAATAAATCGTGGTGAGACCATGTGATTGGTGCTATGGCCATAGCTGTTGGTAGAAGGTAGAGGGGTTTTATAGAGTCATAGAGATGTACAGCATGGAAACAGACCCTTTGGTCCAACTCATCCCTCCCTGCTTTGATTTACTCTGCCTCAGAAATTAAGGAATGGTTGTGCAAAATCTTGTCACAATGTCTCTTTCTAAAATCTAATGCTTTTAGTGAAAACTGACAAATTAAGAGCAAGCTTTGTAATCAAGGCAATGGTTATGAAGATCCTTTTGTTTCTTTCTGAATATGTCAGTTGATTTAAAAAGAATCTGTTTTTATCTTAACAGTGATTGCTGCTGATTTTATCAGTGAAATGGCTTGAAGCAGTTATTGGATTGGCTCTGTACTGAATGTGAGGGAGTTCATTTAGTTTCAGTAAATATGCGACTCTTTAGCACAGAGATGATAGAAGCCCAGTCATTTTAAGTATTCCTGCTATCTCATCTGACTCGCTCTATCAAGCCCAGTGTGACTCCTCCTAGTCCCTAATGACGTTATCTCATTACTCATTATAAAAGGCAATGACAAGGACGAACTCTCTGCTAATCTCTGGGTGTCTCTTTCAGTTTAATGGGGGCTGCAATATTGGACCAGCCTGGATCCAAATCTGATCCATCCAATCGAGGAAAATATATTACCAGGAACGTATACAATTCCCTCAACTTGTAGCATGTTTTACCAGGGGTCAGGCATTCTCAGGCAGGCCTAAAAGAATGTTCCCTCCCCTTGACATGTTTGAAATTGTTCCAGGGTGCAGCAGAGTTCTCCATATCAATAGTCTCATCTGAACACCCACAGTAGTGAAGGAGAATGAAAGTAGCAAAACAATAAAAAGCAATATGGATCTATTGGTAATATGTTCATGTGCTACTATGTTTTTCAGAGCGACATTGCTGTGGGAACAATAAACAAAATGCACCCCACTCCCAAGCTTTTCTCTCAGCTATAAAACAAAAGTTCCAAATCATTTTCAGCACCTAAATTTGGAACCTCAGGGGCATTGGCTCCAGTTGAAAAAGACTTTGTTGGAGTTCCTCAGCAGCATCGTCTCACTCTATCATTTACTTTTTTTTTTGCCAATGTTATCTTTGCTGTCCCAAAGCATAAGTCAGCATATGACTTTTGTTTTTGTAAATTATGCTATCCTTTTTCCTTCCCTTTTGGTGTGGTCCATTCACCACCAGAACATCAGTCTCGCTAATCTCATCTGAACTGGCAGAGACTCCAACTGTAATCCTTCAAATCTCCTTGTATCTGCATACATTACTGCTTGTGACACACGACTGCCATTGGAATGTGCAGGTTAAATTGTCCTAAAAAGGGAATGTAAACAGCAGCCCACCAGCTGTCTGATGCCTTGAGAAACTATGCCAATTTAAAGAGCAGAGGTGTGAACGATACGACTGCTGAACACTTCAGATTAACATTACTCTGTTGCAAGATCAACCCAATTAAAATGGAGGTAAAAAGATTGTGAGCACCTATTGTCATGTTGTTTTATCTGTGAATTTGGCTCAATAAAACTGCAACCAGGGCAAAGTAATGTTTTCCAAAAGCATTCTAACTTAACCAGCATTTAGAAGCCAGGGAGCAGAGTCCATAGTGTGCACCTTATGTGTATCTGCAGGGCTGTTGTGTTGGCACAGTGCCAGCAATTGTACCAGTTATGCAATCCACTAACCTGGTACTAGATTCAAACTGACCCATCAGTATAAGTTTTCAGGTGTTATGGAAAAGCACTTCCCGATTTCTCTCCTAAATATCGAAGTTGGGTTTTCTAACTGCAAATCGGGCAAAACGATCAGCATAAAACATGGCGTGATGACATGTTGAGTTAGCAAGGTGGTGCCATCACACCAGGTCATCTACTACACAAGGAGAGTGAAAGTTTGTCTGCCGTTTTCAAATCATCAATCAACAGGCTTCCAAACTTTTTAAAGAATCAATTGTGTACAGGTTTGTTATTACCTGCTGAAACTTCTGGGAAGCGGATGGGAAAAATGTTGAGAGCAGGGACAACATGGTGGCACAGTGGTTAGCACTACTGCTTCACAGTGCCTGAGACCCGGGTTCAATTTCCGCCTCAGGCAACTGACTGTGTGGAGTTTGCACGTTCTCCCCGTGTCTGCGTGGGTTTCCTCCGGGTGCTCCGATTTCCTCCCACAATCCAAAGATGTGCAGGGCAGGTGAATTGGCCATGCTAAATTGCCCGTAGTGTTAGGTAAGGGGTAAATATAGGGGTATGGATGGGTTGCGCTTCGGCGGGTTGGTGTGGACTTGTTGGGCCGAAGGGCCTGTTTCCGCACTGTAATGTAATGTAATGTAATCTAATCTAATGGGAGGATAAAGGGCCTGCTCCCAGCACCAGCTGCAAATTGGGATGGTAAATGTGGAGAAGCCCGTATGTTTCCACTTGCTAACTTTTTTGAGCCTGCTGAAGGAAATAACCTGCTGAAGGTTGAGACAGTGAGAGGCTTTTAAATTCATTGCCAGCTCCAACTTATTTGAGCTATAGGGAGAGGCTGAATAGGCTGGGGCTGTTTTCTCTGGAGCGTGGAGGCTGAGGAGTGACCTTATAGAAGTTTATAAAATCATTCGGGCATGGATAGGATAAATAGACAAGGTCTTTTCCGTGGGGTGGGGGAGTCCAGAACTAGAGGGCATAGGAGAGGGAAAACATATAGAAGAAACCTAAGGGGCAATTTTTTTCATGCAGAGGGTGGTGCGTCTGTGGAATGGGGTGCCAGAGGAAGTGGTGGAGGCTGGCACAATTGTAACATTTAAAAGGTATCTGGATGGGTATATGAATAGGAAGGGTTTGGAGGGATATGGGCCGGGTGCTGGCAGATGGGACTAGATTGGGTTGGGATATCTAGTCAGCATGGATGAATTGGACCAAAGGGTCTGTTTCTGTGCTGTATATCTCTATGACTCTATGACTTGAACTGCTTTGTTTTCACAACTATCTGTTGTTCGCACAAAACCTCTGTCCCAGCCTAGACTTTGATTGGTTACAGAATCCTCTTTTGTCATTGGTTGATTTCACACAGAGAGGCTGCTACCCACTCTCCTAATCCTCATACATCGAACTGAGGTCTTGTCCCCTCTTGGACCATTGCCTTCATCTCCATCACTCAGCAAAACTCCAGTACAGTCGATTAGGACATAACATGATCAAACCATTCTTGTGCAATCTTGTGTTATTAGGAAATAGTGCAATAGCAGCACCATTTAAACTAATGAGGTCAGAATTGCATTATGGCCAATGCAGATAAGGACAGTTTGCATTCTACAAATAACAGTCTAAATTCTTCAATCACGTAAAAGCCCATTTGCATTGAAGAAGCACACGTTAAAGCAGAACCGACTGTATAACATTAAAACCCATGCTCCTTAGAATTCAATTTCATATGTCCCCTTATTCTCAATTATTCATTAAAATGGAGGGTGTCTCTGTATCCACCTCAATTAATACGTTTAATATTTTAAGTAATGTAATAATGGAATGAAGAATGAATAAGTAATGTCAGATCTCCCATTTCAAGAGACATTTTTGCATATTTAAGAAATTTCAAGATCCCACATGCAAATGACCCTGGTCGTTATCAAATCCAAATGATTTTTCTGCAGAAGGTTTGATTTATTTGAAGCAATATCATAATGATAGCTATCCAATGGATTTCAGATCCTCATTTAAGAAGCAACCAAAATTATTGGCTTTTCAAATCATCACAAGCCATTGCTTAGCACACCAAGTGGTTCAAGAACTAAATTAAGCAGCAAATTAAATTTGGGAAATAGTTGGAAAGGAAGAAGGAGGGATCACATTGACTTATGGGATATTACCAGAGAAGATCATTGAAGTTAATAGCATTAATATTTTCAAAAGATATTTGTATCTTTCTGGAAGTGAGAAGCTCAGAGAGATATGGTGAAAAAGTGGGTGTTGGAATCAGTATCTGTCAAAGTGTATTTGTCTTGTAACTTTATTTATTATTCTTTATGGGGAAGTGGGCATTGCCACAAAGCCTAGTACTTTTTTTAAGATTAGGTTTCCTACAGTGTGGAAACAGGCTCTTCAGCCCAACCCGACCCTCTGGAGAGTAACCCACCCAGACCCATTTCCCCTTTAACTAATGCACCTAACACTATGGGCAATTTAGCATGGCCAACTCACCTGACACCTGACCTGCACATCTTTGGACTGTGGGAGGAAACCCACATAGACACAGGGAGAACGTGCAAGCTCCACACAGACAGCCGAAGACTGGAATCGAACCTGGGACCCTGGTGCTGTGAGGCAGCAGTGTTAACCACTGGGCCACTGTGCCACCTACTTAATGTGCCCATGAGAAGGTGATAGTGAACCTTCTTCTTGAAGTGCTGCAGTTCATGTAGGTTACCATTGACCAGAAACCGAACTAGACAGGTCATAAAAAGGCCATGGTTACAAGAGCTGGTCAGAAGTAGGAATCCTGCAACTACTAACTCACCTCTTGACTCCCCAAAGCCTGTCCACTACCTACAAGATACCTGTCAAGAGTGGGATGGAATTCTCCCCAGTTGCCACGATGAGTGTTGCTGTACCAACACTTGAGAAGCTTGACACCCTCCAGGGCAAAGCATCCAGCTTGATTGGTACCATATTCACTCCCTCCACCAGCAACTCTCGGTCATGGTGGTGTGTACCATCTCCATGATGTACTGCAGAAATTCAAAAGGGCTCCTTAATTAGCACCTTTTAAATCCACACTACCATCTCGAAAAACAAGGGCAGTCAATACATGACAACACCACCATCTCCAATTTCTCCTCCATGGCACTCACCATCCTGATTGGAAATATCTTACCATTTCTTCAGTGTCGCCGAGTCAAAGTCCAGGAATTCCCTCTCTAACAGCATTATATGTCTACCTACAGCACATGGAATGCAGTGGTTCAAGAAGGCAGCTCACTACCACCTTCTCAAGCGTAACTAGAGATGAGCAATAAATGCTGGCCCAGCCAGCAACGCCCATGTCCCATGAATAGATAAATGAAATACTCCACTGTAATGTTAGGAAGGGAGTTCCAAATTCACATTGCTAACAATTCTTATGCTGTATGTTCTTACATCTTTAGTATCTTTCATGAAACATGTAAACCTATTATAGTATGATTCCTTTGAGCTAGTCACACAAACAGGCAGTCCCCAGGTTACAAATGGGTTCCATTCTTGAATCTATTCACAAGTTGACTTGTACACATTGCTGGACAATATAAAATAGCTGTTTGCAAGTATGATGAAATCTTTATTTGGAAGTATTAATAATACACCCCAGTGTAGGATTGCTTCATAAGTGCAATCATTCGTAAGTCAAACATTTGTAAATAAGGAAGCCCCGGTATAACTTACCTATATCCTGTCTTTTATCCCCTGAACTAATGCAATCATTGTATTTGAATATCCTCTTTCTTTATATTCAGAAGTTTTTATTTCGATGGCTGGGTGGAGCACTGCAGACCTCACTGGGAAGAGCTACAAACTTCTGCTTAATGATCGTAGAGTAATGGTTTGTTAAATACTAGGAAATCATTGTCCCAGTTCACAGAATCACATCCTTCTCCCTTTCCTCCATACAGTGCAGCTGTCAGCTGTGTTTCATGGGCTTTCACTTGAAGCTGCACCGAATGCTGTTGTAATTTCAAACCACAAAGAGAAAAAAGAATTGTGTAGGTGTGCTGTGACCATTCTATGATTTTATGAATTTATGTTTCATAGCAAATTCTGTCCTTCCACAATGGCATGGGCATGAATTTAACAGCAAACCGTTATGAGGGAAATGGGAGAATGCTCACAGATTCATAGCTGCAAAAACTTGATAGTGATGGGATCTATCACATTTACATAGTACTGAAGCACTAAACAGCTATTGAACAAAAAGTTCACTTCAATTAATGTTTGGGAAGGTGGCTATTTAACCAAGGAAGAAGTTTGAGGAATTCAGAATAGTTAAATATCTTTTTTCAGGATAAGGAAAATTAAAATGGAAAATAGTTACAGAGCACTATGTATAATGTATACGCTAGAGAAACAGCTCATTAGTCCCAATTAGCGCTTGAATTGTGTGAAGGCAGCCGGACAGACAGCCATGGTGATCAATGGCAGCAGTGAAGCCTCAGGGCTCCAGGATTCAATGACCCCACATGAATGGTCAAGTTCAGTGAATTTCTCCATCTGGTTTACACTAGCCTTAGCTCTTCACAACAACCCCTCCCATCCGTCTTAGTCTCATGTTATCAGCATATCTTCAATTCATTTCTCCCACATATATTTAACTAAATTCTCCTTAAATGTATTCCCCCTAATTTGTTATATTACTCCATTGTGACTTGGGATCTATATGTATGCATAATTAACCAGACTTCCACTTCACCCACTACCACACAACAGTCTTGGGATTGAATTGTCAATGTATCAGTACACAGTACATGGTGTAATCACGTGACCAGCAGTGTTCCACGGGTTTTGGTGCTGGGTCCACTTTTATTTGTCATTTACATAAATCATTTGAATGAGAACACAGAAGGCATGGTTAACAAGTTTGTGGATGACACCAAGATTGGTGGTAAATTAGACAGTGAAGAAGGTCATCTAAGATTACAAACAGATCTTGATCAATTGGGTCAATGGGATGAAGAGTGGCAAATGGAGTTTAATTTGGATAAATGTGAGATATTGTGTTTTGGTAAAACAATCAAAGGCAGGACTTATACAATTAAAAGTAGGGCATTGAGTAATGTTGTGGAACAAAGAGACCTCGGGGTTCAGGTACATAATTCTTTGAAGTTTACAATACATATGGATAGGGTGGTTAAGAAGGCGTTAGCATGCATGCCTTCATTACTCAGATGTTTGAGTATAGGAATTAGGACATTATGTTGATGTTGTACAGGACGTTGGTGAGACCTCTTCAGGAGTACTGTGTCCAGTTCTGGTTGCTTGTTATAGGAAGGATATTATTAAGCTGGAGAGGGTTCAGAAGAGATTTATGAGGACGTTGCTGGGAATGGAGGGTTTGAGTTACGGGGAGCGGCTAGATAGACTGGGACTTTTTTCACTGGAGCCATAGTCAAAGGGTCTGTTTCCATGCCGTATGACTCTGTGGTTCTATATGTGTTCAACAATGCTCCAGTATTGAGAATTCAGTTTAATGTTAAGTTAGGTTTAGAGGAATCAACCTGAATTAGTGCCAGAGAAGGGGAGAAAAACTGAGTGAATTATACAAAATCAAAATGGCTCTTGTCTCACACACAGCTCCAGCCCTAGATAAATTGGAAGGCTGTTCACGCACCAGGGAAGTTTAAACAAAAACTCATACTGATTTTCAGTCATTTTCTAAAAGGCATTAATGAAAAGGAAAGAGTCAGTTACATTCTTTCATGGGCAGATGGTAAAGGCAGTTTAATAGCTCCAAGATCAATGAGGATGACATTAAAATCAACTATATTTCAAATTTGAGAACTTTAGTATACATTCCCAGTTAAGGTTCAGTCATCAGATCCACTGACATAAGTTTCCAAGCCTGAGGCAGAAATAATGTGGGCCTGTTGACAGTTTCTTAAAAAGATGAGAACTAAAGCCAACAAATGGAAATGTGAAGTAACAGCTACAAGGCTGTTAGATCAGGTACTTAGGGGCTTAGTGCACCCTGAAGTACACAAAATTATGACTGGAAAGGACAAGCCCACAATATCAGGGTTACAGACATTGCCAGCGTAGATGAAGTCTCAAGGAGACAGATGAAGACATTGACTACCCAAATGGCTAACCTTCATTGAAGTGAAGACAAAGGCAGCAGGACCGATACGATGAAACAGCAACAAAGGGATATATGCCAGTGAGAGAGACATGCAAGTGACTACATGAGTTCACAGACAAAAGGAAATGTCCTGTATCATAGTCAAACTGCAGAGTTCATGCAAAGCCCAATCACTGTGAAAAGTTATGCAAAAAGAGAAAGAAAATGGTAGAAGAGTTACCAGGGACTGAGCAACAAAGTCAGCAGGAGGGAGAGAAAAGAACAAAATGTTATTGAAACGGTGGAAGATGACAAGGTGTTTGAAAATATTTTAGACATAGCAACCATAAACTATTTCAAATAATTGGATGTGATAATTCCCAGAAAGAAGTAATTCCAGTCACCATTCAGATGAAGAAGAGGTGACTATATAAGCTCACAGCAATATAGATGAAGCTGAAGCTCAGAAACACCGAAACATAGTAAATAGGAAGAGGAGGCGGCCATTCAGCCCTCTGAGCCTGCTCTGCCATTCGATACCATCATGGCTGATCATCCAACTCAGTACTATGCTCTTGCTTTCACCCCATGCCCTTTGATTTATTTAGCATTACTAACTGTCTAACTCCTTCTTGATTCTAGAAAACAGAGTAAGATTGTCCTGTTCAAATTGTGCCTGAAATTTTGAAAACAATTAGATATGCAAAGAAAACAACATTATGCTGATTTCATAAGGTGGAACTGAGATTTGACAGCTCAAACCTACTGAAATGAGAGGGACACATGAAGGAAAACATGTAGTGAAACAGGTAGTCCTGCTATCCTCATTCTGAATTCCACCACTGGCCATCATTTACAATGTGAAAGCATTGTTTCAGTTGGAGTTAAGTACATGCAGATAGAGGACATTAATTGGATCTCCAGCATCTGTAATCCTCACTTCCTCTAATGTGAGCGCATATAAAGAGACAACTTTGGTCACAGCGTGGAGTTTGGAGACATACATTTTGCCACTAATGTTTGACTCTGTTAATAAATATATTCCAAGTGAAGACTGGCTGTGTTTTCTCTTCTTCACCAACTGGCTATCAGGTGTTCAACAATGTGCATTTGGGAACTGTTTGAAGAATGCAGAATCGTTTAATGCAGTATGGGTTCATTCTTATCCATTAGAAGCTATCTGCAACATGCAAACAAAATGGCACTTCTTGGTTATCTCCACTATTCTGCATTGAACTACCTTTCCAAAATGACGTATATATAAGCTTCTCATAATTTCCAAAACCTGCATAGGCTGAAAGAGAATCTCTTAAAGCAGATTAATTTATTTTACTCCCCATGCTCCATTTATGTTGTATTTAGAAAAAAAATGTTTTATTTTTCTCCCAAAGTAATTTGCATCAATTGTTTGCAGTGCTTTTACTTGCTACCATACCACTATTTGAAAACATGTTTTTGAATATTACCAGGAAACCTGCCAGATGTCTGTGATACATGAAAGAGGCTATTGTGCAGTTGGAACTTGTAATAATTTTTGAGTGCAACATGTGTGGGTTTAACAATGAATTTTTTTTACAAACCATAATAATGGAGTTAGATCATAGATTTTATTAAAGTTATGAGATCCCTAAAGAAGTTTTCAGTTATTTTAACATTCAGTACAGGATAATCCTTTAAGCTTCCAGTAGAATACCACATGAAAACAGTAATCTATTTCAACTGCTTCCTTATGAAAAGAAAATTTCTATATTTCAGTTGTAGAAAAGCAGATCTCATATGGGTAATACCTTGTATTTGTCAATCTTCATTTATCAAAATTCTGGACCAAACTATGCTCTGTTCTTTCAAGTGGAGTCTCTCTTTAGAACAGTATCTAAGAAGTGTTTCGTTTCCTCTTTACAATAAAACAGTTGTTTTTCCTTAAAAACTGTCAATTCTGTAGAAAGCATATGGCTAGTCAATGTGTACTGTTGCTTTTGTGGAAGTCATCATTTTTTTCCTCATATTTCTGGATCAGATCCAAGAAGTATGAGAAACAAGTTCCATTTACCTCTAACCTCTGAGCTTTTTGCTCCCAGTCAGAGTCTATCTTATCTCATTTTGTTTCATCTAACCTTTTATTGTCAATGCTTCTCTGAACTGTTGCCTCTTGTTCCTTCTATGCTACAAAAATATCATAGGTGAAAAGTTATGAGGAGGTTGTGGAGTTACGATCAAATTCATATGCAGACTCTGACCAATCAGACATATGTGAAAATATGTGAAGCCCTGACTGCTTTGTTACAAAGTAATGACACCATGTTATGCCACAAGAAACAGAAAAGAGTCGCATTCTTAATTTATTACACACTAGTGTCTTGATTTCAGCAGGAAGCCAGTTACTTCCCTGTAAAAAGCCAGCGAAGATCCTAAAGTGAATAACATGACCACAAGGTCACAGCTCTGGCATTGATTCTAGAGTAATGATCACAAAGATTCTGAGAGCCTGGGTATCATCAATATATGGCAAGAGTGTTCAAGCTCTTGTCTTTGGGGTCACATATAAAATCAAAGTCCACTTTCTGATTTAGCTGCATACATTTCAGTTGCCGACATTAAATTGGTCTGCTTGTTTTGGCTGAAAATTTGGCTATCATTGAGACAATAAAACTAAAAACTGTCCTTTCCAAGCCAAGATAACAAAATTCACAAATAACTTCAATAAAAATAATTGCAAGAAGAAACCTAAGTTACTTGATCTTAAAGGATCAAGCATAGAGTCATAGAGATGTACAGCATGGAAACAGACCCTTCGGTCCAACTTATCCATGCTGACCAGATATCCTAAATTAATCTAGTCCCATTTGACCCATATATCTCTAATCCTTGCTATTTATATATCCATCCAGCCTTTTCAATGCTGTAATTGTACCCGCCTCCACCATTTCCTCCAGCAGCTCATTCCATATGCGCACCACTGTCTGCATGAAAAAGTTGCCCCTTAGGACCCTTTTAAATCTTTCCCCTCTCACCTTAAACTTATGTCCCCTAGATTTGGATTCCCCCACCCTGGCGAAAAAACCTTGGCTATTCACCCTATTTATGCGCCTCATGATTTTCTAAACCTCACCCTTTGAAACTCCAGGGGAATAGCCCCAGGCCATTCAGCCTCTCCCTATACCTCAAACCCTCCTATCAAGGAGTCAATGTACAAATATTGTCTGAAAGTCACATGATAGATACTATTGATGTATAGCACAGGACAAACCTAAAACAAAAGTAGCTGAAAGTACAAAATAGAAGTAAAAGTATATAATTGCACAGTTTTCCACTTTTTCATTATCTTATGACATACAGACAAAATCAGATAATTACATGGCTAATTGAGTGCATTGACAACACACAGTGTTGCACTTTGGAACACTGCATCCTGTTTTTCCAGGATGTTTGCTGTCCTGTACAGATTACATTTACATTAAACATTTGTTTTGAACATTGGATTCTTTGTTCAGAACTTCATACTCTTATCTCCCACTTTACAATAATTTAGCAAATCCACAAAAGTAGCTTTGTTCCCAATAATTAAATATTCAAAAGTCAGCATGCTTGTGAGGAGGAACTCATTAGTAAATAACTGTCTTAGTGCTGCACTGCTTTTGCCCTTCAAACCTTCATAAACATCATTCAAAAAGAAAATAGAGAGAGTACAAGGCCAACATGTTCCAATAAAGACAAATGGTGGGACCACCAAATTCTGTGAACACTGGATATTCAGGGATATGCAGGATTGATGATCAGAGAAAGGGAAGCTTATGCCAGATTCTGAGGGCTCAAAATAGCAGGAGTATGAATGTGCAAGAAGAAGCTTATAAATTAGGTCAACAAAAAGGGGGCATGAAAGAATAATGGCTGGTCAAATAAAGGAAAATCCTCAGTTATTTTACAAGTACCTTAAGGATCAGAACATAATTGCAAAAGCATAGGGCCTATTAAAGATCACAATGGTAATTTGTGCATGGAGCCAGAGGACGTTAGTAGGGTTCATAATGATTACTTTGTGTGAAAAGGCTGATGTGGGTATAGCAATCAGGGAGAAAGATTGTGATACATTTAAAGAAATTAAGAGAGACAAAATTGAGGTTCTGAATGGCCTGGCAAGTTTAAAATCTCCAGGGTTGGATGAACTAAAGCCCAGGCTGTCAAGTGAGGCAAGTTATACAGTCATAGAGTCACAGAGTCTACAGCACGGAAATAGACCTTTCGGTCCAACTTGCCCTATACCCTAAATCAGTCTAGTCCCATTTGCCAGTATTTGGCCCATATTCCTCTAAACCGTTTCTATTCATATACCCAGCCAACTGCCTTTTAATTGTTGTAATTGTACTAGCCTCCACCACTTCCTCTGGCAGCTCATTCCATACATGCACCACCCTTTGCCTGAAAAAGTTGCCCCTTAGGTCCCTTTTAAATCTTTCCCCTCTCACCTTAAACCTATGGCCTCTAAAGACCTTGTCTATTTGCCCTATCCATGCCTCTCATGATATTATAAACCTCTATAAGATCGCCCTGCAGCCTCCGACGCTCCAGGAAAAACAGCCCCAGCCTGTTCAGCCTCTCCCAATAGCTCAAACCCTCCAACCCTGGCAATATCCTTGTACATCATTGCTGAACCCCTTCAAGTTTCACAACATTGTTCCTATAGAGACCAGAGTTGCACACAATATTCCAAAAGTTGACCTAACTAATGCCCTGTACAGTCCCAAATCGTATACTCAATGCTCTAACCAATAAAGGAAAGCATACCAAACACCTTCTTCACTATCCTATCCACCTGCAACTCTACTTTCAAGGAACTATAAACCTGTACTCCAAGGTCTCTTTGTTCAGCAACACTCTTCAGGACTTGCGCCCACACCTCCCCCCTTACTTCCCTCCAAGGCCCCAAGGGACACTTCCATATCTGCCACAAATTCACCTGCACCGCCACACACATCATCTATTGCATCCGCTGCACCCAATGTGGCCACCTCTACATTGGGGAGACAGGCCGCCTACTTGCGGAACGCTTCAGAGAACACCTCTGGGACACCCGGACCAACCAACCCAACCACCCCGTAGCGCAATGCTTCAACTCCCCCTCCCACTCCGCCAAGGACATGCAGGTCCTTGGACTCCTCTATCGCCAGACCATAGCAACACGACGGTTGGAGGAAGAGTGCCTCATCTTCCACCTGGGAACCCTCCAACCACAAGGGATGAACTCAGATTTCTCCAGTTTCCTCATTTCCCCTCCCCCCACGTTGTCTCAGTCAAATCCCTCGAACTCAGCACCGCCTTCCTAACCTGCAATCTTCTTCCTGACCTCTCCGCCCCCCACTCCACTCCGGCCTATCACCCTCACCTTGACCTCCCTCCACCTATCGCATTCCCAATGCCCCTCCCCCAAGTCCCTCCTCCCTACCTTTTATCTTAACCTGCTGGACACACTTTCCTCAATCCTGAAGAAGGTCTGATGCCCGAAACGTCGATTCTCCTGTTCCTTGGATGCTGCCTGACCTGCTGCGCTTTTCCAGCAACACATTTTCAGCTGCCACTCTTCAGTTCAAGTGAGGAAATAGCAGAGGTGTAGGCAATAATTTTCAATTCCTCTCTGGCCACAGGACAGATGTCAGAAAACTGAAGGACAGCCAAAATGATACTGTTATTCAAGGAGAGAGAAAGAGATAAAATGGGAAGTTTCAGGCCGGTCAGTCTAACCTCAGTGGTGGGGAAACTATTGGAAGCAATTCTGAGGAGAGGCAGAGATTGATCAAGAACAGTCAGGATGATTTTGTTAAGAGAAGGTCATGTCAAACCAACTTGATTGAATTTTTTGAAGAGGTGACCAGGTTATCTGTTGAGGGAAATGCATCTAGTGTAGTCTACTTGAACCTTCAGCGAAGATTTTCATAGATTTATAGAGATTTACAACATGGAAACAGTCCTTTCAACCCAACTTGTCCATGCCAGCCAGTTTTCACAATTAAACTAGTCCCATTTGCCTACGTTTGGTCCGTATCTCTCCATACCTATCTCATCCATGAACCTGTCCAAATGTTTCTTGAATGACAAAATTGTATTCACCTCTACCACCATCTCTGGCAATCAATTCCAGACACTCATTCCAGATTTTGATAAGGTCCTGCATTGGAAATTGACAATGAAGGTAAAAATTCATTGGATCAAAGAAAACTTGGCTAATTGGATCCAGAACTGGCTGAATGTCAGGAAGTGAGGGTAATGGTTGATGGCTGTTATTTTGACTGGAAAACTGTGTATAGTGGGATTCTACAGGGATCAGTGCTGGACCTTCGCTGTTTGTGGTATACGTTAATAATTTGGACTTGAACATAAGAAGGCTAATCATTAAGTTTGCAAATGATATTAAGACTGGTGGGCTGGTAAAAAGTGAGGAGGATATAGATGGACTGGTTAGGTCAGCTGATCAGCGGCAAATGGAATTCAGTCTGTAGAAGTTGGGAAGGACAAACAAGGCAAGGAATTACATAATGAACAGTAGGGAGGCACCAAGGATCGGGGGGCTTTACTGTACACGTCCACCCCTCATTAAGCTGACAGAACAGGTAGATAAAATGGTTAATAAGTCATATGTGTCACTTGTCATTATTAGTCAAGGCATAGAATTTAACAGCATGGATGTTATACTGGAAATTGATTGGTTCACAGATACAGTATTGTGTGCAGTTCTGAGGTCCACTTTACAGGTGGGATGTGGAGAGGGGTAAGAAGAGATTTAGCAGGATGTTGGCTGGGCTGGAGAGTTTTAGTTACAAAAAGAGATTGGACAGATTGGGGTTGTTTTCCTCAAAGCAGCGAGGACTGAGGGGGATCTTGATTGACATGAATAAAATTATGTAGGGCACAGATTGTATAGACCAGAAGGAACACTTCCCCTTGGTGGAGGGATCAATGACCAGAGGGTGTCGACTTAAGGAAGGGTCAGGAGGTTGTGAGGGGATTAAAGGAATTTTTTTTGTTTATCCAGAAGTTGGAGAGAATCTGAAACTCACTGGCTGTAAGGCCGTTGGAGATAGAAAATAGTTTAAATATTTAGATGTGTATTTTAGATGCCAAAATGTACATGCAATGGTCCAAGTACTGGAAAATTGGATTAGAATAATCAGATGATTGTTTTTGATGAGCGTAGACTCAATGGATGGTAGGGTCATTTTTCTGTGCTGTAGAATGCTATGACTCTATAATAATAAGTGCACAAAGTATCATGTTCAGAGATACATAATGTGCAGCAAAGGAGAGATAGCCTGGTTCAACCTTTAAAAAACCTCATATTACGAGATTTAGATTACTTATGGTGTGGAAACAGGCCCTTCGGCCCAACAAGTCCACACCGACCCTCCAAAGAGCAACCCACCCAGACCCATTCCCCTACATTTACCCCTTCACCTAACACTACAGGCAATTTAGCATGGCCAATTCACCTAACCTGCACAACCTGCACACCTTTGGACTGTGGGAGGAAACCGGAGCATTCGGAGGAAACCCATGCAGACACAGGGAGAATGCGCAAAGTCCACACAGACAGTTGCCCGAGGCGGGAATTGAACCCGAGTTTCTGATGCTATGAGGCAGCAGTGCTAACCACTGAGCCACTGCACCACCCCTATTTATAAAGAACATTTGCTATGCAGTGTAGCTAAATAATTTGATATTTGTATTCCTTGCATTACTTGACTGTGAATCTCCCTCTGGTCTGGAAGGAAAGTGAATAATTTTAAATGACACTTTATTGGGTTGTCATCACATCCCAAATGACATTTTTGAGAATTCATTCATGGGATATGGACTTAACTGGCAAAGTTAGCATCAATTGTCCATCCCTAGTCTCCCTTAAGAAGGTGATAATGCCTTCTCGAACTGCTGCAGGCCTTGAAATCAGGGTCACCCATGGTGCCACTAGAGAGGGAGTTCCAGGACTGTGATCCAGTGACAGTGAAGGGACTATATAGTTCCAATTTCAGTTCCATGTCAGGATGGTCTGTGACTGAATGTCCTTGACCGTTGAAGTGTTCCCCAACTGGGTGGGAACATTCCGGTCTGGTGATTGTTGTGCAGTGTCCATTTATCTGTTGTAGCATCTGTTTGGTTTCGCCAGGAATCATTTGGGTTTTGTAACATGAAAATGTGGAGAGTCAGCAAAACACACTCATTACAGACACCAGATTCCTGATGAAGGACTTATGACCGAAACGTTGACTCTACTCCTCGGATGCTGCCTAACCTGCTGTGCTTTTCCAGCGCCACATTCTCGGCACCATCCTTGACACCTTCACTATTCAACTGATAGGAATTAAAAACTCAGGTGATGCCTTGTCCCATAAGAATTGCAGCATGGCCAGCAATCCTGGAGTGTCTCTGCTGGCATTTTGTGGCTGCCATGGCAGGTAATCCGCTGCACTCTTGCAGGCCAGCCACATTTTCAGGAGTTTGCAGAAGTCATCAGTCCAAGGCAGATAAGCATATAGGCAAACAAACTCAAGTGTGGTGCTCTGAGCAGCGCTGAAGGTAGCTCTTATGCGATTAGCATCTATACATGTATTCACGCTGATTGACTTGTTTCCTTTTCACCCAAGAAGAACAGGCTCACGTATTTACATGTTAGCTCACACAAAGAAGTGTTTTCTTCACTGGTTCATGCCAGCTGGAAAATCCGTGCTGTTTACTACACTGTGCAAGTCACTGGCAGTAAAATGGTGTCCAGTTGGAATATGAGCTGTGAGCTTGGTAGGGACCATAGGCAAACTCTGGTTTGCCATTTTAAACAATACTTCTGGGTCTCCCAAAAATGACAAAGCACTCTTTGAAGATATTTTTTTTTGGGGGGAGCTCTTCTTACTCACCTGCTGTGAATCTTTGGAAAATTGCAACACAACATTTACCCCCATTTTCTTGTCACTCTTCTGCTAAACAAATGAACATATGCCACAAAGAAAAAGTCACCCCACCCCCACCCAAATCAGAGATAACTGAATTGAACACATTTTAAAGGAAACTTCCTGTGGCATAATCACGAATAAAAGTTTTTATCCTGTTGTACCAATGTCAACGCAGAACAATAGCATTCAGAATGAAGTGAATTAAGTATATTTAAATGTATGTTCCATGATAGCTGACTATATATATTTTTGATTCACATATTCAAATATGTTATGATGTGTCTTGGGCAGGGGGGCTTGAACCCAGGTCTTCTGGAGCCCTATATTCTTAGAAGAGAATTAAGGCAGGCGGCTGGATCTAATGTTCTCCTTCAAATGGATTTGAAGGTGGGAAGGACATGTTAAATCTGGTGGGCAGCCTGTAACACAACCTATCTGCCTTCCTTAGCCCACAATGCAATTGCAATTGCAGATGTGGTGCCTGTTCTGCAGCTGATGCCCATATCTGGGCAATGCATGTCCACTTAAAGGTCACTAGCATTTAATTAGTAATGGGAGGGCCCTAACCAGCATCATGTCTGTCACATTTCCCTGATCAAGCTGGTGTCAGATGATTGGTGGGGGAGGCGAGGTGCCCTCTTTTGGCCCATTGGCGGCTACCTTTACTTCCTCGGTGCAACACCCACAGGTTTGTTTTTCCCGATGGCTTTTCAAATCTCAGCCCCTACCTCCCACTCAAATTCCAGACACTTTTGATGTTATAATCCAGCACAGTTCCCCTCCTCTTTGCCAACATGCAGTACCTGCAGTGGCCACCATTTTTGCTGGTGCTACCAGTACAGTGAAAGCTGCTTGCCTCTGATTGGTCAGTATCTCTCTGAAGCAAGATCTTCTGTCCTTGAGGAGCAGGAATCCTACCTCCAGCCTCTAAGTGACTATGAGGTTGCCATTTCTGCTGTGAGTGGGCTCTGCCCTGACTTTTTAACTGGTGGAGGGTAGGGAACTAGGGAACATTGTAGTGGGAATCATGGTTCTCTGTATAATTTAGTCTATATACAGACTTGATAGTTCCTAGATTCAAAATCTGCTCGTCGTAGAGTGAAGTAAGATAAAGTAAGAGTATGCATTTACATAGAATCTTTCATGATTTTCATAATCAAATTTTCTTTATAGCTGCTGAATTACATTAAAAGTTTAATTGTTGCAATCCGGGAAGCCAATTTGCATTTGCACAGTGAAGTCCCAAGAGCAGTGTGATAATGGTTAAGTAATCTGTTTTACTGATGTTATTTGAGGGATATATATTGACTAGCACATCAGGGGAAATCCTGGGAACTACTTTGAATTGTGCCATGGGATCTTTTTACTTTCTTCTGAGAAGTTGGACAAATCCTTGGTTTAATATCACACTTGAGAGGCAGCAACCTGTACAATGCAGTACCCCTTCTGCATGTCATGCTGGTAGCTGTTTGCATCTTGTGCTTAGTTCCTGGAGTGGGATTTAAGCTCACAGCCATCTGACTTGCAGGCAAGATTGCAATCCTTACCTATTGTTAAACATTGGACTCTAACCTTTGGATTTGAAGGTGAAACTGACCCACTGCTAACCACAATCATATAACCCCCACCAAGAACTGCATGTGTATATTTGCAAAGTGGGAATAAGTTTGGAAGTCATTGAATACCTGACCAAGGGATAGGACCATTCCATGCAGTCCCCACCCAAGGATCATGACTAATTTTCCACCTTTAATCCATGGGCACCCATGTCAATCTAGTGTTTTATAAAAAAATTCTTTCATCGTCAGCAAGGCCAGAATTTGTTGTCCATCCCAAATCGCATTTGAGCTGTGTCGCTAGCTATGTCATTTCAGAGGGTAATTAAGAGTTATTTGCACTGTTGTGAGTCTAGAGTCACACATAGGCCAGAGACAGGGAAGGATGGGGGGATTCCCTTCCCTAAGGATGTTAATAAATCAGATGCACTTTCAACAACAACTAATGGTTTCATGGTCACATCTATTAAGACTAGAGTCATAGAGTCATAGAGGTATACAGCACAGAAGCAGGCCTTTTGGTCCAACTCATCCATTCCAAATAGATATCCTAAATTAATCTAGTCCCATTTTCCACCAATTGGTTCATATTCCTCTAAACCCTTCGTATTCATGTATCCACCAGATCCTTTTAAATGCTGCAATTGTACTAACCTCCACCACTTCCTCTGGTAGCTCATTCCATATACACACCACCATCTATGTGAAAAAGTTGCCCACAGGTCCCTTTCATATCTTTCTATTTGCACCTTAAATGGTGGCACAGTGGCTCAGTGGTTAGCACTGATGCTTCACAGTGCGAGGGACCTGGGTTCAAATCCAGCCTTGGGAGACTGTCTGTGTGGAGTTTGCACATTCTCCCCGTTTCTATGTGGGTTTTCTCTAGGTGCTCTGGTTTCCTCCCACAGTCCAAAGATGTGCAGGTGAGGTGAATTGGTCATACTAAATTGACCATAGTGGTCTGGGATATGTAGGTTGTGTGCATTACTTGTGGGAAATGTAAAGTGATAGGGTAGGGGAGTGGGTCTGGATGGGATGCTCTTTGGAGGGTCGGTGTGAAGTTGTTGGGCTGAATGGCCTGTTTCCACACCGTAGAGATTCTTCTATGATTAAACCTATGTATGCCCTCTAGTTTTGGACTCCCTGACCCTGGGAAAAACACTTTGGCTATTCACCCTGTCCATGCCCCCCATGGTTTTATAAACCTCCATAAGATTTCAGTTCCAGATTTTTAAAATTGAAAACAAATTCTGCCAGCTGTTGTGATAGGATTTGAATTCGTTGTCCTAGGATTGCAGGATTTGTGATATTATCGCTTCACCATTGCCTTACGTCATTCTGGTCAAAATCAACTGACTGGTCTTGGATCAGGGATTGACCCTGTGACCTTTTTAGTATATAAAACTTTGCACAGACAATAAATTTACTCATTGAGTACCTAAGGGGAACTTCTAAGTGAAACCCCCAAACCATTTTATATATAAACATGGGGACATGACAAATGAATGAGACGAAGTATTTTGCTTCTCCAGAAAACTAACCCAGAAACAATGGACCAAGAAGTCTTCTTTTGTGCTGTTGATATTCCAGGTAGTTTGGTTCAATTAGAACAGATTTGTCATTCTTGGCATCATTTCAGATCTGTTGACATTATTGGCTGATTTTGCTGTAAACTCAAAAGAATATTTCATTTCTGATTATTATTCCTATTGTGCATTTATAAAATTGATTGCATTTGTGTGATAATAACAAGGATGGAATCCTATAGAGATGACAGGTCACAGAAAGGGGTTACGAGGGAAGGAGGGGGAGTAACAGCAGCATGTATAGGGGCCTGGTTTTCATCAGGGCTCCTCTTGCCAATCAGTGGCTTATTTGAATGTGTGATCACACCATTCCTTGAAATATGCCAGGATTTGCTTGTCGTGCCCCCCGCTCCCACTCCTGTACACACCTCTCCCCTTGCTGGATTAATTGCAACGATGAAGAAAACCCCTCAAGTGAACAGTTAATTCCATTCCTTCAGTTAATGCCTTCCCACCCTGGACTTAACTGGGGTAGAAATGAGAAGGTGACAAGTTCCCATTCACACCCTTGCACCTAAATAAATGCTGCCAGCATCAAATCCATCACAGGCAAAGGGCACAAGATTCCACACCCTATATTTTCACATATAAATATATATTCTACATTACAGACATTAAAATATCACTCATTTAATTTAATAAAAACCAAAACAAACACTATAGCAGAGCTACAGTTTGGAATGCAGAACTCTGTCTGGTCATCCTCTGTCTTTCATAATTTACACTGAAAAATTCATAAGAAATGTTATTTTGACATATAACACTGTGGGCTCTGTTAACCATCAGTGGAATCAGTAATTCCTCAATTATTAATCATCTGGCATTTCCAGTGAGTGAAGTAAACATCATAACCTCCACTTTCGCTCCTAACTGTCTCCTGTTACTCCAGCATTTGGTTAAAGTCCTGTCATGTAAAAACTCCATGATGTGATTGGTTTACTTTAAATAAATATAAGTTCTTTTGATTTTTCTCCTTAATTATTGATTCTCAGTCTGTCCTGTTGAATGTTTGTCTAGCACGGTGGCATGCATTGTTAAACCACCAACTGGAAATTATCCATATGAGTCATTTTCAAATTATTTGCTCAAAAAATAAATCTGCACTAATTTAGACTCATGTCAACTCCTTTTGGACTGTATGATAGTCATGAATATCTATCTGTAATGTCGTATTATCAAACAATTTGATAATTGTGCTATTAGTTTTATCTCCACACTGTTAATATCGGTCAGGAGCAAACAATACCTCTTCCGAGAATTCTACTTCCTAAATCTTTGAAACTTAGCTGCCTTTAGACCAACTTATTGGGCCTTGTCGCAGGAATAGGTGAGCACCTTACCACCTGAGGAGGCTACAGACGGTTCTCTTGTGATTGGGCACTTTGTGATCCGTGGGGAGCATTCAGCCCTCCTATTATTGCCATTATCCACTCCAAATCCCACCATCACTAAATCCCGATCAACACCTCTCCTCGATCCAGATAGCTGCACTTAATTGATCCCACTGATCCTGATCTCACTTGCCCAAACTCTACGACTGCTGAGGGTTAGCCATTCCAGCCCCAGCATTCACCACTGCTGTCAATGGTTTGTCGGAACTGTTGAGCTCTGATTGGTTGACAGCGCTCAGAGGCAGGATATCCTGCCTTAGAGGAATAGAAGCTATGACTTCAGGTAACTAATTATCACATACAGTTGTGCCTTTCTGGCAGGCAGAGACAAGTTTGTGAATGCTGGCCAGTGGTTTATTTGGTTCCATGGTATTAAAATTCCTAAGCTACGCTCACTTTAATAACCAAGAAAGTAACCAGATATGGTTAGATTCTGCTCCAGTCATACTCCCAAACCAATAACACTGGATGTGGTCAAGAGATCCCATACTATGAGCTCCTCATGGGGAAGGTCAACAATTAAAGTCAACCTTCACTTCTCCATTGCTGGTTAATTGGAAGAGATGTCACACCTCTGTAAAGTTTAACAAAGCATGATGGGTGAAGGGGACATGAAGTATGTGACAGTATGGCTGAGCTAACTTATTGTTATTGTAAAACAGACAGCGGAGGTCATTTAGACCACTGGAGTTTGAAAGAACTTCCTGCTTTGTCTCATTTGTTTGCACTTTTCCCATGCTCTCATTACCTTTCAAATATCTATTCACTTCCTTTTTAAAATCAATCATGATTTTTACATTCAAATTAACTCATGTAAACTGCAGGGTTCAAGTCAGCCATTTCAGGAATGTCTCATCAGGATGCATTTTCTGCAGTTCTGCAGCAAGCCAAACAGACTGACTATAAAATCAGGATAGTGGTATCCCTTAGGAACTATGCAATCCAAAATAAACCTGAAACTTGAATCTTAACCGATATTGTGAAACTCCTCTGTAAAATCCAGCTCATTATGCAACTCAGGCAAAATGATTGAGACATATTTGGTTTGATAAGGAACTGCTGTTTCTTCAGGAACACATTTACAGATCTTGTTTTAATTGAATCCTGGGGAATCCACAGGGATCTGATACCAAGACTGCAAAGCTTGCCAACCCAGTAAAAATCCCAGTGATAAACAAATTGTGCAAACACAAACACTGCATAGTTTTCTGCATAATGTGGGTGGTAAGATGCTTATCAGAACTCTTTCTCTTAATCTTCTAGAAGGCTGAGTTAGTTCCTGCCCACCCTGTCATTTCAGATAATATCTGATGAAGTGGAGCAAAAGAGCGTTTAAAGCAAAAAATGCAAAACATTTACAGCAACCATAAATTGCAATTGAAGAATTCTAATAGAAATTAATGACAATCCCTGCTGTTTTCTATGAATAAAATCTGATCCCCTTCAGCTTCACATGAAGTAATGTAATACAGTTGATTTTCTAATCACAGTACAATCATTGGGTGCATGGGAGATCAATAACTATGCTTCTCTGTTGTTTGTATATATTTGGCACCAGCACAGTAGGAATAATCACACAACGTACTTTCACTTGTACCTGGGAGACTACATTAGGCTGTAGCCATGAGTGTTGCCATTTCCTCCAGTATTTGGAGCTACCCCGAAACAAACAGACATGTACGGTGGCACTCCAAGTTTGGGGAAGTTAAGCTCTCACTGTGTGAACTCTGCCTTACCTAACCACATACTGAACTATAGTTGCTGATGTTAAGTCTACCAGCCCAATGACTGGTACATGGTAGCATGTAACTTGATAGATCAGAAATAAGTTGACATTGATTGAGTGCCACTGACAGCAGATTCACAGAACTTTGCTTCAGAAACCACACTGAAATCTATATGACCCAATCACTGGAGACCTGAGAATCATTGAATCCCTACAAAGTAGAGCCAAGCCATTTGGCCCATTGGGTCAACACCACCCTCCGATGAACATCCCACTCAGATCAATCCCCTGACCTATCCCTGTAAGCCTGCATTTCCCGTGGCACAGTTTTCCATGGCCAATCTGATTAACCTGCCCATCGTTCAACTGTGGGAGGAAACCAGAGCACCTGTGTGAAACTCACACAGACATGGGAAGAATATGCAAACTCCACCCATGGCTGAAATTAAACCCAGGTCCCTGGCGCTGTGAGGCAGCAGTGCTAACCACTGAGCCACAGTATATACAACTGCGACTTGCATTTCCACGTGTCTCCGAAGCAACAGAAAATGAAGCATAGGGTCAAATTCCCTTCCTTTTAGTAGTGAGATTTAGCAGCCTGGATTTGGAGTGCTGGTTGGAAATTAGGCAAACTGGGAGAAAGATGCAGAGAGTCGTAATATTCCCCTCAGCACTTTTTCCCTTTGACTAATTTATACAATACTAAAATGCCACAGGTTTTCAAGCCTCTGCTAGAAAAGTTTGTGCTTTTTGATAAAGCTAAACTGCATGATTGATAAGGCACTTTCTCCCCTCAAGGCACAGCATGGGCATTGATTTTAATAAGAAATCTTGCTTGCTTATACCATTGTATTATCACTTTGTGCCAATATAAAGTGATGAGCTGAAATATACAGAGGTTTCAGCAACATGAAAGAGCAAAGCAGGAAAGTAGTATGAAGAATATCTGCTGTGTAGCCATCCCCTCCTCAATCCCCCAGTCCAAGTGACAGCTGCAGTTTGTCTCTTTTAGTTATGTTTATGTTGTGAGAGCTCACTGTGTGGCTCACAATAGAAAACCTAACGCCTAGGAATTATTCAGTGTCGACAACATTGCTCATTACATCAGTGAAACAAGGACCCTATGTGACACTTTTAAAATTGCGTCTTATACATGTCTTGTGCTGAATGTCAAAGTACTGACATCATGTCAATGTAGTAAACCTCAGAATAATCACAGCTTTGCTGTTCTAACTGGACCCTGACTGATTTGGGAAGACAGCATTGCCTTAAAGCCTTGTGCCGGAACTCTAAGCAACACAGTGATTTACAGAATCTGGCCCACAAAGGTATTGAAATCTTTACTCGCCTTTCCAGTTCTCATTTATTACTTCCATGCCATACTTCACTTTTCTGTCAGTGCCACTGTACAATTGTCCAGGAGCCCCTCTTGTTGAATGTCTCTCTTGTTCCCCATCAAGTAGAGTTGGACACAGCATTCAATATTCAATCTGAGCAGGGCACTGTACAATTTGTGCATGACTTTCTCGAGCTTGCACTCCAGTGCAATGCCATTCTGCTCTCCCATTCACCGCAAACAGTACACCACACTGCCAGGATATCCTGAGATATCCCAGGATCCTTAGTGTCAGCGCCATCTTAAAGGGCTCGTATCGTGCATGGTGGTGTCCCTAACTTTGCACCAGGAGCTCAGTTCAGTCCCACTTGATCCAGAGATGTGTAATAAGCAGGTTGATTAGAAAATAGGTGACAAAAAATTAAAAGGTTGCTATGCAATGGTTAAGTATTGTCAGAGTTGGCCTGCATTGTTTGTGATGTTTGTCTGATCGTGGCAGAGAAAGGAAAAATGGCACCTGCAGATGGGGATTGGAAGGCTTGCTGGAAGGGGTGCTGCAGTGTAGGGATATCGTCTTACCACAGGACCAGCAGAGGAGGCAACAACACCATACCATGGTGCCTGGTCCAAGGTTGCCACTTTGATCGGTGCTAGCTGAGGGAATGCACATTAAGGTAGGAAGAAGACCTTATCTGCACCACCATCTTCTTTGTGCCATTTCACACTCACTCTGTCTCTGCCACTACACCCATCTCCCACCAAAGCTCATGGTCTACCACTCTCTCTATTACATGCAACATCTTCCCTCACTCTTTCGCACCCAGCTAATTCTCCCAAAATAACTAACCTTGCATGCTATCTGCACTGTCTACTCACCCACCTGGGCCACCTCACCAGTTTTCCACCAGCTGCACTAAGATGAACAGCTGTGCCACTGATTTACACCTCACTCAATCCCTCTCTTTCTCTTGTCTCAGGAACGAACAATCCACATTTGGCAGGAAGAGCTAACAATGGTGATGGGGTGCCCAACATTTGGCTCATCACCTCCTATGAGGAAAGGATTCTGACCTTGACCACTCAAGACAGCCAAAGGACAGTGCCCACGTCCCTCTACTGATATCGGAGGCTGCTCTTAATGTACTGTACTGGGACCCCTTGACTGAAGGATGTCTCTCTTTACTGAGAGCTACTCCCCTTAGTTTTGAGACATGGGCATTTGCTTGAAGCACATACAGTGTGTTAGCCGCTTGCACTGCTGGTACAGTTTGTAGGTGCGAGACTGTTATTTCATAAAAAGTCAGGTGCTGCTCAGCAACATGTCCACCTCCTCTTGACTGATAAATGCTGACAACCATGGCAAGCTTCCTGATTTTGTAGCTGTACTAAAAGACAGGTTGAGACAGAAGTATTCTGTTCGCATTGGGTCTAGCTGAGGTGACAAGGCAATAAAAGGCAAGGCAGAAATGTTGTGAGCATCCAGGTAAGCATGAAGTGAGTGAGCACTAAGAGTAAAAAAACAGGATCACTCAGATACAGCCAGCTCCAGGTGATAAGCTGGGTGCTGTTCCTGCACACTGTGGTAATTTTTCAACAATAGTCACTGGTGCACTTCAAAGTGGAACATTGATCATACAATCTCTACCACGTAGAAGCAGGCCATTTGGCCCATCAAGTCTACACTGACCCTCAGAAGAGCATTCCGTTCAGATGCAACCCCTTATACTGCATTTTGTATGGCCAATTCACCTAACCAGCATCTTCGGACTGTGGGACAAAACTGGAGCACCCAGAGGAAACATACACAGATGTGGGGAGAATGTACAAACTCCACATAGACAGTTGCCCGAGGGTGGGATTGAACCTTGATCCCTGGCACTGTGAGGTATCAATGCTAACCATTGAGCCAGCCACAGATTGTGCAGAACTGGAATGGATTGGAGATGTGCCATGATGGTGATGATGATGATGATGATGATGATGATGATGATGATGATGATGATGATGATGATGAGTGTCAAAGGCCAAGGTCTATGGATTCAGAGCATGTGCATTTACTGCCCATTGAGTGCACCCTGAGACATTGGTGTCCAGTGTCCAAGATGAAGGTTTGGAGGAGCAAGTGGCACCCTGGAATTACCAGGTACCTGCTCTGACTTCTAAATTGGACATTCTCAACATCCAGTTTCTATCAGGCATATGCATATTAATGAGGTGTGATTAGGTATTAACAAGTGATAATCTGTCTTAATATGTCTCTTGCTAGTCGCTCACACATGAATATTGGAAAATGCGCCTTACTGTTCTTGATGTTCCTGCTGTGTTTCTCATATGATTCTCAGGAATCTTTCACCACAGCCACATCATTCAGGACCAGAGAAGATTCCGTTCAAAGTATCTGTCATTTCGTCCTCAGGTAATTCAGTAACACTGAACGCGTGCAATGCCCTTTCTTCTTTCTTCCCATGCATGATATAAATTTGGGTTGCCACCTTGCATGTATTTTTTTTTGTTCAATCTGTTCAGAATGGTATCCATTTTAAGATGTTCAGGAGTCAGCACCTCGCACCTGTGTCATTGGTACTCCTTGCAGCACGATCGAAGAAGCAATGAGCGGGCCATGTCCGGGTTCCACATCCAATTAAGGGTGGTGGGTGAGGTATGGACGTGGGCGCCCCAATGGGATGCTATGTAGGGCTGACCAGCAAGGTGCTCCACTGGAACACACAAGAAATAGGAGCAGAAAAAGACCACTCAGTCATTTGAGTCTGCTCTACAATCCAGAGTTCACAGCTGGCCTTCCACTGCAATATTGTTTGCCTGCACTGAAACCATATCTTTTGCTTTTTATTGATATGTGGAAATCTATCACTTTCTACCTTAAATACTCAATGATTGAGCCCCATAGCAACCTGGGGCAGAGAATTCCGTCGATTCATCTGCTTCTGAGTGAAGAAATTCCTCCTCTGCTGAGTCCTAAATGGCCTGCCCCTTAATCTAAGATAGTGCCCCTTGGTTGTATACCCTCCAGCTGGGGAACATGTTTCTTGTACCAAGCCCTGTCAGAATTGAGTATGTTTATATAACGTCTCATGCTTGTAAACTCCAGGCAATAACGGCCCAGTCTATTTAATGTTTCCTCAAAGCACAATCTCCCCCAGGAATTAACTTGGTGAACCTTCATTGCACTCCCTCTATGACATGTAGATCCTTTGTTTGGTAAAGAGACCGAAATTGTGCACAAATGGACCTGGGAAGATTCCGCTCATGGTATCTGTTATTTTCATCCTCAGGTAATTCAGTGACATTGAATATATACAATGCCCTTTCTCCTTTCAAATACAGTCTCACCAAGATTCTATACAATTGTTGGAAGATCTCCTTCCTCCTGTACTCAAAAATTTTCTTGCAATAAAGGCCAATGTACCATTTCCCTTCTTAATTTCCTGCTGTATCTGCATATTAACTTTCAATGATTCATGAACAAGGATACCCAGGTCCTTTTGAATCTCAACACATGCCAACCTTACACTTTTGAAGAAATATTTATGTTTCACTACCAAAGTGAATACCTCAAGTTCTCCAGATCATATTTGATCTGCCAAATAGTTTCCCATTTAGTTTGTTCAAAACCCTTGAAGCATCTTTGCATCCTCCTCATGATTCACACTTGCCATCTAGTTTTGTGTCATTCTGCAATTTTAGAAATACTTAATCCATGTGAAAATCTTTGGTGAAGGTTGTGAATAGCTGGGGCCCAAGAACTGATCTTTGATGTACCTCACCAGTCACAAAGTGGCAATCTGAAAATGTCCTATTAATTCCTACTCCCTGCTTTCTGTTTGTGACTAGTTGTCAATCCATGCCAATACACTTCCCCTAAATCCATGCGCTTTAATTCTGTTTACCCACCTCTTATGGGGAACCTTACGGAAAACCTAAATTTACAATATGCACTGGATCTTCTCAATCGACTATTTACATTCTCAAAAAAATGTCAACTGGTTTGTCAGACATTATTCCCCTTCCATAAATTCATGTTGACTTGGTCAAATTCTGCAATTATTGTCTAAGTGTCCTATTATTGAATGTGTTAGTATCAGTGTTAACATTTTCACTATGACTGATATTAGACAAACAAATCTGCAGTCTCCATTTTCTCTCTCCCTCCTTTCTAAAACAGTGGGCTTATATTTGTCACCTTCCAAACTGCAGGAACCATTCCAGACTCATTGCATTTACTATCGCTACAGCCACCTCTTTCAACACTTGGGATGTAGATCATCAGATCCAGGGATTTGTCTCCTCTTTGACTCATTCATTTCCCAGTACTACTTTTTTTTAATTAATACTAACATCTTGTAGTTCTTTGTTTACATTAGTCATTATTTATTGAAAGATTTTAGAACTTTTCTTCTTGAAGACAGACACAATATCGTTTTTTACTTTCTCTGTCATTTCATTATTACCCATTGTAAGTGCCAGTCTCTGTTTGTAATGGGCCCACGTTTGTTTTTGCTAATCTTTTCCTCTCTGCGTATCTATCAAGTTTTTTGCAGCATTTTCAGAAATCTAAAATTCTCACAACCCTCAGACTTAACTTGTTTTTTTACAACCGTATCCACCTTTTCCTTTGGTCTCAATCAATCCTTGATTTTGTTTGTTAGCCAAGTTTGAACACTTTGTGATTTTTGGGCATTAAAGAAATGCATTGATGTTGTATAGTATGTATTAGTTCTTTGTCTGCTAGTTATATATTGGTCCTTTTTCCCTTGCCAGTCTGCAATCATACCTTTCAAAGCAGTTTCCCAATCCACCAATTTGCCCATCACAGTTTCGTAGTTTCCTTTGTTTAGATTTTAGACCCTATTTTCTGATTGAAATACATTTTGAATACTTTTAATACTTTTAGACTTGATGTAAAATGCTAATATATTGTGGTCACTCTTTCCTATATGCTTCTTTATAATAAGATTATTAACTAGGCCATTCTCATCGCAGAAGACAAGATCTAAAATAACTGATTCCCAAGTTCTTTCCACTTGCTGCTGCTCTAGAAAACCAACTCAGAAATATTCCAGGAATCTATTCTCTAGGATATTGCTGCTAATTGGATTTGCTCAGTCCTGATGTAGATTGAAGGCCCAAAGATTATTAGAATAGCCTTGTGACATTCATCTCTAATTTCCTGATTGAAACTGAGCTTTTCATTGTCATTGTTGTTTGTGGTCTATAAACAGCTCCCATCACTGTTTTGGTCGCTTGCTGTTTCACTCAAACTCATTCTGCATCATGAACTTTTGAAACAAGGGGTGAAATTTCCCCATCATTGGTATGGCATTGGACAATGCTAAAAAAAATGTGGAAAACTATAAGACAAATTTTTGAAAAAATCTAAGCCTCAACATTTTTTCAATTTTCTCCTCAAGCCTTAAATGGCAACTTCAGAATCTTGCCACTGAGCAGCGATGAGCTTATTAACATGTATCTGATTAACTCTTCGCCCCCCACCGCCGCCCCCCCAACCTGACTTACTTATATTACTTCCACTTCTCCTCATTCCCTGGGAGGCTAAATGGTGCAAATTATCAACATGTAAATTAGAGTCTGACCTTAATGGCTGCAGTTTGCTGAATATCACTCCTGGTGATCATCCAATGACATTTTCGCAATAACCTCCCTGTCCACTCCATGGCTGCCATCCTCCACAACTCTGTCCACTCAATACAGCATTGGTAAAACAGCAGTCTCAACACACCGCCATGCCTGCTCTCAGAGCAACTCTTCAGCCCTTTTACACTTGGGATCTCAGTCACACTTGATTCAACCAGATTGCTTGGTGCACAGGGATAAACATATGCCTCACACAGGATTCATCTCATGGCCCTTAGCTTGCTTCCTCATAGCTCACTCTCTTTGTACTTTCTTAGCCTACTTCACAACACTCTCTTAGTGCTAACTCATTGATATTATCCCTGCTTTATGGGCTGCTACCTCTGAGTGTCTCACATTGCTTTCTAAGACTACAAGTGCTCAGTTCCAGACTTGGAACCCCTGTAGCTTGCTTGGCTTTTTAGTTCAGAGGGAAAGACAAGCAGCTTGTCAGAGTGGAGAGCCCTGAACAGTCAAGCAGGGGTAGGGAGAGTGGATGTGTTGTTGTGTGGCATCTTATTTTGTCAATAACACACCTTTAGCATGTAGCAGAGGTCGACATGACAAACATGCTGTGTGTGCTTCAAACAAATGGCCTTGTGTGAAATCAAAGAGAATCAGTTCTTAGTGGGTTGAAGGAGGACTACATTCAATCAGAGTAGAGGGTGTGCCACAATCAGTCAAATCACTTGTTTGATTCCAGTAAAATCAAGGTCAGTAAAGCCATGGTCAGTCTAGGATGTGGTCCTACTGGGAATCCTTGCCTTTACAGTACTGGGGTTGGGACACCATCAGTCCTGCTGATCAAGTGCAACCAGTCCTGGGATAGCAGGCAAGTCAGTCAGGATGTTGTGGAGAAAAGAGTCCTTTTAAACTCTTCAATAAAATCATCCTCAGTCTTCGAAATTCAAGGGAATCAAATTTGCACAACTCATTTCCCTTTGTAAGACTTCTGGATTTTGTTTCAAAGGTTGGCCACAGTAAATTCCACATTAATGAAAGCTAGAGCAGATGGAGGCCATTAAGCCATAAAGTCTGCACCAATAAAGTTTTTCCTTTTCAAATGACATTTCCATCTACACTACCTAATAGCAAAGGACTATGCCAATATCCTTCCCATCTAAGGTGGGTGTCCAATAATCACCTTATAAAATTTTTTAAACTACCACCTTATTTCATTTTGCTATTATCTTAAATTTGTATCACCCAGTCTTCTGTAATCTTATAAGCATCTATTAGGTCACATTTTATCGCTTAGCCTGGTGAGAACCTTTGCATCCTGTGAATAGAAATGTGCCTTACTTTGTTGTTTTGAGCTGCACATAACTCCAAGTGGGACGTTTGTTGCAAGCTAAACTGTTGCCCTGGCTTCATCTCAATAATTTAGGTAAACCCCCCGTTGATTCTCTGCTGCTGCTCACAATTGATTGGGCCATTAGGCTTACAGGCTTCAGATAGCTGTGCATAGGTTGTGGGTGGGTTGTAGGTGAAAGGAAAAGAACTGAGGAAGGGTCTTGTTTGTGGGAAACAATAGTGCTCTGGAAAACAAACTGGAGTGCCCATTACCTGGAAATATTTTTTTAAGACGCTTAACTTATCTCTTAGGTGGCAACCAGTTCCTTGGCCTGGAAAACCTGAGAGGAACAAGCTAATGCTTGCTTTTCTCAGGAGACATAAAACAGTACTAGGCTTCTTGTTATTATTTCCAAAAGGTCTCTTTACTGCAGTCACCTGGATGCCCAATGTGATGTTTCAGAGTTTTCAGCTTTCTTTTGAATTCAGGGCACAATACTGCAAAGTTGATCCATTCTTTTGCCATTTTCTTTCTGAATCAATGACCAGTTTCTATCCTTACATATTCAGACACAAAACCTTTGGCTTTTGTTGAACTGCCACAATTAATAAATTGTGACAAAAGGGCAGCACAGTTGCTCAGTGGTTAGCACTGCTGTCTCACAGCATCAGGGACCCAGGTTTAATTACAGACTTGGGCTACTGTCTGTGTGGAGTTTGCACATTCTCCCCGTGTCTATGAGGGTTTCCTTCAGATGCTCCGGTTTCCTCCCACAATCCAAAGATGTGTGGGTTAGAAGGATTGGCCATGCTAAATTGCTCAATAGGCTGAATGGCCTGCTTCCACACTATAGGGATTCTATGATTTACATATTAAAGTCCAACAACCATTCTAATCCATTTACGGTCTTACTTTTGCAGGTGGGTTTTTTGTATCTACCATAAAAAAGTTAAATATTTTAGATATTAACAGAATCCAGTGTATGATTTATAGAGTCACATAAAGAAAGCTGTAATGTTTATATAGATATCAATATAAATGGTGTATAGGTGATGATGGTGCTGATGATGTATGAATGATACCTTTATAAATAATATATGTAAAAGATAAGTTCTCTCTTGGGAATAAATATACATGCTCAGTTTTGCTTGTATATTAATCAAATGGATGATTCTTATTACATTGCTTTCATCTGCGTGTGCTGTGACTGGCACTATCTCAAAGATAACAATGATGTGATGTTGAAAAAATGTCCAAGTGTCACAATCTTTTTCTCTACGCTTTTTCTTTCATATTTCTTCTTTGCTTTAAGAGAGTAATGCTGTGAAACTCAACACCCTGCTGAAAGTTGAAGACAGAGCACTGAAAGACAAGTACTGTGAGTTCCGACTTTGGAACGCATCTGAAATCTCTGTTGGGAAAGGCAGAGCAAGGATTTTGGAGTTTGAGCAGTTGGAGCAAAGTTCAAATCTCGAGCCTGCAGGCAAAGCAGGAACATGAGCCACTCAGGAGGCCACAGGCTCTGCACCTGCCAAGACATTGGAACTTTGCCGAGGAATATTTTTATCTATACTTCTTTCGCACTGAACTCTCTCATAGTTGGGAGCATTGAGGATCATGCCATTGTTTGATGGTACTGCAGAGGAAGCAGAAAGGCCAGTAGTTTTCCAGGAGAGGAACTAGTTATGTCTCCTCGGGAAATTAGGAAATATTACTTCCTATCCCACATGTTTCAGGGCATATTCCCTTACTCAGAAACTCAATTATCAGTAGCAGTTGAAAGAAAAAGCAAAAAGAAATGACGAAGAATATATGAAAGAGAGAAATTATGACGTATCTCTGAGATATAACATATGTGTGGTATATTCACTGGCCTGGAAGAGTGAACCTTCAACACTGAAGAGGGTCAACACTATCCAGAAGTTATTTGCCTGCTTGATTGGCAACCTATATGCTTGCGCCTTAAGTATTTACGCTTTTCAGTGTTAGTTGCTTGTATCTGTTATATGTATTACAAATCAGTACCATTCAAACCCGTAATGTTAATCCCCTAATAGGGTTTCAGAGGCATCTGTATGGGAACACCAACACTTCCAAAATTCTCAACGCAAGTACCATCATGACTCAGAAATGTACCTCCGCTCCTCCACTGTTGTTGGGTCAAAATTCTGGAACACCTGACCAATACAGACATCTTTAACTACACAGACTACAGCAGCTCAAGGCAGTGTGTCATCATCACCTCTTCTAGGTCAGTTAGGAATGAACAAGAAACGATGGCTTTGCCAGTGACGTGCACATGTGATGATTGAATTTTTATAAATCAGAGAGTGCTATTTGTTAGAGGTTGCTAGACTTTAAACTTTAATCAGGATTTATCCCTCCTCTTTACAGTGGAGACAGTTATCATATGCTGGGATAAGTGAGCAAACAGACAAGGAGGTATAAGCTGACTGGTGATGAGTTTTGAGCATGAAGGTGGTGATATGGCTACAATGCATGTCTGAATTAGAAGACGTGAGGCGAACCTAACATAGGACCTCAGGACTCATCAATATTAATTGGTGAGCTGCTGCTTGATTGTCATACCTCCATTGGAACAATATCAATTGGAAGAAATGGATTCCAACAGCAGCCCAAAGGTAACTCCTGGGAGAGGATTATGGAACATCAGGAAGGATGGTTGGAGCACTGGAGACTTAAAAGTCCTTAATGCTCCTCTTGGCTCGATGTAATGTATAGTTAGCTCATGTCAGGAAATCTCCTGACTCAGTGCCCTTGCATTGGAAAAATTTTGCCCCGATCGGCATGATTTTTGTTTCTCTGTTGATGGATTGATAGACTGGTGGTTAAGGGTTAGGGAAATGTGTGCAGAATGCAATCAGACGCACTTACCACCATCTCCTCCCCAGCCCCCTCACCAACCCCACCCTCAACCCCCCTCCCTTTCCCCAAAGATGCAGATTGGAAGTGACTGCAGGCTTGCCTTGGTTCTTGGGGAATTTGCACTGATGTTTTCATTTTAATACATTGGGCTTTCTAGCCCACAGATCTCACACCCCCTTACCTCTCCACCTGCTCCCCATGATACTGTCCACCCACCCTATGGGCACCTCATACTGTCTACATCAATCCATGACTTTCACCTATTTCTGTAGCCCCTTCAAGTCCCAATGCTAACTTAGTATCAATCCATGCTAACTCCATTTTTGTTTGCTCTTGCACAATCCATGCTAACTCACCCAGTATTCACAGAGATGAAATGCTGAAATGAAATAAAATAAACTTCTATAAAGATCTACATAAAGCCAAGTTCTCTCTATAAGCATGTCCCATTCCTGAAGGTTCATTCAAAACATTTAAAACCACTCAGGTATTGCTGAAAAAAGACACATTCTGTTAAAGCTTTTTGTTTTTGCACTTTTCAAGGCAATTTTCAAGAATAGCAGTTTGAGGGGATAACCAACGATTATACAATGCGAGAGGAGAGTGCTGACTGGCTGGTAAGTAGATTCTGATTGGCATTACCATGGTGAATGCACCACTTAACAATAATAGTTAACTGTTAGGGTTTGTTTAAGTTTTAAACCAGGCAGTTTGACTCTGATTGGTCAAGACATTACTTTGAGTAATAAACCAGTGAATGGCTATCACTCATTTCATTGAGTTGAGACATGAGTAGTGCATGTCCATGTTTTGTTCTGTTCCCAAAAATTCAGGATGCTGTAGCTTCTACAACCCAATGTAATTATTTGCACACTCAGGATTATCCATAGAGTGTTATCCCATTGAGAAAATCACATCCAATATTAGACATTATGTTTTGAATTTTGGAAACGCAAGTTGATTTCAATAAAGCCTGGTTGTAAACTGTTTATCATTGTTAACTGGCACGCTCTCCATGATAACATCTCTACCAGAGTTTATTAGGTAACTAATTAGCAGTGTAGTTTCAGACAGCATAAATGTGGTTTTCTGCTTGAATTAGTATTCTTGTGAATTGTCCTGAAGAGTGCAAGAAAAGCATTGACCAACTATGGTTTCTATCAGAAATACTCTAGTTTTGTGTGACCAAACAACTTCTCATGTACTAATAAAAAACACACGCATTTATGTTCATGATCCCATACCAAAGGCAGCTAATTTCTCAATAATCTCTTTGACCTGTGAAACAAACTGTGAACTTGTGACTCTCACCCCACTGTAATAACGATAGGTTTATGGAAAGTAGTGAACTGTTAATAATGATATTAATATAGCACTTAGGGTTACATCAACAAATAACAATTGAAATTGATACAGCAAACTGTTTTTGGCATTATAGTTGGAGGCATGCCATTTTATTTTCCAAATTGTCATTTAAATAACTTGACAGCTTCTGAGCTCTACCTACCTTATCTGCCTATCTGATTTATGAACTTTCTAAAGAATTCTCAGTTCCAATTTTGACACTAAAGCAGTTATTGCAGCTGAAATGGTATGCTTCAGCACTGAGTTCAAATGTTTCTGCTGAGTTCAGATTTCCCTCATTTGAAAGCCATTGTACACATTGTTCCCTTTACCCTTGGTAAAAATAGAATCTGATATAAAAATGAGGCAGGACTCCTGGATCCGGGTCCTATCTGCCATTTTCAAAAGGTCCTGGCAATCCACATGACTCTGTGAAAACCTTGACTAATGTGTCTTCTGCCCATTAACCTGAAAAACTGCCCTATATCAGATCAGATACTTTTCAAGTGCTCTGTGAGTACACGACATTGGCATTTAAATTGGCCATTAGTGCACACATTTTACTCATCTAAAACAGGCACCATGTAGTCCAAATTCTACCTAAGGTTTCCTTTTGCTTTTGATGTACCTGACAAATGGCGTTTAACAATACATTAATTCTTAATAACATCAAAGATGATCGATAAATCACTCTCTTGTATCAATGCATCATGGTTAGACTGCAGCTCACATTACACTCACCCCCAGTCCTGAAGAATGATTACACCCGAAACATTGACTTCTCCACCTCCTGATGCTGCCTGCTTTGTTGTGTTATTCCAGTCTCCTGCTTGTCTATCTTGGATTCCAGCATCTGCAGTTTTTTAGTCTCTAACTAAGAATTGGTGGCTCAGTGGTTAGCACTGCTGCCTCACAGCACCAGGCTTCCAGGTTCGATTCCAGCCTCGGGCGACTGTCTGTGTGGACATTGCACGTTCTCCCTGTGTCTGCATGGGTTTCCTCCAGGTACTCCGGTTTCCTCCCACAGTCACAAAGATGTTGAGGTTAGGTGAATTGGCCATGCTAAATTGCCCATAGTGTTAGCTGCATTAGTTGGAGGGAAATGGGTGTGGGTGGGTTACACTTTGGAGGGTCAGTGTGGACTGGTTGGGCCAAAGGGCCTGTTTCCACACTGTAGGGAATCTAATCTAATCTAAACAATTGACAGCCATAGCAAGCTATTTGATGCTAATATGATTTCCCAAGCACAATTGAAATTATTGTCTGGTTAATCTGCTTTTGACTAAGGGTGCCGCTGGGAGAGCACGGATATAGTGTCAAGTGCTCTTTAACATCCACATACAGCTACGGTCTCAAACTGACTGCTACATTGTCAAACGAGCTCTCTCCCAGTACTATACTGAAGGGTCAGACCATCTCGTGTTCAAATTCTGAAGTCGAAGTTGAATTCTAACACTAAATTTAGGACTGCTACCAAATGAGCCAAGCCTAACAGGAAGAAATCAGGAAACTATGAACAAACATAGCTGCTCACTGGAGGCAGAGTCAATGAGTTTTGCTCTTTATTTACCAGATTCAAAACCAACATTTTGAAAAAAAAATTCCAATGAGATATAGCAGTGATTAGCAAGATCAGTAAAATGAGGAGGGGATAACGTGATGACCCAGTAATCCACCCATAAATAATGCCATCAAAGAAGCTTTCGAGATGATTAACAATTTACTGGTGCAAGACAATTCCCAGAAAGGCAGCTTTTCAGAATGGCCAACACAGCAGAAGCAACAATCTGTTCCAACACATGGTAGCTGTTGTTCCAATATTTGGACTGTGTCAATGTGTTTATTCATTTCTCAGAAAGGAACAGCATGTTGATCCTTTTATTTGTGTGATTTTTATGGTGATGTGTCAGGCAGGGGAAGCCAAACGTTCGTTGTTACAAATGCAGGGGAGATGCTTCCAAGAACACAATAAGATAGAAACACTTCTCAAATTCCTGGTTGCAAAGTATTCAGAGCCACGTCACAATATAAAACCTGGCTGCTGTGAGCCACAGTGATAAGCAGAGCCAAGAACATTACGTTAAACGAAAGCTTCCTTTGTTACTTAATACGAGTCTGAAGGTTGCCAACCTTGCTGCAGTGTGGGATGTGGCATTCAACGATTGTGTTTAACCTAATGGAAAGCAGAAGTCGCAACACAGTATCGCAGGATTAGTTCAAGCATTTTGCAGAAGTTGTCTGCAATACTTTTGTTTTGTTAATGCAACCAATACTAAACTACAACTGTACCTGAATTCAGGCGAGATTTGCCATTAGGATTAGTATTTATTTGTCCCCAGCTACATTTAAACTATACAGAGGTTCAGTTATTCAGAAACCAGGATGCTAATTATAACCCAATGGGTCGGTGGAAACTTAAAAGGTGAGTAGACATCACTTTGCCACCCCCTGTCCAACTAACATCCACCAAGAGTCACGCCAACTCTCACCTGACTCAGCTCACAGTTGAAAATACTAAAATGGGGTGGGTGCCTGGTGAAGTATTTAAATTGTCACTGCTAACCAGATGTGACTTTAATTACTTTGGTAAAAACAAGACTGGTTTCACAAACCAATTGACCATTGTCTAAAGCTGCACTTAAAGCTGTTCTCTCCTGCAGGTATTTGTAGTTATCAGCATTTGCGTGGTACTGTGAGGACTTGTATATTTGCAAGTCCCTCCTAAGCTTACGCTTTGTGTCTTTTTGATTTCCAATATCTCACCCCACAACTTTTTCACACACATACGCACTCATCATTTATCACAACTTCTGCATTGCTTCACTCTTGTGGATGGTCAAACAGTTGAAGGAAGTTACAGCCTGGGGATTCAGGACGAAAAGCCTTACCCAGCCTGGAGGGTTAGGAGTTACTTGGATCATTCCAAATGAACAGTGTGTGAGGTGGCTCTGCATTATAAGGCAGGCAGTCATGTGACCCATGATCTTGTATCGGCAACAATTTCTTCAGGCCCTAATAAGTATGATTGACCAGATGCCTTATTGCTATCATGAAATAAACTTTCTTGTTATCTAAGGGCAATGTCTCCTCTGTAGATAATCTACAGTGCTATATTGTTTCTCACTAACCATTAGTAAGCCCAAGGCAAAAAGAAAATGGAGGATAGGTGACAGCAATCTACCTCAAAAAAGCCTCATGTTGGTAAAGGGGCAACTGTCAAAAAGTAGCAGGAGTAATCATCTGGAAAAATACCTTGTATTACTGTGCTGGAGTGTCTGCCTGCATTCTCATACTCATACCTGGAATGGGACTTATACTCACAACATTCTGACATAATTAGGGCACCAGTAATACATTGAAGCAGACCTTGCACTTAGGTACCAATTAATTCCAAACGATAGGCGATTTGGATACATCTATTAATGCCACCATTTCAATCTTGATAAAATGTGTACACCACAAACTGTTCATCCTATCTAACTGCCTATTTTTATCCACATTTCAGCACATGAAGTGTGGCTGGGATGGAATTATGCAGGAAATAGACTGAACCTTTATTAGATGTAATGAAATGCTGGGGTATCTTCTTCAACTTTAAATGTCACAATCTGTTTTTTACTTGCTCAGTTTTCAACAAGTGCACATTTTGAGAGTATATTCTCTCCATGGGGAATCAACTGTTACCCAATACTCAGTGCAGTTACTTCTTTCAGAACCTTAAAGAGCCATCATTGACATTAAGGCACACCTTTGTGGGTCCCAGGGTTTGAAACCAGTTTTGAGAGGTGAAAGGACAGTGTTCTTAAAAATCTTGGCAAACAAAATTGCTCCCTCTTGGTTTGGTTTTATTTATCATTGCAGTGCTCTGTCATGGTCTGGTTTTATTTATCATTCCAGTCATGTGTAAGAATAAACATTCTGCTCTTTCCTATTCTGCTCAATACAAATGCAACATACAGAAATAGATAGAACTGTCTCTAGTTACGTGCAATCATCCAATGTATCACAGTGGGTATGGTGAAAACAGCAGATGTAATTTAACTGAGTGCAAATTACAAGTGGTGAAGAGAGGAGATGAAACATAAAAGGAAAAAATAAACACATTCCAAAAAGTATCTCACAGCATCATAATTACAACAAATTGAAAACTAATTTTGGTGCCTTCTGTTAAAATGTCTTTTTTGGCGTCTTTGAGGTGATGTTTTTATAATTCATGTTTGCAGACATGTTTTCGTAAACCTTTAGCATAAATGTCTTAACGGTTAAACACTGTTCTGGATCTTAGCCATTACTTGAAAGGACCGTTAGGTTGTTCTATAAACATTGGGTTTGTTTATAATGTGAACCCAGATGCACATTAATTATCCTCAGTTTGTGACTGAGGAATATCAGCCCTTCAGGCAGAATATGTCAGCACATCATAATCTGCTCCTGAGCTGGAAAACCTGACCAGCTCAGTATAAACAAACTATCACACTGAAATCACTTCTGTTTATGCTGCAGACTTCATAACTTACAACAGAAATTTTACACTACACTTTAACCACTTGGCTGCTGACTTCACAACAATGTCATTACTTCCCCAGTGTACACTAGAACAGTCACAATATACCATGGCCTTTGATACAACATGGATTGTTTATGGTGTTCTCACCAGCTGAGAGCCCATAAACACTCATTATAAGTGGCATAACACTTTTTAACTATACTTGTAAGGATTCTCAAAGACAGCTTTATAGTCTGCAGCATTACCCTTTAAATTTAGATAATTAAATATTTCTGGTCCATAAATTTAGGTAGTCAAATTTGACCTTTATCATTTCCAGGCAATACATTGGAAATAAGGTTGGGCATGTTTACATCCAAACTACTTTTAAATTTCAATCTATTATTTTGCAGTCACACAATGTTCAATATTATTATTTTTTTTTTAAATGAGCATTTACAATGACGGAGAAGTTGAAGATCTGCTTTACACAGAAGGGGACAAAGTTCCCCATCTTCCACAGGATAAAGGCCCAAGGATGACAGGTGCCACTGCACAAGAACATGATTCTAGTGCCTGTGATTGTCCCTATTGGATCTGTTGTGTTTACACTGTGGGCAGATCCAACAACCTGGAGTTAATCAGCATACTTGCTCTTTTTGTGATTTTAGTGATATTTTGGAGGTAGAAAACTTGGTGAAGATGCATTTTGTGTGAAGATATACTTTCCATATATCAGAAATCTCTGATTTGAGGAAAGAGCAAGATCCAAAAAGGCCAGCAACTCCAAACAATGGAGCTGGCCTGGAGGAGATGTTTCAGTTCATTTTTGTGTGTATTTGTCACCAGCAACATTTCTGTTTAGACAGTGAATGAAAATTCCATTCCATCAAGATGCTCTTCCTACATTAATATAATATTTGCGATGATTTACACCAACCAGATTCTTGCTGCCAAAGGTAGATCTATAGAATAACGGGAGAATAAATTTCATACCAATTTATTGACTAAGTTGAGTTTTTTAAAAATTCAGCACACACTGGACATTGAGCCAGGTACCTTCCTAATAGGAGAAAGTGAGGACTGCAGATGCTGGAGATCAGAGCTGAAAAATGTGTTGCTGGAAAAGTGCAGCAGGTCAGGCAGCATCCAAGGAGCAGGAGAATTGACGTTTCAGGCATAAGCCCTTCTTCAGGATTCCTGAAGAAGGGCTTATGCCCGAAACGTCAATTCTCCTGCTCCTTGGATGCTACCTGACCTGCTGCGCTTTTCCAGCAACACATTTTTCAGCACCTTCCTAATATATTATATTATCTTCTGACTGTTAAAAGCCCAGAGTCCATGAGTCACCTCATGTTGATGATGGTGTTAAGTACAAAGGACCACTCATCATTCACAGGCTAAAGTCCACAAAGTCCCAATTAAAGACTAATATTAAAGTGTTTTATGTTTCAGATCCAAACCATGCGGTGTACATTTCAAATATGTTGTACAACTCAGACCATTTTCCTAAAGGGAAATAAAAGACAAATATTTTCTCTGGTTGCGGTGTGGGCCTCTCTAACAGGTTTACATTAGGATTACAACCAGGTGAGCGAGGCCTACACTTTGGGAATTCAGGGCACAATGCCGCACTGACACCAATACAAAAGCAACCTAAAACTAGTCAAACAAACTCCATTTCCAAGCCTAATTCTTTCCTTACACCGTAATAGACGTCAGGTTTGCAGCAAGGTTGCTGCATAGAGATTGCACCTGTACAATATCCTCCAGTATTGTTCTTACTAAAGCTTGCGGGGCATCTCAGTGGGTAGCACTGCTGCCTCACAGCGCCAGGAGCCCAGATTCGACTCTAGCCTCGGGCTGTTTGGAGTTTGCACTTTCTCCCTGTGTCTGCATTGGTTTCCACTGGGTGCTCCAAAAGAGGTGCAGGTCAGGTGAATTGGCCAAGCTAAATTGCCCAGGGTATTAGGTGCACTAGTCAGAGGGAAATGGGTCTGGGTGGGTTAAACTTCGGAGGGTCGGTGTGGATTTGTTGGGCTGAAGGCCCTATTTCCACACTGTAGGGGAAATAATCTAAAAACATCTCATTACTGTGGTAATGGCAGGCACACTAATGTTGAGTACATCTGTAGTGGCTGCCTGCCTTATGTTTGCAGGATCCTCTACATTGTGGTCCATGCTGCCCATGCTGCTTGCCCAGCCTACATCCCCCAGTGTGGGAGGGGAATTGACAGCTACATTGGCTCTGGTAGAAGTCAATTAACTGTCTAAATGAGAAGCAAAACTCCCAGATTAAGGGTGCTGCACTCTTCCCATTTATCTTTGACAGGCTTGGGCAGCTTGCTCAAGGGCCATCCTCAGGAGATCACTGCAGGAATTCCTCAGAGTAGTGCTCTAGGTCCAACCCTCCTCAGTTGCTTCATCAATAGCCTTCCCAATAATAAGGCCAGACCTGGTGATGTTTGCTAATGATTGCAGCTGGAGTAGGCAGGACTTGAACCTGGGTCTCTTGGTCCAGGGGTAGGGACACTACTTCTGCACAGCATGAGGGCCCCAACGAAGGGCTTTGCCAAAAAAAATTATTTTATGTCTCACGGGTGATACCTATAGAATGTCAGCTGAGCAGCTCAAATTTCCAATCGGTCACAACTGCACATGGCCTTGTGGAGTTCTAATCGAATAGAATCAGTTACCTGCTTGATGAAAATATGGTTATATCTCCTTTGCTTGGAAGGACGATTTTCATTGTGAAGCCCTTTCTCTGGAATGCTGAGTGAATGTGAAGTTAGCTGTCAAACCAGAAATATAGTTCCCAGTGGTGATGTGGTACAGAGGCCTTTTGGCTGTTGTTAAAAAGAAAGAAGGCGTTGAGGGGAGACCTGGAAGATAAATGATCCTGTGACCAAGCTCAGCAGCTTGTTCTGTGAGATCATCTGTAGCCATCACATTTTCGAGAGTTTTATTTGTGAATATTACTTCTTCTAATTTAAACTGTAAAACACAGATCTTGCATTTAAACCTTTATTCCTGGTACCAAAGCAACAGCACCCGAACTGTTCTGGAAAGCAAAGCTTCAGAATATTGGCTCATTCTCCATGAGTGAAGGATACTGCCTTCCTTTCATGGACAACATACCCTGACCCTGCAGCACAGGAACCATCAGGTTGCTTAGTTATCTTACTTATTTACCAATGTTTCTGGGCATGCAGGAATGAAAGGATCATTTCATTCGTTTGTCTAAACATTTTTCAGTGCCAACAGTTCAAGTAAAAATTGTTCTGTGTTTTATATGTTTCCCAGATCCAAAATGGAAACCACAAATTTTTACACTGCAACCCAATGTTCCAAGGTGGAGTTGGACTGGCAATGCATCTGATGCCATGTTGGTTTGAAGGCTTTGTAAGATTCCCTAATAGCTACATAAAATAAACGCAGGCTAAATTTAAGTATTTTAATAAATAATCCTGCATCAGAATTTGGTACCTTTCATAGAATTGCCTTCAGCACCAAACCTCCTTAACCTGCCCATCATCTCACAACAGGAACAGCCAACATGCCCATGTTCATTCATAAGAAGTTGGTTTCACAGGTAAGGCCAGAATTTAATGCCCATCTCTAACTGCCCTTGAGTAGGTGGTGAACACTATTTAAAGAGATCCTACCTTCATTGCAATAAATCTCTGGATGATTCCAGCTGTGACTGGACCACCATTTCGGCTTTTATTTGGCAAGTGTGAGATCTTTTCCCAAGGTAAAGCTTGCGAAGGATTTGCTGACCGTGGAAATATTGCTGAGGTAGAGCAGTAGCAAGGAAAGCAGCAAAGATCTGCACAGGCCGCGAGAAGAAAACAAAATAAAACAGGAGACACTGCAATGTGATTGTGCAGAAAGTGATCATTGTACTTAAAAACTCAAACAGGCCAATGCGTAAGGAGGCTGGGGGGAAGCAGGCTGTGCCGACTGATGCAATGAAAGCCAGAGTTCAATGCATGAATACTCAGGAAGAGCACAACCCAGTAGGTCAACGCCATGCATCAATTAGGAGACTGCTCTCCCAGAGTACCAATACTCTGTCCACCTCTTTAACCAGACCCAACACATATCAATACTTTCAAAACATAAAACTTTGTAGGTGTTCCTGCTGCATCACTGAGATGATGAAGAATAAGAGCTGTGCCAAACAAAACATTTTACTTCACTGAGGGACTCCTTCAAATTTCAAAATATTGATTGGAGCTCACAATTTTCCCACTGGAGGCAGAGTTAGGACTAAATCTGATTTGCATTCCACTCTCTGTCTCCAGACTGCTGGGAAAGGCCATTCGATACACTCCACTCCAGACCCAGATGACTGCATATTGCAGGCCAGGTTGTTGATAAAAGGATGCAATTGGCATCCCAAATGATTTACAGCTCTAAACACATTTAAAGGATAGTTTCTCATCTAGGCATACTGTTCGTCTGACTGCAAGCATAAGGGAGCAGGAGAATTGTCATTTTACCTGGAGCTTTGAATGATCGTTTGTGAGAAACTGCAATAACTTCTTGCTGCCAGCAGAGGATTTGTACAACGTTAAAATACATAAATACCACGAGCAACAAATAAAAATATTCCAGTATAGATTATTGACAACAGGGACAGTGAGAAAAAGCATTAGCAACAGATTCTTTAATGGATGCAAGCCTTATCATCACCTTTGCATAAATTGGAATGTGTTATGCTGTTGAAGATAATATATAATTTGTATAATTAACAAGAACTTTCAGTTTCTCCAAAGGATAATTCATATGTGAATCTGCTTTTCAATTAAACAAAGAGATTACTCAATGTCTATTTTCAAATCAGTACAAGCTTTATATATAATTATAGCCAGATAAAAATGAAAAGATTAATCATGTCTTAATGATCAACAATTCTGGGGGAGTGGAGGCTTTAAGATGTAAAACAGTTTTCCAAATGCTGATGAGCTGAGTGACCCAGTTTTGACATGTTGCACATGGCCTTTGAGCAAGTGCTTTGTCAGAAGTGACAAATGGCACATTCTCATACCAGAGCCTCAGCCCCAGACCTCTGTAGCTCCCATGAGGGGTATAATTTTGTCCTTGAGGTCACTGAAATCATTGATCCCATAAAATTATGCCCTTGTTCTTTTTTTTTCTCCTTTCCTTGGGCAGATCTATAAAAATATCCTGGAATGCATTTCCAAATGTCTTGACTAAAGGTGAACTGTAAGAGAAATTAGCAGGATAGTTTCAGAGACATTAACTCATTAATGCAAAGACCAACTTCAATGATATCAGAATGCTAAAAAAAAAGTCGATTAACTGGGAACCTAATGACACAGCTTTGAAATCAATTGTGAACATCATTACCTCTGTGAGCACATGCTCATCAATTACCTGATTACCCTATCTTGCATACTAAGCCTTGTTGGCTAGAACGAACCACATTGATGTGCAAGATGTGATATGTTAGCTAATCTCAGTTGGAACAATGCTGGGGGTACTACGGAAGGGCACACTTTCCTCATTCCTGAAGAAGGGCTTGTGCCCGAAACGTCGATTCTCCTGTTCCTTGGATGCTGCCTGACCTGCTGCGCTTTTCCAGCAACACATTTTCATTACTATGGAAGGGCTCAGAGTGCCTCCGCTAGCAGGAAGTAAAACAATATTTCTCCCTCCTGATTTCTGCCTGGTCAGTCACATTGTAAAATTAGAATGTGTAATTCTGATTTGGGCAGGATGTAGTTTGGGCTGTGATGCCTTCCTTACCAAATAGCAAGCTGACATTCAAGGCATAAAAATCTACACAGACTCAACAAGCCTTCTCCCATAACTTCAGCAGTATCAGTAGAATCCACTGATAAGTGTCAAGGGACTTGGTTGCACTCTGTGAACATCCTTTCAGACATTTCTAGGCCTGACTGTTACTGTTTAGCCAAAGTAATGAGGAGCTGCTAACAAACGCTCAAGTACATCATCTGGATTTTCCTCCTGTTTCCTATCCCCCAATCATTACAGAAGTGGTGAGTATAGTGATGCCTGCCACCAATACCTGGCTACTTCAGTATGGATTTTCCTTCCCTTGTTCTTTTGAGAATAGACTTCAAGAATGCTTACTCTGCCTGAGTATTCAGGTTTTGACAAGAGATACAAAACCCAGAACATCATCCAATTCTCTTGCCTTCTAACTGCTCCCAACATTCCAGGTGGTAATGCAGTGCTTTGCTGTACCTGGGGCAAGAGCTGAAGATCTTCAAAACTCCCTTTTTTTTTAGGAAAGAGGACACCTTTTAGAGTGCATGTGTCCTACCCTTTAGACACCATTTCCTTATCCTTGTTCAATCTTGATATGGGACAGTATCCCTCTGATCAAAAGGACACTGTGCCCTCAGCATAATGCATTCTGACTGCACCACGTTGTAAATTCTCAGGTTTAGGTCTGCTTTCGGGGTTGCTGCTGTGACCCCAACCAGCAAGATGTTCAGAGTCACCCAACCATCCACCGTTCAGTATGGAGAGGAGAATCTTGACAAATGTGTTAGCACCTTAAGTGAAATAATTATCCTTTTTAAGGATAAAGTGCTGGGCTGCCATCATTTTGCTCAGAAAGAATGCTGCCCCTCAATTTTTGAGGAGAAACCCAGAAGTGTGGCTCTCTGGGATGCCCTTCAGAAATATGATTTCTGTCTTGTCAACACACTTCCTGCCTGAGAGTGAGGCAGATTGCCAGGCCACGTTCCTATAATGGTGGAAAGCAACTGGGGGCTGGATGTCAGGTAAGTCTGACATGTCAGAGATTTGGGCAGTAATCTGCTGGGGATCTTGAAGATTATCTGATTGTTGATCTCTGATTGTGTGCAGACTAGTTTGCTGGGCCCGAACCCACTCCTGCTTCTGGGCAAGAATGGCACAAAGATCTTGTTTCTATCCTTCTCGATTCCATTAGCAGCTGAGATCTCGAAGGAGTGGCGAACTTGACCCAGTGAGTTAAAATCAAACACCTTGTTCAAATGAAAGCATCCGGTCTCCTTAAAAGTATTTGGTGGCTGACTACCTCTCGAGAACATGTTGACTGTCTGCACTTATCCCCTTCCTTCCTTCTCCCTACTCCTTCCCATTCCCCTCCAGTACTCCCTCAGTCCATCTCCCCTTCCTTCTCCACTTTCAGTGCAGATGGGTGGATTGGTGTCAGGTTCAGATTTTAAAATGCTTTCCCTGCCTTTTTTCCCACTATCCTTGGGGTTAAACCTTCCCTCCCTGGTGTTTAATTAATGCCTGTCAGTTCAGGATAAGCCAAACTATGAGTGAAGAAACTAAGTAACTGCATCATTATTAATGATGGAAAAAATTCCATTTTAAAATAGAAAGCCAGCATAGAGGAACTCTTTAGCCAACATTTAAACACATCACCTCACTCCTGGTATTGGGCCCAGGCCGATAACTGTCACGGGCAGCCTACGGCTTTTTTCACTTACAATAAGTGATGTTTCATAATACACATTTCCATATGCTTTGAGATGTGGTGCAGATTTCCAACAGCCAGGCCAACAGCAAAATTGGACACAAATGTACTCTCAACAAATATGTAAACTTCAAGTAACTGTTCAGAGAAAGCCCAGAGATGAAGCAAGAAAGATTAGGATTGCTAACCACAGCAAGTTCAGTCCCAGGTCTTCTTGTAACTGAAGCAGCTTGTGGGACTGGTAAGCTGCAGCGCTCTAGAATGGGAAAAGGATGAAAAGAAGTAAACGTCTGCAGCAGCTATGGATGAGGCAGTGGGTTTGACCCTCCATGCCTGTTCTCAGCAGAAGATGAATATAGAGGTCAGAGCATTTCCTAACCTGAACAAAACGGGGCCAAGTGTTATGAGGAAACCTGCTGCTATCACACAGAGATGGACAGAAGTGGTACAATTCGCTGCAGCTTGTTAAGGTTGACAAATGGCTCAACATTCTAATCCTTTGCTGTTCAACTGTGAGGGATTTTTAAATTCAGGAACTTACTTTTCAACAAAAAAAATGCAAAGGACAATCCCTAAAACTAGAAGTGTGATGAAACAGACCCAAATTAGTATTATTGCCAAATCAAGGATATGGAGAGGATTCAGTGTTTCCACCCATGTTCACTCAATAAGAATGCAACCTTTGGCACAAGTGATTAGCTTTTTGTGAGCTTTACTGCTGATCATAAATCTCTAGTTATATAAAACTTGCCCTCACACACAGTCAGGCAACAGTAGCAGCTAAAACACTTTCAGGTCAGAGCTCACATGACGGTTCATTTCCTAAAGGGCCTTGTCAATCCAACCTGACTATCCCAAACAATGTGTGCACTGCCTGTACAGCTCAGGACTTCCTGCTGGGACTATTATGACTGTGATGGGAGGAATGCCCTGAGCACCAGGGGACAGAGTGGAGCAGTAGTAATGTCATTGAGCAAGTAATCCAGAAACCCAGATTAATGCTCTGGGGACATAACGCCAAATTTCAAAACAGCAGTTTTGGTGAAATTTGAAGTTAAGAATGAGTTCTGGAATAAAAGGTTTGAGTAATGGTAACCATGCAACCACCGTTGATTGTCATTAAAATAAACCCATCTGGATCACTAATGTCCTTCAGGGAAGGAAATCTGCTCTCCTTACCTGGTCTGGCCTACATGTGACTCCAGGCCCACAGCAATGTCGATGATTCTTTACAGCCCTGTGGATGCTTTGGGATGGACAATTAATATTGGCTGAGTCAGATACTCCAACATCCCATGAAAGAATAAAAACAGCAATTATTGTGTCGCTCATCACCCCTAAATATAACAGTGTGAATGACGCTACTAAAATGGCCAAATGATTCGCTCGTACTCTCCATTTCAGAATAGAAGACTCTTTCACTGAGCTTCTTCAATGCAAACGTATGCTCAAAAAAAATCTGTTTATGATAAATAAAGCATTTAGGAAAACTGATTAACAACTAAAATATAAACCAGAAGTGGAACTATATCCTCTTAATCACCAATGTTGTTAATTTAGTCGACAGTGAAGAGGGCAATATCAGAGTACAACAGTACCTTGAGCAGATGGGCTGATGGGCCAAGGAGTGGCAGATGGAATTTAATTTAAATAAGTATTAGGTGTTGCATTTTGGTCGGGCGAATCAGGGCAGGACTTATATACTAATGGTGGGGAGTGTTGCTGAACAAAGAGACCTTCGGGTGTAGGTTCATAGTTCCTTGAAGATGGAGTCAAAGCTAGACAGGGTAGTGAAGAAAGCATTTAGTACTCTTGCCTTTATTGGTCAGACCATTGAGTATAGGAGTTGGGATGTCATGTTGCAGCTGTACAGGACATTGGTTAGGTCACTTTTGGAATACTGTATTCAACTCTGGTCTCCCTCCTATAGGAAGGATGTTGTTAAACTTGCAAAGGCGCAGAAAAGATTCAAGGATGTTGCCAGGGTTGGAAGGTTTGAGCTAGAGGGAGAAGTTGAATAGACTAGGGCTGTTTTCTCTGGAACGGAGATTGAAGGGTGACCTTATAGAGGTTTATAAAACCATGAGGGACATGGATAGAGTGAATAAACAAGGTCTTTTTCCTAGGGTAGGGCAGTCCAAAGCTAGAGAGGATGGTTTAAGCTGAGAGGGAAAAGATATAAAAGGGACCTAAGCACCAATGTTTTACACAGAGGGTGGTGTGTGAATGGAATGAGCTGTCAGATGAAGTGGTGGAGGCCAGTACAATTGCAACATTTAAAAGGCATCTGGATGGGTATATGAATAGGAAGGGTTTGGAGGGATATGGGACAAATGCTGGCAACTGGGACTAGATTAGGTTGGGATATCTGATCGGCATAAATGAGTTGGACTGAAGGGTCAGTTTCCATGCTGTACATCTCTATGACTCTATGATCAAATTTGCACATTAGGAAAAACAAGAGTGCCTGATACAGAAGAACACTGATTGTTGCATGACTATGATGACAGAGAGCTGAGAAATCACAATTTGTCATTATTTTATCATCAGGTTACTTGTCTAGCTATCATGATTTGTGCAGATAGAAAAGAAGCAGATTTAGAGCTGGAAGGACACAGGGATATAAAGAACATGGTTACTGTGATAATATTCATTCCAATGGGCAGTACCATCTGCTCCCTTGAGCGTTGTGGGCAACTGCAAGTAAATTGGGAAAATATTACAAAAATTAAAATAAATCAAACTGGAAAAGCATTTTCAATCGTGCCTTTAAGGTTTAAATCTTACTTTGAATCTTACTGGTGAACGATGACTCCCTTATTGATATACATTTGCATCTCATTTGTATATAGCTCTCGATTCTCCTTTCCATCCCTGAGAAACCAGACAGTGTCACTTCCTGACATGGTAGTCAGAGCAGTCTCCTGGTGGCAGTAGTTTGCCGCTTACTTCTCCAGGTCAGACACTGCCCTCCTTCAAGTGGGCATTGCCAAGCCACCAGCCTCATCATGGCAATTTTTGGATTAACTCACAAACCATTTGAGCCCTTCTGGAGCTCAACGACACTTACGACTCGTATGTTTCTGCCAAGTTGCTTTGGCCAGAGGATCACATGCATCTTGTGCATCTACACAGTATGTAGCTTATGGCTCTTGGCTTACTCTTCTAGTGATCATTTACTTTGTAATTACTCAGAAGCTGCCAGCCTTTGTGACTTGAATTGCTTTTTCACCTAGTGGAAAAGACCAGCAGCTCATCATAGTTCTGAACACTGAACTGTCAATGGGATAGACATCTGGCTATATAACACCATGCTATGTCAATGTCACACCTACAGCAAGTGTTATCAGCTTGCTTAACCAAATGGCCATATCTGAATGGTCAAAAGAGAATAGTCCTTAATAGGGTGGGACTCCATCAGACATGGAGAGTTTATTTCAGTCTGCTAGAAGTTAATCAATAATCCAGCCCAAGGATTGGCCAAACATTCAGGCACATGGATCCATCAGAGTCCGGGAATCCATATCGTTGGAGTGTGGGGTTTAGGCTATAACCAGATAGGAACACTCAAACACTGGGTGTTCTTATTTATCTCTGAAACAGAACTGACCTGGACTATCATCCCAGTGCAGGCAGGCCTGTTATGGTTACGTGAACTCCTTTGTTGGTCAACAGGAAAAAAATGATGGACCTCTCTTTCCCACCCCTCCATCAGGCGGAGGGGGTGGCATAGTGGCTCAGTGGTTAGCACTGCTGCCTCACAGCACCAGGGTCCCAGGTTCAATTCTTGCCTCGGGTGACTGTCTGTGTGGAGTTTATACATTCTCCCAGTGTCTACGTGGGTTTCCTTCGGTGCTCCAGTTTCCTGTCTCAGTCCAAAGATGTGCAGGTCAAGTGAATTAGCCATGTTAAATTGCCCATAGTTAGGCGCATTAGTCAGGGATAAATGTAGGGAATGGGTCTGGGTAGGTTATTCTTCGGAGGGTAGGTATGAACTTGTTGGGCTGAAGGGCTTGTTTCCACACTGTAGGGGAATCTAATCTAATCAGTACCTCCAGATTCCTGTCTGTGCAGTGGGGAGCAAGTTCCCCCTTCTGGTCATGTCTTCAGTGATGACCATAGAGCAAATTCAATCCAATATGTCACTTCAACATCGCTTCCCTTCAGATGAGACAATAAGCGAAATGTTGATGGACAAATGACAGACTCCAATACGTATTACATTAGCTGTTTGAAGGCACAGTATCTGTTATTAAAAACAAACAAACAAATACTTCTTGTTGGACAAATGGTTAAAGGAGTTAGAACAAAAATCAAAATAATTCCATTCTTTGCCTCATTCGTCATGCTTTTGTGCCTGTGCATTTGATGAGAGAATGTGTGCATGTTTAGCCAAGTGCAAAATGGAAATAATTGTCAAGTGAATTATCACTTAATGCTCAGCAGTACAGTATGAGCAAAATGTATTAAGCCCTGCGTCAAACAATGTTCAGTGTTCACTAGAACAAACAGAATGTCATTGCTGTCATATGAGGGTACATTATGGACATTCTTGTACAATGAGAAAATCCTTGAAACTTAACGATAAACATGATTTATATAACTTGTGATTTATGGGTCTTCGTCACACTTATAATCCAGTAAAAACGAGACGCATTTTTATCAGATTTCTTTATCCTTGATTTATACTTGATTTAAAAGAGAATGAATTGTTCCTGCTGCCTCACAGCACCAGGGTCCCAGGTTCGATTCCAGCCTCGGGTGACTGTCTGTGTGGAGTTTGCACATTCTCCCTGTGTCTGTGTGGGTTTCCTCCGGGTGCTCCAGTTTCCTCCCACAGTCCAAAGATGTGCAGGTCAGGTGAATTGGCCATGCTAAATTGCCCATAGTGTTAGATGCATTAGTCAGAGGGAAATGGGTCTGGGTGGGAGGGTCGGTGTGGACTGGTTGGGCTGAAGGGCCTGTTTCCACACTGTAGGGAATCTAATCTAATCTAATGTAAGGACTATCTAGACAATTGAACAATTTATTTTATTTATGAAATTTAAATTTGAAGACACGAGTTGGCAAGTCAATGTTTTATTGGTGAATACAATCATTGAAAAGGTTGGAATTAATCTATTTTGATAATAATTTGGAAAAATTAGTTTGTAAATTCTACGATCGTCAAGCTCTGGAGAATGGAAAATGTTCCATTTTAGCAAAACTGTATTCACAGATTAGGTATAGCAATCTGAGAAATACTCTCTATGTTTAATGTGCTTCTGTTCATCTCTTGAAATGCATTAGGCAGAAACAAATATCTTTCATTTTATGGAATGACAGCTATAGCAATCTCAATTGGAAAGAATCCCTCTGATACACTCCTACTTCCTTTAAATCCCTCTGATACTCTCCTACTTACTATCTGCACAGTAATGATACCTCATTCAATCAACTGGACCTCATTCTTTTCAGAGAAAGATTTGTTAGCAGTTTAAGGTGTATTGGTCAGAAATTGACCGTCACTATTCTTTATTAGGTTTTTAAACTTGAACAAAGTGTTCCATGCCAGCAATTGGCAATGGACCATTTTTCATTTCATGTTTCCAAAGAATTATTTTTAAATTAACAGGAACGTGACAGTTACAACGGAGATTGGACAGCCTTTTTGCCAATGCCAGCTGGAAGAGGCTCTGGTAAGGTAGTAAAATCCTTACTGCTTTGATTCCTGAAAAGGTGGAAGAAAATGAATGCCTTCTGGTGCTGATAAAAACTTATTGCACCATCTTTGTCTCTCTTATGATAAAGATCCCCATTGGCTGACTGTCTCAGCATTTACCCAAGAGCTGGGAACTCTCCCTTAAATCCCATGCGGCAACTTCTTGATAGGCAAAACACCTGAGACAAGAGTCCATTCTGATATATGCTACTGAAAATAGGGAATTAGAATTACATGGGCCTCACAACCAAACCAAGGGCATTTCTTGGCTTTCCAACCCAGTCGACTATACACATTGATGCAGTGAAAAATCAGAACTCCATAACAATCCAAGGGTTCCCAAATGACCAGTGACTACATTCAGTGAGATTGTCAATTATTGCCAAATATGAACAGTTTGGTGTCATAGGTCAGACCCTGGATTGAGCCTGCTTAAACTCACTTCATAAAGAATTCTCACAGCCTTGAATGGGAATCCAAACCACAAGAGGTGAAAGGTAAATATCTAACACACTGCAGCATCCATGTCCCCAATGTTTATAAGGATGGATGAAAGGTCATTAAAAAAAAACTCAATGTCTAAAATTCTGTGAATCCACTAAAGGCAATCTGATGTTTAACTTCTAACCCATTTATAAAGTTTTCTAAAATAGTTTGCATTTTTTAAATATGGTTTAATGGTGAGGCATTCAAGTAATAGTGTGCTCTTAATCCATTTCCATAAATAATATCATATTTACTGATTTTTTTTTCCAAGCCATCATCTTCAGTCTCTTCCTTGTATAAACAAGAACTGGCTGTGCAGTTGGTTCCCTTTGTACTTGCCAGAATGTCTACATGTACTGATTAAAATATCTTCAAGTCAACTGGAAAGAAAATCCAAGCAGTGGACACACACAGAGCCAATAAATAAAAAGAGTAATGATAATTTTTTGAGTGTGTTGATAGGAAGTTGGACTGGTCACTGAGTTAAAAAGAATTGTCTATGATTTTTCCCAGCACTCTGAGGACTGGAAATTGGTACCACTGTGGCCTTGGAATGGATCATCTGAAGGTGGATAAATCAGTGATCCAAACAGATGCAGCTACAGATTTTATTCTGACCTAGTTCTTGCCACTGTCCACATGGATGATGCTAATAAGTGGATTTAACCTTTGATGTAGAAGCTGAACCAATTCCTGGTGACTTATCACTTGTGAATAAGCAAAATGGTATATGGAAGCATCAGCTCCATGAGCAGATTCCTGCCTTTGCTTCCTGTTTGGGTGAATGTTTCTCTTCTCAGGCGGATGTAAAGGATCCCACAACATATTTCAAAGGAGAACAGAATCATGTGGGTGATGATCTTTGAATTACAATCTAAACCATGTCAGAACTGGTGTAGGGCAGATAAGATCAGAGAGGTGAATATGTGGCTTAAAGGCTGGGATGGGTGAAATAGGTTTTGATTCATTAGGCACTTTAAAAAAAAATTAATTATTTATTGTCAGTGACAAATTACAGTGAAAAATGTCACCACTCTCCGGCGTCATCTTAAGACATGGGAAAATAAACCAAAGCATAGAATATAATAGTAGAAAAATAAAGCAATAAAGAAAAAGTGTTCAACTTTACAGTCTTCATATTAAGTGTTCTGCCATGGGCCATGGGCCATGGGTGTAGTGGCCAGGCACATGTCCCCTTTGCTGCACTGCTTCTGGATTGAAAGTTGTCACTCTTCAGCGCCATCTCACCTCCACCAACACCCTCGTCGCTATCAATCCTTGCTTGACCATGCTAATTCATGAATCTGTGCTGGATGCTAATGCTGCCAGGTACCTAAACTCACTGGTACCAGTGCGAGGAAAAGCAAGATCTGTACGTTTGAGATGGTCTTCATGTTAACCATGTCAGGACCTGTGTTCCATTGAGTCATGTATCTATGATTGTGAGATAGTTTATCTACTAAATGGTAGGCTGCTGGAAGGGCAAGGAACATGGGAGAGGAAATTTGATAAATGAAAGAAAAAGAACAAGGCAACAGAGAACTGGGAATCAATGTGAATAATGAGAAGCAGAGTGTGTCATGAAAGGAAAGAACTTATGAATTTAAGATAACAGGAAAAGTAAAGGCCAGAGTTTGTGAGAATGGTAAGAAGGCAGAATTAAAGGCTCTGTATATGAATCTGTGCAATGTTCATAAAAAAAAAGATGAAATAACAGAACCAATAGAAATGAATGTATATGACCTGATAGCAACTTCAGGGACATGGTTGCAAAGTGACCAACTTTGGGACTAAGTATTGAAAGCCTTTTCACAGTAATCAGAGATTACCTCATTTCAGAAGATCAAGATGTTGAATCATTTTGGATAGAAATAAGAAATTGAAAAGATAAGAAAGTATTTGTGAGAGTAGTTTATAGTTCCCACCAACAGTGGCTACATCAAAGAACAGAATATACAAGAAGTAATAATGGAAGCCTGTAAGAAAGATTTTGCAAAAATCATGTTGATTTTAATGAATTAGATTACTTACAATGTGGAAACAGGCCCTCCGGCCCAACAAGTCCACACCGCCCCACCGAAGCGTAACCCACCCATACCCCTACATCTACATCTACCCCTTATCTAACACTACGGGCAATTTAGCATGGCCAATTCACCTGACCTGCACATCTTTGGACTGTGGGAGGAAACCGGAGCACCCGGAGGAAACCCACGCAGACACAGGGAGAACGTGCAAACTCCACACAGTCAGTCGCCTGAGGTGGGAATTGAACCCGGGTCTCCGGCGCTGCAAGGCAGCAGTGCTAACCACTGTGCCACCGTGCCGCCCATAAATCTTGATACAGATTGAACAAATCAGATTTTCAAAAATAGACTGGAAAATCAGTGCATAAAGTTTATTTAGGACATATCTTGCAACATCATGTTCTGATGCCAAAGAAGTAGGCAATTTCCAACTTGGTGATGTACAATGAAATAGGAATAATTAATGACCATGTAGTTAAAAAAAATCCTCTAGGCAACAGTAATTAATTCACATTGAGTTTGAGCATGGAAATTTGGGTCTAAGTCTTGAACTAATATAAAGGCAATTACAAGGGTATGAAGTTAGAGTTAGCTGAACTGAGAATTTAGTTTAAAAAGTAAGACAGTAAATGAGCAATACATACCATATATGAACAAATGACTTCAGGGCAGATGTAGGTTATTTTAGCCCTTTGAGCTTGTTCTTCCATTTGATAAGATCACAGACAATATGATTGATGCCTCAACTCTACTTTCCTGTTTACTTTATAAGTTTTGACTCTTTTGTCAAACAAGAATCTATTTATCTATTTAGCTCTCTGGGGAAGTAAGTTACTGGATAAACAACACTCTGAGAGAAAGAAAAATCACATCTCTCTCTAAAATGGGATGCTCATATTTTTAAATGTCGGCACCTAGATGTAGTCTCTCCTGTAAGGGTAAATATCTCCTAATATCAATCCTGTAAAGACCCCACCATAATTAAGTAATCTGCTCACTGTAGACTCACTCATAAAGAATGACAACTGGATAAGGCTTCAGCAGTGGCCACAAATATCGCATGGCATTATCAGCACCATACAAATTTGAGTTGATGCAATTTGAATATCAAATGTAAGAGATTGTACACAGTAAATGACGGGACCCTTCGGAGCACTGATATTTACAGAAGGACCTTGGGATGCAGGTCCATAGTTCCATAAAAGTGGCAACATAAGTGGATAAGGTGATAAGGAAGGCATATGGAATGCTTGCCTTTATTGATCAGGCCATTCAATATAAAAGTTGTCAAGTCATGTCGCAACTGCACAAGTGTTGTGTGGAGTTCTGGTCACCACACTTAGAGGGAGGATGTGGAGGCCTTGGAAAGGGCACAAAAGAGGCTTACCAAGGATGCTGCCTGGATTGGAGTGTGTTAGCTATGTGGATAGGTTGACAAACTTGGATTGTTTTTGTGAGAGAATTGGAGGCTGAAGGGAGACCTGATAGAAATATATAGAATTATGAGAGGCATGGATAGGGCAGACAGTCAGGGTCTTTTTCCAAGGGTGGGAATGTCAAAGTTCTGGGGAAATAGGTTTAAGTTGAGAGGGGAAAAAAGTTTAAAGAAGATGTGCGAGGCAAGTTCTTTTTAGACAGAGGGTGGTAGGTGTCTGGAAGAAGTGGTAGAATCAGATATGCCAGCAATATTTAAGAGGCATTTAGATAGCCATAGGAACAGGCAGGGAATAGAGGGATATGGATCATGATGGGAGTGGTTTAGCATGGCAACATGATTAGCGTAGACATGATGGGCCGAAGGGTTATTCTGCACTGTTTTACGTTCTATCAGTGAAAGGGAGAAAATGGTAGAAGAAGAGCAGATTGTTCAGCTGCACCATCACAATACTGACAATGAACCAGCTGCCACATGCAAAGAGGAAGACTGAATCCTTTGCTTTGGAAAGACACAAGGTTTCATTGCAATGCTAAGTTTACCAGTACAATTCATTAACATACTGATTCTAGAGAAAACCAGTTTCCCCTCAAGGAAACTTTCTCAGCACATTCTCTCTTGGTCTGCTAGCATGCTGACAGATTGGTTGGCCTTTATCTTGCGCATTTCATTCTTAATTAGACTGTTCTGTTGAGAACTCTGCAATAAACATTGGTGTCTTTTGAAAGACATCAATTAGGGAGAATTGAAATTCAAACACTGTGCTATTGGTCAAGATTGCTACTCAGGCAACTGGAGCTTTCTAGGAGAAAGTGAGGACTGCAGATTCCAGAGTCCATGCGGATTAGAGCTTTCTTCCAGCTTGGAGTTCCGAGCTGGGATTGTGTACTTCCAACAATCCATTCAGTCAATGTACCTGATTCCATTGACCATCCACTCACTTTACATTATAACAGGGTTATCTGGGAACTGGGACCAGCAGCATAAAGCAGAATAGAGATTTATCAAATGCTGCATGGAAATGGGGATGTCCTGTACATGATGATTGTTAGAAACAAATCATGGTCTTGTGATAAGTTCCCATTAATTTTTATTAGACGGTGGACAGAATAGAGAAATCAAAATAGTCAAGTTGTTCTTTTTCTTTGTTTATTTTTCTCTTACTTTCAGTCCTTATCAACATTATTGTAAATTAACATTCTGTTTTTGCTCTTTTCATTAATTGATTCTCCAGCGGGAACTCCCCCTCACTTCATATTTGGAAGAAACAGAAAAGCAAGTGGTACCAAGCAGATCAAGACTCCTATCAGGAACCTCACACCCAAGAGGAGAATATATCCCACCATGGCTTATGATTAATGCTGAAGTGTCCTTTCTCCAAAAGAAAACTCTAACCTAGTGGGCGGCACGGTGGCACAGTGGTTAGCACTGCTGCCTCACAGCGCCTGAGACCCGGGTTCAATTCCCGCCTCAGGCGACTGACTGTGTGGAGTTTGCACGTCCTCCCCGTGTCTGCGTGGGTTTCCTCCAGGTGTTCCGGTTTCCTCCCACAGTCCAAAGATGTGCAGGCCAGGTGAATTGGCCATGCTAAATTGTCCATAGTGTTAGGCAAGGGGTAAATGTAGATGTAGATGTAGATGTAGGGGTATGGGTGGGTTACGCTTCGGCGGGGCAGTGTGGACTTGTTGGGCCGAAGGGCCTGTTTCCACACTGTAAGTAATCTAATCTACACTCACTTCCTGAAGAAGGGCTCATGCCCGAAACGTTGATTCTCCTGCTCCTTGGATGCTGCCTGACTTGCTGCACTTTTCCAGCAACACATTTTCAACTCACTGATACCACTCAGGAATGTAATTGCCAAACTTGCCGTCATTCTGGACCCTTCGCAGAAGTATATTGTGGTGTGACTGCACAAAGTAAGCCACTGCATGGTGAATAACAGCCTCTAATTATTGGCCACACCCATCAAGATGCTACTCAATGCCTGTAATTAATGGATCTGCAATGGAACTTCTAGCTTGTTTAAATTTTTAAAATTAGAACAAATGATGCAGATGTTTATGGTAGATCCATGGGATTGTTATCTCTTCACTGTTGTGAGCTTATTGTCTCTGAAAGAATTTTAATGAGGTGACATCCTCTGCTTTACCAGTAACCCTTGCCCCAGCACGTGCATTCCCCCAACCCCCACCCACTCTCACCAAAGATTCCTTCCTCCTGATGTACAAGCAGCCATTTCAATACTGTAGGCATACATAATCCCAGCAATGTGAACGGAGTGTTCTCACAGCACTTCCTGAGCAATGTACTGAGAACAATTTATATATAACAGAGTGCACAGTGTTTGGAGGTCAACTCATGTGAATGCACACATATGGAATGCTAGCCATAAGGCAAAGCATTCTTGGCACAAATGAGTATGGATTGCCTGTTTCACCACAGCAATATGTTCTGGTGGAACAGGCACTCCTTCCACCAGGAGTAAGTGGGTAACAAACCCAGTGGAACCTTATGTGAGTTCCCCTTAAGGTTCAAGTGCAATAAGGGCGATTGTTAAGACTTCGAATATCACTCTACCTGAATCAAACAAGTGACCAGGAATTCAAATGGGACCTTTGTTTTTATGATTCACTTCCTTTAGTGAATTAAACTTGGGGGGCTAGTCCTCTCAGCACATTAACATCCTTCGCTTCATTATAGTTTGGCTACGATCTTCTATGAACGAAATTTAAAAATTGACACGTGCAAACAATAAACCAGCCAAACAACTGTCTTTCCCTGAATCCCATGCTGCAATCAAAAATATCCCTCAATCTTAGATCACAGCTACGTGAATAGTGCACATTACCTTTGACTGTTAAATGAAAACAGGCAAACGCTACAAACAATTGATATTGAAAAGAAAAAATTAACTTAAAATTTCAGGCAGGACCTGAATGCTTTCCTTTTATATTGACTGACCTACTGTCCTTTTGTAGCAATTCTCTTCCCTGATTTCAAATTTTCATAAGACATCAACTTGAACAAAAAAATATCCTCTTTTACAGAAGCTCTTTTATTTTGTTTTCTGGATTTGATGTTTTAACTTATACTGATCAAATATGGGTAAGCCTTTGCATTTTCTTTTGTTGGTGTACATTGAAATCTTTTACTAAACGTGCCACTGGGGGTAGTTTGAGTATCCTTGACTAGGGGAGAAGTTTCAAACTGTAATTGAATCAATAGTGAAAGAAAATCAGGCAATTTTCAAAGGGATATTATAAACATACAGGGCAAAAAGCAGCAGATCTCCGGGTTGTTTACTCGTGCACTGTCCTGTACTAAATTACATATTCCATATGGACTCCTCTGATTTATCTGTCATCCGCAATGAGAAGCTGGAGGTCCAGAGAGCACTCAGCTAAGACTAAACTGCTGATTTACTACCCAGGGCTGGCAAATTCCTCAGGGCTTTGACCTCTGCCCTCAAGCTATACATTAGATTTGTTCTGGGGAAATGACACAGCAAGAGTCTTCTGTAACATAGCAACATACAAACTGAATATGTTTGCAGAAAGCAGCAGGAATGATCTGATCATAAATGTATTTCGTGTATGCAAATGATATGCAGAATGAAGTTAATAGTATTTATTGTTGATTTACTTAATTGTGCCTTTGATTTGCCTTTCTTTTTCAGGTCGTGGCGGGGGAGGAGGGAAACTGAGCTTCAAGCCTGTTAGCTATGAATAACAAACAATGAGGTAGAGAGAAAAGGAGGAAGAGAAAGAAGAAGGAACACAGACAAATGATGGTAATGACTGTGTAAAAATGACAGAAATGGGACTGAGCTGGGCCATGACTCAAGGCCATGTTAGCCAACAGTTAAGGGTATGGACTGTGCTGAATCTTGAGACACAAAGACACTACATCCAACATCCTTCTTGTCTGCCCAGTCAGATTGCGTAACCACACATTGCCCCTAAGTGGCTGTGAGGGGGTAGAGACTGTCACACCTTACCTTCTGCAACATGCCTTTGCAAAGGAAGTCTGGAGGAAGACGCAATGGTTTGTGTCAAGGTTTGTCCTGAGCAGCTCCGTGATGCGGGACTCTGTGCTGTATGGTCTGTTCCCAGAGATGCACACCAAAACAAACATCGACTGGAGGACAAGGTCACTCTTTGGTCTGCCCGAAACTTATCAGTCTTCCAGGAGGAGTTGACCTCAGCCAAGTATTGTAGATTGGTATATTCCAAGGTTCAGACTGCATGCTGAAGGATGTACTAAAACATGGGGTAGTTGCTGCCAAGGCACTGTGGGGAAATACCTCTGTTTGAGGTCTTCCTGCTGAAATTAAATAGGGGTCTGTTCAGTTATTGGGCTCTCCCGGTGCTTCAAGTACATGTAAATACTGTCCGGTTCAAGTAAGAGAGACTTTGGTTTGTTTGGAGAGAATCAAATTCCAATGTTTGTTTGTTTCCTTATTATGCTACTAAGCAGAACGTGACTATGTATACAAACAAAGATATCTTTTTTATGAATAGAGTATATTTTGAAATAAAAGTGTTTCTCTTTCTGAATTTGAATAAGTCATAGAGTCATACACCCTTCAGTCTAACCAGTCCACGCCGCACATAATCCCAAACTAGTTCCAGCTGCCTACTCCTGAGCCATACCCCTCCAAACCTTTTCTATTCATGTACCCAGCTAAACGTCTTTTAAAAGTAACTAAGACTGTAGCCTAACTATTTGCCTCTTTGCAGAAGAAAATTTGGTTCTGAGCCAACTGACTTTAAACAAGGCCACCCCGATACAAGAGGAAGCATTGAGGTTCTAAGCAGGTGAAAGTCAGATTTCTGTTCCTCATTGGGAGACAGAACCATTCTCAAGACTTGCCACTTAAGGGCCGCAGTAGGCCCAAGATGAGATGCCTCCTTTGTTGTGTTATGTCTTGCAGTGGATATGTGATTTACCATTAAGGGATATGTTCATGATGTCATCACCATTTCATGTCATGTAACCTGGTGGTATAAAGGTCCCAGTGTTAATCTTGCTGGATCCTCCTGTAGCATACTATGTGATCTATAGTACATCTAAATTGGTTAATCTGAACTCAGAAACAAGTGGCTGTGAGTGTGGTGTGCATATGTAGATACCAAGTACAGTCGTAAAGGTTAATTGAATTTTTCAGTACTAGGTGACACATGTTTCATTTTTCTATTATGGAAGCTCACATAAGTGTTGTATTACAACAGTGGCAGATCATGAGTAATCACATTATAGGGGCAGTGCAGTAGTAAGCATTAGTGACTAATTGTGAGAGTCTCCTCACTGAAGATTATGCAGCTCTGGATTCTGAACCATTTAGCTGATCAATTGCAATGTGAGTGCAGGTCTCCAACTGAAATAGCCAAGATGCAGATTTACTTCTTTCCTCTTAAACTTCAAGACCCAGTTGGCTAGAAATCTTTCATCTCTTTCAAAACATAACGTTTCAGTCTGCTTCCCAACATGAAAGTTAAGGTCCAACAGCTCAGAATTCTTATAGATTTAAAGTTGGTGTCAAAAGGCTTAAAACTAACATCAGTGGTCAAAAGATGTTATCAGATAAACTACCAGCCTTCCTGTTAAACAAAATGACATTTTAAGTAAAAAGAAGTGATTTTCAAACCTGAAGATCCTGAGCAGTGGTCAGACGGTTCCACTATTTTGTTTCCTTCAGTTGGGTACAAACCTGATGTGACATCATTCGTTCAACTCCCTTTAATGGCTAAATCCTGCTTTTATGGGCCTCTACCTCTGAAAGAAGATAACAACAAGCCTACCTAAAAGGGGCCACAAACATGGAAAATAAGTAAAGTAGAAGCAAAATAAGGACAACTGTAAGAGCAGAACAGTGAACCAAGAAAAAGACATGAACAAACAAGTTGTGCAATCTACTTCTGGTATAAGATGAAAAGTCACAGACCTTCAACAAGAAGTAGAAGCAAATAGTTGACTATGGATTGGACAGCAATTGACATTTTCTCTGAGATACAATTGTTCCTGCAGCACACATGTCTTTATTTTCACAGATCATGCCATAAATGATCTGGCGAGGAGAGCTCTCAGTATATTACTTGCTCTCAACAAGAAAGGGCTTGGCAGAGTAAATACATCCCAGTCCTTCTAATAAGCCAGTAAAAAAGGCTGAGAGAAAATTTGGAGAGTACCTGACCACTAGCTGAAGGTATGAACCAGATTAACAGACTCTACTTCATGTCTATTGATGAGTTTGTTGCCACATGCTATGTTAAAAATCACACCACACCAGGTTATCATTCAACAGGTTTGTTTGGAAGCACCTGGTGTTGTGTGATTTTTAACTTTGTCCAACCCAGTCCAAAACTGGCTCCTCCACATCAGGGCATGCATGTGGTTTACTGAAGGTGTTAAAGATGGGGTAATCACCTCTATCCTATTATCAACAGACTTGAAAGTCCTCAACATTGCAATATTATAACAGGACGAACCAGTGTCCAGACTGCAATAACAATTAGAACATGTCCACATTTCTTGTTCTCTCACTTTTTCCTTCACCGTCATCGTTTTCCCCTCTCATTCTTTACACTTGAGGCCTGTCTTTCTGTCAATTGACCAAACTCAGGCTTTTAGCATGAACTACATTGTGTGTGAACACTGAAGAATTAATAGAGTCATTGAGTCAGAGAGATGTACAGCATGGAAACAGACCCTTTGGTCTAACACATCTATGCCGACCAGATATCCCAACCCAATCAAGTCCCACTTGCCAGCACCTGGCCCACATCCCTCCAAACCCTTCTTATTCATTTACTCATCCAAATGCCTCTTAAATGTTGCAATTGTACCAGCCTCCATCACATCCTCTGGCAGCTCATTCCATACATGTACCACCCTCTGCGTGAAAATGTTGTCTCTTAGGTCTCTTTTATATCTTTACCCTCTCACGCTAAACCTATGCCCTCTAGTCCTGGACTCCCCGACCCCAGGGAAAAGACTTTGCCTATTTACCCTATCCATGCCCCTCATAATCTTGTAAACCTCTATAAGGTCACCCCTCAGCCTCCGACGCTCCAGGGAAAACAGCCCCAGCCTGGTCAGCCTCTCCCTATAGCTCAAATCCTCCAACCATGGAAGCATCCTTGTAAATCTTTTCTGAACCCTTTCAAGTTTCATAACCTCTTTCCAATAAGAAGGAGACTAGAATTGCACGCAATATTCAAACAGTGGCCTAACCAATGTCCTGTACAGCCACAACATGACCTCCCAACTCCTGTATTCAATACTCTGACCAATAAAGAAAAGCATAGCAAACACCTTCTTCACTATCCTATCTACCTGTGACTCCATTTTCAAGGAGCTATGAACCTGCACTCCAAGGTCTATTTGTTCAGCAACACTCCCAAGGACTTTACCATTAAATGTATAAGTCCTGCTAGGATTGCTTTCCTAAAATGCAGCACCACGCATTTATCCGAATTAAACTCCATCTGCCATTTCTCAGCCCATTGGTCCATCTGGTCAAGATCCTGTTGTAATCTGAGGTAACCCTCTTTGCTGTCCACTACACCTCCAATTTTGGTGTCATCTGCAAACTTACTAACTGTACCTCTTATGCTCACATCCAAATCATTTATGTAAATGACAAAAAGTAGTGGACCCAGCACCGATCCTTGTGGCACTCCACTGGTGTCAGGCCTCCAGTCTGAAAAACAACCTTCCACCACCACCCTCTGTCTTCTACCTTTGAGCCAGTTCTGTATCCAAATGGCTAGTTCTCCCTGTATTCTGTGAGATCTACCCTTGCTAATCAGTCTCCCATGGGGAACCTTGTCGAATGCCTTACTGAAGTCCATATAGATCACATCTATCACTCTGCCTCATCACTCTTCTTTGTTACTTCCTCAGAAACTCAATCAAGTGAGACATGATTTCCCATGCACAAAGCCATATTGACTATCCCTAATCAGTCCTTGCCTTTCCAAATACATGTACATCCTGTCCCTCAGGATTTCCTCCAGCAACTTGCCCACCACTGAGGTCAGGCTCACCTGTCTATAGTTCCCTGGTTTGTCTTTACCGCCCTTCTTAAACAGTGGCACCACGTTTGCCAACCTGCAGTCTTCCAGCACCTCACCTGTGACTATTGATGATACAAATATCTCAGCAAAAGGCCCAGCAATCACTTCTCTAGCTTCCCACAGAGTTCTCGGGTACACCTGATCAGGTCCTGGGGATTTATCCAACTTTACCCGTTTCAAGACATCCAGCACTTCCTCCTCTGTAATCTGGACATTTTGCAAGATGTCACCATCTATTTCCCTACAGTCTATATCTTCCATATCCTTTTCCACAGTAAATACTGATGCAAAATACTCATTTAGTATCTCCCCCATTTTCTGCGGCTCCACACAAAGTCCGCCTTGCCTGTCTTCGAGAGACCCTATTCTCTCCCTAGTTACCCTTTTGTCCTTAATGTATTTGTAAAAACCCTTTGCATTCTCCTTAATTCTATTTGCCAATGGTATCTCATTTCCCCTTTTTGCCCTCCTGATTTCCCTCTTAAGTATACTCCTACTTCCTTTATACTCTTCTAAGGATTCACTTGATCTACCCTGTCTATACCTTACATATGCTTCCTTCTTTTTCTTAATCAAATCCTCAATTTCTTTAGTCATCCAGCATTCCCTATACCTACTAGCCTTTCCTTTTACCCTGACAAGAATATACTTTCTCTGGATTCTCGTTATCTCATTTCTGAAGGCTTCCCATTTTCCAGCCGCCACTTTACCTGCGAACATCTGCCCCCAATCAGCTTTTGAAAGTTCTTGCCTAATACCGTCAAAATTGGCCTTTCTCCAATTTAGAACTTCAATTTTTAGATCTACTTGACTGTAGTAAAGTCTATTTCTAATCTATATACTTTCTATTCAGGACCCAACATACTATTTATCCTTGGCTTTTATTTTTGCATGTCATTTGTCTCCATTGTGCCTAATGTATCAGGTTTGCTGTGAAGAGATAGATATATTGTTCAACACAAAATGTTATCAACTGAGGAAAGACAACTTTTTTATAATCAACAGCCATTCAGTGAAATGAATTTTAAAAATATACTCTCAGGATGTAAATAGAACTTCCTTTGGTAAGATTTATCACTCATCCTTAGTTGCCCCAAGAATTTGACAGTAGACTTGTTCTTAGTGTCTGTTTGTACAGCTGACTGATTCACTAATCCAGGTGAGGGAGTATTAAGAATTAACTGCATAACCTGCACTAGAATGTAGACTGGATCAGAGGTAGTTGGCAGTTTCATTTTGTTGGGAGACATTTATCCCATTCCTTTTAGAATGATCTGATAATTTTAAAAATTGCTATTTTTGTTTCTCTGGAAGTGGCCTACAAATTAACAGAATTGTTAACGTGGCCTCATAACTGGCTAGCGTTAGATTCAAATCCATAACTTTTAAGATACTAATCCAGGATTATAACAAGCACATTACAATATCCCACTTCATAAGCTTTGCTGGCAGCTTCTTTAGGTTTGATGCGAGGGTGGCTTTAGGCCTGAGCCTTAATTATTCTATATTCTTGTGTTTGCCTTGTCAAAGATTGAGAATGAGCTGAGCTTCAGCAGTAGATGACTGTCAGTAGCTATGCAGAAAGGTGAATAATTTCTTTGCAGAATCGCAAACTCAGGGAGAGGGGCTGGCAGCTGTTAGACAGGCTGAGCGGAAAAGATGTGTTTTACAGATGGTAGCACATCCCTCTGGGTCTCACATTTTTTTTAGGTTTGTCTGATGCTAATTCTGGAAGAAATCTGAAAAGCTTACTGATCCCCTGAGTCCCTCATGTACTTACTGGAATGGGCCGAATTGAATTTGTAAGGCTGTGCTTGAGAGGGCCGATTTCATGGTTGGATGGTGTCCAGGAAGATCAGCATTCCGAGTTGTGAAACTGTGTGTTTCCCTGTTCTTTTCCATCAGTGTAACAGATGGAAAATTCAGAGCCGGTGTCCTGAATTTCATAATCAAAACTCACTGCATGTGTTGTCCTTCATTGGGAGTTACCTGATCAGGGAATTTGCTCCTAGAATCATAGAAAAGAATTACATTTATATGAACTATTTAATTGTATTTTAATTTATCACATTTTATTCATGCTTATAATATAATTATTGATTTACGATATTTATAATGATTTTACAAATAGAATTCTTATGTTTATTAACTATATCCATCATGTTAACAATTCATTTAAAAGGTTTTGGAAGAGTGAGAACAGTGCCCACAACAATCTCAAACACTGTGAAACTGAATAGAGAAAATAAGGATTGCGGATGCTGGAGTTCAGAGTGGAGAGTGTGTTGCTGGAAAAGCACAGCAGGTCAGGCAGCATCCGAGGAGCAGGCGGATCAACGTTTCGGGCATTGTGGACTGGGGGGGGGGCCGAGAGATAAATGGCCAGGGTTGAGGCTGGGGGAAGTTGCTGAGAATGCGATTGCAATAGGTAGATGAAGGTGGGGGAGAAGGTGATAGGTAGGAGAGGAGGGTGGAGCGGATAGATGGGAAAGGTGATGGACAGATCAGGAAGGCAGTGCCGCGTTGGAGGCTTGGGACTGGGATAATGTGGAGGGAGGGGATACCCAAGGTGGAATATGAGGCGTTCTTCCTCCAGGCGTCAGGTGATAAGGGTTTGGTGATGGAGGAGGCCCAGCTGCATGTCCTTGGCCGAGTGGAAGGTGGAGTTGAAGTGTTTAGCCATGGGATGGTGGGGTTGGTTGGTACGGGTGTCCCAGAGATGTTCTCTGAAACTATCCAAGGTGGAGTATGAGGTGTTCTTCCCCCAGGCCATGAGTGGTAAGAATTCAGTGATGGAGGAGGCCCAGGACCTGCATGTCCTTGGCCGAGTGAGACGGAGAGTTGAAGTGTTCAGCCACGAGACGGTGGGGTTTGTCAGTGCGGGTGTCCCAGAGATGTTCTCTGAAACATATGAAAGATGTTCCTCATTTCCCCTCCCCTACACTATCCCAGTCTCAAGCCTCCAACTCGGTACCACCCTCCTGACCTTTCCATCACCTTTCCCGTCTATCCGCTCCACCCTCCTTTCCTATCTATCACCTCCTCCCCCACCTCCATCTACCTATCACTATCCCAGCTTCCCTCTCCCCAGCCCCACTCCCCTCTCACATATCTCTCAGCCCTCCAGCCCACAAGCCTCATTCCTGATGAAGGACTTATGCCCGAAACATTGATTCTCCTGCTCCTCAGATGCTGCCTGACCTGCTGTGATTTTCCAGCACCACACTCTCAACATTGTGAAACAGAATGGTTTACACCTCATATGTGAAGGATTTTCATGACAGAAACAGCTCTGTTAATAATTCAAGTCAGAGTAATAATTGAAGTCTGCTTCTAGTTTGTATGGGCATGTTTTTCATAAACCCAACAGCGCTGTTTGTCCCTATGCTGCATTTTTGAGGAAAGGTTTGCATGTTTCCCCATCTGAAGGCAGGGACCAGAGCAGCCTTACTGACTCCCAACAGGAGGAAAAAAAGGTTTTCACTCCCAAACTCATTCCATGGAAAATTAAAGCCACAATAAATCTTTGAACAAGCTCAGTCCTTACAGGAGATGCCAAAACCATGTGCCTTCAAAGCTTTCTGCATTTCTCAAGTGCTAATGTGGCTGTTCTTCAGCGGCTGCTTAATTCATGTTTATTAGAGAAAGCAAAAATAATGACTTACTGGTTTTAATGATTTCTGTGGTTTGAACAAATAGTGATCAATAATTGAGTTCTGTGGGGTTTTTTTCACCCTATTTTTCAAATGTTGCAATAGTGATTTAACCTATAGCAGGATCAGTCCTGTTTATTGGTGTTTGCATAGGTGTCCCTAATTTGAAAGTGGATAAATCCAGCCATAATTTAGCAGAGAGTTGCTCGGGGAGAAGCAAATCAATAAAGATTTGATAGTGATCCCTGCTACCAATAAAAATTCTTTAATATGACCACATCAACTACATTGTGACATGACTACATCAAGGCAATGTAATTTTACATGTTGGAATTTTTTTCTGTAAGTAAATGACACTTGAAAATTGTTGAGCATAGTTAATTAACATATTCGACTGTAGGATAGAGAGATTATGCTTTGTAGTTCTTAATAGCACGCTCAGGCATGTTAGATTATCTTGGCGCGGCAAGTAAAGGAAAATTGGATGTTCAGTCTTGCTTTTTCAACTTCCCTTGAATGCTAATGGAACATTGCTATGTCTAGTTGGGCATACTGTTTGATGTTCCATCACATGACTTTCTGTCTCAAACTGGTTAAATTGTGCCAGATTTTCCAGCGAATGACAATTACGTGCAGATTGCTAGTCTACTTTTTGTTTTAAATGAAACTGAAGAGTTCCACTCCTTCAGAAATGCAGAGCCATACTTTCTTTCTGACAGCCACCTTGTAGTGAAGGGCAGTTGGGAAGGCAAACAATTCCCATGTTTTCACATCAGTCAGTTGCCATGCTCTGGACCAAAAGGTGCAACACCACAGACAGCAACCTTGACAGCCCCCACGAAAGACTCAGCACAAAAGGCAAGTGTGAGGGCGAGGTATCAGGAGGATTGTGTGCCAGGTACGTAGGAAGCAGGGTGCCAGGTTAATAGGAGATACAGAGCCAGGTGGATAGGGATAAGCTGGCAGATGAATGGGTAAGCTTTCAGGTATCGAGCCATATGGGCATAGTGCCAGGTAAGTAAGGCACCAGATAACAAAGGGGACCAGTTAAATAATGGAGTGAAGATGAGACATCAGGGTGAATAGGAGATAACAGGTCTGGCAGGGGCAGGCTGTCATGTCCAGCGACAGATGAGGTGTCCTGGGTCCAGTGGGGCATTGGACCTGCAGGGGCGTGGATCTGATGGTAGGGTTAATGGGTTGGTGGGTAGAGAGATGCGCTGGATATTGGGGGTGAGGGGCAAAGGAGGTGCTGTGGATGGGGTTGTTGTGTCCCAGGATTTGGGGGTGGTGGTGAATGGCATATCTCTAGAGAGGGGTATATAATGTCTGGTAGCTGGGGGTGTTTGGGTCCAAGAGGTGTGTGTCTGACCAGGATCTGGGTGAGGTGTAGTTGGGAGTGGGGGTGGCATATTGGAGATCAATTCAGTTCAAATGTTACTTAACTATTTACTTAACTGCAGCAGGGCCCTCCAAATTCAATGATTTAAGTGGATATTTTCAGAGTTCCAAGTGCAGGGAAATTGCTCAGTTGAATCTTCTATTCGCCGTGTAATTCCCTCAGAGGCCGCAATGTAGGGGATTCCACACAGATCCAATATCCGACTCCCATCCATGCTGCAGACATTATTGTCTGGCTGTCAGAAAATCTGGACCGACTGAATGTCTGTCACACAATTGCAGATCTAAATGCACCCTCTGATATCATCCTGAAACATTAACGTTTGTTCCCGGTTGAATTTACTTGGTCTGTTTACTCCCTTTCTGAGGATGCTGAGTCTTTGCTGCTACTTTTCTTTGCAGCTTGATTTTACACCTAAAGATAGGGATGTGTTAGGCAAAAGCCCAACATCATAATCTTAGTCCTTTGTTTGGCCTCTTTGTTTAGTGAGACAAGTTATTCCATTTGATTTTTCCAATGTAAAGCTAAAGCTTCCACATGAGTGGAAGTGTTATTTTATAGAATCGCAATAAGGCTAATTTTCTGTTTTCAGTCATTAAATTGTGAACTTCTGATCAGTTCAAAGTTGAATGAGAATGGTAACTAGTGAGAGAATGCTAAGGGGAAACTAATGGGTTTCCCTTCCTTCACTGAATGAACACACAGAGCTACATTTCCAAGGCTTTGTGTCACCCATGAGCCATTATACTCAATCAGCTGTGTAACGACTATGTCTTTAATTTTCTGTATTTTTAATTGTGGACTTAAATTGGAAAATAAATGTTTTAAAAACCAAAGATTGATAAATTATTACTGCACTTTTGAAGGCAAGCATCCCATCACTCATTATAACTGTCATTTTCCATAGTTACTTGTTTAAGCTATAGTTGAAGTGTAATTTGCAGATGAGCTGGAGCCGAGGGTAATGTACAAATAGCGACTCAGCTAGCAACAAGTAGCTGATTGGTCTGTAAACTGGTGACTGTGAACAAGATATTGAGAAGCTTTCAGGTCACCACCAGCTCTCTCTGTTCTCTGCAGCGAAAGCTATGTTAAGCCTGAAGAAAACCATTATGTCTTCTCTTCAACAGTTGATGCAAGCAGGGACTTTTAAGGAGTAAGTCGGAGACCTTTTGAAATTGTCAATCAACCACTTTTGTCTCTTGCAAATCAGTGAATGCATCTAGAGAAGGAAGACTGGAAAACAGCATTCCAGTCAGTATAAGAACCATGTTTATGGGTGGCATGGTGGCACAGAGACCCGGGTTCAATTCCCACCTCACTCGACTCTCTGAGTGGAGTTTGCACATTCTCCCTGTGTCTGCGTGAGTTTCCTCTGGTTTCCTCCCACAATCCAAAAACGTGCAGGTTAGATGAATTGGCCATGCTAAATTGCCCGTAGTGTTAGGTGAAGGGGTAAATGTAGGAGAATGGGTTTGGGTGGGTTACGCTTCAGTGGGTCAGTGTGGAATTGTTGGGCCAAGGGGCCTATTTCCACACTATAAATAATCTAATTTTTACATGTGAAGTCAAGTTTCAGCAAAGATTATGCAAACATAGATCACTGAAGCACTTTTGTAGTTTTTCTCTAATCATAATACTCGAGATTTTTTCATGTGTGTATAAGTAATGGCGAATGTATAAGGGGGTTAGAGGTTTAACGAGTAGTGTTATGTACTGATGGTTCATAATTGTTTACCTGTGCCTGGAGTCTAATTACTTGTAATAGATAGTAATTCTTGTTAAGTACAGAGACTTGGCCAGTTCTTTCTGTTATCCTGGGTCCAAGCAATCAATTAATTGGGGAATTTTGTGTACTTCTTTGAAATCTTTGACTTTTGTCGCGACTCTTGGAATAACTTGATGTCCAGTCCATTACCTCAGTAAGGCTGGACAATTATAGTGTCACAGAAATGTACAGCATGGAAACAGACCCTTCAGTCAAAGTCATCCATGCCAACCATCTATCCCAACCCAATCTAGTCCTACCTGTCAGCACCCGGCCCCTATCCCTCAAAGCCCTTCCATTTCATATACCCACCCGGATGCCTTTTAAGTGTTGCAATTGTACGAGCCTCCACCAGTTCCTCTGGCAGCCCATTCAACACACGCACCAACCTCTGTGTAAAAAGGTTGCCCCTTATGTCTCTGGACTCCCCGACCCCAGGGAAAAGACCTTGTCTATTTACCCTATTCAAGCCCTTCATGATTTTATAAAGTGGCTGAGGTCATCCCTCAGCCTCTGACGCTCCAGGGAAAACAGCCCCAGCCTATTCAACCTCTTCCTATAGCTCAAATCCTCCAAACCTGGCACTATCCTTGTAGATCTTTTCTGAACCCTTTCAAGTTTCACAACATCCTTCCAATAGGAAGGAGACCAGAATTGCACACAATATTCCAAAAGCGGCCTAACCAATGCCCTGTACTGCTGCAACATGACCTCCCAACTCCTGTACTCAATACTCTGACCAATAAAGGAAAGCATATCAAACGTCTTCTTCACTATCCTATCTACCTGCGACTCTACTTGTTTATCTAAATGTTGCAGGATGCATTTTTTTGACTATTCACACCAATGGATGGAACACTTCTGGCAATGTACCTTTGAAAGTAGGCTAGGCCTGCATGTGAGGTTCCATCAATGGCATGAAAATATGGCTCAAAGATCCATAAAAGCCCAAATTTCCATAATGTGGAAAACTCATGTGGAGTATGATTAGTAACCTAGCCAGCCAGTCTTATGGAAAAGTTTTTGTTTAGTTTCCATGCCTCTGTATATTCATATTATTGGATGCAGTTTATACACAACTGGGAAAAAGATACAGCTGTTACAATTTAGGCATGAAATATAGTACCTTCTCCCACATCCTCCATTCCTCATTTCTCATTGGCTCATTTCCCAATTTGTGATCTACAACCTCATCGATCCCCTTTGTTTATCTGGTTGACTTTTTGTATTATCATAAAAGCAGCAATGAAAATGTCAAATTCTACAGAGCAGTTCAAAATAGTGAGCACACATCAGATTGTAGAATTCGGTTAACGAGGGTTCAGTTCTGAGTTCCACTTGGTTACTGGCCAATGTTTCACATCTGATTTTGGACATGTTGGAATAGGTTTTAAAAAAAATTAAGAATATTCCTGTGATTCTGTTGGGCTCTCACATAGTATGGCTCCAAGCCTGAGATGAAATCAGCACCATTTCTGAATGATGTTCTTCATGTTTTCTACATAACGTTGTCAATATGATCAAGCAGTGATAACATAACTCCGTAGATGCTGCAACAGGACATTGACAGTCTGGCTCATCTTCAACTCCCCAACATACTCTCATCATTTTATTGTATTAATAAGCAATTAATTGTATTTTATCATGTAGAAAGTATATAACTGAGCATTATTGTCATACAACAAGTAAAACAAATTCCCTGGTCAACTTTTACAGTGTCTTGGTAGTTTTAGTTATTGTTCTGCTATGATAGCAAATTACATAGACCAGGACATTTCTGGATTTAATCCTTACTAAATGATGAGTTCATGACCTGAAATGCTTGAGTTGTGTACATAAAATAATTGGTCCAAATAGTGAAAGGAGGAAATCAGCCAGGGTTCCTGCTGCTGCTGCCCACCTAACGCAGATATCCCAAATTTAATAGAAACAGAAAACACCAAAGGTAGTGACTGAGACAGCAGTGGCTGGGGCAGCAGGCATGGTGCTACCTTGAGAAAGAAGAGAATGTGCCTCCTCTATAGTGTCAGCAGTGCTCCAGGAGAGCTGGAAAAGCTGCCAATAGCAGCTCCTGTGAGCTGTGCTGATTAGATTACTTACAGTGTGGAAACAGGCCCTTCGGCCCAACACGTCCACACCGACCTGCCGAAGCGCAACCCACCCATGCCCCTACATTTACCCCTTACCAAACACTACGGGCAATTTAGCATGGCCAATTCACCTGACCTGCACATTTTTGGACTGTGGGAGGAAACCGGAGCACCCGGAGGAAACCCACGCAGACACGGGGAGAACGTGCAAACTCCACACAGTCAGTCGCCTGAGGCGGGAATTGAACCCAGGTCTCAGGCGCTGTGAGGCAGCAGTGCTAACCACTGTGCCACCATGCCACTGACTTAGTTAACAACTTGCTCCGCTGTTGGTGCAATTTGTTCAATTGGCCAGTAAAAGGATTCCAACACTGGTTGAGTTCAACTATTCCATATCAAGGCTCAATAGCAAGCAACTCAGAATACCTACAAGTTGCTGATGTAATCAGTCTGCTGCTATAGTGTTCACATCTTCACTGCTGAGCTCCTTCTTGTTATTTCCTGTGTCATCTATATGCACCGCCGTTGTACACTAGACCTGGGTGTATCTTCATTAGACCCATCTCACTTACTCTCTGACCTACGCGTGGAGCCTGTGTCTATACTGGTTATTGCCAGGATAATAATGCTTCTCCTTCAATAAAGTTGTCCTCATCTTTCTCTGCTCACCAGAGCCAAATGCATATCAGAACCTGAATTGGAATAAAGAAACTGATTGTCTTGAGGTAAACACAGACAAAGGTGCTACAAGTCATTACATTTGATCATATAAATCACTAAAACCATGCATTTTCCAGATATGTACTATATTTTTAAGATATGGTTTTCTAGTTTGAACATGTTTATGCACACAACAAATGTACTTTAACTGTGTGATCACATCTGGAGGACAATTGGATGCATACTTTCATTGGAAGCCAAACCCACTTACCCTGTTTCATGTAACCAATTTTGTTGTATGAATGGTTTTCAAGAAACAGAATTTTACTTCAGCTGTTGCTTTTATCAAACGTACTGAGACAGCTGCCTTCATGCTGATAGTAATGTGACTAATTTCCACCCTGAACTGCTGTTCCTCGTAAATCAAGTCCGGGAAGCAAAACAGTTACAGGCTGATCACATTAATCTCAAGGGTTTACAGAGTAACAGAAGTGGAAAGCTGTTTGACATGGAATATGGCACTGTTTGATTTATCATGGCACTGCAGAGTTAGCAACAAGAGACTAAAACAATCCAAAGCTCTATATATGTTCACATTATGAGATGGACAACATCAACGGACAGACAAACTGATAATTGACAGACTGAGAAGAAAGATTTGCATGTCGACATACAGGCAACACTCTTGGGGCTAGATTTTCTGGTGACAGCTGGATCCCAATGCCAGGCCCATATGAGGGCCCTGACCCCACCAATTGTGCCAACCACTGCAACTTCCCTGGATGCTGCAGGTCCCATCAGAGGGTCAGCAGTATTGGCAGGCTTGGCAAGATTGGTTTGCAGCATGAGTCTCTCTCAAGCTGTCTGCACTGACACGATATTACTTCCAGAGGTGTGAAGCCTGAAGAGCCAGTGTAATGGAGAGAAAACACTTTGCAGGCCTGTTCATTGGCACAGCTGTAGACTATCGGCTCCTGTGGTCCTGTCATTAGGGTCTGAAGCTAGCAGCTTCAATTGCCCCTGACCTACCTTTGGAGCTGATAGCTTCAGCTGTGTTGACAAGTCCTTTGCAAAAAGCATCCCGAAGCAGCACTCCACTATTTCATCAGCCCTCCAACACCATCAACTTCACCTCCAAAACCTCAGTGCCTGGGACCAGGAACCTATAGCCTCAGTGTCTGCATCTTGCTTGTTGGTAACCTTAAGACAGGAACTGCACATTCAAACTGCTTAATTTACAACTATGTTGCAAGGCAGAAAATTTCTACAATTTGGAGGCATTTTAAAGTCTGCGGAAAGAGAAGTCAGGAAGGACAACGGAATCAATGGAGCAGAAAACTCAAAAAAGGATTATTCCATAAGGTCAAGTGAAATAGGGATTGATAGGAAGGGTGAGGGGAGTAACAAATTAAAAATATATATGAATGCACGAAGCATTAGAAATAAGGTGGATGAGCTTGAGGCTCATTTGGAAATTGGCAGTTACGATGTTGTGGGGATAACTAAGACGTGGCTTCAAGTGGATACGGCCTGGGAAATGAATATTCAAGGCTATACGTGCTATTGTAAGGACAGACTGACTGGCAGAGGGGATGGGGTGGCCCTGTTGGTAAGGAATGATATTCAGTCCCTTGTGTGGGGGACCTAGAATCAGGGGATGTAGAGTCAGTATGGATAGAGCTGAGAAATTCTAAGGGTAGAAAGACCCTAATGGGAGTTATCTACAGGTCCCCCCAAACAGTAGCCTGGATGCAGTGTGTACGTTGAATAAGAAGCTGAAATTGGCCTGTCGCAAAGATATTACTACAGTTGTTATGGGGGATTTCAACATGAGGGTAGACAGGGAAAATCAGGATGGTACTGGACCTCAAGAAAGGGACTTTGTGGAGTGCCTCCGAGATGGATTCTTAGAACAGCTTGTGCTACAGCATACCAGGGAGAAAGCAATTCTGGATCTGGTGTTGTGCAAAGAACCGGATTTGATCAGGGACCTCAAAGTAGAGGAGCCATTGGGAGGTAGTGACTACAATACAATAAACTTTAATCTACAGTTTGAAAGGGAGAGGGTAGAATCAGAAGTGACAATATTTCAGTTGAATAAGGGGAACTATGGAGCTATAAGGGAGGAGCTGGCCAAAGTTCAATGGTGCAATCCCTAGCAGGGATGGCAGTGGAACAACAATGGCAGGTATTTCTGGGTATAATGCAGAAGGTACAGGATCAGTTCATTCCAAAAAGGAAGAAAGATCCTAAGGGGAGGCAGGGGTGGCCATGGCTGACGAGGGAAGTTAACGACCATAAAAAGACAAAAGGGAAAAAGTACAACATAGCAAAGGTGAGTGGGAAATCAGAGGATTGGGAAGCTTTTAAAGAACAACAGAGGATAACTAAAAAGGAAATACACAAATAAAAAACAAGGTACGAAGGTAAACTGGCCAAAAATATAAAGGAGGATAGTAAAGGCTTTTTTAGGTATGTGAAAAAAAAAATGGTTAAGACTAAAATTGGGCCCGTGAAGACAGAAACGGGTGAATTTATTACGGGGAACAAAGAAATGGCAGGAGAGTTGAATTGGTACTTTAGATCTGGCTTCACTGGGGAAGAAACGAGCAATCTCGCAGATGTAATAGTGGCTGATGGACCTGAACTGAAGGGAAGTTTTATTAGGCAGGAAATGGTGTTGGAGAGACTGTTAGGTCTGAAGGCTGATAAGTCCCCGGGACCTGATGGTCTGCATCCCAGGGTACTGAAGGAGGTGGCTCTAGAAATCGTGGATGCATTGGTGATCATTTCCCAATGTTCTATAGATTCAGGATCAGTTCCTGAGGATTGGAAGGTGGCTAATGTTGTCCCACTTTTTAAGAAAGGAGGGAGAGAGAAAACAGAGAATTATAGACCAGTTAGTCTGACCTCAGTGGTGGGAAAAATGCTGGAGTCAATTATAAAGGATGAAATTACGACACATCTGGAGAGCAGTAACAGGATAGGTCAGAGTCAGCATGGATTTATGAAGGGGAAATCATGCTTGACTAATCTTCTGGAATGTTTTGAGGATGTAACTCTTAAGATTGACAAGGGAGATCCAGTGGATGTAGTATACCTGGACTTTCAGACAGCCTTTGATAAAGTCCCACACAGGTGGTTAGTGAGCAAACCTAGGGCACATGGTATTGGGGGCAAAATACTGACATGGATTGAAAATTGGTTGGCTGACAGGAAACAAAGAGTAGTGATAAACATCTCCTTTTCGGAATGGCAGGCGGTGACCAGTGGTGTGCCGCAGAGATCAGTGCTAGTACCGCAGCTTTTTACAATGTACATTAATGATATAGATGAAGGTATTAAAAGTAATATTAGAAATTTGCTGATGACACAAAGCTGGGTGGCAGGGTGAAGTGTGAGGAGGATGTTAGGAGAATACAGGGTGACCTGGACAGGCTAGGTGAGTGGACGGATACATGGCAGATGCAGTTTAATGTGGATAAATGTGTGGTTATCCACTTTGGTGGCAAGAACAGGAAGGCAGATTACTACCTAAATGGAATCAAGTTAGGTAAAGGGGCAGTCCAACGAGATCTAGGTGTTCTTGTACATCAGTCAATGAAAGCAAGCATGCAGGTACAGCAGGCAGTGAAGAAAGCTAATAGCATGCTGGCCTTCATGACAAGAGGAATTGAGTATAGAAGCAAAGAGGTCCTTCTGCAGCTTTACAGGGACCTGGTGAGACCACACCTGGAATATTGTTCACAGTTTTGGTCTCCAAATTTGAGGAAAGACATTCTGGCTATTGAGGGAGTGTAGCGTAGGTTCACGAGGTCAATTCCTGGAATGGCGGGACTATCTTACGCTGAAAGATTGGAGCAACTGGGCTTGTATATGCTTGAGGTTAGAAGGCTGAGAGGGGATCTGATTGAGATGTATAAGATTATTAAACATGATTTGGAGATGCCGGTGTTGGACTGGGGTGTACAAAGTTAAAAATCACACAACACCAGGTTATAGTCCAACAGGTTTAATTGGAAGCACATTAGTTTTCGGAGCGATGCTCCTTCCTATCACTATCACTTGATGAAGGAGCGTCGCTCCGAAAGCTAGTGTGCTTCTAATTAAACCTGTTGGACTATAACCTGGTGTTGTGTGATTTTTAACTAAGATTATTAAAGGATTGGACACTCTCGAGGCAGGAAGCATTTTTCCGCTGATGGGTCAGTCCCAAACCAGAGGACACAGTTTAAAAATAAGGGGTAGGCCACTTAGAACAGAGTTGAGGAGAAACGTCTTCACCCAGAGAATAGTGGGTGTGTGGAATGCTCTGCCCCAGAGGGCTGTGGAGGCCAATTCTCTGGATAGTTTCAAGAAAGAGTTGGATAGAGCTCTTAAGGATAGTGGAATCAAGGGTTATGGGGATAAGGCAGGAACAGGATACTAATTGAGGATGATCAGCCATGATCATAATGAATGGTGGTATTGACTCGAAGGGCAGAATGGCCTACTCCTGCACCTATTGTCTATTGTCTATTGTCTATTGAAAATGAGGTTCCTTTCACAGACACTAACTGTGTTTTCATTCATTTGTAGTGCAAACTGTACAGTCAAGAGAGTGGTGTTTTATACATTTCTTAAAGATATGCACAGAGTAACCAATTCAGATAAAAGGAATAAAAATCTGGAAGATGATAATCAGGCAGGTAAACATTATCGATGACATACCCTCAGAACAATGTTAAACCCCTAGACTGGGTGGTCCCTGACTGGTACAAGCAAGTATTGGTCCTTCTACAAGAAGGCAAACACATAGACCACCTTCATGGACAACTGAACACAGGATTTTAAATAAAATCTTTCATTTCACTGTGGAATTCCTGAAACTTAGAACTCATCTGTACCCATTGGGATAAAAAGAGCCATTTTTCTTAATTGTATTTAGGCACAGATTTAGTCAACCTTTCCCACTAACTCGCTTCATCACTGGTGGCAATACAATGGACTCAGAGCTCTGAAGCTCCCTCTCTAAACTTCTGCCTCTTAATGACCCTCTTTAAAACCCAACTCTTCCTCCAGCCTAACAATCATGCCTTTTAATACCTTCTTTGATTTGCTACCTATTTTCATCTGCCTGGGTTTCTCTAATGTCTCGAGACATTTTTCTACATAAAAGTTAATGAGCATTGTAGTTGTCACTTTAGGCTTCTGGGATTGTCTTCTTCTGTAACAATGGAAGAATAGTATGGTAGATTAATTCTTGTGTATAAATATACACAATGTTTGTCCCATGTTGATACATCGGATGGACAGTGTTTGGAATGGATTCCTTTTACAAAGAGCTAGATAAAAATCTATTTGCGACACAGTTAGGAGCACAGCAACCTAAGAGAATCAAATTATTTCCATAGCTCATTAGAGTCATAGAGATGTACAGCATGGAAATAGACCTTTCAATCCAACTCATTCATGCCGACCAGATATCCTAGCCTAATCTAGTCCCATTTGCCAGCACTTGGCCCATATCCCTCCAAACCCTTCTTATGCATATACCTATTTTCAATGTTTTAATTGTACCAACCTCCACCACTTCCTCTGGCAACTCATTCCATTCACACACTATTCTCTGCATGAAAAGGTTGCCACTTAGATCTCTTTTAAATCTTTCCCCTCTTAACTTAAATCCATGCCCTCTAGTGACTCCCTTAACCTGGGGCAAAGACTTTGTCTATTTACCCTATCCATGCCCCTCATGATTTTATAAACCTCTATAAGGTCACCCCTCAGCCCCAGGGAAAATAGTCCCAATTTATTCAGCTTCTTCCTATAGCTCAAACCCTCTAATCCTGGTAACATTCTTAGCAATCTTTTCAGAACCCCTTCAAGTTCAACAACACCTTCCTATAGCAGGGAGACCATTAAAGGAATAGGTAAAAAATCAAATAACACCAGATTATAATCCAAAAGGTTATTTGAAATTGCAAGCTTTCAGAGTTCAGCTCCTTCCTCAGGAAGCCTGTTGAACGATAACCTGATTTTATTTCATTTTTGACTTTGTTCACCAGAGTCTAACTCCAGTATCACCGCATTAAAGGAAACATTTTTGAACACTGCAGGTCAAGAATAATGGACTTGCAAGGATGGATATACATTCTGCAGAGTTGCTCGATTTCCCTGGCGAATTGGCACAAGCACTAGTTTCTACATCCTTGACAAAGGAGAGAACTTACCATGCTCACTGCCTGTTCATCACTTGAAGTCCTGCTAAAAATGGATTTACATCAGCTGCCCCAATTTTCATGGGGGATTGTTTTAACTGAGATTATTGCCGATCAGATGGTATTTGTCGTCTGCAGAATCCATCGGATCAGCAGTAGAAGGCAGGGAATATGCCAGGACTCACTCCCTCTCAGCATTTGTGTGTAGCCAGTAGGGAAGGGCTGCTTCTTCCCACTATTTCTGACAGGAGAAATTGAGGACTGCAGATGCTGGAGATCAGAGTTGAAAAATGTGTTGCTGGAAAAGCGCAGCAGGTCAGGCAGCATCCAAGGAGCAGGAGATCGACGTTTTGGGCATAAGCCCTTCTGACACTCTACCACCTCATTTGGTGTGATTATAGCCAAAGAAATCAATTGCATATAAGCTTTGTTTAGCCATTATTCTGTGTACCTTTACATTAATCAGAAAAGGAGGAAGCAAAAGTTTGTTTCATATGTCACATCCTCATACTTCCCTGACATCTAACCAAGTACATCATATGCAGTGAGTTAATTTGAATTGTTGCTATGTGAGTAAATCTACCAGCCGTACACAGACATAGGAAGAAAGCAAGTAACTGCGGATCTTGGAAATCTGAAACATAACAGAAATTACAGGAGAAACTCCTCAGGTCTGGTAGCATCTATGGAGAGAAGGCAGAGTTAACATTTTGAAAACAGTGACCCTTCTTCAGAATCAAACTGAGTCACATGCAGACAGTTGATTCTGCAAACAACAATGAAGGGATTTAACAATCAACTGTTTTTCTCTACCTTGGCATTTGTTGCAAGAGAATTTCTTATTAGGACAGCAGCAAAAACCAGACACTCAGTCATACATTGAAAATTCTGAAATAGGGTTCAAACTCACATCTATCTTTCACCCCATGAGCTAAGCTGAATGAAGATCATTTGCTCTGTGAGATTAGTTGGCAAGTCATTTTGCACTTGTAAAATATGTTCATCAGACATGAATATTCCTAGAGAGTCCTATCACTGGGTATGGCACAGTGGCTCAGTGGTTGGGGGCTACACGGTGGCACTGCTGCCCTACTGCACCATAGACCTGGGTTCAATTTCCATCCTCAGGCAACTGTCTGTGTGGACTTTTCATATTCTCCCCACATCTGCATGGGTTTCCTCCAGATGCTCTGGTTTTTTCCCACATCCAAAAGATGTGCAGATTAGGTGGATTGGCCATGCTAAATTGCCCATAGTGTCCAAGGATATATAGGCTTGGTGCATTAGCCATGGGAGATGCAGGGTTACAGTGATGGGGTGGGATGCTCTTTGAAGAATCGTGTGGATTCAATGGGCCAAATAGCCTGCCTCCACACCGTAGGGATTCTATGATTCTGTTTGTTTTAATCTTAGATTTGTCATATTTATTTTTGGAAGAAATGTACTGTAGAGATTCTATGACTCGATGAAATCTCAGAGGCGTCAAGGAGCAAAATGTCACATGTCTTCTTGCTATATTGGCAAAGTCTGCTTGTCCCATTAATACTAGTCCTGAGATTAACATATGGCCATCATGTGTTCAGTTCTCCAAATAATTGTAAACCGCGATGTGGCAATGTTTAATTGGATCCACCCATCGTTTAATGGATTTTATTGCTCTTTTCCATAAGCTCCAAAATATAGTTTTTGATATTGTGAATCTTTTAAAGATTGTGATGATGATGATTTGAAAAAGCTGGGGACAATGCCTGAGGGCCTTGGGCTGGCTTAGATTGCTATCTTTCACATCTCAGGGTTTGGGTTATAATGCAGTCTGCACTTATCCTCTATACAGATGTTTCTAAAATTGTGGTGATTCTCAAAATTGTCCCTGGCTTCCATATTCACCGCTTAATTTTGAGCCAAACAGAATGTGACCAACACCACACGATGGGGATAAAACAGTAGCTTTGCATGTGTTCTGGTAAAAATAACATTATTTTTTAATATTAGAAGTATAGAGCAGAAAACATCAATGTCTTTATACTGTATGTTGTACATTCTTTTCTTGTGCATTTTACAACTTGGCATTTGGCCTGTACTTAAAAGTAAAGGTAATGTTGGCATCCTTAAGAGAGGAACTATATGTTCAAACTGCTTAATTGACAAATTTGTGGGAAGGCACAACATTTCTATGATTCCTAGGCATTTTAAAACCTGTAGAAAACAATATCCATTTCACAGACACTATTCATTCTTTTGTAGTACAAACTGTACAGTTCAGAGAATAGGTGTTTTATAATTGTTTTCAAACCATGCACACGGTCACTGTGATAACTCCTCCAAGACCCATAGGGAATCACTAATTAATGTATCTCTTGGAGCTCATTGAGTATGAGTTCCCTTGGTAACAGGCAATGGCCTGCCATTACAAATTCATCATCTGAGCCCTTTATAAGGCAGAGTGAGTACCCTCTTTTTGGAAAGCATATCAAACACCTTCTTTACTAACCAATCTACCTGTGATTCTATTTTCAAGGAGCTATGCACCTGCAGTCCAAGGTGTTTTTGTTCAGCAACACTCCCTAGGACCTTGCCATTAAGTGTATAAGTCCTGCTCTGATTTAATTTCCCAAAATGCAACACCTCGTATTTACTTAAATTAAACTCCAGCTGCTACTCAGCCCATTGGCCCATCAGATCAGGTTCCCATTGTCATCTGAGATAACCTTCTTCACTGTCCACTACACCTTCAATTTTGGCATCATCTGCAAACTTACTAACTATACCTCTTAAACTCACATCCAAACCATTTATATAAATGACAAAAAGTAGTGAACCCAGCAACGATCCTTGTGGCACTCCATATGTCACTGGCTCCAGTTTGAAAAGCAACCTTCCTCCACCACCACCTTCTGTCTTCCATCTTTGAGCCAGTTCTGTATCCAAATGGCTAGTTCTCCCTGTATTTCATGAGATCTAACCTTGCTAACCAGTCTCCCATGAGGAACCTTGTCGAACCCTTTACTAAAGTCCATATAGATCACGTTTACCGCTCTGCTCTCATCAATTCTCTTTGTTACTTCTTTAAAAAAACTCTATCAAGTTTGTGAGACATGATTTCTCACACGCAAAGCCATGTTGACTATCCCTAATCAGTCCTTGCCTTTCCAAATACGTGTAAATCCTGTCCCTCAGGATTCCTTCAACAACTTGCCCACCACCGTCAGGCTCACCGGTCTATAGTTCCCTCGCTTGTCCTTACCACCTTTTTAAAATAGTGGTAGCATGTTAGCCAAACTCCAGTCTTCCGGCACCTCACCTGTGACTATCGATGATACAAATTTCTCAGCAAGGCGCCCAGCAATCACTTCCCTAGCTTCCCACAAAGTTCTAGGGTACATCTGATCAGGTCCTGGGAATTTATCCACCTTTTTTCATTTCAAGACATCCAGCACTTCCTCAGTAATATGGCCATTTTTCAAAACGTCACCATCTATTTCCCTACATTCTACATCTCCCATGTCTTTCTCCACAGTAAGCACAGATGGGTAGTATTCCGAACTCTGAACCAGGAGGCCCAGGTCTATATCTGCCTGCTCCAGAGGCGTGTAGTAACATCTTTGAACAGGTTGATTAGAAATAACTTGAAAGTAGACCTGTCCCTCCCAACTCCATTTTGATTTTTCCCTCTCCTTACCTCTCCCTCAGCTCTGATGGTCTGCATTGCACTTAATTAGCTTTAGACGTAAACTATTCAATTGGTAGCATGGCTGCTTTACTGGATGTAGTTCATAGAAGGGAAAAAAGTCATGGTGATTTAGTGATGGGTAAGAAAATGTTCTGTTTGAATACAACAAAAGAAGATAAAAATGGATTCAAGAACGCATTTGCAGAACAGTCTGTCCCAGACTGGGACGAGCCTATGTACTCTCTGAGTAGTGGCTCTATTTTGATGTCCAATGATAAATGATATTCCTTTTCAGTTGCGCTTCATGAGTTATTACAGTTTTATTCCCTCCAATCTATATATATAAGGATCAAAGTCTGGGAGATGATAATCAGGTAGGTGAACATTATCGATGACATAGCCTCCGAACAAAGGTAAACTCCTGGGCTACATGATCCACCATTGGTACAAACCTTAAGATGACAAGCACAGAGGGCACCTTCATGGACAACTGAACACGGGATTTGAAAAAAAAGACTTCTTCTTCGGATCACAGCTGATCTGATTACTCCACATTCCTGCCGACAAACAAAATATTTCTTCTTTTTTAGCAGTGTTAATTTCAGATCACCATATTATAAGTTTTTCTTAGGATTAGCAACACTAAGTATCATGCAGAGGGTAGGGTAGTGTACATAAGTCACATGTATAAAAATATTTTTATACTATTGGATTGCATCCAAATGGAGATTTATGGTTACCTCACTCTTTAGTGAATGATCTGTCATTTGAAGAACTAAGCCCATCATGAACACGGTTAAAACTGGAGAGTGATGCATAGAAAGCACAATTTTACAGTTAATTTCAAAAGCATTTTCAATGTGCCAAACGTTTGCATGAAGCCTTCAGAACTGACTGCTAAAGACAACCCTTAAGTAACTAAGGATGAATGGGTTTGAAATAAACCATGCAGAAGCCTCTGGACCCCTCAGGGTGAACCCTGCCCACAGCCTTTCTTCTACTCACTGCTTGGAACCAATTTTTCCTTTTAACTCCAAGAAGCTTTTTGATATGAAGCATCAAAAGTTGGACATGTGATCCTAAAGCCTTACAGTTTGAAATCCCACAGTAATCCCACAGGACAATTGAACCTGCTTGACCCCAGTAAGGGTTCTGCATTGTCAAGGCTGAATTGCAAATGAGGCTAACCTGTGAAACATTATATACAAAAAAGTTAATTGAATGGTCTTGAAGGGGGGCTTATTGTCTTGCCTGCATAAGTAGGGAACCCATAACAAAAGTAAAGGCATTTCACAGTAATTACCGCCAACTTTCTCACCATAATGTGTGAAACTAGACAGAATGGTTAATAAGAGTAATTAGGCTTTATCAGATTGAAGATAATAAGGCTTCAGCTAATAAAATCCTTTGAGCAGGCCATTTTTCCAGTCAGCACCTTGGAGCTTTCTATTGACAGTTACTAAAAAAGCCAGCAGGACAAAAGTTATCACACTGACTGAAAGCCACATCAGTACAAGTTTTACTGCTAATGAAATGTCTCAAAGTGAACAAGTGACCGTCCGTGACCCCATGATGAAATAAACTAAATATTCTTCTGTGCAACCGCAAAATTATTCCTAATTTTCCAGTAAGAATGCTTGATTAAGTATGACTGAAACTTCAAATTAAGTATTTTACACTGATGTAAACTCAAATGGTTACAGCTGCATAGATACATCAATATAAGGGGCAAGGTTCTTGTGGCACAGTGATAGCATTTCTTCTGAGTCATAGAGGTCTACAGCACAGGAAAAGGCCCTTTGGCCCGTCATGTCTATCCCAGAGTCTTCTGGGCCAGAAAGCCTGAGTTCAAGGCCCGCTACTCCCAACATTTCATAGCATTTTAAAAATGTATGTGTGTATGATAAAATGTTTGTGTTTTTATGTGTGTGTATATATTATATAGGGAGAGAGAGAGAGAGAGAGAGAGAGATCTTCTCATATTGTTTGTGTACACTTTTACAAATCAATGCTCAAACTATTCTCTCCATAACCAACAGTATTAAATAAATGAAAAAAAAGTTCTGATCATTTTGATCAGTTTGATCACATTGAAAATAAGAAAAAAAAAGTGAAAGAACCACGTAAGTGATGAGGAGAGATTATTATGCAGTCATTTGTAAAAATCTTGAATGCAGTGACTGAAAAGCTGACAAAAGTAGACTTAGTAGACTTAGTTGAGACACATGCCTCAAGAGAAAAACAATTTGCAGGACCACGTGAGAAAGAACAAGGGAATGGAATCAATTGGACAGTTCTTCTGAACAGCTAGCAGATGGGATGAACTGCCTGCTACTGTGTTGTCATTTGTGAGTTTGCACAATAACCACAATAACTATGAAAGCATTGTTGTAAAACTGATTCACTAATGCTCTTCAGGAAAGGAAGTTTGCTACCCCCAATCCTGCTGAGCTTGCCTATGTTCTAGTCCCACACTGGAGGCTGTTTTTAAAAGGATCAACATGATCCCTATCTTGTCCTCACTCAAACTTAGTGATGGATGGGTGAGGGGCTTTGAGAGGTCATGGAGTGAGGAGAGGAACCTGAGCTGGAAATGTACCTTTGGTGACCCATTAGGAAAGCTATTAGGTGATCATTTCATTTGGGTCTGTCCTGGCACAGTTTAAATTCTAGTGCTGGAAGAATGAGGCCCTTAAATGGACATTAACAGCTCATAAGGACCTCAAATAATTTGGGTTGGACTGTCTGACCCTACCAAAGTTACAGTGAGGGTATGGGTGGCTGGGCAAGCAGCAGATCAGCAGCCTGCTAGATTTTACAGAATAACTTGACCTTCAATCCTGCTGGAGGCTACGTATAATCTAACCGCATATTCCTGACTCTGAACACATTCAGAAATGGAATAGCAAGCTGCTCACTGGTGAACAATTGTGAGCATTTCCATGAGAATGCTCAGCAATACCTTATCAATGTAATGACAGCTTGTTAATAAACCTCACCTAAAACAGCATTGTCCCCACAGAGAAAAGTCACATCAGAATGTTTTCCTTCACTGTAGAGGTTTATAAGTGGGTTTTAAATAATTTGAAATACATAAACTAATATTGTATTATGTTAAACTTAGGTATCTACTGTAAGTAGTTACCTAAAGTTATGGTGGTATTGCTTAAAATCACAACTATAAGTGTAGAAACTAATATTAAATTTGTAGCTGGGTTCTATATGACCTTTCTTATGAGAAAAAGCAAATATCAAAACATTATGCCCTCTATCTTGAAATATTTTAATTTCTAAATTCTTACATTGGTAAATTGAATACATTTAAGAATAATGTAAGTTAAAAAATATAAGAGAAAAATGTAACTTGCAGAGATTGTTCACTTGACCAATTCTTGGGATAATGGAGTAATCGAAAGAGGAAATGTTGGACAGGTTGTACTGTATTAAGTGGAGTTTAGAAAAAAAGGTGTACTTTTGTCGAAACACATAAACCCTGAGGGGATTAACAGGGTGAATGCTAAAAGGATGTTTATTCTTGTGGGAGAGATTAGAATAAGGGGATGGTATTTAAAAATAAGGGGATTTGTTTCAAGTTGGAGATGAGGAGAATTTTGAAGAAGTTGGAGAAGAGGAGACCTCCCAGAGGTTATTAGGATGTGGAATTCTCTTCCTCAGAGAGCAAAAGATGCAGGTTCCTTGAATAATTTTAAGGCTGAATTAGATAGATTCTTGACTGACAAGAGAGGCAGAGAGTATAGGGAATACATAAGAAAGTAGACGAGACTGTAATCAGATCAGCCATGATATTGTAGAGATTCAAATGTACCACTGGGACATAATGGACATAACGATGATGACAATATTCCTCAATTGGTGCTAAAACTGGACTTTGCATCTGATTTTGACAATCCTGCCTGTACTTTTCATGTATTTTGACGTATCATATTTGATTAGTATCCTTAGAAAATGTTTCAATGTAAAGTCATCTATAGTTGCCTGGAAATATGCTGCAAATTGCAACATTCACCTCTCCAGATTATGTCTATGGGAACAACTTTATTTCACAGTCACGGATTTAGCATGCAGATGAAAATCAATGGTATAGGTCCTCCAGCTAATGCCCTTTGATTCAAATTCTGTTAATACATTTGCCACTTGACAAAAACTCTGACTGAGCCGAGGTACAAATAGCTAACTGGATTCACCACTTCAGGTCATGAAGTCTGCTTGGTTTTGTCATAACAACTCTGCTCTCTGCAGTCTCAACTGCCAAAGGATCTTTTTTCATTCTGACTGCTTGAATAAACATCTCCACATTCTCTCAAGACACAAAATGCATCAGCTTCTGGGTGTTAAAATGTCTTGACTGTATGTGACTTCTCTAGTGTGGCTCTGCATTGAATCAGTATTACAGACTGTGTCCAAATATTTATTCAGTGTAAAGAAAAAAATGGCTGTAATTGATTCCTGCCTCAAGGAGTGGTGCATCAAAGTGCACTCAAACAAGTAGCCATTGTGGTATGTTGACTAATCACGACAATCCTTTCAGCACACATAGATATCAAAGAAAATTGTGCAAACCAAAATTGAGACCACTAGCATGTGAATTTCCAGATTTCGTGCAGAGATTGTAACAAGTATATTATTAATAGGAGGATTTTTTATAGTCATAGATGAAAGTTGCTGAAAGGAAAGTTTAGAGCTGTGTCAAATACATATTCCTTCAGCAAGAGAAATTGTCATTAGGACTATTGCAGAGATAATAAAGCAGAGCTGTATTCAAGTCAATGAGCTGATGTATAAGCCATGACTGTTAACTTTAAAAGGATGTTCAAACTGAGCAACACAGACTTTGCTTTAACCATCTCTGCTTTTGATAGATTGAGATGTCTTTATGAATATCAATGAGTTCAAACAAGTGACACAGTGCTTATAGCAAACAAATACTTCAATTCCGCATAGCCAATAATGCATTCAAAAATAACATAAGTGGATCCATCCCTCCTGCAGTCTCACATGGGCAGCAAAGCCTCTGCTTGCCTTGATCCCAGTCTCCTCAAATCTCCCTGAGCCTTCTTTCTGATTTAACCTTTAAAATCTTTCCATTAAAACCTGATAAGCTTTCACTTCTCTTTGTTCTCACATTGGCTCAAAATCTGCACCTTTTTATGTTTTTTCTTAGTACATTTCCAAGACACGTTTTACAATGCTAAAGGCGCTTACATAAGTGAAAAGGTTGTCGACAACCACCTGATAAAGAAGCGGCGCTCCGAAAGCTAGTGCTTCCAATTAAACCTGGTGTTGTCATAGAGTCAAAGAGTCATAGAGATGTACAGCATGGAAACAGACCCTTCAGTCCAATCTGTCCATGCCGATCAGATATCCCAACCCAATCTAGTCCCACCTGCCAGCACCCAGCCCATATCCAAGACTTTGCCTATTTATCCTATCCATGCCCGTCATAATTTTGTAAAGCTCTATACGGTCACCCCCCAGCCTTCGATGCTCCAGAAAAAAACAGCCCCAGCCTGTTCAGCCTCTCCCTATAGCTCAAATGCTCCAACCCTGGCAACATCCTTGTAAATCTTTTGTGAGCCCTTTCAAGTTTTACAACATCTTTCCGATAGGAAGGACACCAGAATTGCATGCAATATTCCAAAAGTGGCCTAACCAATGTCCCGTATAGCCGCAACATGACCTCCCAACTCCTGTACTCAATACTCTGACCAATAAAGGAAAGCATAGCAAACTCCTTCTTCACTATCCTATCTACCTGCAACTCCATTTTCAAGGAGCTATGAATTTGCACTCCAAGGTCTCCTTGTTCAGCAACACTCCCTAGGACCTTACCATTAAGTGTATAAGTCCTGCTCAGATTTGCTTTCCCAAAATTCAGCACCTCACATTCATCTGAACTAAACTCCATCTGCCACTTCTCAGCCCATTGGCCCATCTGGTCAAGATCCTGTTGTAATCTGAGGTAACCCTCTTCGCTGTCCACTACACCTCCAATTTTGGTGTAATATGCAAACTTACTAACTTTATTTCTTATGCTCGCATCCAAATCATTTATGTAAGTGACAAAAAGTAGAGGACCCAGTGTTGTTTTTTTAACAATGATTCTAACATTGATAACCTCTTGATTTCACCAGTTGCCTCATTTTCTGCTCAATCTCATCTTTTTGTACTAATTATTTGGGTAGATAATTAGACTGCAGTACAAATACCTATATTTCTGAAGTAATTTAATATATAAGTTATTTCTAACAGACTGAAATAGATATGGAATTTGACTAAACTATAATTTAGTTTAAACTTCAGATATTTGGCAGTAATTTTAACCTAACCTGCTAAGTGGAAAACTGTAGGATTCGATCAGGCACCTGTTTTTCACCTCGTTTAAATGTATCTTCTACTAAAACTAAACCCAAATTGTAACCGTGGCAAAGGTTGAGTTATGAGGAAAGTCTTGAAAAACTGGAACTCTTTAGCTTTGAAAGGAGATACCCAAGAGGCCACCTTGTAAAAGTATAGAGGTTAATGCAGAACACTACTTCAAGGCAAACCAGAATACGACTACACACAGTTATAGATGAAAGCTGTTGAAAGGAAAGTTTAAGTACGTATTCCTTAAGCATGAGAAATAATCACGAAGACTTTTGTACAGGTATAACCATAGTTCTGTTCAAAAGTCAATAAGCTGACATATTAACCATGACTATTATTTTTAAAATAATTTTCAAACTGGACAACACAGGCTTTGCTTTAACCACCTCTGCCTTTGACAGATTGAAGGCCAGAATGAAGAGAAGCTTCAGATGGATTTTGGGGTTATTAATGTTCATAAGAGCCCTCAGTGTTGGAGGTAGTATATTGGCATGGTTATAGAATTGGCTTATGGGCAGGAAATAACAAGTGGGGATAAGGGGTTTTGCTTCAGGTTGGTGACCCATGACTGGTGGGGATCAGACGAAGGAAAGGAACATACTGTAGCCAATTTGCAAATGACACAAAAGTATGGGGAAATGCAGGTTGTGAGAGGAATCAAACAGTTTACAGAGAGATATTGATTGGTTAAGTAAGTGGCCAAAAACTCCCTCCAAAAATGTTGGGGGAACAAAATAACAATATTTGCGAGTTTTGAGAAGATTTGTAGCTCAGGTTGAGATTTTGGATGTAGGTTTGTTTGCTGAGCTGGAAGGTTCATTTTCAGACATTTTGTCTCCATACTAGGTAATATCCTCAGTGAGCCTCCAGACGAAATGCTGATGTTTCCTGCTTTCTATTTCTATGATTGGATTTCTTTGGGGTGGTGATGTCATTTCCTGTGGTGATGTCATTTCCTGTTCTTTTTCTCAAGGGATGGTAAATTGGGTCCAAGTGAATGCGTTTGTTGATAGAGTTCCGGTTGGAATGCCATGCTTCTAGGAATTCTTGTGCGGATCTCTGTTTAGCCTGTCCTAGGATGGATGTGTTGTCTCAGTTGAAGTGGTGTCCTTCCTCATCTGTATATAAGGATACTAGTGAGAGAGGGTCATGCCGTTTTGTGGCTAATTGATGTTCATGTATCCTAGTGGCTAGTTTTCTGCCTGTTTGTCCAATGTAGTGTTTGGTACAGTCCTTGCACGGTACTTTGTAAATGACATCAGATTTGCTTGTTGTCTGTACAGGGTCTTTCAAGTTCCTTAACTGTTGTTTTAGTGTGTTGGTGGGTTTGTGGGCTACCATGAAGGCAAGGGGTCTGAGGAGCCTGGCAGTCATTTCCGAGATGTCTTTGATATCAGGGAGAGTGGCTAGGGTTTCTGGATGTGTTTTATCTGTTTGTTTGGGTTTGTTGCTGGGAAATCTGCAGACTGTGTTCATTGGGTACCCGTTCTTTTTGAATACACTATATAGGTGACTTTCCTCTGCTCTGCGTAGTTCCTTTGTACTGCAATGTGTGGTGGCTCATTGGATTAATGTTCTGATGCAGCTTCGTTTGTGGGTGTTGGGATGATTGCTTCTGTAGTTTAATATTTGTTCCGTATTTGTTGTTTTCCTGTAGACGCTGGTTTGGAGTTCCCCATTGGCTGTTCACTCTACTGTGACATCTAGGAATGGCAGTTTGCTGTTGTTTTCCTCCTCTTTAGTGAATTTTATGCCAGTAAGGGTATTATTGATGGTCTTGAAGGTTTCCTCTAATTTGTTTCGTTTAGTGATGACAAAAGTGTTATCCACATAGCGGACCCAAAGTTTGGGTTGGATGGTTGGCAGAGCTATTTTTTCGAGTCTCTGCCTTACTGTATACCAAACATATAAATAGAAAGCAGGAATCATCAGTGCTTCGTCCGGAGGCTCGCTGAAGATGTTACCTCGTATGATGATGAAACGTCTGAAAATGAACCTTCCAGCTCAGCGAGCAAACCTACATCCAGAATAACAATATTATTTACATGGAATAAAACTGCAGAAAGCAGGGACTTGGAGGTAAATAAAAACTGAAAGAACTGCATCTGCTGTAAAACAGATACAAAAATCGATTCTGCTGATAAAGATCAACAGGTCTGGCAGCATCTGTGAAGAGCGTTTTGAGGAAGGGTCACTGGACCTGAAACATTCACTCTGTTTTCTCTTCATTCTGAAACATTCACCTGCTGAGCTTTTCCAGCAGTTTCTGTTTTTGTGTGGGACTTGGGGGTTCTTGTGTGAGAAACACAGAAAGCAAGTACACAGATTAGCCAGCAGGTAATTAGGAAGGCTAACAGAATGTTGGCCTTCATTTCAGGAGGATTGGAGCTTAAAAGTAGGGAAGTCTTACTGCAGCTCTACAAAGTACTGGTGGGACCATATCTGGAGTATTGCAAACAGTTTAGGTCATCTTATTTAAGGAAAGGTAGCATTTCATTGGAGACAGTTCAGAGAAGGTTCACTTGGATGATCTCTAGTATGGGGGGACTGTCTTATGAGAAAAGGTTAAACAAGTTAGCACTCATCTCACTGGGGTTTATAAGAATAGGAGGTGATATGTTTGAGAAACCTAACAGCCATGATTGGATGGTGAAGTAGACCCGATGGGCCAAATGGCCTAATTCTGCTCCTATATCTGATTCTCTTCTGATCTCATTGAAATTTCTATGATTCTTAAGGGCACTGACGTGCTAGGAGGATGTTTCTCTTCATGGGAGAGCCAAGGACCAGAGGCCATAGTCTCACAATAAAGGGGTTCTAATTTAAGACTGAGATGAGGAGGAGTCTCTTCTCACAGACTGTTGAGAGTCTTTGAAAGTATTTGCCACAGAGAGCGCTGGGGACAGAATCTGTGTGTATTTTTAAGGCTCAGTTTGATAGATTCTTGATCAGCAAGGGAATCAAATGTTGCAGGGACTTGTCATCACTGGACCCGAAATGTTAACGCTGCTTTCTTCCTTCAGCTGCTTCCCGCTGAGTTTTAAAAAAAACTATTTCTGTTTTTATTTCAGATCTCCATCATCTGCAATTTTTTGTTTTATTTTACTGTTAAACATTTGTACCACTAGCACCATACAATTTAATGTAAAGGTATTCTCAATGTGAAGATAGAATTTTCCACACATAGACTGGGACTGCCATAGTGTTAAGGGTTTAGATGGAGAGGAATTTGTTAAGTGTGTAGAAGTAAATTTTCTGATTCAGTATGTGGATGTACCTACTAGAGAAGGTGCAAAACTTGACCTACTCTTGGGAAATAAGGCAGGGAAATGAGGTGTCAGTGAGCGAGCACTTTGGGGCCAACGACCATAAATCTATTAGTTGTAAAATCGTGATGGAAAAGGATAGACCAGATCTAAAAGTTGAAGTTTTAAATTGGAGAAAGGCCAATTTTGATGGTATTAGGCAAGAACTTTCAAAAGCTGATTTGGGGCAGATGTTTGCAGGTAAAGGGACGGCTGGAAAATGGGAAGCCTTCAGAAATGAGATAATGAGAGTCCAGAGGCAGCATATTCCTGTTAGGGTGAAAGTAAAGGCTGGTAGGTGTAGGGAATGCTGGATGACTAAAGAAATTGAGGGTTTGGTTAAGAAAAAGATGGAAATATATGTCAGGTATAGACAGCATAGATCGAGGGAATCCTTAGAAGAGTATAAAGGCAGTACAAGTATACTTAAGTGGGAAATCAGGAAATCAGAGGCAAAAAGGGGACATGAGAAAGCTTTGGCAAATAGGAATTAAGGAGAATGCAAAGGGTTTTTACAAATACATTAAGGAGAAATGGGTAACTAGGGAGAGTATAGGGACCCACAAAGATCAGCAAGGCGGCCTTTGTGCGGAGCCACAGGAGATTGGGGAGATACCAAATGAGTATTTGCATCAGTATTTACTGTGCAAGATATAGAATGTAGGGAAATAGATGGTGACATCTTGAAAACTGTCCATATTACAGAGGAGGAAGTGCTGGATGCCTTGAAATGCATAAAAATGGATACTGCACACAATATTCCAGGGGAGATCTCACCAGGGCCGTGTACAACTGCAGAAGGACCTCTTTGCTCCTATACTCAATTTCTCTTGTCATGAAGGCTAGCATGCCATTAGTTTTCTTCACTGCTTGCTGTACCTGCATGCTTGCTTTCATTGACTGATGTACAAGAACACTTAGATCTTGTTGTACTTCCCTTTTACCTAACTTGACTCTATTCAGGTAGTAGTCTGCCTTCCTGTTCTTGCCACCAAAGTGGATAACCACACATTTATCCATATTAAACTGCATCTGCCATGCGTCCGTCCACTCACCTAGCCTGTCTAAGTCACCCCGTATTCTCCTAACATCCTGCTTACATTTCACCCTGCCACTCAGCTTTGTGTCATCAGCAAATTTACTAATATTACTTTTAATGCCTTCAGCTATATCATTGTCATATATTGTAAAAAGCTGCGGTCCTAGCACCGAACCTTGTGGTACCCCACTGGTCACCGCCTGCCATTCCGACAGGGACCCGTTTATCACTACTCTTTGCTTCCTGTTAGCCAGCCAATTTTCAATCCAAGTCAGTACCTTGCCCCAATACCATGTGCCCTAATTTTGCTCACTAATCTCCTATGTGGGACCTTACCAAACACTTTCTGAAAGTCCAGATACACTACATCCACTGGCTCTCCCTTGTCCATCTTCATAGTTACATCCTCAAAAAATTCCAGAAGATTAGTCAAGCACGATTTCCTCTTTGTAAATCCATGCTGACTTTGACCTATCCTGTTACTGCTATCCAAATGAGTTGTAATTTCATCTTTTATTATTGACTCCAGCATCTTTCCCATGTCAGGCTAACCGGTCTATAGTTCCCTGTTTTCTCTCTCCCTCCAGTCTTGAAAAGTGGGACAACATTAGCCACCCTCCAATCCGCAGGAACTGATCCTGAATTGATAGAACATTGGAAAATGATTACCAATGTGTCCATGATTTCTACAGCCAACTCCTTAAGTACTCTGGGATGTAGACCATCAAGCCCCGGGGACTTACCAGCTTTTAGACCTAACAGTCTATCCAACACCATTTCCTGCCTAATATAAATTCCCTTCAGTTCATCCATTACCCTAGGTCCTTCAGCCACTATTAAATCTGGGAGATTGCTTGTGTCTTCCCCAGTGAAGACAGATCCAAAATACATCTTTGCCATTTCCTTGTTCCCCATAATAAATTCATCCATTTCTGTCTTCAAGGGCCCAATTTTAGTTTTAACCGTTGTTTTTCTTTTCACATACCTAAAAAAGCTTTTACTATCCTCCTTTATATTTTTGGCCAGTTTGCCTTCATACCTCATTTTTTTCTCTGCGTATTGCCTTTTTAGTTATCCGTTATTGCTTTTTAAAAGTTTCCAAGTCCTCCGGCTTCCCGCTCATCTTTGTGCCCCTGACTCCCCTTAGGATTTTTCTTCCTCTTTGGAATGAACCAATCCTTTACCTTCTGCATTATACCCAGAAATACCCGCCACTGTTGTTCCACTGCCATCCCCTGCTAGGGTATTGCACCATTGAACTTTGGCCAGCTCCTCCCTCATAGCTCTATAGTTCCTTTGTTCAACTGCAATACTGACACTCCCGATTCTCCTTTCTCCCTCTCGAACTGCAGATTAAAAAGCTTATCATATTGTGGTCACTTCCTCCTAATGGCTCCTTTACTTCGAGGTCCCTGATCAAATCTGGTTCGTTGCACACCAGATCCAGAACTGCCTTCTCCCTAGTAGGCTCCATTACAAGCTGTTCTAAGAATCCATCGCAGAGGCACTCCACGAACACCCTTTCTTGGAGTCCAGTACCTTCCTGATTCTCCCAGTCTACCTCCATGTTGAAATCCCCCATAATAACTGCAGTAATACCTTTACAACAGGCTAATTTCAACTCCTTATTCAACTTACACCCAACATCCAGACTACTGTTTGGGGACCTATAGATAACTCCCATTAGGGTCTTTGTACCCTTAGAACTTCTCAGCTCTATCCATATTGACTCTACATTTCCTGATTCTATGTTCTCCCTCGCTAGGGACTGAATATCATTCCTCACCAAGAGGGCAACCCCACCCCCTCTGCCAGTCAGTCTGTCCTCTCGATAGCACGTATAGCCTTGAATATTCATTTCCCAGGCCCTGTCCATTTGAAGCCACGTCTCAGTTATCCCCACAACATCGTACCTGCGAATTTCCAACTGAGCCTCAAGCTCAACCACCTTATTTCTTATGCTTCATGCATTCATATAAAATATTCTTAATTTGTTACTCCCCTCACCTTTCCTATCCATCCCTATTTCACTTGATCATATTGTATGATATCTTCTTAAGTTTTCTGCTCCATTGATTCTGTTGTCTTTCTTAACTTCTCACTTTCCCTTTCACTTCCTTCTTAAATTTCCAGTTTGTCCCCATCCCCCCCCTCCATTTCTTAGTTTAAAGACACCTGCTTTGCAGTGGCAAACCTGCCTGCTAGAATGCTGGTTCCCCCACCTATTCAGGTGCATCCGTCCCTCTTGTATAATTTATCCTTACCACAAAACATACCGCAGTGATCCAAGAATTTAAATCCTTGATTCCTGTACCGGTTCCTCAGCCACACATTCAAGTCCATTATCTCTCTGTTCCTGCCCTCTCCAGCCCAAGGAACTGGAAGCAAACCGGAGATAACCACCCTGGAAGTCCTGCTTTTCAGTCTTCTTCCGAGTTCTCAGAGTTCCTGCTGTAGGTTGTCCCTCCTCTTCTTCCTGATGTCATTTGTGCCAACATGCAGCACCACCTCTGGCTCTTCACCTTTGCCCTTGAGGATTCCCTGCACTCTGTCGGTGACGTCCTGGATCCTGGCAACACAGCATCCTCAAACCCCGCCTGTTGCCGCAGAAGCCCCTTTCAGTCCCTCTCACTATTGAGTCCCCGACTACCACAGCTCTGCATGATGTCTGACTCCTTGGCTCTGCCTCCACGCCAATTTTCGATTGGCAGACCTGTCCGCCTCTCGGACTGGCAGTGCTGCCTGTCTCGACAGTTTCCAAGAGATTCACGAGAGGTTCCTTCCCCGTGGTCTCTTGTCCTTGAATCATCACTTCCTTCCTTATCATCATCTCCCTTCTCTCTTCTGATCTTGCTGAAGGTCCTGTCTCAGAAAATTCTCATTCTCTCGGATGAGCCCGAGGTCATCTAGTTCTTTCTTCAGTGCTGCAACATGCTCCTTCAGAAGCTGAATGTGTATACAATTTCCATAGCTGTAGGAGCCAGAGACACCATCAGTTTCCCTGACCTCCCACACCATGCAGCACAGTGATTCAGCTTGGCAGTCATGTCAGCAAGGCGTTCAACAAGGTTCCCCATGAGAGACTGGTTAGCAAGGTTAGATCTCATGGAATACAGGGAGAACTAGCCATTTGAATACAGAACTGGCTCAAAAGTAGAAAACAGAGGGTGGTGGTGGAGGAGTGGATTGGACTGGACTCCATGTCTTAAAGAACATTGAAGGGTCTGCAGCACAGGGTGAAAGAAACAAAAAAAAAGGGGAAAAATATCAGTCTTTTCAGACTGGAGTCCTGTGACCAGTGGAGTGCCACAAGGATCAGTGCTTTGTCCATTACTTTTCATCATTTATATAAATGATTTGGATGTGAGCATAAGAGGTAAAGTTAGTAAGTTTGTAGATTACGCCAAAATTAGAGGTGTAGTGGACAGCGAAGGTTACCTCAGAGTACAAAGGAATCTTGATCAGATGGGCCAATGGGTTGAGAAGTGGCAGATGGAGTTCAATTTAGATAAATGTGAAGTGCTGCATTTTGGGAAAGCAAATCTTAGCAGGACTTATACACTTAATGGCAAGGTCCTAGGGAGTGTTGCTGAACAAAGAGACCTTGGAGTACAGATTCATAGCTCCTTGAACGTGGAGTCGCAGATAGATAGGATAGTGAAGAAGGTGTTTGCTATGCTTTCCTTTATTGGTCAGAGTATTGAGTACAGGAGTTGGGAGGTCATGTTGTGGTTGTACAGGACATTAATTTGGCCACTTTTGGAATATTGTGTGCAATTCTGGTGTCCTTCCTATTGGAAAGATGTTGTGAAACTTGAAAGGGTTCAGAAAAGATTTACAAGGATGTTGTCAGGGTTAGAGGATTTGAGCTATAGGGAGAGTTTGAATAGGCTTGGGCTGTTTTCCCTGGAGCATCAGAGGCTTATAGAGGTTTATAAAATCATGATTGGCATGGATAGGATAAATAGACAAAATCTTTTCTCTGGGGTTGGGGAGTCCAGAACTAGAGGACATAGGTTTAGGGTGAGAGGGGAAAGATTTAAGATTCCTAAGGGGCAACATTTTCATGCAGAGGGAGGTACATGTATGGAATAAACTATCAGAGGAAGTGGTGGAGGCTAGTACAATTGCAACATTTAAAAGGCATCTGGATGGGTATATGAATAGGAAGGGTTTGAAGGGATAAGGGGTGGGTGTTGATCTAGATTGAGTTGGGATATCTAGTCGGCATGGACAGGTTGGACTGAAGGGTCTGTTTCCATGCTGTGCATCTCTCTGACTCTAAGGACTGCGTGGTGGTCACTTCTACTGATAATGTCAGGGACAGATACATCAGTGCAGGAAAATTGGTGAGGATGAAGCCAAATATATTTTTCCCCTTTTTTTTGTTTCCTTCACCATGTGCTGCAGACCCTTCAATGTTCTTTAAGACATGGCCAGCTCAGTCAGTAGTGGTCCTGCTGAGTTACTCTTCATTCTGGACATTGAATTCCCCCCAGAGCGCATTTCGTGCCCTTGCTACACTCAGTGCTTCTACTAAGTGGTGTTCAATCACAAAGGAGGTTGACTCACAACTATGATGTTTCATGGAGGCCAAACTGCCAATAATTGTATCACAAGAGCTGTGGATCATGATTCCATAGCACTAGAATCTTCCAAGGTATTGCTAATTGGATAAGCCAAATAAGTCAATCTCCGGTTCATAGATGGATCAAGTAAATAAAAGGCTCTATTTTCAAGGGGAAATATGCTAATTAGTTTCCTTCTGGAAAGGAGGCAAGAGGGTGATGGGACATAGAATATTTTTAGGTTAGTAGAGATTTCTAGAGAGTAGCAAATTTTAGATGATGCCAATACATAATATACGACATTCAGAATATTAGCAACTTAGTATTGTCACCAGCACTAGAGGTCCTGATGTGCCAAAATGGGGGAGGCTTTGTCAAATTTATCACATGCAATAACCCAACCACTATGCCAAATAGATAATGGATGTGAGTATTGTACAGCTTTGTCATGCCAACGATGGAGTTTTGTGTCTCTAGAGTAACAATTCCCACTTCATTACAGGTCAATCGAGGTACACTGTGTGGAGATCATACACAGCATACCAAGTACTCTTCCACAAAACAAGTTTTCACTGAGAGTTTATATTTAATTGACTTAACTATAGATCCTAGCATCCTATTAACCTTTTTACAGTATGAAGTTTGATATGTTTGAAGGCTGTGATCTTAGTGATCACATTGAAATAGATAAGATCTTGAGGATGACACAGGGTAGATACTTAAAAGCTGTTTCTTCTTGTGGAAGAAACTAGAATTAGGGAACTGTTTAAGGGGTCTCCTATTTAAGTCAAAGATCACAGGATTTTCTTTTCTTGCAGAGGAATTGAGTGAATGCAACTCTCTTCTCCAGGGGTAGTGGAGTCAGAGAATTGAACGTTTAAGGCAAAGGTAGATAGATTATTGCTAAAAAGAAGTAAAGGTTTATTGGAGGTGGGCAGGATTGTAGAATTGAGGTCACAATCAGATCACCCAGGATCTAACTAAATGACAGAGGGGCCAAATGGCCTACCCATGCTTCTAATCCAAATGTTCATATGTTTGTGTCTTTGATTTATTGTAAAATGAAGGCAGTTGACCTGTTCTGACATTTGCCTGATAACAGGCCTGCATGACATAGCTGTTAAAAATTAAAGGAAGCGCCCAGGTTGTGTTGTTGGAAAGCAAATGTAAGGTGATTATTGTTGGTGGGAAATTTAGGTTTGACATGAGCTAACCCCCTGTAAATCCACAATTAGCTCTAGCTGGGATTAGAATGAGGTAGAGTTTTCATTTTCATTCATTCTTATTCAAGAAAGTAGTCAGTTTAAAGGAACATTGGTTAAATTGCAGAAACGCGTTCAGATGCTGATGTAGATGACAGAGTTTCTGCAGAAAAACAACATGGCTGAACCAGCCTTAACCCTGAGGCCTTACCTGGAAATGAAATGTGAGAATGACCCCTGTGCCACACCAAGATAAACAAAACAATGGGGTTAAGTTAAGGATGAGAGTGCAGCATCAGAAAGGAGATAGGATGGCACATGGGAAGCTGGAGAATAGTGAAACCAGGGGGTAATAGGCACATTGCCACTTATGTAATGTGTGCAAAAAGCAAGGTGTTGTTTGTCTAAAACAGATCATTTTTGAATTCAAGTAATGTGCTGTCTACGTATTTACAATGTATAAATTTCTGGTAAATCCTCATTGAGACTAAGTGTCACCTTGGAATCATCTTGGGTAGACTTTCCTAAGAGAAAGTGAGGACTGCAGATACTGGAGATCAGAGCTGAAAATGTGTTGCTGGAAAAGCGTAGCAGGTCAGGCAGCATCCAAGGAACAGGAGAATCGACATTTCGGGCATGAGCCCTTCTTCAGGAATGAGGAAAGTGAGCCAAGCAGGCTAAGATAAAAGGTAGGGAGGAGGGACTTGGGGGAGGGGCGTTGGAAATGCGATAGGTGGAAGGAGGTTAAGGTGAAGGTGATAGGCCAGAGAGGGCGTGGGGGCGGAGAGGTCAGGAAGAAGATTGCAGATTAGGAAGGTGGTGCTGCGTTCGAGGGTTGGGACTGAGACAAGGTGGGGGGAGGGGAAATGAGGAAACTGGAGAAATCTGAGTTCATCCCCTGTGGTTGGAGGGTTCCTAGGCGGAAGATGAGGCGCTCTTCCTCCAGCCGTCATGTTGCTATGGTCTGTCGATGGAGGAGTCCAAGGACCTGCATGTCCTTGGTGGAGTGGGAGGGGGAGTTGAAGTGTTGAGCCACGGGGTGGTTGGGTTGGTTGGTCCGGATGTCCCAGAGGTGTTCTCTGAAACGTTCCGCATGTAGGCGGCCTGTCTCCCCAATATAGAGGAGGCCACATCGGGTGCAGCGGATGCAGTAAATGATGTGTGTGGAGGTGCAGGTGAATTTGTGACGGATATGGAAGGATCCCTTGGGGCCTTGGAGGGAAGTAAGGGGGGAGGTGTGGGCACAAGTTTTGCATTTCTTGCGGTTGCAGGGGAAGGTGCCAGGAGTGGAGGTTGGGTTGGTGGGGGGTGTGGACCTGACGAGGGAGTCACGGAGTGAGTGGTCTTTTCAGAACGCTGATGGGGAGCGGAGAGAAATATATCCCTGGTGGTGGGGTCCGTTTGGAGGTGGCGGAAATGACAACGGATGATACGATGTATATGGAGGTTGGTGGGGTGGTGGGTGAAGACCAGTGGGGTTCTGTCCTGGTGGCGATTGGAGGGGCGGGGCTCAAGGGCGGAGTAGCGGGAAGTGGAGGAGATGCGATGCAGAGCATCGTCGATCACGTCTGGGGGGAAATTGCTGTCTTTGAAGAAGGAGGCCATCTGGGTTGTTCGGTATTGGAACTGGTCCTCCTGGGAGCAGATGCGGCAGAGACGAAGGAATTGGGAATATGAGATGGCGTTTTTACAGGGAACAGGGTGGGAGGAAGTGTAGTCTAGGTAGCTGTGGGAGTCGGTCGGTTTATAGTAAATGTCCGTGTTGATTCGGTCGCCCGAGATAGAAATGGAGAGGTCTAGGAAGGGGAGGGAGGAGTCTGAGACAGTCCAGGTAAATTTGAGGTCGGGGTGGAAGGTGTTGGTAAAGTGGATAAATGAGACTTTCCTAACATTGGCTCAATAAACAATTATTGAGGCTCCTGAGATTCTTTTGCAAAAAGTTTACTACAGCAATAACACTAGGAGACAATATCAGCAGTATCTGGTATCAGCAAGATGCCAGGAAAGTTTTAAAAACATCAGGCCATATGTAGTTAGGCTCTAAATGTCCTTTTATTTCCAAGAGTTGGTGTCAAAAGGATAGCTAATCAGCATTTCTACCTGGATACAAGACCCATTTGTCTCATGTTGCCACAAAAATGGGTTTTGAGAATGCTGGGGTTCATAAGATGTCCTTGAAAATTTACAGACATAAGCAGTTGCTAAGATGTGGGAGACAGAGACAGTCTCTAGAGGTTGAAGCTTTCCATGGTTCACTACACAGGAATGCAATTGGGAAATCACACTAAGATTGAAGATGTCAAATCTGTTAGGATTTGAAATGAGGCTTGCACTGGAGGGAAATATGCTTGCAAAAGCGGAGACTTCAACAGGCAATTCTGGGGTCCACAGTTACGAGGCTACAAAAGGAGAATGGAGTAAATCCTCAGGAGCTAAGATTGACTTTGGGCTGATTCTAGGAGAACTAAATACCAACAAAGAATCAACGTGATGTTTTCAGGTAAAGTGAGTTTATCAGTTGTAGTAAAAGTAAAAACTCTGGAGGTTAAAAAGTGGCCTGTAAGAATAATATTTAGTCAGTGGTCATTTTTGTTTTTGTTACAGTTAAAGCCTTAAAATAAGAAATCTTGTCATTCTTTTAGTTATCTAGTAGAAGTTCAAATTTTATTGTAAAGTTATCAATTGTCCTGGGAATCACAACTGATTTCACAACACTTTTATCACATTTGTCATGGATTATCCACATATCATGAACATCAAGCCAGCAAGGTCTTTTCTCCGTTGAGAAATAAAATTATCCCCTCCGACATGTTTCCCCTCTCTTTGCTGTTTCTGTTCTTACATGTTCTCTCAAAAGCATAAAATAGAGGTTTAGCTCTCCCCAGTCGGTCAGAACATGCTACAAAATATGAAATGAAATACTTCAGATATGAAATTTCACTTGTTATGCTGACATATAGCTGATAGTTTACGCTAATTAAGTAAACTAGGCCCACAAGTTGGATATGTTAATGCTTGGGTAAGGAGTTCACCACATATTCCAAAAGTGGAATGTATTGGCAGACAAATACCACACCCATCATAAAAAGGCCAGATAGTGTTAATATGATTGATCTGCACAGAATAGCTAATGTTTTTCAGAACAATGTGTAAATCTTCTTGATTTATAAACTTAGTTCTTAGCACCCTTGAATGCAAATCTGATGCATTTGTTTATATTCAGTATTTCGGAAAGAATATTAATTCTTAAAGCATGAAGCCCTACAGTTAAACTACATAGCAGCAAAACTGGTTAAACAGCTAATGCAGAAATATTGCAAATCGTCCATGCTTTTATAAGCATAAATATAAAATTCCCAATTAACACTTAAACTACCTTGCCAAACTGATGATGCAATTGTAAGGATTTCTTTGTAATAACAAATCATACCAGGAGCAAAAAAGACCAAATAGAGTATCTCCATTAGTGATTGACACTATTTACTGCTTTTATACAAACTCAAGAAGTTTCAAGAAACTGACAAATAGACAACCGTACACTGCAATTAAAATCCTCAGAAACAAGACTGGATTTAGGGTGCATGAAAATTTCACACATCTCAATGTGCATTGTTCAGAGAGAAATGCATCTTTTGAGTTAAATATGACCAAAAGAAAGCCAGTAACTGGTATTGAAATAACTACACAGAGGCCAGTATCCTGTTATCAAGTCATCCTTTATTTCACATGTGCACAGTACATAGACTCTGACCAACCAGCTCAGAGCCAGTCCCTAGACTCAGGAGACATGCTGAATCCCCTCTTTGTATCTGTCAGCCAAGGCTCCCTCATTGGCCCAGGTTAACAACCCCAACCAACGATCATATAGTTAATGAGATCCATCTGGCCCTAATTCCAATCACTACAGGTATATTACAGAGAATTATCCCGAGTTTACATTAACAAAACAGGAAAGTTGACATAACAGATATATTTTTGTGTATGCTTCACAATGTACACCATCTCACTTATCAACTTCATTTTGGCCCATCAACATACTCTTGTCCTCCTCATGGCCTTATTTAGATTTGCCTTAAATGTGCCTATGCTATTCATCTCAACCAAAACAGCAAAAGCAAATGCAGAGTTGTGACTAGCAGAGGTTAGTTTGATGTCATTATCTCAAAAATAAACGCCTCCAAACATATTCCAGCCAATCAGACTATCGTTAGAAATCCAAGTTCAGGTAAGATTCCTCTTCCTTCTTTTACTTCATGGTCCTTCCAATAATTGCAGAGTAAAAGCGGACTAAACAATTGGGTGTAATTTATTATTAGATAAAAGTCTGCTATCTCCCCCAAGTGTGTCCCTAGAGCAGCAGCCTTTAGTGAGCACACAAGGGAACAATGAAAATGGAATAACTTGCTGAATACATCATGAGCTTTTTGCCCCAAATCTCAAATTTGTCAGACATAAATGCAAATGAAAAAAAACATTGGTGCAATGAAGAACAATGAACAAAGGGAATAGAATTCTTTTATCATTAAGCTGCATGTCTTCTCATTAAAAGAAAATTTGGTCTTCATTTTTTTCTCAAAATTCATTTGCAAGATGTTTCTGGCAGTGTCATATTCTATTGTCCATGCTTAGTTGAATTTGAGGTGAAAGTGAGTTGCCTTCTTGAATCATTGCAATTTTTGTGATTATGTTGCTGTTTACAGCTCTTTTTCTGCCAATTTCTCAATGGCTCTTGACTTTTATTTTATTCCTTCATGGAATGAAGGTGTTACTGGCTAGGCCAGCATTTCTTACCCATCCCAGAGGGCAGCTAAGAGTCAACCACATTGCTGTGGGTCTGGAGTCATATGTAGTCCAGACCACGTAAAGGATGGCAGTTTCCTTCCCTGAAGGACACTAGTGAACTGGATGGGCTTTTCTGACAATCAATAATGGTTTCATAGTCATAATTCCAGATTTTAATTGAATTCAAATTCCACCATTTGCCACGGCAGGAATTGAACTTGGGCCCCCAGATCATTACCCGGGTTGCTGGATTCCAGGATTTTAACCAAGCAGCTATAAGATGTACTACATTATGTATGCTCGCATTTTGTAGTGCACCCAGTTGCCAGTCAATGCAACAATCCCAACACATTAGTTTCAGGGCCACTGGCACTCTCAGAATGTATTAACTTTAACATTTTCCTCTGATTTCTTTTTTACTATAACTTCCTCCATGCCTCGCTTGTGGGTCTCAGTTCTCATTGGGACAACATTTCCACTGGGTTCTCTGGATTCTGTATCTCTGGAATTCACTTCCTAAACACTTACTGCCTAGCACTGATGCATGGAAGGATTATTTTTGCTTCTTCCTTGGTAATCAAGACCTGGAGTTCAGAACCGGGAACTTCTAGCTCAGGGACAAAGATGCCAGAAAACATCCACTTATTTCATATGATCAAAGCGACAAATTTCATCTCATCTCTGCTGCTAATTTTCAGCATTGTTCACATGCAAATCAAGCAGTGAAGTACAGTTATTGTTTAAACAGGCTTTGGGAGTCCGGTTGGAACTTGTCTTTGTTGCATGAGTGGGTCATCAATATACTGGGGGTTATGAATATCCAGAAACTTAACTGGACACTACGGCTAGAAGGGCAAGTCAGAAGCTGGGTATTCTGTGGGAAGCTGCATACTTTCTGACTCTCCACCTTTCTGCCACCTATAAAGGTACACATTAGGAGTATGCTAGAATATTCTCCATTTACCCTATGAGACCATCTTCATTATCAACCCAAGTGGTTAAAAGTCTTCCAGGACAAGCATGAAGTGTCTACAAGACGCCCTGCAGCAATTTGTCAAGTACCGTCCAACAGCATAACTCATAACTTTTACTCATTTGAAGGACAAGGGCAGCGGAACACCCATACCTGTAAATTACCCTTAAAGTCACACGCCATCCTGACTTGGAAGTACAGTGCCATTTCCTCACCATTACTGCACCACACACTCTGGATTTCCTTACATGTAGCACCATGTAATATCTTCACAACACAAAGTGCAGTAGTTCAAGAACATGGGTGGCACGGTGGCACAGTGGTTAGCACTGCTGCCTCACAGCGCCAGAGACCCAGGTTCAATTCCTGCCTCAGGCAACTGTCTGTGTGGAGTTTGCACATTCTCCCAGTGTCTGCGTGGGTTTCCTCCGGGTGCTTCGGTTTCCTCCGACAGTCCAAAAATGAGCAGGTTAGGTGAATTGGCCATGCTAAATTGCCCGTAGTGTTAGGTGAAGGCGTAAATGTAGGGGAATGGGTCTGGGTGGGTTGCTCTTCGGGGGGTCGGTGTCGACTTGTTGGGCCTGTTTCTGCACTGTCAGTAATCTAATCTAATATAAAGCATGGTGAATCATCTTCTGGAGGATAATGTGAGACAGCCAGTAAATGCTGGTCTTTGCAGCAATGCTCACATCTAGTGAATCCCTGGTCATTGAGCACACAGTTAATCGATTGTATGAAGTTTGGGCATTAATACCGCCTTGGCTTCACACTTTCTGTGATTGGTGACCTCCTGCTTGCCACATTCTGACATTTTGCACCAGCTCAATAAATCGAGACCAAATCTAATTCCAGCAAAGAAACTAGCATTAGGTCCTTACTCATATATGTACAAGTGGGTTTATTGCATTCCAAGAGTACTGATCATTTTTGCCATTGCTTCCTATACAAGGTCCGCATTTTCTTTGATCTTTTTTGCATTATTTTCCAGCTTAGCTCAGATATTACTGCCCAGAGTTATGAGCTTACATTCTTCAATCGATGTTATTAACCTTGGCAATAACCCACTCAACATATGTTTCCAGAGGAGAGTCTGCGTTCTTTATGAACTGAAACCTCAAAACTTAAGACATGCAGTGAATATTCCAGACTTCTGTGATAAAATTGCAACAAGATAGGACTCCACTAAATCAAGCACTGTTGAACAAAGTTGATCATGTGATGTATTTTGGTCCTTTTCAGAGAGGCTAATCGACTTATTGGATTTGCTAACAAATTTAATTCATCACAGAAACAGGCAATAAAGCTGAGGTATTCAACAATAGAATATGATAAAAAAGATCTGAAAGCTCTGGTAAAGTATAGCCAAAAAATGGAGCAGTGTATCAAAACGATTTACTATGAAAAGATATGATTTATGTAAGACAGATCTCTTAAATCTATCTGAAGTATTCAAGAATAGAAACTGCTGTATTTTAATAATAGGAAACCTCAAAAAGATGTGCCACTTGCCATTTGGGTGTAAATGGCAGGAGGCCACAGCAGAGCTGCAAGGTATGCAATTATCCATTAAGGGCAGTTCCTTTTCTTCCTTGAGAACCAATGTTCTCTTCACACTAAGAAATGCAAGCTAACCTTTCGCTAAAATGGACTCTATTTAATGGGAAAATTCATGCAAGATCTTACAGATATGTGATCATCTCCCTTAATAGCAATTTGAATGAACACCTGTCAAACTCTGCTTCATTTTAACATGGTGATACAGAGATGAGGCTGCATGGTGACAATAGATTGGATCCTGAATATTGAAAGATAGATAATGTTTACAGAGGACATAGAGCTAGGAAATGTTGGAAAGGAGTGTTTTTTTATTAATTAATGATGTCACTAACATTGTAGAAAGAGATGGTCTGACTTCAGGAAATCAAAACAAACATCTAACTATTGCTAGTCCAAATGAGTTTCTGGTCAATGGTAATCGCCCAGGATGTTGATCATGGAGAACACCAGACAAAACTTAAAATAGAACTTGCTACCACAGGGAGTGGTTGAGGTGATTAGCATGGATACATTTAAGGGGAAGTTCACTAACAGAGAAGGGTGAAAGGAAAATAGTGATATGTTGTTTGGCTTAAAGGAAAATGGATGGCTCGTGTGGAGCCTATGTGCTATCAATTGGGCTGAAGGACATGTTTTTGTGCTCTCACCCAATTTCCCATTGCAGTAATTCAAGTCAAAGTCTACAGAAATTATGAGCTTATGCCCAACAGCATATTTTGAGTCATTTTTCTTCTTCAGTTCACTTCACATATTGTATTAAACACAGTCATTAATCATTCAGGTTAGGCAGTAAATTTTGGCTTAGTCAGAGACACAAAGATCAGGTGAAAGAATAGAAAACAATTGAACAGATATAAGTATTGAATAAATTACGCATAAAGCAATATTTTAAAAGCAAATAACTTTTTATTAAAACATTTTGAATTTTAAGATAAGTTAAATTATTGAATAGATGTTAAAGAGAAACTAAAAGGAATATAATAATTTGCAGTTGATCTCTGTGGGACTTGGGCATTCATTTTCTCAGAAGACAGAGGAGGCAGAATCCTTAAATACTTTCAAGGTAGTGGTAGGTTGATTCATGTTATGTAAAAGAATCAAATGTATGGGGGGGTGGGGGTGGGGGGTGGTGTGGTCAGATGGGAATGTGGAACTTGATACACAAACGTATTAATTAAATGACAGAACAGGCTTGAGGGACCAACTGACTTACTTCTGGTCCTATTTTGTATGTTTGTATAGTTTAGTAGTTTTCTGTTTTGCCAAAGAATGGCTAAGAACAACTCAAGATGTTGTAATTTTACTCCTGGAAGGTCAGCTAAATTTATGAAACCAGGCAATTTTGTATAATTGGGAAAAGCCGAAGAATTGAGTAAAACTAAAAATGTTGAAAATAAAGAAGCCATCTTAAGTGAAGCAGCTGCCTTGCAAAGATCTGAAATGATTTCAGTCTCTGAGTTGTATACCAACTAAGGAGGACATACAAGTTGTAACTGAAATGTAAAAGGTGTTTTCTGAAAAGGAGGCTTCCAGCGGAAGGACTTATCTGATTTGATAACCTCCCTGAAGCTGCACTCAGCCTTGAAGATATAATGGGTCTTAAAGCATTAATTAAATGCTTTGCTTCTTCTGAATATACTTGGCATGCAATATTTGGAGCTGCTGACATAACAGTCAAACTGATTAGAGCATGGTAAACAGATTTTTGACACGGTGACTAACACAGCACAATTATAACTGTGGGTCCAGTAGCCCAGTTGAAAGCTGTCACTTGCCTTACTGATGGAAGATGTTTCATCACCTTTTTCCTTTCAGGATGGTATAATATTTCACTAAGAATGCCCCAGCTTGTCTGTCAGCTTTGCAATCTACCTTTTCCCACCTGTTTCCAGATCATGGTGGAAGCTGTTGCATTCAGTTCTGACTTATTTTTATATTTTATGAAATAACTCCTCAATTTTTTATATACTTTAGTGTCAAATCACACTGAGCTAGGAATGTAAGTGAGACCAATAACAGTGACTAAGAAGAGGGAGCGAAGGGTAGGGGCAGGGTGCAAAAGGGTTGCATATCAGTAAATCTGCGCCCATGGTTTTTCCAGGAGCATGCATTTGAAAAGATTAATTCAAGGGATACAAGACTCAAATTTTTCAAATTTCACGGGAGTCTGCGATTCAAAGGTCAGCAGCATGCAACTTGAACTCTGGAAATTCTGCAAAATAAGTCAGAGATCTTTTTTCTCTTTCTTGAAATTTAAAAAAAGTCCCAGTTTCATGTGGACACTGGAGACAGTAGCTATTTGGGTTTTGCTGCTTTATGATTGTCTAAGTGAGCTTAAGCCTTGATTCTATCTCTTGTTTTGCTTCTATTTGGTTCCCCAGCCAGTTTTGAACATGGAAAAAATATGGCTTGTACATATGTCTATAACCCATTTACACACATATGCGTTCACATGCATGAATGTTGAATTTTTCTATCTGCATAAACAGACACACACACACACACATAGACACTTAATGTTAAGAACCATGATAAGTACTTAGCAGCACTCCTTCAGGAGTGTTGCTAACGAAGATTAATTGATCAGGTCCCCTGATTGGTCAGTGACACGATAGTGCCAGCTTTATCAATGAACGAGTGATGTACTACTGATGCCATTTCAATACAATCCAACAAGTGCAGTGCAAAGAGACCTTCTAAGAACACACAGTGCAGATGCTATTTGACATATTCTCACGGTTAGACATGGGGAAACATTTCTGAAGTAATTGCTTGGTCTAACACACCTGGCAAGCCCCTCATCGTTCTCATGAACTGAAGCGTGACCATTAACAGCTGGAATGTCTGCCCTCCTGGGCTGTATTCGACACTTTATTGAGCAGTGGTGTAAAACAAAGGAGCTATTGGAATGTAATGATCTGCTCAATGAATAAATTCAGAAAATGGAAGTCTGTTGAAAAGTTTCAACAATTCCAGGAAGTCAAATAAGTGCATAAGCAAACCAATCAGGGATCCCGCACCCAGATTACAAGGTGCCTTCCTAATCATTTAACTGGAATCAAGCTGATGGAATATTTTACTCTGCAATGGTTTTCGAGCACAAATTTTATACTAGGTATAAGTTGGGATAAGCCAAGTATATAAGTCTAACCTCAAAATCTTGCATTGACAACACCAATGTGAATGAGCATAGCTAATGTTATATAATGTCATAAACTGTTCCACTGGAGTACAATCAGGCAAAAACTGACACCAAACCAAAGAGAGATGCTTAAGGACATATGACCAAAGGCTGGGTAAAACTGTCTTGGCTTTAAAAGGCATCTGAAAGGAGGAGAGAGAGTGCAGAGCCAGGGAGGGTTAGTGAGGGGACTCCTGACCATCAGGTCTTGATGGCACAGCTACCAACTAGAGCAAGTTGAAGTTCCAGTAAAAGCCAGAGGGGAAGAAGATGGAGCTCTCAGGCTGAAGGAAGGCACAGGTATCGGGAAGGTCAAATCTGTCCAAAGATTCAAGAACAAAGCTAAGACCTGAGGTTTGGTTTTGCCAGCAATGTCCTCATCCTGAGTGGAGATGAAACAGTGTCACTAGACCTGGGCAAGGAAGGACCAGGTTCAATTCAAAGCTGCTCCAAAAATGTGTCATAACATCTCTGAATGAGTAGATTAGAAGTTATCTAGTGAAACAGTTCAATTCCTTTGTTAATCCCAATATCCCACACCAGAGGTTTCACTATAATTTGTAATTCTTTAATTGCAGAGGTTGCAATGTGCATGCTTGCCAGTGAGATATTTCTTCCAAGCTGGAATTGCCAACCTGCTTCCAAGCAGATGGAACCTTCCTCTTCTGGAGATCAGGCATCCTCCTTTCTGATATTGAATTTGCCTGGTACTTGATGCCTTTTCAAACAGACTGGGTTGGGGTTATAGTGTGCTCAGCACAATAGTTGAAAGTTGCACCTTAGCGGGTCACCGCCAGTGAGACAAGAATCTGAGTTGAGGTTTCTTATCTACAATATATGAATGCAAATAATGCAAAAAGCACTTTGCTCTTTTGGACTTCAACTCTGAAATGGAATCTAAAATGATGGACATCTACTAGGATGCAAGGGGACGATGAAGTTCAGGCTACTAGAACTTTGTTTAACACAATTTTTCCCACAATATAGAATACTTAATCAGTCAGCTGTTTGAGTGGCTACTGTGACTTAATTGGGCGTGGTCACCCCACAGAGACAGGAACTTGAAGTTTCAAGACCAATTCCAAGATTTGTCCAAAATAACCAAAGCTGTCACTCCAGTGCAGTACTGAGAGTACTGTTCAAAGGGTTGATTTTTGGATGAGATGTATCTCATTCACTCAACGTATTTATATGTGTCTGCAACCTTTTTATATCATCTTTGAAACCTACTTTGCTACTTACCATTGTGCCTTTTATCCCAACACATAAACCACTGATGTTAATTGTAAAAAACCGAGACCCAGCATGATCCCCTACAGGACTCCAATTGTCACATCCTGCCAATCGGAAAATGAGTATTTTCTCGTTGTGTTGAAAAGGCTACTCTAAGAAACTCAATCTCTTCTTCTTTAATCTCAAAAGCTTTGCATGACCATTACCAATCCATTTTTTCCTGTTTATTTGCAGATTAAAATCACTGTGATCATTGTTGTCCTTTTATCAGAAGTGCCCAATATTTCTTCTTTTATATGTCATCCTACTTTGTGGTAACTCTTATGGAACCTGTAGGCCACTACCATTGATTACTTGTTTTGATTACGAGGAGGCATAACTACAAATTGAGGGGCAATAGATTAAAGACAGATGTCAGAGGTAGGTTCTTTACTCAGAGTGTGGTAAGGGCATGGAATGCCCTTCCTGTCAATATAGTTAACTCAGCCACATTAGGCACATTTAAACAATCCTTGGATAAGCACATCAATGATGATGGAATAGCGGACCAGCTGAGAATAGTTCACAGGTCGGTGCAACATCGAGGGCCGAAGGGCCTGTTCTGCGCTGTATTGTTCTATGTTCTATATTTCCTTTACTGTCCCTCATTCAAATTGATTCTACATCCTGTTCTCCTCAACAAAGACCGTTTCTAACCATTGCACCAATACCATCCTTGAATAACAGTGCAATCCATTCATCTTTACCTAATTTCCTATGCTTCTTGAATATCATATATCCTTCAATATTCAGTATTCAATTCTTATCGTCTTGCAGCCCATTTCTTGTAATGTCTATTAGAACATATTTATTTACTTCAATGCGCACTATCAATTTGGTAACTTCATTATGAATGCTATGAGTAATCCAATATAGAACATTTAGTTTTGTTACTTTGTAACATCTAGTCTTGACTTTTGGTGTAGTCTTGGTGTATTCTCTCTGACCACTCTTTGATCTTCATTCCCCAAATTATTACTTAGCTCTCCCTCTTTGTCTCTACCCATTGGTTTGTTCCATCTATCCAAGCTTGATCCCTCACCCCAGTTATGAACTTTAAAGCCCTGCCATCCCAACAGTACAGTCTCCACTTTCCCTGGTGATAGTGCCACATGACTCAGAACCCTCTTCTTCCATGTAAGTCTTTCAACAACTTATTTATTTCACTAATTTTACATTCCTCTGCCAATTGGCACATAGTTCAGGTAATAATCTAGAGATTATTACATTTGATTAGATTACTTACAGTGTGGAAACAGGCCCTTCGGCCCAACAAGTCCACATCACTCCGCCGAAGCGCAACCCACCCATACCCCTACATTTACCCCTTACCTAACACTACGGGCAATTTAGCATGGCCAATTCACCTGACCTGCACATCTTTGGACTGTGGGAGGAAACCGGAGCACCCGGAGGAAACCCACGCAGACACGGGGAGAACGTGCCTGAGGCGGGAATTGAACCCGGGTCTCTGGCGCTGTGAGGCAGCAGTGCTAACCGCTGTGCCACCGTGCCGCCTACTTGATGTTCTGTCCTCCAATTTGAAGCCTAATTACTCATACTTTCTAAGAAGAAACTCTTTCCTCATCCTACTTATGTCTTTGACACCTATATGGATCATGCCAACTGGATTCACACCTCCATGAGCAAGTTCCTGCCTTGCGCTAAGTAGTTATTCTGAACTCTTGCGCTAGACTGGCAACATAGCCTTCTGGATTCACACCCTTGGGTGCACAGAACAGTGTCCATCTTCTTTACTATACTATCCCCACAATGTTCCTTTTTAGTGTCCCCACCTGAAAGCCATCTTGAACTAAGATACCATAATAAATCCACTTCTCCTCCCTACTGACCTTGTTCTCAACCCGATAAGCAAGCACTTTGTATTTAGAAGTCTCCATACTCTGACCAGGGCAAACAGACAATTGGTCACTTTCATATTGCTGTTTGAGAGCTTACAGTGCACAGATTAGCTGTTCTTATATCAATTTCTTATATTACTAGCAGCCACACCACAAAAACACTTCATCAGCTGTAAAGTGCTTTGGAGTGTCTGGTGGCCATAAAAGCAAGCCTTTCTCTGTTCTCCATTCCATCTGTAAAATCTTTTTCAAGCCGTTAAATATGCATCACAGAAACATTGTCCCCAATATTTGATGTTATACTTTCCTGAATAAACTGTTTCCGCTTAGAAATACCATCCAAATACTGAAGACAGCCATGTACTTTTACTGTGTGGCTTCCCTGAAGGGTACAGCATCATTGACGACACAGCAGTTAATAAGTTTGCAGATGACACCAAAATTGGAGGTGTAGTGGACAGTGAAGAAGGTTACCTCAGATTACAACAGGATCTGAGGACCAGATGGGGCAATGGGCTGAGAAATGGTAGATGGAGCTTAATTTAGATAAATGTGAAGTGCTGCATTTTGGGAAAGCAAATCTTAGCAGGACTTATACACTTAATGATAAGGCCCTAGGGAGTGTTGCTGAACAAAGAGACCTTGGAGTGTAGGTTCATAGCTCCTTGAAAGTGAAGTTGCAGGTAGACAGGATAGTGAAGAAGGCGTTTCCTTTATTGGTCAGAGTATTGAGTACAGGAGTTGGGAGGTCATGTTGCCGCTATACAGGACATTGATTAGGCCACTTTTGGAATACTGCGTGCAATTCTGGTCTCCTTCTTATCTGAAGGATATTGTGAAACTTGAAAGGGTTAAGAAAAGATTTACAAGGATGTTGTCAGGGTTGGAGTATTTGAGCTGTATGGAGAGATTGAATAGGCTGGGGTTATTTTCTCTGGACCGTTGGAGGCTGAATGGTGATGTTATAGAGGTTTATAAGATCATGAGGGGCATGGATAGGATAAATAGACAAAGTCTCTTCCCTGGGGTCGTGGACTCCAGAACTAGAGGGCATAGGTTTAGGGTGAGATGGGAAAGATATAAAAGACACCTAAGGGAAAACGTTTTCACGTAGAGGGTGGTATGCGTATGGAATGAACTGCCAGAGGAAGTGATGGAGACTAGTACAATTGCAACATTTAAAAGGCATCTGGATGGGTATATGAGTAGGTAAGGTTTGGAGGGATATGGACTGGGTGCTGGCAGATGGGACTAGATTGGTTTGGGATAACTGGTCAGCATGGAATGGATTGGACCGAAGGGCCTGTTTCCATGCTGTACATCTCTATGACTCTATGTATCTATTTGGAAATCTACTCACTATACCACTTACCCATAACACGAGTTGCTTAATTCTTGTGCAGTTGGGTCTGGAACTGTAGGGTTCCAAAGGCCACAGAGAAGAAACACTATTTAAAAGACATGATTCATTCAAAGTTTGGGAGAAGATTTGTAGCTCGGGTGCTCATTGTTGTGGTTCTGTTCGCTAAGCTGGGAATTTGTCTTGCAAACGTTTCATCCCCTGTCTAGGTGACATCCTCAGGGCTTGGGAGCCTCCTGTGAAGCGCTTCTGTGCTGTTTCCTCCGGCATTTATAGTGGCCTGTCTCTGCCGCTTCCGGTTGTCAGTTCGAGCTGTCCGCTGTAGTGGCCGGTATATTGGGTCCAGGTCGATGTGTTTGTTGATAGAGTCTGTGGATGAGTGCCATGCCTCTAGGAATTCCCTGGCTGTTCTCTGTTTGGCTTGCCCTATAATGGTAGTGTTGTCCCAGTCGAATTCATGTTGCTTGTCATATGACAGACAGAGAACAGCCAGGGAATTCCTAGAGGCATGTCAGTCATCCACAGATTCTATCAACAAACACATCGACCTGGACCCAATATACCGGCCACTACAGCGGACAGTTCAAACTGACAACCGGAAGCGGCAGAGACAGGCCACTATAAATGCTGGAGGAAACAGCACAGAAGCGCTTCACAGGAGGCTCCCAAGCACTGAGGATGTCACCTGGACAGGGGACGAAACGTTTGCAAGACAAATTCCCAGCTCAGTGAACAGAACCACAACAATGATTCATTCAGTTATTGCATTTATCCTCATTAGCCTTAGCTAACATTTGAAGAGAAGTAACATGAACTAACACAAAAATCATGATGGAGTAGGTAATTGTGATGCTGAAGCAAAACATTTCAGCTACCCTGATCAATTGAGAAAAAATGTGTTACATTATAGCCTCCTAAGGTCGGCAAGACTAATACTTTCTGTTTTTGCACATGTGACTATCCAAAACCTAGATTGTCAATGAGCAGATAGTAGAGAGACCCCAACCACAAACAATAGCAGCAGAGGACCACAGAAAGAATGCATACAGAACCTCATCTCAGCTAGCAAGACACATCAGGCAGTCTCTCATTGATAACAGTTATTTAAGTCACTTTGTCAAATAATGTGTAGTTAACCCCACAAAATAAAATGAAACAATACAATGTCCTGACTCATGTTGCAATCTTACTTATATTTCTTCACTTCTAGTGAATTGCCACACGCCAATGGAATAATTGCAGCCATTTGCATTACGATTAACCAGATATCACATTTCCTATAGTTTGGTAATAAATATTCTGTAATCTTACCCAGAAGGAAAAACCAGCAAATAAGACACATTGTCCTGACTTGTCTTGTGGATGTCAAAATGGAGCTCCAGTATGATCAGTGTGCTCATTTCCAGTATTTTTTAAAATTGCGTTTTCTCTCTGGGTAGCTTGGAGCTTTACTGGCTTTTAAAATGCACTGCGCATGTTTTTTTCCCCTAATTACCTGCCTCTTCCAATGCAAGGACAAAAAGTCCTAGCAATTGTTGGATGACCATTTGCATTCCTTCTGACAAAGACAGTTTAACATCTTTACTCAGTCATTAGGTGGCCCTACAAATACTGGGTTATATGGACTGTTGCAGTAATTGTTTGAATCCGCACACTCTCTGCTGACTCTGGAATCACTTGAGCAGAGTGGCTGGATGTAATACATATGGTATTGTCTTCATAGCTAACTGCATAAACTGTTGCGAATGTTGTGTAGTCTTTCAGCATCATCTGTAAAATTTGTCCCTGGGTAGCTATAAGATTACTGAAACCTGCATTATGGGTGGATTAATCTAATTATCAGTCATAATGAATCCTTAAAAGGCTTTAAAGCTGAAGTTCTTAACTCCTATTCAAAGCATTCCACAGTCAAATTATTTTTGACTTTAGAATCAAATAGGTCTGACTGTATTGAGTCCTGTTATAGCCATGGTCTTTATTCTGGTTTGCATTTGTGTTGACCACACCATATTGCTCAGCTGTACCTCGTGGATTCCTTCATATTTGTGCCCAAACCTTTCATGCTGCTTGACACACATTCAAAAATCTGCAATAAACATAATTGTACTAACATCAAATTTTATTGGCAGGTCCTGTGAATTCTTAATCCTTGAATTCTGAAAAAGCTTCTACATTGACTCTCCAGGCAAAGAAGAAATGAATGTGTATTTATGTTGCATTTTCGCAATTCCAGCGTATTCCAAGGTGTTTTCTACCAAAGTAGTCATTTTGAAGCATCGCCACTTGTAATGAAAAGAAACATGGCTGTTAATTTGTACATAGCAAATTCCACAATCACCCATGAAATTCATGCTTAGTGATGCAATTGCAATCAGTTCAGAACGACTGTAAATGCAGGATATTCAGTCTCTGAGTTTTCTTACAGAAGGAGTGGAGAGGGCTATGCAAATCAGAGATTTTTGATAAAATTACCTGAAAGAACTGAAGTAATGTATGAGATTTATGTACAACATAATAATGACTACAATGTTTTTCTGCCCACCTATTCTTGACCTTTTCCATTGAAAATCAACATTATGTACCTCACAGTTCAATCGCTAGGAAAGCTCAGACCCAGTTTTTTTTATTTAAAGGTTACTACAACTATTAGTTTCCACACAGATTTTCCATGCAAGGTATTGTGTTTGACTTGTTTTGTGTTTGAAAGTGAGTTAAAATATTCATCATTGTTACTTATATTGACTAAGCACAAATGGACGATAAATAAGATTCAATTTATTATCAAATTTCATAAATAATTAAGTATATTAAAAGGAAGTTACAAGGTTATTGTTCAGAAACATTAAGATAACATATTAAGCAATTAAGGTATAAGGAAATTGCTTCCAAAGGAACTGACAACATTTGCTTCACACTCACTTCAGTAACTGTATTATTAAAAATATAATGTTAAAAAGTGGTATTGGGTAATTTGTTGCCTTGCTGGTGCCAGACACTATGCAGTCTTCAAACAAAGCCTCTTTCATGTTGCAACACAGCAACAAAGAGATCTTTCTTTAAATAATTTCAAAGATGCATTTCTAAGGCATGGAAGTGCCAGTGACCTGTATGCATCAGGCTGCTGATGATGAAAGGTGAGTAAACTCCAGGCACTGAACAATCTGGGTGGGCAGCAATGAAAATTCTTACAAGATAAGAATAATTGCTTCATGCATTCACCATTAGCAGACCATAGTGGAATACTATTTCTACCTTCCATTTAAAGTGAAGAAATAGGAAGCAGTCCCCAGGTTAAAGAGCAGGAAAATGAGTAGCCTGAAGTGACATAAACATGTGACATTTTAAGATATCAGTTTAGTGTCAAGGCCTACCTGAAAATATCCAGGCCAGAACGCCCGAGGTTAAAAGAAAAGACAATCAAATTCTATCAAGGGGAGGAAATTCCGGTAAATCATTCACTTAATGAGATCAGTGTGGAGTGGAAAAAATTGTTGAACATTGACAGAGTCAATATTAGTACTTTGTTATCTTAACTTAAACTTTATTTTTTGTGTCTGTGTTTAAGGCCAGACGCCAGTGAGCTTTGTACTGTATATTTTCACGACCAGCTACCAGTTTTCCCTAGTGAACTGATCCAAATAAACGTGCAGGTTTTCATCGCTTAAGAAACAAAATATCTTGAGCACTACCCTATAGCCATTAAAACAAAAGCCATTGCTCATACACAAGTATATCCAGCAGAACTAGGGTACAGCATATCAAATGTCAGTGACATTTACTTTCTTTGACCATTCTCTAACATTATAATATTTAATCAATGACTAGACTGTCATGTACTTCATCATTTGAGCAAGGCATCATGTTCAAAAGGAATAATCCAATCCAGTTGGCATTGTTGGTGTTCATTTGTATAGCTGCATTGGTTCTGCATGAATCAATGTTTTCATAAGCATTTAATTACATAGTAATGTCTTGTAGCTTAACTCCTGGGATGTAAAATAAAACTAAAGCAACTATTGGGAAACCTCCCTGAATATGGACTACTACTTGGATCTGAACCCTGGATTATGAACAGACCCTTTGATTCCATATGTAAGTAAATCAAAAGCAACGTTGATGACAAATTATGTAAAATTCTTGAGATTATATATTGGTTCCGTGTCAGTGCAATACAGACAAGCATCCTGGGAAATTGAAACATTATATATTATATACACAATGCTGTAATTCTGTGACATATTCTGACCTTATTATGCTTTTCCTGAGTACTTTAATGATTCAAAGTCCACATATAGGCTGTTTCAATGACTAATCCTGATAAAGAACAAATTCTGGTTAAAAACAAATATACATTCAGTTATTTTCACTGGCATCATGCTAGTACTAAAGGAAATGGGAGGATATGGTTGTACATTTGATGATGCTTGCCTAGCCCCTTCTGCTTTGGAGCAGTCCATAGTTAATATGAGAACAGATATTTTCATTTGGTAAATGCATGCTATGAGTTTGAGGCAGCAGGTTCTGTCGAAGCAAAATGATGCAGCTACGGTCTTAAAACATAGAATATGCTGAAAAAGATTGCAAAATTTTAAGAGATTTAAATATTTAAATTATTTCATAGACATTAGCCTATATTTTATTTTTAAACTGCAGCCATTTTTAGCTGGCTGATGTTGAGTTAGCAGTGTCATCGTCATTTAGGTGCAGATTCATTCTAAACGAAGGGAATTGGAGCTCATCTAAAACAAGCCCCATCAAAACACACTTCATTTTCCACTGTAAACACATCTATATAATTACTCAGGCAATTCAGCTGGCAAAGTGGCCATAGTCTTACTAGACCAGAGGGCTGCTCTCTCTTCAGAGCCATGATCTGGAAGTATCGGTGTTGGACTGGGGTGGACAAAGTCAAGTCACACGACACCAGGTTGTAGTCCAACAGGTTTAGTTGAAATCATAAGCTTTCGGAGTGCTGCTCCTTCGTCAGGTGAAGTCACTTTACCTGATAAGAACTGTGCTCCGAAAGCTTGTGATTTCAAATAAACTTGTTGGACTATAACCTGGTGTTGTTTAATTTCTGACTTTCTCATTAGAAAGAGATGACTGGGGATGCTTTAACCTAAGGGTCACCATGTCTGAGGCAAGAATGGAGAAAGAGACATCTAGTGAAAAAGTGAAATTCAATGCAAATCATGTTTAAAAATGGTGGCAATAAAGGGAGGTGTTACAGTTGTGGACAACATTTCTGATAGCCAATGTAGAGATTCAGTTGATATTCCTACCCATTATTAAATTTTGTCAAGGCTGCAGGGGCAGGCAATTGGTCTTGCTGCATATTATCACATACCTATTCATTGATCAGTGATGTTAATAAACAAGCATAGAGGTTGCTGGAGAAAGTCAGCAGGTCTGGCAACATCTGCAGAAAGAAAGCAGACTTGATGTTTTGGATCCAGTAACCCTTCTTCAGTGTCGATAAATATGCTAAAAAAAAGGCACATAAAAATGAAAGCCAGGAGCAGTGTGCTCAGCATAAAATATCTCCTCAGCATAAAATATCTCTCAAACAGCCTCGCATGGCTCCTCAGGTTCTTTACTTCTTCTGGATATGTTAGATTTTTTTTAGATTACTTACTGTGTGGAAACAGGCCCTTCGGCCCAACAAGTCCACACTAACCCGCCGAAGCGCAACCCACCCATGCCCCTACATCTACCCCTTACCTAACACTACGGGCAATTTAGCATGGCCAATTCACCTGACCTGCACATCTTTGGACTGTGGGAGGAAACTGGAGCACCCGGAGGAAACCCACGCAGACACGGGGAGAATGTGCAAACTCCACACAGTCAGTCGCCTGAGGCAGGAATTGAACCCGGGTCTCTGGCGCTGTGAGGTAGCAGTGCTAACTGTGCCACCGTGCTGCCCACTTAGCTTAGGAAATTACATTTGGAAATCCATTGGTGTCAATAATGATGCTGTGACAAACAAAATCAAAAGGTAACTACAACTCAGTACCCAAAAGAAAAAGACAGTCTGGAATTAGCATGAAATAAATTATAGCACAACCCATTATAAAAACTTTCTGTTTGAAAAATCTGCCACTAGAAATGTTGGATCAGATGCTGCCAGTCCTGGGGATTGACTAGACTTGGCACCCAGCATGAGCACTAGTTAGAAACTTAACACAGAACTATCACGTTGCTTCTTCTTTCATTCTCTACTTTAGACCAAAGCTAGAAACTCAAGCAGATCAAGTTTCCTGAAAGAAGGACAACATTGATTTCTATCCTGTTGCTGCCCAGTTCTACTGATTGTTGAGCATGAGATTTCTCAATGCCAATTCTTTCAGTAACATTATAGATTATGATTCACATGTCAATTGTCCAAAGTTTGTATCCTTCCTTGACGAACATTGGTCTTAATCAACAATTTGGAATAATAAAAAATGTCAGATATTGAGATATTGAATTGATGATGATGGCAACATCAATATAATGGGATGTAGTGGTTGATCAGAATGCTACTCTCAGCTATTAAGCTCAATTCAGTCTGTTCTCAGACCAACCTTCAGTCCAAATGAACCCATGCCTGACACAACTAATATTTATGTTGCAAGATTAGGAATACACATGGTGAAGGTGAAAATTATCCTATTGTTCCTCAGTTTGCATTATAGCAAATGTGTACTTGGAAATGGTAAATCATTCCTCAGCTTCCCAGTTGATGCACTAAACCAATTTGATTTTAGTTAAAAATCACACAACACCAGGTTATAGTCCAACAGGTTTATCTGGAAGCACTAGCTTTCAGAGTGCTGCTCCTTCATCATTTGGTTGTGGAGTATAAGATCGTAAGACACAGAATTTATAGCAAAATAAATTGCTATAAATTCTGTGTCTTACGATCTTATACTCCACAACCACATGATGAAGGAGCAGCACTCTGAAAGCTAGTGCTTCCAGATAAACCTGTTGGACTATAACCTGGTGTTGTGTGATTTTTAAACTTTGTACACCCCAGTCCAACACTGGCATCTCCAAATCTTGACTCCCCTTTGATTTGTTCTCAAATTTTTATCAGTAGAAAGACTTGTTAAGAAGCAGCTGCCTAAACATGACTCATGTGCCATCGGAGCATTCTGACTTCTTTTCATAAATGTGCCAAATGCAGCAGATTGATCTCATCTATTGAAAAGAAGGTGCTCCCCTTTGGCAGTGAACCATGGCTGTTGATAAAAGGAATGTTTTAACTCTTAAAAGCCTTTCAACATTTGAGGTGAAAATGGAAAACAGGAGCAAATAGGTTTGGGAGTGGGAAGAGGTTAAAAAGTATTGAACCTGAGAGAATGTTGGGAAGTGTGCTCCAACCTACTGGGTTAGTGACGATTCGCCACGGCAGATTCACCGCTAATGATTAGCCACTGCCGGTTTGCCACCAGCGTTTCTCCACTGGGGTCATTTGACCTCTGGAGACTATTCGCCACCGGAAATATATATATATATATATATATATACGTACTGATTGTTTTCCCTCCCGCCTGTTCTTTCATACTTCTCAGTCCCCTTTATTTATACAACTACATATTGATAAAAAAAGAGGTAAATAAATATCATTTTATTGGTTTATATAAAATGAGTTACAAACTTTAACCAGAAAAAGGAAATATATTTTAAAAATCTTTATTATGGCAGTAACATCTCACATTAATATTAAACAATGAAATTTCAGTTCATTTGATAGTTATGCGCTATTCCTCTAAGATATTCCAAACAATCTCTCTCGCCTTATTCAAGAACAATTTTTTTTATTCTATCGTCTGCGTCTCGATACTTTTTTTAGCTTTATTTGGTTGTCGCTCTTGAGGCAAAAAATCTGAGTTATCAAGGTCAGTAAGTGGCACAAAAGCCGTACCATCCACAAACTACGTCGATTCTGCTAAATGATGTATCCAAGATTCCCTACCAAATATGATTTTACAATTACTTCCTTGACCACTATCCGCCAAAAGAAATTTTTCTTCTGCTCCATTATCCGGCTTATATACTTTGTATCTAATTGGAATCACCAAATGCTGAAGATCAGTAGGGTTTGGTGGCGCAAAATTAATATCATTCCTTTCTCGTCAAATTATTCTCTTCATGCTGCTTGTTGTCAGTAAAGATGCCAGGACTGACTGAGGGACATCAGCTACACTTTCGTTAATAAGAACACTAGGTACTTCCTGCGATTTTTCTGCACGACGTTTTAAACTTGTTTTCACTTTCGCAACTTGGACACTTGCTCTGGAAGGAGAATGTGTGTGTCCATTAATTGTTTTTATCACAGTGCCACTCTTGGTGTGGATCCGTCCATTACATCGGCCCCTTTGTTCACATTGCCAAAACTTAATACTTGAATCACTCTTGGATAGTTTATCAAAAATATATATTAAACCATCGTGGTAAAACTTCTTATTTCCACGTTTACTAATAGCTTCTGTTTCCATACTAAAAATTCCTGTTCCAAAAATACAAGCATAAAAAAAAATCTCCTGTAACGAAAATAAGTTGTTACTGAAACAACGCAAACACTACCTTAACCAATATAACGACAATTTTATATACCAGCAATATTCAAAATATACGACTTACTTGCAGTGGTGAATCGTCTTCAGTGGCCAATGGGTAGTGGCTAAGCGTCCGCAGCGAATCTGCTGTGGCGAATGGTCCCAGCCGAACCTATCACCTTTCACATTTATCAGTGGTGCATTAGGCTGCATACAAGCAACCCTTTTGGGAGCGATTGGCTGTTCATTTGCAATATGTTGACAACTCATAAAAAAGCAATATTATCGTGAGCTTTAACTGTGATTGTATGGTATTTGCAGCCTTCCTGGAAATTACCAGTGAAAGGAAGGTGAGGATACCATTGAGAGGACTCCCGAAATGATGGGGAGAAACAAATCTCATAAGAACCAGATCTCACAACTGTTTCCTTCCCAAATAAAAGCAAAATGCCATAGATGGTGGAAATCTGAGACAAACAAAGAACATGTTGGAGAAAATCAGCAGATCTGGCAGGACCTGTGGAGAGAGGAGAGTTATGGTTTCAAATCCAGTATGGCTCTTCTTCTGAATCTATCGGAAACGTGATGTTAACTTTGTTTCTGTCTCTAGGGATGCTGCAGGACCTGCTGAATTTCTCCAGCATGTTCTGTGTTTGTTTTCTTCCCTAATTATGTGTAAAGCTTTTGTTCACAATGCATGATTTTACAGGTGACTTTCACTATTTCCAAGGCCACCATATCTACTTTGGTGATTGTATATCTGATCTCCACTTGGAAGCATCCTCTTTAATCTGTTAGCTTCAGATGACGAGGGCACACCAGTGTAGCATTGCAGCAACATTATCCTCACAGAAGAAGGGAAGCAGAGAATGGGACAGCTTTCAAGAAATGATACTCAAACACAGGGTGTACAGGCAAAGGATCAGCTTCCTTGACATGCTGGAACAGGAGTATTTCAGGAGTCTCAGGATTTGGGGTCAGTATTTCAATATTTGCGACCGGCTGGAAAGTGACCTTCTGCTAAGTGAACCTGAAAGCCACATTTTGCTGATTGCTGTCAAAGTCATCACTGTCTTTGGCTCCTTCCACAGATCTGTTAGACACATTGATCAGATCTTGCAGTTGGCTGCCCATAATTGCATGACACAGGTTACTCATACCATATTTAGCTGAGGAGACAACTAGGATCACTTTTCTATCTTTGATACCAGTCAGAATGGATAGGAACTTGGGTTTGTAGCTCTGACTATTTCTCACAAACATAGGGCATCAATGACTACACGCACATGGTAATTAAGGTTCCCTCGCATAAAGGCTTCCATTCCTGACGTGTAATCATGAAAGATGTTTCCGCAGGTCAGCACCTAATTCCCAGGCAGATACCATGATGCTTTCATCCTATGGTGGTCCATCCTCCCTTCTACTTTCCCAACTCAAAGCCGACTTACTGGATGGCTGTTTGGAGATAAGAGATGCCTACTTAAAATGTGGCAGCTGAGATCCATGAGAAATCCAACCACTGAGGCCTAGCAACATGATATGAAATGTTTTAATCATATTTCTTATTGAGAAAGCCATCAGCGTGTTCAAAACTTGGGTTCAGGTGCCTGGATAAATTGGAAATCGCCCTACAATACGACCATGGTGTATTACCGTCTGCACAACATTACGCAGCAGTGAGAAATGAATGTTCAGAAGGCTCAAGGCAAAATGCACAGAGTCTATTGGGTGGAGGAAATGAAGAAGGAGGGAAACAATGTGACAAATACACCAGCAGCAATGTAAGTTGCTGTCCAGAATCCTATCATAATTGTGAAGGTCAGTTAGGTTTCACCAGTGTACGCACCTGACAGACAGATGTTAAGCCCAATTTTCCATCTCCTTCTTCTAATACAAAGCAATCATACAATTAACTAAGTAACGAATTCATTTCAATTCAATTTTTGATGTTAAAATCATCACAATTTTAAAAAGCCATTTACCTGGCTTCAGCCAAAAATGGTCACAGGAAAATATTGCAAGAGTGTAACATTTATGTGACTTAAATAGGAAACAGAAACTGAAACTGAACAATCCAACACAGAGTAACATACCCATTTACATACATGTGTTCAATTTCTAAGCTAATCTCTCTTTTCTGGGAACATCTACATGGTGAACCCCCGTTAATTCTCAGATGGTTCTGGGCCAATGCCTTTTAGGTTTTAGAGGTTTGCGGGCCTTGTAAAAGCTTGCTTCAGCAAGTCCACTGAGATGCCAGGTGGCAAGTGTGATATTGACTGAATGCTATAAGCCAAGTCCCTGCTTCCATTATCCCTTTCATCATCAACCCTCTCATGGCACATTCGTACTTCTCTGTTAGCAAGGAGCTGGAGAGCACTTCCTGCAGAGCTTTGGGACAATGGATGGTCAGGTTTCATCAGTCCTATTTAAAATGGAATATTTTGTGTGAAAGCCATTTGTTAATGCCAGCATACAGTGTTTGATGCCTCATATAGATAGTTGCTCTTTCCATAATGTTATGAATGTGGGACTTGCACAAGACATCTAAGCTTTACAATCTCTCCCCTACCTTATGGTGAAGCAGAAAGTTCTAGATGGCTGTGTTTAGTCATACTAAATCTCTGTCTGGAGCTGGTTTCAAGTGATCTGGTTGGAATGGATAAAAAAAATGAATGAAAATAAATCATACCTTGACACAGAAGATAAGGCAGCTGCTTTTTGGAGACAGACACCAAAACATGGAGAGAAAGACTAACAGAATAACTACTACTGTGTGAAGAACCAGCAGATAAAACATGAAGGTAGAGAATCTTTGAGCTAACAACTAAGCAAAACACTTTAAATATTGGCTTTATTTTAAATGGAAAGTGACAAGATTTATGGGGCCTTTGGAGAATTACGGAATAAAGAATATTTAAGTTGGAACTTGATGGTGGAAATTGATTCTGGAATATTCAGACAGTGGAATGATTTGAAGGATCCCAGAAGATACAGCCCGGTAGAGCAAGGAGAAGTGATCCTCCTGGAGAGCTGGGAGGAACTGGGGACTTAATTGTGTATTTCCATACTCAACTAACACTGGGAAAACTAAATCCTCTTCCATCTGGCTTCTGCAACTCTGCACCCCCAACCTTCAGTGAAGACGAACAAAGAGATCCTGGCACATTCTGTATGAGTCCAGTGACTATGCATCCTCAGAGTGAATGACTTTCTCTGAGAAATCAATGACATCCTGACACATCACCCCCAGTGGGCTGTTTGCAAATTCTGAGCAGGCCAAAAGATATTGAGTCATAGAGTCAGACCAGTACAGCGTGGCTCAGGCCATTCAGTCCAAAATGTCCATGCTGACCTGATATCTTTAATGAATCGAGTCCCATTTGCCATCATTTGCTCATATCCCTTCAAACCCTTCCTATTTATATACCCATCTAGATGCCTTTCAAATGCTGTAATTGTACCAGCCTTCACCACTTCCTCTGGCAGCTCATTCCATACACGTACCACCCTCTGCGTGAAAAAGTTGCCCCTTAGGTGTCTTTTATATCCTTCCCCTCTCACCCTCAACCTATGCCCTCTAGTTCTGGACTCCCCCATCCAAGCAAAAGACCTTGTCTATCTCCCCTATCCATGCCCCTCAGGATTTTATAAACCTCTATAAGGTCACCCCTCAGCCTCCGATGCTCCAAGGAAAACAGCCCCAGCCGATTCAACCTCTCCCTGTAGCTCAAATCCTCCAACCCTGGAAACATCCTTGTAAATCTTTTCTGAACCCTTTCAAGTTTCACAACATCTTCCCTATGGCAGGGAGACCAGAATTACATGCAGTATTCCAAAAGTAGTGTAAAAAAAGTCCTGTACAGTTGCAACATGACCTCTCAACTCCTAAACTCAATTCTCTGACCATTAAAGGAAAACAGACCAAACGCCTTCTTCACTATCCTATCTACCTGCAACTCCACTTTCAAGGAGCTATGAACCTACACTCCAAAGTCTCTTTGTTCAACAACACTCCCCAGGATCTTACTGGTACATCCTACCCCGATTGGCTTTTCTAAAATGCAGCACCTCACATTTATATCATTAAACTCCATCTGCCACTCCTCAGCCCATTGGCCCATGTGATCAAAGTCCTGTTGTAATCTGAGGTAACCACCTTTGCTGTCCATCACACCTCCAATTTTGGTGTCATCTGCAAACCTACTAACTATACCTCTTATGCTCACATCCAAATCATTTAAATAAATGACAAAAAAGCAGTGGACCCAACATCAATCATTGTGGCAACCACTGGTCAGAGGCCTCCAGCCTGGAAAGTAACCCTCCACCACCACCCTCTGTCTTCTATATTTCTGTGTCCAATATGAGTTGAGAAGTTTCGATTACAGATAGAACAGATCTATCTGATAGTGATTGTATCAAAAAAATACCGACTTACTTTTCTGCACTTTGATACAGCTAGAGTTCCTGCCTGCTCTTTGATGGTTCCATTGCAAGGTGCTGCCTGAGCCCCAATATAATGTGAGGTGAAGCACACCTCCAAGATGCCTGGGAGAGGAATGAAAGGTTGGGGGTGATGGGGGGGTGGGGGTGGGGGAGCTACATCACCTAACGACAGAAATAAGCAGCACAGAGAAAGTTTACAGCAAAGATTAGTAGGGATTACATAAATTGTATTAGTCCTTAGAACAGGAAAACGGGTCACTCGACCTAAAATGACCTGCGATTGCTCTCCATTGACATGCCAGACCTGCTGAGCTTTTCCAGTAATTTGTGCTTTTGTTAGATTAGATTACTTACAGTGTGGAAACAGGCCCTTCGGCCCAACAAGTCCACACCGCCCCGCCGAAGTGTAACCCACCCATACCCCTACATTTACCCCTTACCTAACACCACGGGCAATTTAGCATGGTCAATTCACCTGACGTGCACATCTTTGGACTGTGGGAGGAAACCGGAGCACCCGGAGGAAACCCACGCAGACACGGGGAGAACGTGCAAACTCCACACAGTCAGTCGCCTGAGTTGGGAATTGAACCCAGGTCTCTGGCGCTGTGAGGCAGCAGTGCTAACCACTGTGCCACCGTGCCGCCTTTTCCTTTTTTAAGAAAATGCTATTTTCATTCAAAAATTGTAAGTATGAACATTATTCTTATTTTAAAATTATTCTAAAAATTTAATGTCATTGTTACTGAGTAATGCTAGGTGTAATTATTTTTGTAGTTTTTAAAAAAATTCAGCGTTATTTACTGATTTCGAGTGAATGAGGTAAGTGAATAAGGGGTGGGGTGGGGAAGGTACAAAAACAGAAATTGCTGGAAAAGCTCAGCGCATTTGGCAGCATCTGTGGAGAGAAGGCAGAGTTAATGTTTCGGGTCCAGTGACTTTTCTACAGAACAGTGGTATGTGGGAAAAGATGAAAAGAGTAACAGGTGAGTTAGTGAGAATTCAGACAGGTAGGGGACAGTCAGATCTAGGGAGGGACTCATTTGTCAGATGGGAGTCAGCAGTTAGTTTGATGGGATTCTGAGGACTGGCTGAGTGTCAGTGAGGTGTCCAGAGGGGAGGGCAAATCGATGGGATGCCTGGGGTTAGGGAAAATCGGGCAGCAGTCAGAGAGGGTTGATGAATGCAGGGAAGGGTTGAATTGGGTTAGTTCCGAACAGGGTGGGGATTGCTCGGGTTTAGGGAAATGGCAGTGGGGAGCCAGGAAGGTTCATTTCAAAGTTAACCAGGAGTTAGGGCAGTTTTTAATTGCTCTACATTTTCTTGGGTAACTACTGAAAAAATTGAAACAATCTGAGGTCTCCAATGCTGCTGGGGACTAACTTGGACGATTCCAAATGCCACGTCATTATTCATCGAAGGTTTTCAGAATCACTTGCATCAGAGACATCTACAAAGGCCTGATGTGGAATTCTAGTCCATGTTGCTGCAACAAATATCTTTCTATTGAACTGTCAAGTTAAGAGCACTTTATCAAGAAGTATATGGCATTCAGATGAGAGTGAGTGTCGGTTATGGAGAGGGACTTGGGAGGGTGTGAGCAAGTGCATTAAAGGAGAGACACATCGACAAGATAAGTTGGTGTGAGGAATGAAGTGCAGGCATAGGCTTGAGCTCGCATTGGGGTGATACATGTATCAGGAGGGTTCAATGTATTCACCTTTCCTGCCCTGATCGCACATTAAAACCACTTTCAGATTGAACCCACAAATGCTGTCCCACATTCCTCACTTACTAAGCAACCTCCAATCATATCTTTCCATTTTCATTGGAGTACAGTAGTGAGGCATTCCGGAAATGAAATGCCAACTTGAATATCAGGAATTCTTTCTGACGGTTCCTTCTGTCATTAAAGCATCAGCATAATCCCACAACTCTCACCTTTACAGTGTCCCATTAAGTGCTAGAGTCCAACTCAATTTGTGCAAGTTGTTATCAGTCTACACAGTCTCATGCCTCTGGAAAACCAGAAGTCTGATCCAATGCATTGCCAGTGTAGAAAGCCACCAATGATTTGCACTGCGCTTCCTTCTGATGCTACCAATCTCCACCTGCAGCAGGTCATTGGAGACAATTCCACATCCCCCCCACCTCCCCCCCACCGCCCCCCCCACCGCCCCCCCACCCCCCGCCCCGATCATCTCCAAGCACCTGGATCAGCTTCAAGGTCTCCTAACCACTATTGTTGTATATTTTGTGGTCCAATTTTGTCATTATCAAAGAACATTGCAAAATTCACAAATTTTATCATCACATTGAGGGACTTGAGAATATGAATGCTTAACATCTGCTTAAGAAAATGCTTTGTTAATTTATGAAAAGCTTTGGCCTCTTTAAAATAAGCCATTGTTAAAATATTAGAGAAATGAATTGCATATGAAAACATTTAAGTGTATGTACCTTAGAATTCCATGACATAATTACAAAACTAAACCTCCTACTAACTGGGGGAAATGTCGCGATCCAGGTGCAGGGCTGGGAGAAGCAGGTGCATTGTGCCCCATCACTGCCAGTCTTGTTGGATGTGGGTCCCATTAGATTTTTGCCTCATTATGTTGAAGCAAACAGCTTGTAAAACTCCGGCACCCCAAGAGAGTTTGACCGTGGGTGAGAGATCTGGCATGTTGCAGATTTTAAAAGCCCACATTTTAAATGGGGCAGGTTGTGTGAAGGTGCAGTTAGCAATAAAACAGAAGATGCAACAAGCCAATGTGAGTCATTGTGAGGCACGTGGAGAACGTTTGACTCCAGAGGGTAATTACCGCATTCAGTCAACATCACAGTCCCTATGGAAGAGTGGCCCAAAGAGCTAGGAGGAGTTAGTAAAGTGCACAGCAATGCAAAGAGTGAGCATTTAGAATTGCAAGTAGTTAGGATGCCTCAGTCAGTATTTGGTAAGTATGATTTTAACTTTAGCTACATATTTTAAGTTCCACCCACCCATGTTGCGAGCAGATGGGTAAATGCAAAATCAAATGACAGAGTGGGGATTCTCGTGTCCACCATCCACCTGCCCTTAGGCCAACTGAGACAATTATGTGATCAATACTCAGCAACATTTAGGACTCCTCCTGGTACCATTGCTACTAAGATTGATGGAAGTCTATCTCTGGTTCTCCCTCATGTTCTATGCCGTGTTAGGCCCAGAATGGGGACTGTTGTCGGTGTTGACAAGGGGATGGCAGCAATGGAACTGGGGTCTCCTGGACACTGGCGCCGTCATTGCTGAATCTGGAGAGGAGACTCCTTGAGGCCTGTTACACCTTACAGAGACCTTGCAGAAGCCCTGGACACCCAATTTGAACAGAAGATGAACTCTTAAGTAATTTCTTTTTATTCTTTTTTGTAACTCAAATGGTGCTGGATTGTGACAACAAAACACTTTTCACTCATTCATTCATTCTTGTCTAAGAGAGAAAGCAGGCGCATTTTATGAATGAATGCCTGGCCTTGGCAGAATCCTCTGACTCATCCTCTTAGCCAGCAATAATCATCGTGAGGGACTGGTTACAGTCCCAGCTCCTGGTGTCACTATCAAGATTGATGAGCTGTCAATCACTTGATTAGCTATTTAATCAGCTTGAGGTTTCCCAGCCATGTGGTGGTGAGTTCACTCCTATCTTTGAAATTGTGCGGGGATAAGATGAGACACTGCTACAAACCCTGTATGAAACTCCTGCTGTTATTTTCAATTGAATCCAAGTCACAGAATGGACATGGTACACTTTCCCTTGCCTTACACTATTGTCTTCAGTCCTTGGAGTATGGACAGCCGTTCCTCAGCCCCTCTGCCAGTAATGCAGGAGCCTCCAATAGATACGATGACAGATGCATCAATGCAGCATCTCCCTCAGCATGCCAGTGTTCTCCAGGCCTCAGGCAGCCGAGATCATGCCAGCAAACCACAGGGCTGCCCAATCTGCGCTCATGGGATCACACAACAGCTCAGCAGCACATTTATACACACTCAACATTATGCACACTCAGCAAACATTGCTGATACATTTATGCCACAGTTAGTGCTGTTGGCTATCCATGATTCCTTGCTGCTTGTCAGGTTTCGTCTACATCTTTGCTCCTTCAATAAGACAAAAATGTTGGGGGTGAGTTGTGTTTGGACAGTTCCTCAGCTTTGTCAGTGCATGCAGTGACCCTGGGCGCTGGATAATGACATGTGAGATAGAACAATAGCGGGTTCACATTAAACCCAATTTTTATTGAACTGATATTGAAAGTGTCTATGAGGTAATTCTGCACTTTCCTCCAATGTCTCTTATTTCCTGTCGCTTCTGGGGATACTCAGTCAGTGTGAATTGCTCAGCATCTTCTCCATCTCTTCCTTGCTGGATGAGCACAAAGTGACCAATGATGTTGAAGGCATCAGACCCTCCTTGATGCAAGATTTTGCAATAACACAATTGACCAGCACAATAGGAGCTAGTCCTCTTGAATTGGGCATTAATGCAGTGATTGGGTGCTGCCTGGCAAATTCCACAAGTGACCACAATAGATCCCGAGAAAGCACTTGATGTGTAAGCGCTCAGTCCATGAACATTCAGAATCCACTAAACTCCTTGGGTTTCAGCTTCTCTTACAGCAAGACCCATAAGTCAGAGGTAGCTCCCTGGAGAGTTCATCACAGACACTTGACCAATAACAGGCCATGGAGGTGAATCTAGTGCACGGTCTGCTATGGCCTGGCCCTTCTTTGCTCAGTAGGTTGTTGGCAGGTCCCTTCTGCAGACCTTTTGTTGTACCCAGCCTTCGGCTTGCATGATGTGCCACTCCTGATGTGAAGCCACTCCAGCCTTGTTCTCCCTCTCTTTGTCTTGCTTCTCTTCCTCACAGTAGCACAATGATTGAGTGCATCAGCCCAAGGCTAGCTGATTTCTCTCTCGCTCATGAGCTCCGTCCTTGCAGTCAACATTGCTTTGGACCTTCCCTCCAAACACATGCTTCTCAGCCTCCCTTTCAGATCATCCCTCCTTCAATGCAGTCCCCACTCATAGAGACCTCTAATTACTGGCAGCCATGATCTCCACATCCACAATCCCGCTATGAACCAACAAAAATTTCTTCTATAGCTCTCTTCCAGAGGTGGCACCTGATGTTTACTTTTTTGCTGCTACCTTTAACCTGTCAGGGGTCTGACAGTCAGTGATCTCCACACACTTTTTGTTAATGCCATAAAAAGGCATTCAGCTGTGTGTGAATTCATCTTAGCCACCTTCTAGATGAGCTAAGTTTATATCCTGATAACAACCCCACTCCATATTTCCCACTTTTTGGAAAATGTGGAGCCAGTATCAGGACATTGTTGTTCTAGGCAAGCACATTGTTTCCTCGCTATTCAGTGCATCTTATGTTCTACCCTACTCTTTTAGGCTTGGTAAAATTTCACCCATTCTATGTAAATTGATCCTTTCATTTTGATGACCAATAGGTAAAATGCACAAATTCCATGCGAACATAATCTGGTGTTTATCCTTAAGTTGGATTTCCTCACAGTTGGTCGACATTGACAGAAAAATATAGGTTAATCATTAGTTATTACTTCCAACTTGTTTGTTTGACTTCCTGGATCTGGTCAGCCTCTAAGATGTATTTTTCCCCCATCACTTCACTATTGAGTGGATGAATTTCCTTCAGATTCAGGACAGATCCACCTCAAGTTTGGAGTGCTCTCAGACAATGCCATTTGTGAAAGCTTCATTTCTGTTCATCACACCGTATAAACCCCACATCCCACTGATTACTAGCTCTCCATATTTATACAAACAATTCTCACCCAATCAATCAAGTTATCTATCGCCTGTGCCCTTGTTCCATCAGGTTTTAGAGTCGCATCAGATCTCATTTAATGGTAATTGATTACAGTTTTAAAAATCAATATACAGTGCATAAAAATGATAATTAAAAAATAAAAAAGCAAAATACAGTGATAACATATTATGTTCTTTTATTTTCACATTAACAGTCCAAGTGTCCTTTTTCAAGGAAGGTAAAACTTTCCTAGAACTCATTATTTGACAAAGAAAGCAATTAAACTTAGTACTCAATACCTTCAAATTGTGAACCAACTCCCATTCCTTTCCTATCATTTAGCTTTGCTTGTTACATTCTCTGTTACCATGTCCTCTCTCCCTCCCCCCACCCCAGTGGAACTATCTGTACTTTCCAGGCTGGCAGTTAGACCACTATTATTCTGCCAATCTTATATTCCGATCACCTAATCTGAACTATCAACATCTTTTCTCCCCCCAGCATTCCCCATTTACCCCACCACCACCAACTATTGCATAAATGCTGTCCCCTCCACATTTCACTTCAGCTCTGATGAAAAGTCATCGAGACTTGAATCAATAGCTTGCTCTCTCTCCATGGATGCTGCCAGACCCATTGTGATCTCCAGCTTTATTGCTTTCAGTCAGAAGCCTGACTGCTTCCATCACACATTTCGATTTGGAAATTTCTCTACTTCAACTTTGATCCTTAATCTTTTTTTATTCCCATGTTTTGTTAAGAGTACGTTATCTTATGGTGACTAATTATCAATGTAGCACTCAATAGGTATTACTGCTGAATCTCTTTGTGGATTTTCTTCCAATATTTTTGCAAAGAAAACACAATGTCTACTCCTTCACAAAGAGTGAGTTTTTGCCCTCAAGATCCTTTTTGATGCCCTTCTGATCTTTTTAGCTTCCTAAGCTAAAAGGCAGCATTTACCTCCCTTTCCACAAAACAAAACTATAATTCCTCCTCCTCTTGAGAACTTGTCACAAAGATTTGTATAAGAAGTGTCACTAAAACCGAGATGTTACATGTTCCTGACATCTCCCAAGCTGGAAACTTCAAAATACAATAATCCATTTTTATTTTATTTTAGTTGTCCAATTAACTTTCAGTTTTTCTATTCCAGTTTTCAAAGCCCTATTTTGCCCACTATCGCCTGCTGGGTGGCAGGGCCTGGCAGGATATTAACCGGTTATGTGAGGTCTGGGAGCAAGAGCTGGGAGTGGAGATCTCTTCTGAAACATGGGAGAACATATGGGAGAATACTTGAAAGATCGCAATCTGAAACAGGACATGCGCTATGCAGTTAAATGTTCTGCACAGGGCTCATCTGGCACCAGACCATCTGGCGAAGTTTAAAAAAGGGGCACCTTCAATGTGTCCCAAATGTAAAATAAGTATGGGTACTCTTACCCATTGCTTCTGGACATGCCACAGGCTCCAGATTTATTGGAGTGCTGTGACGGGAGAGATAGGGAGGATATTGAGGACTGAAGTCAAAGTAGACCCGATATCTCTCCTCTTAGGTCTATTGAATTTACCATCTTTAGATGGGCATGGGAAATAACTATTTAATATTCTTGCACACTGTGCACGGAAGAAAATTCTGATAAATTGGGTTTCTGAGAACCCACCGGGTTTGCTGGGATGGCAGAAATTAATTATGGAGCACATTCCCTTTGACCTTTTCACAGACATGGTGCACCACACAACAATTTTTAAAAGACATGGCAGCCCTACTTGAGTTATTTGGATATAGATTTATCAGTTATCTTAAACTAGGGCATCTGTTTAACCAGGATGATTAGATTTGTCAAGCCCTGGCCCTGGAGGGGGGTCTCCCGAGTTAATACAGGTATGTATACAATGCTCCCGTTCCTTTGTTTGGGTTTGCTTTGTATTATAGAGTAGGTTAGTAGTTAGTAGATAGTAGTTGCATTGTGTTTTTTTTCTTTTTATTATACTGACATTTGTGATTGTTTTTTTCAATAATTTTATATGTTTGTAAAGTTAAACAAAATTGCTAATAAATAGATTTACAAAAAAAAGAGGCCCTATTTTGACGAATCATATTTTGGGTGAAAATTTTCTAAATAAATTTGCTGAATTAAAGGGTTACTTCAGCCATTCTACCTGATTCCTGATCCAATGTACTAAAAAACTCAGGAAGCCCGACTTCCAATTTTGTATTCTGCTTGAAGACCACTTATGGAAATGTTTTAAATTCATGGCTCCCAACCCCCAAAAAAAATTTTACATGCATCATAAAGACACCTGCAAACTGCCCCTCATCATGCCAGTGAAACATGGCAGAGTAGGCTTTTAATTGTAGGCAGCCCTTACTGAGAACTACAGAGCTCTACAGGTATCATTTATCCAAATACATATTTATTTAACTTCAAGAGAGTTCCCTCTGCATTTGGTGCTTGTGGTAGAGCCATAGAATCCCTATAATGTGGAAGCAGACCTTTCAGCCCATCACATCCACACTGACCCTCCAAAGATTATCCCAGCTAGACCTACTCTCTACCCTATCCCTGTGACCCTGCATTCCCTATAGCGAATCCACCTAAACTACACATCCCTGGACATCATGGACAATTTAGCACGGCCAATCCACCTAACCTGCCCATCTTTGGATTGTGGGAGGAAACCAGAGGACCCAGAGGAAATCCGAGGACCTGGAGGAAACCCATGCAGACACAGGAGAATGTCTGTGTGGATTTGCACAATTATCCTTCTTGTTAAACCATTGAAAGAAATGTTATCATCGTCTCTTTCTAGGGGCATGTTTGCTTTCAGAACCACTGTCTTGATTTTACATGGCATTTTCATTGCCTTCTACATTTGTATTTCATGCTTCCAATCAATGAACCTAACCTCCTGTCCTTCAGCATATATATTCATCCAACTTTTACATTTTCTAGTGACCTCCCCTATTCCACTTACAATGGTTACATTTCTCCATTGACTCAGACCGTTGTCAATGTTCTTTGGCACTAATGCCTTTATTTTGACCATCATTACTGATCTATCCATCATCAGACAAACTGTTGATTGAGGTAGTATGATCCTCATATCAATGGAACATTTGGATATGAGAGGTAGCTGAGTCCTTGTCATATTCTATAACTTCTTTAGAATCTGTAAATTTGTAATTCATACCACGTGACCTTGAATCTCATTGGAACCAGAAGACAGTCTGGTTCCCATACTATTTTCCATCTTTATCATCGACTTCCCTGGGGCCTCTCTATTCTTTAGGCTCATCTCTCTTATAATAAACCTTATCTCTCAGATTGTAACTAGTTTCCAACGGACTTATCTTATATCTTAAGGTTCACCAAATTCTTTGAGACATTTATTTCAATGAAAGTATTTCTGCCTGCATCAGTGCACTTAAATGCCCTGAAAAAGTAGCCATGGTGTGGAGGTGCTGGTGTTGAGCAAGGGTGGACAAAGTCAGAAGTCACATGACACCAGGTTATAATCCAACAGGTTTATTAGAAATCACAAGTTTTTGGAATGCTGCTCCTTTACCATTTTACCTGACGAAGGAGGAGCACTCCGAAAACTTGTGATTTCAAATAAACCTGTTGGACTGTAACCTGGTGTCATGCGACTTCTGACTTTGAAAAAGTAGATCTTGTTGTAGTCCCATCCCAAGCTGGGGTCCGATCATTTATTACTAATAGAATTTTATGATTCAAACCAAAACTAACTGCTGAGGACAATATCCTCCAACCATCTGGACTGAATTTTTAACATGTACAGCCAAAACTAATACAGGAGATATTGTAGTTTGGCTGATGTGCTGAAGTATTATGAACCATTTTGTCTATTACTATATGGTTCCTTCAAATTTCTCATTGCTAAAAGTTATTTCTACTGCCTTATTCACAACTGTTATTTTCATAATTGCACACATATCTTTAAATTCATTGTCAGCAAATTTCTCTCCCAATGTCAGTAGAACACTTGTTAGTGGTCCATGTCTGGTACCTATCCACTTTTCCATTATGTTATCCACAATTATTTTCTTGCCTTTAGCATGCATTATTGTTGACTGGTAACATTTGTTTGTCAAATATACCAAATGTAAAATGAAAATTCATTTTCTTTATCCCATATCATAAAATCCATAGCTTCGATTTTATTGAAATCTCTTGGTAAAGGCAGATTTACTATAGGCTGAGATTGTGTCCACTGATATTTATAACTCATCTCACATCTATCACAACTTCTTTCTATAAATCTTATCAAACTCCCCATCCATTATTTCTGCATCCTTTAGTAATATTTTTAACCTTTTTATAAGGGGATACATGGGCAAATTGCCTGTATTGTTTTGTCTTTTAACTTTCTACGCCTAATGTCAATAACATTACCTCTCCTCTTTAAAAAAAACATAAGAAATGTTCCATTCCAGGAATACAATCATGTCTAGCCGTATAAAGAGCAAATTCACAGATTTTCCGAACACAATAGCTTGGTCACATTCCCTTCCCATTTCGTGTGTTTTTTTTCCATCATCGGTTTACTTAATAACAATGGTATTTCATCAGAGTCTACATCTGTGCTCATAAAATGATTGATTCAGGTCATCTTACAAGAAATGCTAACTCTTTTCAAAAATTTTAGTGTGCTATAATTCCCAAATCTGAAACTGGTGGAACCCTCAAATTCCTTAATGTTGCCACAATCCTTAAAGAACACTCAAAGAATCCGGGTATCATTTTAGCCAGACTGTTCCACACACTGTAGATATACATCACTGTCCAATGCTATATAATCAAAATGTTATGCCACCATCCTATCATCACTTGGTTGAATTCTTTTGTGACTAATGCAGTGCTCTTTCTTTAGTCTGTGAAATAACTCCACAGAGGCCAGTATCCTGTCACCAAGCCACCCTTTATTTACAAGTGGAGAGTCATTGATACTGATCCAGCTCTGAGTGAACAGAACCTCTGACACTTGTCAGCCAGGGCTTCCTGACTTGGACCAGATTAACAGTGGTCCAACTGGCCGACCTCATTATAATCATTACATTCTGTATCTGTATCTTCATTCTCTGAATCTTCCATTGCATGGTGGTTTCATTTACTCTATTATACCATTTAGAACAATTCATGGTATAATGGTACTTTGAATCATATCTGAAGCATCAACTGACTATACCTTGAACATTTCTGGGGCTCATTATCTTATTGAAAATTCCAAATTCTCTTTGCATCTCAAAATTATCAATAGCATTGCTGTCAATGTTTCTATTAGTTATAGTTCTCCTTCTGTGTTGTCACCTGCGACCTGTATCTAGATTGACCAATTTGTTAACATTGTGAGCTCATTTTCTGTGATAACACCGGTTACCTCTTTGTGCTACTAACGCAGTTAAAAAGAAACTCTGATTTTGTTTAGTGCTTCTGATATTTGTTCCAGCAGTGTATGTTTATTTGCAAATTTAGCTCCTAGCAAACTTAAGATCTATCCATAAAGTAAGACAAAAAACTGTGGATGCTGGAAATCTGAAACAAAAACAGAAAATTGTTGGAGAAACGCAACAGGTCTGGCAGCAACCGTGGAGAGAAAAACAGACTTAATGTTTTGGGTCCACTGACAGTTCTGATAATGTAAATGCCAATGCAGATTGAAGGGATTTCCAAATGAAATTTCTGCGGTTTTGCATGCAATCTACTGAATTCCACTATGATGGCTTCCATGGTACCATCCACAGACTTGGAGGAAAACGTGAAGGAGGACTGCAGATGCTGGAGATCAGAGTCAAGAGTGTGGTGCTGGAAAAGCACAGCAGGTCAGGCAGCATCCGAAACATAGATTTACCTGCTCCTCAGATGTTGCCTGACCTGCTGTGTTTTTTCAGCATCCACAGTCTTTCCAAATTTGTCAAAATCTGACCACACCTCATAAACAGTCAATAAGTTATCTTTTCAATAAATTTTATCTGTGAAACAATCTGTCTAAATGGTCCAAGCACAGATTTCATCAAATCATCCAATTCCAAAAGAATTCTTTTCCTGGTCCGGTGTAGTAACATAAATGTTAAAGTCAAACTCAGATTCCTCTTTGGTAAAGAAGTAATCCAGGTGCACATCACAACTTCATTCTTCCACTGATCAGTCAGCTCATTCTCAGAAAACAAGGTGCATAGTCATAACCTAAAACTTTACATTTTGACCCAACTGTTCACTGCTAACAATATTATCTACTGGAAGATTTAGATTTAGAGATTTTATTGTCATGTGTATTCAAGTAAAGAAGTACAGGAGTACAGTCAAAACTATAATGTTGCCATACAAAGCGCCATCTTAGGTACAAAAGGTATCGAGGTATATCTTAGGTACAAAGTAGTAAGAGAAACAGTTAAAAAGTTAAGCATTACCTTTCATAGAATAAGTAGAAAGGTAAAGAAATAAGATAAATAGTTAACATTAAAGTCTAGCTTAATTTAAACTAGAAAATTAAAGGAATTAAGTTAAAAGGTCAGCAGTATTTGGTGAGTCCTCCACTGATCTGTCTCCAGGAGAGTTCAGCTGTCTGTTCTCAACATCACTGCCACAGATACCAGGGGACCTCCCTCACCGCTCACTCTTCCTGCGTTGGACCTTGATGCCATCGCTGCTGCAGCTGCCCTGATCTCCTCCTGGTGCCTCCGATACATGCATGGACAGGACCTAATTGCAAGCCGAGATACCGCCACTCTGAGTTGAGAGACCACCGCGAGCAACCGAGAGACTGGACCATGGAGACGGCCATGTCAAACCCAGATATCAGATCTCAACACCGCCAGGCTGAGACACCACCTAGAGACTGGGTCTCGGCACCAGTGGGCCAAGAGACCACCACAAGCCACCAAGAGGCCGGGCCAAGGCACCATCACAGGTGCTTCGCGCTAAGGTTCACGCTACGGCCGGGAGTGAAGGAAAGAAACCCCAAGAGAGAAAGAGATTTTTTTAAAAAGAGGATAACTGCAATTAAATAAAATTCGGAGTCTACACTTTTAGTGAGAACTGTGTTTCAGTTAAACATGTTTCATAAATCTCACTACTAATTACTCGCTGTCCATATTTATACCACAAATTCAAATCTAATTAACCCTGTATTAAAATACGGTCTAAGGCATCCTTTCAGACTTTATAAAATTATAACAAGATATCCTACCTCATAATCGTTTGAGATACTTCCACAGTGATAAGTTTGTACTAGAGAGAGCCCATTCTGGCTGTGCTGTCCTCTTTGGGAAACCCTGGTCCTGTGGGGGTGGGGGGGTGGGGGGGGGGGGGGGGTGTCAGCAAACCTCAGCCCCAAGATAAAAAAAAGTGTTGCATTTTACAAAATCCATTCCTTATCTGCACTGCAGATTAATACTCAAATGAACAGATTCCATATCTGGATCACAAATGTACCTGCTTACAAATAAAGCTGTGGATAATAAACAGTGAAAGATAGGAAAAATTATAAGCATTTTTATGTTGTTGTTATTAAATGTATTGAGCCTGTTTTGGACTCAAAAGTACAGCTAACTGGCAATTGTTGAAGGAAATATATACAAGCTGTTTAATGGGACATTACCTGGCAGATTAAAATATCAGAGTATATAACCTGCCAAAAACAAACCCATATTAAGGCGATTAAGAAGTGGGGAGAGTATGGTATATCCACAGAAAGAAAAGTGTCAATGCTTTGGCTTTTACAGCAGTGACAGACCAGATAAGGATCAAGGACAGGCAGGAGAAAATCTTTAGGACTTGCTTTCATCTCCATCAGAGGAATAACTGCTTTTTTATTTACAGAAAGGCATGTGAAATCTGAGAGAATGTTACATGTGGAGGATCTCAAATTATCCAACCGGGAAAACAACAAGAAAGAAACTAAAAAAGGGCGGATTGCCCTGAAAGTTCGCAGGTATTCCACCACCCTCCTGCCCTAACTCAGACAGGCAACAATATATCAGTATTTTATGCCATTTCCACGTGCGTTTGGATGATCCCCCACTAGACTTACAGCAGGAAATCCCTCCTGGAAATGTGAGGACCACGTTTCCAGTTATTGTGCATGATTGGTCTTGCATAATGAACAAAATGTGCAGTGAGTATTTTAAATCTTTTGATTTTTCGCCTTTAATAATGATCCAAGACTGGGACATAAGGCCTATAGTAGAGTCATAGAGATGTACAGCATGGAAACAGACCCTTCGGTCCAATCCATCCATGCCGACCAGATATCCAAAAGCAATCAAGTCCCACCTGCCAGCACCTGACCCATATCCCTATAAACTCTTCCTATTCACATTCCCATCCAAATGCCTCTTAAATGTTGCAATTGTACCAGCCTCCACCACATCCTCTGGCAGCTCATTCCATATACGTACCATCCTCTGCGTGAAAAAGTTGCCCCTTAGGTCTCTTTTATATTTTTTCCCTCTCACCTTAAACCTATGGTCTCTAGTTCTGGACTCCCCGACCCAAGGGAAAAGACTTTGTCTATTTATCCTATCCATGACCCTCATAATTTTGTAAACCTCTATAAGGTCACCCCTCAGCCTCCGATGCTCCAGGGAAAACAGCCCCAGCCTGTTCAGCTCTTCCTGTAGCTCAGATCCTCCAACCCTGGCAACATCCTTGTAAATCTTTTCTGAACCCTTTCAAGTTTCACAACATCTTTCCGATAGGAAGGAGATCAGAATTGCATGCAATATTCAACAGTGGCCTAACCAATGTCCTGTACAGCCGCAATATGACCTCCCAACTCCTGTACTCAATACTCTGACCAGTAAAGCATACTAAATGCCTTCTTCACTATCCTATCTACCTGCGACTCCACTTTCAAGGAGCTATGAACCTGCACTCCAAGGTCTCTTTGTTCAGCAACACTCCCTAGGATCTTACCATTAAATGTATAAGTCCTGCTAAGAATTGCTTTCCCAAAATGCAGCACCTCGCATTTATCTGAATTAAACTCCATCTGCCACTTCTCAGCCCATTGGCCCATCTGGTCCAGATCCTGTTGTAATCGGAGGTAACCCTCTTTGCTGTCCACTACACCTCCAATTTTGGTGTCATCTGCAAACTTACTGACTGTATCTCTTATGCTCGCATCCAAATCAATTATGTAAATGACAAAAGGTAGAGGGCCCAGCACCGATCCTTGTGGCACTCCATTGGTCACAGGCCTCCAGTCTGAAAAATAATCCTCCACCACCACCCTCTGTCTTCTATCTTTGAGCCAGTTCTGTATCCAAATGTCTAGTTCTCCCTGTATTCCGTGAGATCTCACCTTGCTAATCGGTCTCCCATAGGCAACCTTGTCGAACACCTTACTGAAATCCATATAGATCACATCTACTGCTCTGCCCTCAATCTTCTTTGTTACTTCTTCAAAAAACTCAACCAAGTTTGTGATACATGATTTCCTACACACAAAGCCATATTGACTATCTCGAATCAGTCCTTGCCTTTCCAAATACATGTACATTCTGTCCCTCAGGATTCTCTCCAACAACTTGCCCACCACCGAGGTCAGGTTCTATAGTTCCCTGGCTTGTCTTTACCGTCCTTCTTAAACAGCAGCACCACGTTTGCCAACCTGCAGTTTTGCGGCACCTCACTTGTGATTATTGATGATACAAATATCTCAGCAAGAGGCCCAGCAATCACTTCTCTAGCTTCCCACAGAGTTCTCGGGTACACCTGATCAGGTCCTGGGGATTTATCCAACTTTACCCGTTTCAAGACAACCAGCACTTCCTCCTCTGTAATCTGGACATTTTGCAAGATGTCACCATCTATTTCCCTACAGTCTATATCTTCCATATTCTTTTTCACAGTAAATACTGATGCAAAATATTCATTTTCTGTGGCTCCACACAAAGGCCGCTTTGCTGATCTTTGAGGGGCCCTATTCTCTCCCTCGTTACCCTTTTATTTGTAAAAACCCTTTGGATTCTCCTTAATTCTATTTGCCAAAGCTATCTCATGTCCCCGTTTTGCCCTCCTGATTTCCCTCTTAAGTATACTCCTTCTTTCTTTATACTCTAAGGATTCACTCGATCGATCCTGTCTGTACCTGACATATGCTTCCTTCTTTTTCTTAACAAAACTCTTAATTTCTATAGTCATCCAGCATTCCCTATACCTACCAGCCTTTTCCTTTCACCCTGAGAAGAATATACTTTCTCTGGATTCTTGTTATCTCATTTCTGAAGGCTTCCCATTTTCCAGCCGTCTCTTTACCTGCGAACATCTGCCTCCAATCAGCTTTCGGAAAGTTCTTGCCTAATACCGTCAAAATTGGCCTTTCTCCAATTTAGAACTTCAACTTTTAGATCTGGTCTATCCTTTTCCATCACTATTTTAAAACGAATAGAATTATGGTCGCAGTCCCCAAAATGCTCCCCCACTGACACCTCAGACATCTGCCCTGCCTTATTTCCCAAGAGTAGGTCAAGTTTTGCACTTTCTCTAGTAGGTACATCCACATACTGAATCAGAAAATTGTCTTGTACACACTTAAGAAATTCCTCTCCATCTAAACCTTTAACACTATGGCAGTCCCAGTCGATGTTTGAAAAGTTAAAATCCCCTACCATAACTACCCTATTATTCATACAGATAGCTGAGATCTCCTTACAAGTTTGTTTCTCAATTTCCCTCTGACTATTGGGGGGTCTATAATACATTCCCAATAAGGTGATCATCCCTTTCTTATTTCTCAGTTTCACCCAAATAACTTCCCTGGATGTATTTCCGGGAATATCCTCCCTCAGCACAGCTGTAATGCTATCCCTTATCAAAAATGCCACTCCCCCTCTTCTTTTGTTTCCCTTTCTATCTTCCTGTAGCATTTGTATCCTGGAACATTAAGCTGCCAGTCCTGCCCATCCCTGAGCCATGTTTCTTTAATTGCTATGATATCCCAGTCCCATGTTCCTAACCATGCCCTGAGTTCATCTGCCTTCCCTGTTAGGCCTCTTGCATTGAAATAAATTTATTTCAGTTTAATTTATTAGTCCTACCTTGTCCCTGCCTGCCCTGACTGTTTGACCCACTTCTGTTCTCAGCTGTACCCGTTTCAGATCGATCTCTTTCCTCACTATCTCCCTGGGTCCCACCCTCCGCACCTTACTAGTTTAAATCCTCCCATGCAGTTCTAGCAAATTTCCCTGCCAGTATATTAGTCCCCTTCCAATTTAGGTGCAATCCGTCCTTCTTGTACAGGTCACTTCTACCCCAAAAGAGATTCCAATGATCCAAAAATGTGAATCCTTCTCCCATACACCAGCTCCTCAGCCATGCATTCATCTGCTCTATCCTCCTATTCCTGCCCTCACTAGCTCGTAGCACTGGGAGTAATCCAGATATTACTACCCTTGAGGACCTCCTTTTTAATCTCTGGCTAACTCTCTGTAATCTCCCTTCAGAGTTTCAACCTTTTCCCTTCCAATGTCATTGATTCCAATGTGGACAATGACCTCCTGCTGGCCCCTCTCCCCCGTGAGAACATTCTGCACCCTCTCTGAGACATCCTTGATCCTGGCACCAGGGAAGCAACACACCATTCTGCTATTTCTCTGCTGGCCACAGAAACATCTGTTTGTACCTCTGACTACAGAATCCCCTAACACAATTGATCTCTTCGAAGCCAACGTACCCCTTGTTGCATTAGAGCCTGTCTCAACACTAGAAACTTGGCTGTTCATGCTACATTCTCCTGAGAATCCATCATCCCCTACATTTTCCAAAACAGCATACCTGTTTGAAATGGGTATATCCACAAAAGACTCGTGCACTAGCTGCCTACCTCTCTTCCCCTTCCTGGAGTAAACCCATCTATGTGACTGTATCTGAGACTTTCCCCCCTTCATATTACTGCCATCCATCGCATACTGTTGCTGTTGCAAATTCGTCATCGCTTCTATCTGTCTCTTCAACCGATCCACTCGATCTGATAAGATTCGCATCCAACAGCATTTATGGCAGATATAATCCGCAGTGACCCTTAAACTCTCTTTAAACTCCCACATCTGACAAGAAGTACATATCACTGCAAAGACCATTTTTGCTCCTTCACAATCTACAGACCCAGAAAGTAACACCGTGTTATTCCTCTACAAACACTGCAAAGCTTAAATTAATAGTTATGGCTTATATTTTAAGTTTAATCAAGAGATTTATCTCCAAAAACATATAATTAAGAAAGAATCCACTGTACTCACTACTGCAGCCTTTCTCTTGGACAGACTTAAAACAACGATTAACTTATCGGATTCTGTGCTGTGAACTTCGCCCAACAGTTCCTCCAAGATTAGTTGTGAATTTCACTGTTTGTTAATTTTCCCAGGTGCATTCCGATGTCCAGCTATTCACAAATTCAAACAGCAAAGACGGTAACTGTGCAGGTTCTCTCTCTCTCTCTCTCTCTCTCCCCCCTGCACTGTCCTCACCATGTGCTTCCTTTGTTTGCTCTTCTCCCTTTTAAACTGCTGTTGTTTTGACTTTTTTTTCCCAAAGTTCCAAAACAATGCAACAGCATATAAAACAGTAATTGCAGTTCCTGGAATTCGAGGAAATCACCTCCAACACCTAAAATACCTCAAAAAAAAAAGAAGCAGCTCTTACAGCCAGATATTTTTCCTGTCCTCCATCTTGGATTACCCAGAAGCGGTAGTTTAAGATGGATCTGCAGAAGTGTAGTAGAGTATGAATGGAAAACAGCAAGTATCCTCAATATTTAGGACACCAGCATAGAACACAGTTATTCAGAAGCAGTTGTGGTCATTTTCAAAGGCACATGTGTGCCAGAGGAGTGGGGTAGTCTTTCCTCAAGTTGGTAAAAAAGATGTCAGAGAAATAGGTGATAACATTTGACATTCGTGGAAAACCTTACTATGCAATGGTCCTGGCTGCAGTGATGCAGTTTCAGTGATCATACCATGTGCACCAAGGGAGAAGACCTTCCCGGAACCCTTAACAAATGGAAAATTAGATATTTTCAGTCAGTACTCTCATAAGATAGCTTGTTATGATTATTCACTACATACTTGCACACAATCTGCAGCAGCTCCCTTTCTCCCTGATAAAATATGTTTTTGTTTAGCTTTTGGGATTAGTATTAAAGAAGTTATTCCTCACCAAAACTTAGCGTCATGGCTACATTAGGTGTTGCCTCAGATTAGTCAGTGAACAGTAAAATTTGTAAACAACCTTTTCAGTTTTGCAACTTTAAGTTAAAAAATAACCAGAAGCCCAGCTTTCCACTTTGTATAAGATAAAATGTTAGTGTATTGCACAACAATTGCTGAAAGATATTTAAGAAAAGTGTGATAAAGTTATTAGCTAAAACCCATGCAAACGATTTAAAGTAAGGATAGAAGTTACATATGAAGGTGAAAATGAGATCAGTTTCTGATTTCCTTGCAGGCTCAGCTGCTTGAAGATTCTCTTTCTGAAGTGAAGAGATTAGAAACTTGAAGTCAGATTTAGCAGCTGCGATGACTTCTGTAGTCAAATAGTTGGAGGCTCCTCCCACAGGTGGACTTGTCAGAGCAGAGATGGGAGTGAGTGAAAGCTCCTGGTTTTCATTTTATTGCACCTTAGGTTATTCTTTTTCTTTAGCTCATCGGTCTCCCTATCGAGAAGCAGGCACTAAGATATTCCTCATAATCTTTATATAAAATGGCTGCTAATAGGCAGACTTTTATGGAGATCAAGACTAAAATGGGCTGCTATCCTAAAGCTGAATTGAAAAGTGTAGCGCTGGAAAAGCACAGCGGGCAGCAACTGAGGAGCAGGAGAGTTGACATTACAAACATAAGCTCTCCATCAGAAGAGAGTGAGGGGGAAAAGAGAGAATAAGTTAGAGACAGAGACAGCAGTCCCCACTTTTTCCTAACCTACTATCAAAATGCTGTTTGGTAATGCTTCCATATTTGCTATTGGATTAGCATCCATTATCTTTTAGTTGAGGTAATTAACATTTTTTTTAGGTTGGATGTCTCTTATCCTGTCAACATAGTTGGTGAAACAGGAAGACCTATCACGCCTCCAGAGGAATGATTGTCACGGAATTTCTGTTTCCACTTGGAAATGCTAATTGAATTTCCAAAAGTCTCTTGTGATTTCTTCTTGAGACACAGCATGCTCACTTTACCAGCTGAATCCACAAGGATAGTCATGTTACTGCTGGAAGCCATTTTGGAAAATTTCTTAGGTCCATTTTAAAGTTAGATGAGCTTCCTTGACAAAATATACAATAGCAGGTATGTGACATGAGATATACCCAGGAATTCCAACAAATTCTTTGCAATACAAAAGAAAATTGTTTGAAAATATCATAAGTATCATTTTGAAAATATTTTATCAGGATGAAACCCCTAGAACAGAAAAATCACTTTGAATTTGCAAAAAAACAAAATGATATGAATGAACTAATCACACTTCAGCACCTGGTCTTCTGAGTGTTTTTGGCATCTTCTGCTTTATTTCAGAGTTACATCATTTTGAGTATTTTCTTTTTGTGTGATTAATGTAATACCTGCAGTGATGGAAATGTAAAGAAAACAGTTTCTATAGTTTGAAAACTACCGAGAAGAAGGTGGCCAAGCTCTTAGAATTACAATCTTTGCAATGTGCTCACTCTGAGTGTCAGGTGGAAGGATGCCTTTTTTAAATATATTAACATTATTACTTGGTTCTGGATGTAAGTTTGCTCACTGAGCTGGAAGGTTCATTGTCAGACGTTTTGTCACCATTGTAGGTAACATCAGTGAGCCTCCAGTGAAGCACTTGTGGTATGGCCTGCTTTTTATTTATGAGTTTAGGTTTCTTGGATTGGTGATGTCACTTCCTGTTTTTTTCTCAAGGAGTGGTAAATAGGATCAAATTCATTGTGTTTGTTGTTATCAACAAACTTGCATTACATCACTAAGAGTCAACGGTAAGATCTGTCTCAGTCTAAGAGTAAGTGCACTACTAGGGAAATAATCTTACACGGAACTGTTAACAAACAAACAGAAGTGGTCTTGTAATTCCTTGCTGATTAGTTAGCTCCTCTCAGGAACTGTCCTTTATATCCTTTCAGGTACTAACGTTCTTGTACAACACACTTTATTCTCAGCGACCTCAAAACCACTCTCCTAGGGGATATTAATCTAGACTCAGGGCTTGTCAGGATGAATGTGGGCAAGACTACAGAATGCCACAAATTTCATCAAATTGATGTGACAAGGAAGTGCCAAGTAGTAAGTTAATGAAGCAGATGAAGAGTACAAATGGAATATGGTAAACTGTGCTTTGGGGCCAGGATTCTTGTTTTTCAACACTGCAGTTCTTAAATACTTTTCTCAATTGTAGTAAGGGCTACTTCCTCAAAACAGGATTCTGCTTCTATGTATGTTCTATTTCTCTTGCTGACTAATCTATTGCAATGAAAATGGAAGATGTGGAAAATCAAGTATTATTAGGCAAGCATATAGGACACCATGCCTGCAGTTATAATGTTAATGCTTCAAGTATGTATAATGGATGGCAAGAATTAATTAGGACAAATATGTTTAAAGATATGAGCTAAAATATACTTTCAATGGTACGTGGCCATAAGCAAGCAATGTGAAGCTCTTTCTTCCTCTTCCCAAAATGCCAACAGAAAAAGGCCACCCTCTTGAAATGCCTCTTCATTTCCAATGGCAGTACATGATTTTCCACCGAAACAAGCAAGTTCCCAACAAGAAGCTTTCTCCAGGCAGAGAGCTGCCCCACAGAAAAGTTAATTGGCTGACTCTGGAAATAGAAGCATGGTCAGCGCCTTAATCTTTAGGTTCATTCTTTGTATTTCACCAGTCACTTCTGTCTTATCAGAAAATGTACATTGAAAATCCCAAAGAACTGCTGACGCTGGGAAATCCAAAACAAAAAACAAATTGCTGGAGAAACTCAGCAGGGCTGGCAGTATGTGAAGGAGGGTTACTGGAGCCAAAAATGTTAATTTGGCTTTCTCTCCACAAATGCTGTCAGACCTGCTGGATTTCTCCATCAGTTTCTGTCTGTTTAGAAAACCTACATAGCCTAGGCAGCAACAAAGCAAAAGGAATAATTTGGAAAATTAGCATGGAAATACATTAGAATATAGGAATAATGGAAGAAAGAAAACAAATATAAAATGCAAAGAAGCTAAAAAACTGCAATTCTTCAAATATATACCTACCGTATCTCCAGCAAAAAAAAACAAACACTGGAAGACTTCAACTTAGACCAAGAGTAAGGTTTGGCAATTCTTGACCTTCTTCAGGAATTGTGTGGAAGGTTCTTTGACATAAAAGAGTCCAAACAGCAGATCGTGGTGGAAGAGGAACCTCAGCCTGTTGCAAGCAAGACCATTAATAGTGAACGGTGTTCTCAAACTGGGAATTTCAGCATCTTCAGCTCTCAGAGGGGCTCAGCACATTATCAGCAGTAGGATCATATAAATAAAACAACCAAAGGACAAAGATGGACTCTGTCCGGGAATGTAGGCTGAGGATTATGGCTTTGTCTGTCAAAAAGAAACATTAACTCCTAAACAAAGTGGATCAGTAGAAGAACCAGACCATACTTACTGCATATGGGGACTTGGCCACTTCCTTCAACCAGCAATTGCTAACATAGTAAGGAGAGTTGTAGATATGTGCCGAATTATTTGGGTATTGCATTTGTCATTCAAAGTCCTCCGATCCTACACAAGTCATATCGGTAGCAGCGATTCAAGTATCCCCCAGCTTTTACATTAGGATGAAACACCTCCAGATTAGATTTATTGGCACATGTATATAAAAAAAATACAATGGAAAGGATTTTATTACACGTTATAGACAAAGTTTTGTCACACTCCAGCACTACCTTGAAGCACTGGGGTAAAAAAAACATCGCTAGATTTCATTGCAATAGGGATCATCTTTCTCTTCTTCTTGCACCTTCTCTGCTGCTCCTCCACTGGATGCTCGACACCAGCTGGAGTTTCTGTTATGGTCACCTGGGTCTCTTTAATTGACTCTGGGGTTTTGGTTACCAGTCTTCACCACCACAATTCCTGTGACTGCAACATCAGAGCTGAACCATGGGCCTGGAGATGCGTGGGTTCTGTCCCTCCTGTTGACCATCCAACCCTCCTGGCAACTACTGGCCTGCTCTCTGTCCCTTTGGCCAGTACTTCCAGTCCTCCAGGTGCCAGAGAGTAGCTGTGGGACTGAAGCTTTGGATCAGCCTGTGAGTCCAGGTTGGGTGCGTCAGCCTACTCACTGAGAGACCCTAAGCTGGGGTATCGCCACTAGACGCCTCTTCCTTACCCCCGCCACTCTCCAGGCTTTAAAGAAAAGAAAATAAATGAAAAAAAAGAAACAAAAAAGAAAAACAAAATAAAAGGAAGAAAAGAGGCAGAACAAAAAAAAAACAAAAGAAAAAGTGAAAAACAAAAACGAGCAAAAGTAAAAATAAGAGAAAAAAAAAGAAAGCAGCTGGAAGCAGACTGGCCCAGGGGTCATCTACTCCACTGTCATCTTTGGTTTTGGAGGTGGATTCCTCAGAGTAATATCATAAAGGGCTAAAAATATTCTACTGAGTTTCCCGAAAGATAATTTATCTTTTGGGAAACTTTGAGTGGTTTGTTTGCTAAAACTTATGCAGCAATTTGGATTCAGGATGAAGGGAATTTTTCTTTCTAGTTTCTAACTGAAGATAAGCAGGTCTTGTTTAAATGCGATAACTATTAACTATTCTTTCACTTCTGCTGAGGCTGCAGAGTTGTGCTTGAGTTTTGCTTCCAGTTCACTGTAAACAATACTTTGGCAGCACATTAACAGAGGGACCTTATCAAATTATTCAGAAGGTGCACATCCCCCATAATTTAGGAATATTGAAATAGAAGGTGGCCATTCAAGCCTGCCCCACCATTCAATATGATCATAGCTGATCAAATGCTTCAATGGCTTTTACCCACCCCATCTCCATGACCTTACCATTGGTAATCAGAAATCTATCAATCTCTAAATTGAACATACTGAAAGAGGGAGCTTCCATAGCCCTTTGTGATTGAGAGTCCCAAAAGTTCACTCCGAGTAAAACAGTTTCTCCTTGTCTCAGACATAAATTGCTATTTTGTTAGTTTGCTCCTGTGTAACAGCTAAAAGTAGGAACAAGTTGTAAAAATGTCAGTGAATTAAAGGAGGCCAGAAATGGTAAAACAATGCAATCAAATAGCCAGCTATTACATTGCAATATACCAATAAATGCACATCAGACACATCCTGCTCTTTAACATCCACTCAACCATCCAACTTACCCAATTTACTTTATAATGCACAGGAGATGAAATTAAAATCTTCACTGACCATACATGAACAAATGCAAATAAACTTTGAGTGTTTGCACAGAGCCTATCAAGAGTTTACTTTTCACACAGTAAAATATTTGCAGTTCAAACCAGTTTAAGGTTAGCAATTTGCAGCTTTCAGGGTGAGCACAGCTACAACTAACTTGTTTCCACAAAAATAGGTCCTTGACCTCCTTTCATATATAAAGACCAGGTAATTACCTAGTAACAATAATTGCTGTCTTGTATCATAAACAGTGAAGGTTAAAAGACAAGGTAGATAATGACTGACTGCCACAAACTTTGGGTTACCAGCAATAATAGGTTCTTATTTGTAATTACATCAATTGCAAACTTTAAAACCTTAAAATTACTATTAGGCCAGTCACCAATGAGAGAAGACTCATAGCTCACAGTTTAAAGGCAGATAATCAGGGGTTAGTGACAAAGAACATTTTATACATAGTGATAATGCCATGTTATCACTTCAGCTCCAGGCTCCAGAGAGCTGACCCTGGAGCCGATGAGCAGTAAATTATTCCTTTCTGACACATGGCTTACAGCTACAGGATTTGGAAGCATTCTCCAAAAATTTCTTAGGCTCAACAAAGGTGAGATTCCTACTAATGACTGCCATAGCCTGGAAACCATGCATGCTATGTATCACTGTCAGCTGGGACTTAAAAGGATATACTGATTGTAGAGACTCTGGTATCTGTCCAACACTATGTTCATCTTCAGTTACCCTTGTGCATCTTACACTTGTAATACAAGAGAACAAGGAAAACATTTGTCTTCAAGAATGTGATGGATTTATATCTCTCTCCCATTTATATTGGAACACTGACTCTGGATGTAGCATTTTTTTGGAATGGTTTACTTGCTGACTGTGAGAGACCTTTGCGATGGTAGTTGTTTCTGCAAAAGTCATAAGGCTGAGTCATGGGGGGGAGGTATATGTTAAGGTAGATATACTTGCAAGTAGTTACAAGTAACTGTATCTTGCTTCTGCAAAAATCGCAAGGCAGAATCATGAGAGTATGTACCAAGAAATAGTTAACCGAAAAGGGAGGTGGTCGACATGTAGAAACAGATGTATTGACATGACCGTTGCAATTGTCACGCACATAGGGAGTTAGTATGAATAAGATAACAAAATAAGACCCAGTGTTGCGTCAGCAAAAGTAATTAGATGCAGCTATCGGCAGGGTGGGGTGGGGGGGGAGGTGGGGAGGGGGGAGTATACACCAACAACAGGCCACAGACAGATGTGGTAAACCGATTAGATTAGCAACTGCACAGAGCAACATTGATTGGAAGCTCTTTAGATCAAGTAGATTGGATGGGGCGGTGTTTGTGCAGTGTGTCCAGGAAGCTTTTCTAACGCAGTATGTAGATTGTCCAACCAGAGGGGAGGCCATATTGGATTTGGTACTCGGTAACGAACCGGGACAAGTGGTGGGCTTGTTAGTGGGTGAACATTTTGGTGATGGCGACCACAATTCTGTCACTTTCACCTTGGTTATGGAGAGGGATAGGTGCACACAACAAGGAAGTTTTTACAATTGGGGGAAGGGAAATTACGATGCTGTAAGACAGGATTTGAGGAGCATACGTTGGGAGCATAGGCTGTCAGGGAAGGATGTGGTGGAAATGTGGGACTTTTTCAAGGAGCAGATACGACGTGTCCTTGATATGTATGTACCGATCAGGCAGGAAAGAAATGGTCGTGTGAGGGAGCCTTGGTTGACGAGGGAGGTTGAATGTCTAGTAAAGAGGAAGAAGGAGGCTTACATAAGGTTGAGGAAACAAGGTTCAGACAGAGCAGTGGAGGGATACAGGATAGCCAGAAGGGACCTGAAGAAAGGGATTAGGAGAGCTAAGAGAGGGCATGAAAAATCCCTGGCGGATAGGATCAAGGATAACCCCAAGGCATTCTATGCGTATGTGAGAAACCTGAGAATGACGAGAACGAGGGTAGGTCCGATCAAGGACAGTGGTGGGAGACTGTGTATTGAGTCGGAAGAGATAGGAGAGGTCTTGAACAAGTACTTCTCTTCAGTATTTACGAACGAGAGGGACTGTATTGTTGAAGAGGAGAGTGTGAAACGGACTGATAAGCTAGAAGAGATATCTGTTAGGAAGGAAGATGTGTTGGACATTTTGAACAACTTGAGGATAGACAAGTCCCCCGGGCCTGACGGGATATATCCTAGGATTATGTGGGAAGCAAGAGAGGAAATTGCAGTACCGTTGGCAATGATCTTCTCGTCTTCACTGGCAACGGGGGTGGTACCAGGGGACTGGAGAGTAGCGAATGTTGTGCCCCTGTTCAAAAAAGGGAATAGGGATAACCCCGGGAATTACAGGCCAGTTAGTCTTACTTCTGTGGTAGGCAAAGTAATGGAAAGGGTACTGAGGGATAGGATTTACGAGTATCTGGAACGGCACTGCTTGATTAGGGACAGCCAGCACGGATTTGTGAAGGGTAGGTCTTGCCTTACAAGTCTTATTGAATTCTTCGAGGAGGTGACCAAGCATGTGGATGAGGGTAGAGCAGTGGATGTAGTGTACATGGATTTTAGTAAGGCATTTGATAAGGTTCCCCATGGTAGGCTTATGCGGAAAGTCAGGAGGCATGGGATAGAGGGAAATTTGGCCAATTGGATAGAAAACTGGCTAACCGGTCGAAGTCAGAGAGTGGTGGTAGATGGTAAATATTCAGCATGGAGTCCAGTTACAAGTGGAGTTCCGCAGGGATCAGTTCTGGGTCCTCTGCTGTTTGTAATTTTTATTAATGACTTAGATGAGGGAGTCGAAGGGTGGGTCAGTAAATTTGCAGATGATACAAAGATAGGTGGAGTTGTGGACAGTGAGGAGGGCTGTTGTCGGCTGCAGAGGGACTTAGATATGATGCAGAGCTGGGCTGAGGAGTGGCAGATGGAGTTCAACCCTGCCAAGTGTGAAGTTGTCCATTTTGGAAGAACAAATAAGAATGCGGAATACAGGGTTAATGGTAGGGTTCTTGGTCAGGTGGAGGAACAGAGGGATCTTGGGGTCTATGTACATAGATCTTTGAAGGTTGCCACTCAGGTGGATAGAGTTTGTAAGAAGGCCTATGGAGTATTATCGTTCATTAGCAGAGGGATTGAATTCAAGAGTCGTGAGGTGATGTTGCAGCTGTACAGGACTTTGGTTAGGCCACATTTGGAGTACTGTGTGCAGTTCTGGTCGCCTCACTTTAGGAAAGATGTGGAAGCTTTGGAGAGGGTGCAGAGAAGATTTACCAGGATGTTGCCTGGAATGGAGAGTAGGTCATACGAGGATAGGTTGAGAGTTCTCGGCCTTTTCTCGTTGGAACGGCGAAGGATGAGGGGTGACTTGATAGAGGTTTATAAGATGATCAGAGGAATAGATAGAGTAGACAGTCAGAAACTTTTTCCCCGGGTACAACAGAGTGTTACAAGGGGACATAAATTTAAGGTGAAGGGTGGAAGGTATAGGGGAGATGTCAGGGGTGGGTTCTTCACCCAGAGAGTGGTGGGGGCATGGAATGCGCTGCCCGTGGGAGTGGTAGAGTCAGATTCATTGGCGACCTTTAAGCGGCATTTGGATAGGTACATGGATGGGTGCTTAATCTAGGATAGAAGTTCGGCACAACATCGTGGGCCGAAGGGCCTGTTCTGTGCTGTATTGTTCTATGTTCTATGTTCTAACTATCAGATATGAAGAAAAAGGAGTAGCGAGAGACTCAGTTGAACTGTATAAATTGTAATATAACGTCCGGATCGGTGTGCCTCCTTTAATGGTCACCCGGGCTTGCAAGATCGTATGAATAAAGACTGCTTCAGAATTTGACTCGGACTGAAATTATTGAACAGTGAGCTTCGTTTCTCACACTGACAGAGCCATCAAGACCCACAAAATGGGTTGTTCCCTCTTTGTAGTCAGAAAACAAGAAAACAAAGCCACTCCTTGCCTTCGATTTCAAATGTGGCTGCACACAAATGCTAATTATACAGAACTTGATATCCCAAATGGTCACTTAAATAACAAACACTGTGGTTGAGTTAAAAATAAAGTCAGAGGCTTAGCTGTTTCAACCCAAAGAATTATAGCAGTTCAGCATTGTTAAAATCACCATTTCATTGTCAAGAGGCAGATTAACTGCAGATCCATACATACATAGCCATCAATTTTCCTGTAATGGGAAATAATAGGTTTATGTTGGCCTTAATACCCACATTTTTAGCATGGAGGGACCTGGTCAAATCGTTCAGAGGGTGCAAATCGCCCATAATTTAGGAATATAGGAACAGAGGTAGGCCATTCAGGCCACCAAGTCTGCATCGCCGTTCAATATGATCATAGCTGATCAAACACTTCAATGTGTTTTATCCACCACATCTCCATAACCCTGCACACCAATGGTAATCAGAAATCTATCAATCTCTAACTTGAACATACTCAAAGACTAAGCTTCCATATCCCTTTGTGATCAAGAATTCCAAAGGTTCACAACTGAATAAAAACATTTCTTCTCATCGCAGACCTAAGTGACCATTACTTTTGTCTCTCTAAACTCCTCAACCAGGATGATTTGGAGGAAGGTGATGGGCACCTGAAGGTATTGAAGAACACCCTCATAAGAATGGGATATAATGCTCAACTCATCGATCACCACTTCCAACGTGCCACAGCGAAAAATCGCAATGACCTCCTCAGAAGGCAGACACAGGTTACAACCAATTGAGTACCCTTGGTTGTCCAGTACTTCCCTGGAGCAGAGAAACTACGCCATGTTCTTCACATCCTTAAACACATCATTGATGAGGATGAGTACCTCACCAAGGTCTTCCCTACACCTCCACATCTTTAAACAACCTTTAAACAACCACCAAATCTTGAACAGGCCATTGTTCGCCGCAAGCTACCGAACCTTCAGGACAACACCGACCACAACACAGTGCAACCCCCTCATAGCAACCTCCGCAAGACATGTCAGATCAATGAGATGGATACTACCATCACTCGTGGAAACACCACCTACCACGAGTGTTGCAGATACTCATGTGACTTGACCAATGTTGTCTATCTCACATGCTGCAGGCAAAAGCCCCGAGGCATGGTATATTGGCAAGACCATGCAGACGCTATGAAGATGGATGAATGGACACCGCACAGGAATCGCCAGGCAGGGATGTTCCCTCCCTGTCAGAGAACACTTCAGCGGTCAAGGATATTCTGCTTTTGATCTTCAGATAAGCATCCTCCAAGGTGGCCTTTGAGATATACAGCAAAGCAGGACTGCTGAGCTGAGATTGACAGCCAAGTTCCATACCCATGAAGACGGCCATAACTGTGAACTTGGGTTCATGTTGCATTACAGGTGACTCCACCATACTGTTCTGTATCTGTAAAGTCTTCCTTACTATCCCCTTTTGACAGTATGCTATGACCTCTCTACCTCAATTAGTTTGTACAGTTTTGGATGAGTTCTTGCACTCTCGCACACACACACACACACACACTCTCATACATACATTCTCACTCACACACGCACACTCACACATACACACAGTGTCACACACACTTCACTCACACATGCACTCTTATTCACATACTCACTCTTTCACAGTTTCACACACACACATGTACATGTGCACACACACACTCTCAAACACACACACACCCGCACACACACACTCTCTCACACTCTCAAGCACACACACACATACACACAAGTTGTTATGCTATATTACGCATTTCGTTAATGCAAATTCACTATAACGCGATTGATAAATTGCGAACACTATTTCTAAAGCGCCAAATTTTAAAGCATATGTTCATTACCGGGATGGGATCATTCACCACAGCAGGTTCGCCACCGCCGATTAGCCACTGCCCTTTCACCGCCGAGGACGCTTAGCCACCGCCCATTGGCCACTGAAAACGATTCGCCACCGCAAGTATTTGTGACTCATTTTTATAGATAAACCAATAAAATGGTATTTATTTTACCTTTTTTTAAATCTATATCTAGCATGTAGTTGTATAAATAAAGGGGACTGAGAAGTATGAAAGAACAGGCGGGAGGGAAAACAATCAGTACATATATATATATATTTCTGGTGGTGAATAGTCTCCAGAGGTCAAACGACCCCAGTGGAGAAACGCTGGTGGCAAACCGGCAGTGGCTAATCATCGGCGGCGAATGTGCCGTGGTGAATCGTCACCAACCCGTTCGTTATAACTTGATTCCGGTCCCAATTTTCTTATAAAATGGCATTGACAAGAACAGAACCACTGCATTATAGCAGAACTGACTGTATATAAATCTATGGGGTGAATCTAATCATCGAAGATGTTTGTTTATTTGCAGATCCATTCTATTTTGTTCAAAAAATGCACATTTCATTGTCACAGTCAGTTAGTGTGGCATTTTATTAATTCCTCCTTTTGGAATGAGACCAGGCTGATTTAAAACTCGGAGGCAGACTCTGGAATAGGCCTCACACCTAGAATTCAGTGTCTGACCTGAGTTGTCACCTTTTGTATCTCTGCCTGATTGAGGTTTGGAAAGTTAGGCAGACACTGATAAAACCTTTAATTATCTTGGGGCAATGACTTGAAACACATTCTGAATTTGTATCTTAATCAATCGAAACTTGCAACTCTTTTCTAACAGAGTTCTCCACAAACCATTTTAGGTTCGTTCACTCCATTTACACCAATTGTATGATCCTTTGATCTTCCTACCTATCAACTCTGTGTCGGTGTGCCCTCTCTCACTGGACCTGACGAAGAAATGTCGCTCCGAAAGCTTGTGATTTCAAATAAGCCTGTTGGACTATAACTTTGTATCATGTGATTTTTGACTTCAACCAGGGGAAACATCTCATCTGCATAAGACTCAATGAGTTTAACTCGGTTTCTAAAACCAGTGAATACAGGCTCAATTTGCTCAATCTCTATTCATAGGGCAATCCTGTCATCTCAGGAACAAGTAGAAAGTGCGGACTGCAGATAAGAGTCGAGAGTGTGGTGCTGGAAAAGCACAGCAGGTCAGGCAGCATCCGAGGAGCAGTAGCAAAAACTTTTCATCAGGGATGAGGCTTGTGGGCCGGGGGTGAGGGCTAAGAGATAAATGGCAGGGGGTGGGGCTGGGGGCAGGGGGAGGTAGCTGAAAATATAATATGTAGATGAAGGTGGGGGAGAAGGTGATAGGTCGGAGAGGAGGGTGGAGCAGATAGATGGGGAAGACGATGGACAGGTCAGGAGGACTGTGCCGAGTTGGAGGCTTGGAATTGGGATAAGGTGGGGGGAGGGGAAATGAGGAAACTGGTGAAATTTGTGTGGTTGCAGGGGTCCCAATGAGGTGTTCTTCCTCCAGGCGTTGGTTGGTTAGGGTTTGGCAATGGAGGAGCTGACTATTCCATTAGCCTTCCTAATAGCTTGCTGCACCACCATGCTAGCTTTCATGACTTGATGATAAGATCATTGAGGTTCCTTTGTATATCTAGAATTTAAGAAATACACTCCACATCGTTTCTCCCACCAAAGTAGGTAACCTCACATTTTTTTCCACATGATATCCCATCTGCCATGTTCCAGTCCGTTCACTAACCCTGTCCAAATCCGTCTGAAGTCACATTGTAGCTTCTTCAACACACCTTGCGCCATAGCTTTGTGTTATCCACAAATTTGGAAATATTACATTTGGTCCTCAACAACATTTTCTCTAAGCTATGTAGCCACATGTTCACGCAGCCACATTGGGAGTCTGTGCACCTCAACACCATTCTCAGCACAGGTATCTGGTTTTGGAAGTCAGTGCCACACACAGACCTCAGAAATTGACTCAGGAGAAAACAAAACTAGAGGGAACCTATGTCCCCACCTGCAAATCATTGATGCATAGACATGCATTGCCAGCAGCTGAGGCCCAAGTACTGATCCTTGTGGTACCCCACTAGTTACAGCCTGCCAATGCAAGAATGATAAATCAGACAAGTAACAGACACAAGAAATTCTTGCCTAGTGAGCACCCTGTCTCAACTGAAAAATTCTGAGAGACACAGAAGTGTAAAAGTCTGAGCTTGATTTTTACATTTATTTCTGAGGTCATGATTTGATGGGTGGTTTGCATGGGCTTTTTAAAATTTGCTGTTTGTATTTCAAATTTGACACCATTGATGGAATTTTGGAAAGAAAAATGCCCTCTGAGGGCTGGAACAGTCAACTAACCTAGCAAAATGACAGAGCAGGTTTAATGATCCTACACTCTTACTGCTAATCATTTTCTGGTTTCTGATGAAGGATCACTGGACTTGAACATTAACTCTGTTTCTCTCTCCACAGATTCTGCTGAGTTTCTCCAGTGATTTCTGTTTTTGTTTGTTTCAGAGTTCCAATACTTGCAGTCCTTTGTTTTATTTTCTGGTTTTATTCGATTTATACTTCTTTTAAATGTCACGTCACTTATCATTTAATGCCATGAAGCAAACAGGAAACTTCCTTCTTTAAGCCTACATAAGAGACTGCGATCACAAATGTTATTGGCCAGTAAACTGGTTGTGGGAGGTGTGGTAGGGGGTTGGTTTGGGTGGACAAGTTGGCATAGGGTTGGCATCAACAATCCTCTGAAACTTGTAAAACCTGCAGATTCTCTTCAGATACCTATCTTCAATGTGACTCTGCTGTTTCTGAGCCTTTTACATATTCAGCTCACTCTAATAAGATAAATGTCATTTGGGGAGTAAATCCAGCAACTCCAGTAGCTGATTGAGGACAGGGGTCTCATTCTGAGCTAGTCAGGCATATTGATCCATATATCAACAGGATGGCTTCCTCACTGAAGTTACATCAATGGATAAACTCTGAATCCCAGAAGAAAACACCAATTAGATCTTTTTAAAAAAAAAGTAGATTAGCTCCTGATACCAAGAGCCAAAGAGATCATAGCTGAACTTAGGGAACAATCTCCAAAACAGCAGGTAGGCATCATGGATTCTAGTTACATGGAGCAGGTGAACAGTTTCATTTGTAATAAGCTGCTCCTACAACCTAGACGCTCGTCCATTAATTCACAATCTCTGTTTCCTGTTTAACCTAGCATCTGGCCATCTGTCCTCATAACTTTTTCCATGGGTCAGCTTCATTTTGATAATGGTCCTATGAAGAAATGCAGGATGTTTTAACACGTTAAAGGTGTTATATAAATGTAAGTGTTTGCTGTTGATGCTGATGGTATCAGTGTTGCAGGACATCAACAGATCTCATTTATAACATCAGGATCACAACTTGCAGGATTCCATGACTTTGACGGGAACATTTTCAACATAACATTGTGGATTAAAAAGCCTAGATAGTTGTACACACATTTTATAAGAATCAGAATTATTGGCAAAACAAAATTAAGTAGCACACACTGGCTGATGCTCATTGTAGATTGATATGTGACCTTCTGCTATACTTTCAGAGTGCTGTAGTGCTGTGTAGTCTGTGAACTGCTCTTCTTATTAATGGCCTCACGATCCAGAAGTTGTACCTTTCTATAGGTTGTCACGGGACCTGTTTCAAGCTCCTTTGCAGATCAAATTTATGTTAACTCTTCCATTTAACAATTTCCAGTCAAAATCAAGGATGCTCTGCGTGCACCCAATTAAGAACAAGACACACGTTCACAAATGAAAGATATGAGAGATATGAATGCACTCCACAACTACGTCAAATATACAAATTCTCTTAATGGTACAAAACATTTGTTTTGCTCAAAGTAAAATTCCACATTTAAACTTATGAAAACTAACCAATTTGACCTTTTCATCAAAGTGCAAGTTTGTTCTTATGGAAATGAAGCAATCACCTGAAACATGTTGCTCCAGAAGAGGACCTTGCTGAGTTAATGATGTGCACGATGTTATATCTGTTTATATTACGTATTTTATACATTGGGTGAGAAATCAACATGAAAATAAGAGTTAGGTGAAACTTGATAAGCATTAAATGACACCTTTTTCACTGTGCACAGTGGATCAGATCTAGTCCTTTTACTAAGTCTATTTAAGCTCTCAGCTTCATAAGTGATGAAATAAGAAAAAAAGTCACATAGTTAATGACATCAGATGTGGTCTTAATTACACAAATGGTGTGGCTTGGTTGTTCCAAGACAATTTTTGTAAGTTTCACATGTTGTTGATTCATCTGATCATAATGAAAAACACAAAATTAAGCAGCATTGAATCTACAATTTACCACTGTGATCCTACGTGATGTAAAACACAGAACACTGCCAAGGAAAATGGGCAGATTGCTAATCTGTTGAATACATCTGTCACAAAGTATAAAGTCACCTCCGTAAGGTCAGTGTATTGTGGGACAATGTTGCTCATCTTTACGGATGCAACAGCATTAAGTTACATTAAAAATAAAAGTTTCAATGTGGTAAAATGGTGTCTCATAGGAATTTCATTAATCTAAACTTGACATCAAGAAACATTACGAAATGGTAGAACAAATGATCCAAAAAAACTTGATCAAAGAAGTAGGCTTTACCCATTGCCTTCAAGGAAGAAAGGCAAGGCAAATGTTGTATATTGGTCTAAATGGGATTTTGTTTGGATTTGTATATGGAATGTGTGCATTCCTAAGTACCTTAGAGATGTTGGTAATAAGATGCCATCTTGATTTGCTACAGTCCTTGAGGTGTAGAGACAGTGGCAATGTGGTTAGAATTATAGAATCCTACAGTGTCGAAAAAGCCACTTCAGCCCATTGAGTCTGTACCAATCCTCCGAAGACCATCCAACCATATCCAGATGGTGTGAAACTTACAAAAATTGTCTTGGAACAACCAAGCCACACCATTTACCAACTATGTGTGGAGTTTGCACATTCTCCCCATGCCTGTGTGGGTTTCTTCTGGGTGCTCTGGTTTCCTCCCACAGTCCAAAGATGTGCAAGGTAGGTGGAGTGGCCATGCTAAATTGCCCATCATGTCCAGGCTCATGCAGGCTAGATGGGTTAGCAAGGGTAAATGCAGGGTTCCAGGGATAGGGTAGGAGTGTGTGTCTCAGTGAGATGTCCTTCGGAGGGTAGTTATGGACTCAATAGGCTGAATGCCTGTTTTCACATGGGAGGGATTCTATAAATTCTAAGAAAAACATGCTAGAGTCTCAGAAAACATCAAGAGAAACAGATATTGTTCATTGCTAGCAACATAGAACATACAACCTCTTAATGACACAAAACTGAGAAGAAAGACATAGAAAGAGGTTCAGGCTTGACAGTAGATGTACAGGAACAGAATAAATCTGCAGCTCCAGTACTGGTTACATCACAACGTGGCTGGTCCGTGAAAGCAGAGACTTTTACTGGATAGTAAGTCAGGAGCTGTGAAAGTCAATACATTTCTGTGCATAGTTGGGAATATCGAAGATGATGCAATTGTTTGCCAAAGTTTGCGTGTAAGTGGAACTGAGTCCATGAAAAGATCAGCCATGATCATATTGAATAGCCGGCAGGCTCAAAGAGCCAGATGCTGGATTAGTGGTGCTGGAAGAGCACAGCAGTTCAGGCAGCATCCAAGGAGCAGCAAAATCGACATTTCGGGCAAAAGCCCTTCATCAGGAATAAAAGCAGTGAGCCTGAAGTGTGGAGAGATAAGCTAGAGGAGGGCCAGATGGCCTACTCCTGCTCCTGGTTTTTATGTTCTTATGTTCTTAAAGCAAAAATGTAGCAGATACATTTGAAAAGGTGCTGAAAGCCTTTGACAATTATATTAATTTCAGAAGGAATAAAATTCTGGGAGAGGCAAGATTTAGTGAAAGAATGCAACCTCCATAGATGGTTGCATTAATGATGTCTACAGGCTTGTGGAAAACTGTGACTTTGGTGACTTAAAATGAGAATTCATGAGAACAAATCATTTTAAGCATTATTGGTAAGTCACATTTATTATAGTACAAAGACAACCTAACCTGAGAGAAAACTATTCAGATGGTGAGAGAAGCAAAGGTCTGGAAACAATACAGATCAATCCTAAAAGGAGAAGGTAAAACTTAGCACTCAAGAGTCTGTTCATTTCTTAAACAATAAAAACACAAAAGATACACCAGACAAGCCCACGCAGCAGGTAGCATAGACATCTGACATGGAAAGTCTTTCCCAGTATTGTGGAGTAAAGATGTCTCAAGTGCCCAGATTTTGAAAAAGCCCCAAATCTTGAATACAAGAAAGTAAACACTTTCAGAAAATGTGCCCAAACAGAACACAGCCACAGAAATCAAAAGACCACAGAACTACCCGTGTAAAGAGATAAATAAGATAGAATACTTATTAGTAGAATATAAACCCAAAGCTTTCCCAGGAGCAATCACTGACACAGACCAAACATTTGGGTAGCATTTAAGTCAATGGGTTTTGCACAAATTTTAATTTCGACATGAGAGTAAGTATCACAGCAATGTTAAACAGAGTGCCTTCGGTGGCAAACTACTACTCAGAGCCTATAAATGTCCACCTACATGGCCGAGGGAAATCAGACTTGACATTAATGGGGTGCTGCTGCTAACTCTCCAACATAGGGGACACCAAATATTGGAAAACCTTTATGTACTTCATTACTAGAAATTCTCTCTCCTGAATATAAGGGGGTGTATCAACCTCAATCTTATTCAAAAGGTGGAAGAGGTTGAATAACAAGAGGTCAAGGAAGAACTAATAGGAAATGGGCTCCATAAGCTCATGGAAGAACTTGAACAAAAATCAGACTTGCCTGAGGTTACCTACACTGGAATAAAACAACATGTTTCATCCTGTAAACTAGATAGAAAGCTCTGACTATAGATAGAACATAGACTATAGAAAAGAGCATGAAAGAACAGGCCCTTTGGCCCATGATGTTGTGCCGAGGCTTAATCCTAATGTAAAATATAAAACTTAACCTACTTAGCCCTCAACTCACTGCTATCCATGTGCATGTCTAGCAGTTGCTTAAATGTCCCCAATAATTCTGCTTCCACCACAACAGCTGGCAACGCATTCCATGCATTCACAACTCTCTGCATAAAGTACCTACTTCTGGTGTCTCCTTCATGCTATCTTCAAACTATGACTCCTTGTACCAGTCAATCCTGCCCTGGGGAAATGTCTCTGGCTATTGAGTCTATCTATTCTGCTCATTATTTTGTACACCTCGATCAGGTCTCCTCTCTTCCTCCTTCTCTCCAGAGAGAAAAGTCCGAGCTTATTCAACCTTTCTTCATAAGGCAAGCCCTCCAGTCCAGGCAGCATCCTGGCAAACCTTCTTTGCACCCTCTCCAAAGCCTCTGTATCTTTCCTATAGTAGAGCGACCAGAACTGGACACAATATTCCAAGTGTGGTCTCACCAGGGACTTGTAGAGCTGCAGCAAAACCTTGCAGCTCTTGAACTCGATCCCCCTGTTAATGAAAGTCAAAACATCATCTGCTTTCTTAACAACTCTATCCACTTGGGTGGCAACTTTGAGGGATCTATGTACCTGCACACCCAGATCCCTCTGTTCCTCCACACTGCCAAGAATCCTTCTTTAATCCTAAAGTCAGCATTTGAGTTCGACCTTCCAAAATGCATCACTTCGCATTTATCCAGGTTGAACTCCATCTGCCATTTCTCTGTCCAGCTCTGCATCCTGTCTATGTCGCATTGGAGCCTGTAGTAGCGCTCTATACTATCAACGACACCTCCAACCTTTGTGTCATCTGCAAATTTACTAACCCACCCCATAACCTCCTCATCCAAGTCATTTATAAAAACTACAAAGAGCAGAGGCCCAAGAACAGAGCCCTGCGGGACCCCACTCGACACTGACCTCCAGGCAGAATACTTTCCATCTACAATCACTCTCTGCTTTCTGTTAGCCAGCCAATTCTGAAGCCAGATAGCCAAATCTCCCTGTATTCCATACTTCCTAACTTTATGAATGAGCCTACCATGGAGAACCTTATCAAAAGCCTTGCTGAAGTCCATATACACCGCATCCACTGCTTGACCATCATCAAGCTGTCTTGACACCTCCTCAAAGAACTCAATAAGATTTGGTCTGTAATTGCCAGGAATTTCCGTATTACACTTCTTGAAAAGTGCAACAACATTAGCCTCCTTTCAATCCTCCAGTACGACTCCTCTGTAGATTGAGGAGGCAAATATACTCACCAGCGGCTTAGCAACCTCCTTTCTCCTTCTCGGAGCAGCCTAGGATAAATCTGGTCTGGCTCTGGGGACTTATCAATCTTAATGTTTGCCAAAATTTCTAGCACATCAACTTCACAATCTTGACCTGGTCAAGACTGTACCCCAGCTCCTTTAAGTTTTCATTTATAAGTTCCTTTCCTTAGTGGGAAACCAAAGCAAAAAACTCATTTAGGGCTTCCCCTATCTGCTCAGACTACAAGCACAGGTTTCCTCCACTATCCCTGATCGGCTCTACCTTCTCCCTGATCATTCTCTTATTACTCACATGAGTAAAATGCCTTTGGGTTGTCCCTAATCCTTCTTGCCAAGCCTTTTTCATGCCCCCTCCTGGCTCTCCTCAGTCCATTCTGAGCTCCTTTCTAGCAAGCCTGTAATCCTCTAAAGCTGTGCTAGGTCCTTGCTTCCTCCACCTTACGTAAGCTGCCTTCTTCCTTTTGACGAGAAGTTCCTCTAGGATGTAAGCTGATTTGAAAATGCTGCCTGACCTGCTGTGCTTTTCCAGCACCACTCTAATCTAGACCTTTGAAATGACAATGTCAAGTGATGTACCTGACACATTCCATAGGAACAATCCCAACAACAGTAAAGGGTATCACATGAAGAAAAACTGAAAGTCCAGGTAATTGAGGAAATGAACAATAATTCAGTTGCTGAGAGGGGAGGAGAAAGACCACAATACTCAACCAGCTGAAGTAATGGGTATGCATACTTCAACAGAAATACCTATTTGGAATGAAAGAAAATATTCCTTTGTCATAAACTGAAGATGCGGGGCATAGAAGATTATGGAAGATACTAAAAAGAGACAAACAATGTGCACAGATACTGTAAAGATAAAGTCAGTTAGCATAAAACAAGCCACATTGACAGTATTAAAGAATAGACCTTCATCAATGAAGTCATTCAAGAAAGAACTAAGGAAGTTAAAAGTCCTCCAGTTCAAAAGAGATCCAAAGACCTCAATCCTAGGGAGACAGACTAGGTCAACTACTTTTGGCTCAACTAACTAATAGTCTTCCAAATCTGGAAAGAACACATTCATGGAGAACAGTGAAATGTCCAGATCATCTAAATCTTAGAAGTCAAAGGCTTGTTGGAGATAGGATAGTGGTGAATGGAAAAAAATGAATGAATGCATTTCAACATAATAATTGTGCAGGAAAAAGAAACTTGGGGGTAATGGATATGGGTGTGAAAGGGTTAATATTGATTCTATGCAATAAGAATCACCATTGTAATGATAATATGGAGACTTGTTCAGAGTAAAGAAGGCGTTTGTCAGAGAGATACCTGAGACCAATGTGCTGCTAACAGTCTCTGTAGTAATAGTGTTCATATTCATGTTAGTTGTAAGTAGCTGTAGGAATACAATTGACCAAATACTGTTCACTCACCAAGACTATTAGTGTTAGACCAGAAAGATGGATAATTCGATCATGTTGAGCTTTAAGGAACCCACAACATCAGGAGGTGTAGAGGTTTAATGATAGAATTCCAGAGCTTAGAGCCATGGTAGCTAAATGTATAGCCACTACTGTTAGACAACCAGAAGTGGGCATGTGCAAGAGGCTAGGATTACAGCGATACAGATATCTTGTAAGGTTTTGGACTGGATTAAGTTATAAAGATAGGAAGAAGGTGGCATGAAAGAATTTCAAAATGCAATAGAGAATTGTTTGATGTGGAGCCAATGTAGGTCAGTAATCTTTGGGTTGGTGGTTGAATGGAATTTTGCGAAAATCAGAGTACAAGCACAGAACTTTGGATGAGGTGAACTTAATGGACGGCACAATCTGGAAGAGAAGCCAGGAATATGTTGGAGTAGTAAAGTTGGGTGAGCATCACCCAAACTATTTCTAGCAAATTTGACTGTTTGCTATAAAATGATTTGGATAAAGGAGCAAAAAAACATAAATGGGGCTGGCTCCCTGCTCAGATTTTGCAGTGGGATGGGAATTGTAGCTTCTCCATGACCCCCTTAGAATCAAAATTATTATAGGTAAAAAGAAAGAAGAACTTGGATTAATATACCCTTTTGGGCCTCAGAATATCCTAAAGCACTTTATAATAATTTTACAATAGGGAATAGAGTTGAAATGAGACAGAATTGAACATAATTATAGTAGTATTGAAGATAAAAACAAAGTCAATGCAAAATGGACATTTAACATTAAGAACAGGCTATGATTAGATTACTTACAGTGTGGAATCAGGCCCTTCAGACCAACCAGTCCACACCGACCCTCCAAAGAGTAACCCACCTAGACCCACTTCCCTCTGACTAATGCACCTAACAGTATGGGCAATTTAGCATGGCCAATTCACCTAACCTGCACATCTTTGGACTGTGGGAGGAAACTGGAGCACCCAGAGAAAACCTGCACAGTCACAGGGAGAACATGCAAATTCCACATAGATAATCGGCCAAGGCTGGAATTGAACTTGGGTCCCTGGCATTGTGAGGCTGTAGTGCTAACCACTGAGCTACCGTGTTAGATGTTCATCAAAGCAATCAGCTAACATGTTAGAAGAATCATCATCTAGAAAGGGGAAACGTCTTTAAAAGTAGCAGTGTTTTCAATTGTAGCTTTGGTTTTCTGTGATGAATGCGACTAATGCTACTATTTGTCTTATCCAAATCATGTCACACATCATTGCAATGAAACTGAACAGATTAGCCCTTTTAAGTTCCAAATTTCTTGAAGTTTTATGTTTGTAACTGCAAAAATGATTTAAATTATTAAACATCATAACACACTCAGACAATATTAGAAGTGTGACTTTCATAAAGCTGTTGTATCTTTGTTAAGAATTTACATGGTCTGCAATATTGCGGCACATTTGTTCATACGTTTTAATGACACACTAAGGAAAAATGAGCTCTGAAGAGTTTTGTCATTATAACAGATTTTTTTTAACTTTGAAGTTCTAATCAAAAACTGTAAAATTACAAGTTTGCGAAACATTAATTAATGACCTCATTTTGGATAGAAAATGGCGACACACCAGTAAGTGAAAACAATGTGAATAAAGATATCAGGGTGAGTCTGACAGGGTTATCATTTCATCCAAAAAAAGACTTATCAGCTACAATATATAGTAATGGAACAGCTAATTTTACACCCTATGTGTGTGTTTTAAAGCTATACATGTAGAGACATTTACTCCACCAAAAATGCAGAAGTAGGAAAGAAATGTTAATGATGAACATGATAAACAAAATTCCCAGAACATTAGAAACTAACTTTTCCAATTCCTTCTCATTTGATAAAAATTCAAAGGCAGTCTGCTCAACGTGTATTAAAGATTGTTGCAACGTCTTGCTGCGAAGTTAGCTCCAGTTGTTGAGACGCACTGTCTCTATGCTCAGATAAGCAAAGTCCATTGATGTTTAACACAATTTGCAGTTGCTGATAGTGTTCTGTTGTGTAATGCATTTATATAATGGACAGACAGATTCAAGGGATTTAATATTGCCGCTTGTTAAGCTAAAATCTAGATTCTTCATTTCCATTCTGAATCAAGCTTTGATGTTGTATAAGCTGTTCGTTTTGAATGTGCATATATTTCAATTATTAGGTTGTTGTCAACGGATTTATTTTACTTCATCATTCCTTTCAATTTAGTTGATAGTACTCATACTCATAGAGTTTGAAGAGTGTGTGTAGCAATAACGGAATGAGATAGATCCTTTGCAGTGTTTGATCTGAGCATCTTAGTGTTTTGGTAAATGTGAATGGAGACCTCCCAATGTTGTAGCCAAGATCCCTCCCTTGCCCAACTGTACCAAAAACAAGTTAACTGCTCATTTATCTAATTTGCTGTTTATGAGGATTTTTAGTACACAAAGCAACTGCCACTTTTGCTCACGTAACAATAGTATTTGCATCTTTAAACTAATGTATTGGTTACAAAGCATTTTGGAGCATTTGGAGGAAATGATAAAATCAGTATAAATTCAATTCATTCTGACCTCACAATGTTCAGTCATGTTGTCAGATGGGGTTTGAATAATAAGGAAGAATTTCCATTTATAGTGTGAAATAACTCCACTGTGGCCGAAATCCCATCACCAAGTCACCCCTTTATTTACACATGGAGAGACTTTGACACTGAACCAGCTCCCTCAGAGCTAGCTTTCAGAGTGAGCAGAACCTCTGACGCGCATGTTTATATATGTCAGCCAGGGCTCTCTGATTGGGCCAGATTAATAGCCCCAATCAGGGAACTCATTTTCTATGATGTCCATCTGGCTGGCCTCCTTACAATCACTACACAGTAAACACCAGGTACCCTCTGACATCTTATCCAAGTGGCCATCCTGAATGGTGGTGATCTCAGGGTGGCACAGTGGCTCAGTGGCTCACAGCACCAGGGACCCGGGTTCGATTCCCACCTCAGGTGACTGTCTGTGTGGATTTTGCACATTCTCCCCGTGTCTGTGTGGATTTCCTCTGGGAGCTCCGGTTTCCTCCCACAATCCAAAGATGTGCAGGTCAGGTGAATTGGCAATGCTAAATTGCCCGTAGTGTTAGGTGCATTAGTTAGAGGTAAATATAGGGTAGTAGAATGTGGTTGGGTAGGTTCCTGTTCGGAGGTTCAGTGTGGACTTGTTGGGTGAAATGGCCTATTTCCTCACTGTAGGTAATCTAATCTCCCAGCAAAGGAGTCTCACCAACGACAAGTATGGATGAGAAAACCAAACCCTATTGCCATTAACCTTTCATTACCAGCAAGACTACCTTGCAAATTCTATCTGCTGAGGAGGAAGAGGGTAATATTAATTGTAGGCAATAGTGTAAAATGGATGATCTACCATTATATGGTTTGATTGTTGTTTTAAAAGTCAATGCCGTTCCTACTGCTAACCTTCCTATTTATCCAAGCTTAGGACTGGCTCTGATACTCACTGGCTCACCAATAGCAGAGAAATAAAAATGACCAGATACTAAAGAGACACAGTTGCTGAGATGGATGTGTAGAGTAACCAAAAAAGGACAAGCCATGAACCAGCTCATCAGGGGTGTCAGTGAAGAATGCAGGAGCATTGAAGAAGGTAATTGAGAAAAGATTGCAATGCTATGCTAATTTGTTGCAAAGAGAGAGAAAGAGAGGTGGAGGAAATGTGGTGAGGGGAGTAATGGAGATGAAGCTGCTCAGAACAAGGAGAAGGAGGAGGTGGAAAGTTATATTTGGGTGAGAGACTTGAACAGTATTCTTGGATGATGAATGGGCGACTGACAGGAGGAAGTACTGAAGGGTGGTCAACCAGGATTATGGTGATCCCACTAAAATGGAATATGCCAAAGAATGAAGAGAAAAGAAGGTGTCACATGGATGCTATCGAAGATATTACCAGAGATGATTTTTCTTTCTGTTGAAGTCAATGGAAGTAACTATTGGTGATGGTAGTCATGATTTGGAGATGCTGGTGTTGGACTGGGATGGACAATGTTAAAAACCATACAACGACAGGTTATAGTCCAACAGGTTTATTTGGAAGCACTAGCTTTCATAGTGCTGCCCCTTCATCAGGTGGTGGTGTTGTAATGCTGCTTAACCCACTATCACCATCTTAAATTATCATTACCAATGAGCACAGTCATTACATATGGAACATAAAAGGCAAGCCTTTTAGTATCTGTTGACAAAATGAAAGTCATTAGTCTGTAATTGGTCCAGGTTCTGGGTTTAGCAATGGAAGATCAGAATCTCTCTGTCTTTGGTGTTATTGCTGTGTTTGGAAAGCACTTGGTTTACTTTGGAAAGGGTTCAGAGCACGAGCATTCTAGCAGCCAAAGAAACTTCTTCTGATTCGGTTTGAAAAGATATGCTCCTCATTAAAGAATCACTATTTTAGTTTTGAAAATGATTTACTGTACATTTTTCCTGAATTCGAATAAAACATTGTGTGGAACTGCAATTCAAGTCAAAACACATATTGTAGAACATTTCCATTGTGGAAAAATGGATTTCTGTTGCTTGAGTGTGTGTGCAATATTATTGCAATGAAACAGCACACTTTTGTTCCAGCTGCTCTCCCTCCCCATGGAGGTTGCTGGAAACTCTTTTCAGATCTTCCAGTCTAAAGGGGCTCAGAGCAATTCTACTGCCCAATCTAGACACCCAACAGCAGGAACAGAGAAAAATGAGGCTTGGGGAATTGTTTTGTCATCGCCCAGGCTTTGTTAGCACTGTAGTTGATTGCCTCTACTCATTTCATCTGTCTTGATACAAAACTAGCCTGCATTTATGTCTCTTTACGATAGTAAGCAGTCATGACTCTTGGGAAACTAAAGCTAACTTGTGTACAAAGAACAGTACAGCACAGGAACAGGCCTTTCGGCCCACCTAGACTACACCAACATATGATGCCTTTCTAAACAAAAAACCTTCTGCCTCTACATGGTCTGTATCCCATATTCCCTGCCTGTTCATATATCTGTCAGGATGCAGCTTAAATGTTACTATTGAATCCGTCTCCACCACCTCCTCTAGCAGTGCATTCCAGGCACTTACCATGTTCTGTGTTAAAAGACTCGCTTCTAACATCACTTTTAAACTTAACCCCTTTTACCTTAAACCTATGTCTCTCAGTAATTGACACTTTTACCCTGGGAAAAAGATGCTAACGATCCGTTCTCTCCACGCCATTCATAACTGTGAAAACTTCTACCAGGTTGCCCCTTGTCTTTCAACGTTCAACGGAAAACAAACCAACTTTGTCCAATGTCTCCTCAGAGCTAATATCCTCCAAACCAGGCAACATCCTGATAAACCATTTCTGAACCCTCTCCAAAGCCTTCACATCCTTTTGGTAGTGAGGCAACCAGAACTGTACACAATATTCCAAATGTGGCTAAAATAACATTCTATACAGCTGCAATGTAACTTGCTAATTTTGTACTCTATGCCCTGACTGATGAAGGCACACATGCCATCTGCCTTCTTGATCACGTTATCCACTTGTGTTGCCACTTTCAGGGAACAGTGGACCTAAATGCCCAAATCCCTCTCTATGTTAATGCTTTAAGGGTTCTGCTATTTACCATATCAAACTGTTGCTTTATATTTTGTTACAACCCAGGTGAGGAGGACTGAATGGGCTTCCCTTGGTTAGCCCACTCAGTTGCATGTAGAAAATACTTTAATTTCTTTCAGCAGGCAGCTATTTAACACTTCAATTAAAATATATTATAATTAAGGAGTATAATTAAGCATAGCAAAATTAAAGAGTGAAATGCAACATTTTCTTGAGTGAAACAAAGAGAAATTTATTGCTAACTAATTCTGAGAAAAATAATAAGACATGACATTAAGCACACACAAACACAGGTATGAAGTTTAAATAGGAGGGAGTATCTAGTGTGAAAAGGATGATCAAGAATCGGCAGTTTCAGATGCAGACTCCTTAGAGTTCTAGACATGTTTTAACCTGAGACCATGCTTGTTTAGTTGATCTCTTGTATCCTGAGAAACTTGTAAATATACTTGTGTTCTCAATTAATACATTTTCTTTCAATTTCCTTTATCACTGGGTAGTGTTTCTGGAGATGTTAAGAGAAACAGGAAGAGAGAAGGCAAGTCTTCCAGTTCTGCTTTTGTGAATCCATTTTTAAAATATATATTACTGTGTCTGACTTCATTGTTTTCCTAAAGTGGATTATCTGCATGCACCTTTCTCTCCACCATGTCTCAGAATGGTATAACTCAAACAGAGGATGTAGACCTGAGTGACTGGTTTCAGTTATTTTGATGGCATGTTAATTTCAGCTCAGACCAGGTCTTATTTATCGATAGTTTCATGACCTGGCCGAACCTGTGGCCAGTTGATTACTGTGACCACCTTAGGTCAGTGTTTTCTTTTTGTTTAGAACTGTTGGAAGGTTCCAATAATTAGAAATCAGACAATGTAAGTCTAGAATTGATTGACAATTTTTACTACTATCATAATACCTTCCCACTATGAAGAACAATGTGAATGATATTTGTCTTTTTGCTTCTGTTGGGTGTTCCCTTACAACATCAGTATGAAATCACAATTAGGATGACAATGCATGCATGTTCTACATTCACTCCATCTTCATCCTAACCTGAGTTCAAAACTTACTGTGGAAAGGACAGCCTGGACATGTTCCCTATACTATATCACCTTTCCAAGTTTTACCCATTTACTGCCAGTTCTATAATCCATGTTCTGGATTTGGATAGCTTCACAAATTTGATTTGTAGGAGACTAGTGGGTGATAATTGAATTCTTGCCTCCTCTGGGGTGTCTGGACTTACATTCTGCAGCTCACTCTCAATAAACTTTACATCGACTTGATTGGACTGGTTGAGGTTTCAGGCTTAGTTCTGTACCTTTGATCTGTGGTTTCAGCTGTGAAGTATTTTCTCTTTCCTTTTCCCTTGGAAAGGGGATTTTTTCTACTTTCCCTGGAATACAACTGCCCTCAGATGAATCTTCTTCTCCTGTCATGCTCCCCTGTGTCTAGTTGACGTTTTCCAGCAGTAACCTCCATAGTCCACATTAATCTCAAACTAGGACACCAGACATACAAAACAAGGCTTTGGTTGCAATTGTTTTTTTTCTAAACACTTTCTCTTGTGTATTCCTGCAAGAAGAATATACAAACGTGACTTTCACCCCAAACCTGCTTTCTTTTACAATATACAATACCACAGCACATAAGATCAGGCCCTTCAGCACACCAAGCCAGTTCCTAATACATGTACTTACTTCGACCCACTATTGACCATATGCATTTTCTATATCTCTGATCACGTCCTGTTCATGTGTCGATCAAAATACACTTTAAATGTTGCTAACGTGCCTGCTTCCACCACTTCCACTGGCACTACATTCCAGCCACCCACCACCCTTTGTGTGAAAATTCTTTCTCGCACTACCCCTAAACTTTCCCTCTCTCACTTTGAACCTGTGCCCTCTTGTAGCTGACCTTTCCACCCTGGGACAAAGCCTTTGTCTTTTCACCTTATCTATGCCTCTCATAATTTTGAAGAACTCTATCCGGTCGCCCCTCAGCCTCCACCTTTCTGGTGTAAACAATCCAAGTTTATCTAACCTCTTCTCATAACTAAAACCCTCCAGACCAGGCGACATCCTGGTAAACTTTCTCTGCATCCTCCCCAAAGAGTAGTGTGATGACCAGAACTCCACACAATGAGGCCGATCTAAAGTTTTATATAACTGTAACATAACTTGCCAACCTTTACATACAATGCCCCTACTGATGAAGGCAAGTGTGCTGCATGCCTTTTAGACTATCTTATCCACCTGTGTTGCCATTTTCAGGGATCTGTGGACCTGTATGCCTAGATCCCTCTGGATGTCAATTCTCCTAAGGGCTCTGTCATTTATTAGATAATTTGCATCTGAATTTGATCTTCCAAAATGCAAGACCTTGCATTTTCCAGATTAAATACTGTCTGCCATTTTTCTGACCAATCTGCCATACTTCTGCCCAAATTTACAATCTATCTATAACTACTATATCCTTTGACAATTCTTTTCACTATCTGCCACCAATTTTGGTTTCATCCCCAAACTTATTAAATTTTCCTCCAGCTCATTTATATATATATATTGCAACAACACAGGTCCCAGCACAGATCCCTGTGGAACACCACTGGTTACTGATTTCCACTCTGAAAAGCATCCTTCCAGCTCTACTCATTGACTTCTATGACCAAGTAGTTTTATATCCATCTAGCCAGCTCACTCTGAATCCCATGAGACTCTGCCTTTTGTATCAGCCTGCCATGAGGACTTTACCTTATTAAAGTCCATGTGAGCAACATCTAGTGCCCTTCCATCATCAATCATTTTTGCCACCTCCTCAAAAAACTCAGTCAAGTTGGTGACACATCACATTCCACACACAAACCCATGCCGCCTATCATCAACAAGTCCAATCACTTCCAAATGTGAATATTTCCTGTCTCTCAGTATCTTCTCCAACAGCTTCTCCACCACTGACATCAAGCTCACTGACCTGTAACTACCTAAATTATCTCTGTTTCCCTTCTTAAACAAAGGAGTGACATTGGCCATTCTCCAGTCCTCTGGAACTTCGCCTGAGGCCATTTCCTCCCTTATCTCCGGATGGGATAGATCCTATCTGGCCCTGAGGATTTGTCAACGTGAATACATTTCAAGACCCCCAACACTTCCTCCTACATTATGTTGACCTGCCCAATAGTATTTACACACCTTTCCCTAACCTCAACATCCCTCATGTCCCTCTCTTCGGTGAATACCGATGTAAGTACTCATTAAGGATCTCACTCATTTCCTCTGGCTCCACACATAACCTCCCTATTTTATCCTTGAGCGGCCTATTCTTTCTCTAGCTACCCTCTTGCTCCTAATGTATGCATAAAATGCCTTGGGATTCTCCTTAACCCTGGTGGCCAAGGATGTTTCATATTCCATTTTAGCCCTCCTAAGTCCCCATTTAAGCTCCTTCATACTTTCTCTGTATTTTTTTCAAGGACTTTGTCTGTTTTTAATTGCTTAGACCTTAGTTTTTTTGTCACAAAGCTGATAATTTCCCCTGTCATCCAAGGTTCTGGAATTCTGCCATTCCTGTCCTTCATTTTCACTGAACCATGCCTGTCCTACACTCTATCAATTGATCTTTAAAAGACTCCCACATGTCAGATGTAGATTTATACTCAGGCAGCCACTCCCAATCCACATTCTCCAATTCTTGCCTAATGTGGTTATAGTTGGTCTTCTCCTAGTTTAATTCCTTTATCCAAGGTCCACTCTTGTCCTTATCCAGAAGTATCTGAAAATTTATGGCATTATGGTCATTACTCCCAAAATGTTCCTCCACTGAAACTTTCATCACCTGGCTGGGTTCATTTCCCAATACCAAGATCCAGTTTGGCCCCCTCCCTCATTGGTCTATCCACATATTGTTTCAAAAAACCTTGCTGGACACACTGAACAAATTTCTCCCCATCCAAACCCCTGGCACGAAGAGAATCCCAGTCAATATGGGGGAAATTATAATCATCCACCACAACAATCCCATTATTTTCACATCTTTCCAGAATCTGATTACATATCTCTTCCTCTATTTCCCACTGGCAGCTTGGAGGTCTACTATACAATCCCAGCATTGTGACTGCACCCTTCCATTCCTGAGCTCTACCCATAATGCCTCACTGCAAGATCCCTCCAGGGTGTCCTCCATCAACACAGCTGTGATATGCTTCCTTACTAGTAATGCAACTCCCCCACCACTTTTGCTTCCTCCTCTGTCTCATCTAAAACATCGATATTCCGAACATCCTGTCTCTTTTTCAACTATGGCTTTGTGATAGCAACAACACCATAACTGTACACATTAATCCAGACTCTAAGTTCATCCATTTTACCTGTTATACATCTTGCATTGAAGCAAATACAGTCCAAGCTTTCAGTTCCGCTGAGCTCAGCAACCTCTCCCTGACTGCTCTTTCTCTTTGCTACATTTATTTTATTTTTAATCATTTTGGAAATCTTGTAGTCCAAATAAATACAAAAAAAGAACATGAGGAAGTAGAGTTTTATTTTAAGAAAGGACAAGAGAGGCAACATTTTTACACAGAGAGTGGTTCATTTGACAATAGACAATAGACAATAGGTGCAGGAGTAGGCCATTCTGCCCTTTGAGCCTGCACCACCATTCAATATGATCATGGCTGATCATCCTTAATCAGTATCCTGTTCCTGCCTTCTCTCCATAACCCTTGATTCCACAATCCTTGAGAGCTCTATCCAACTCTTTCTTAAATGAATCCAGAGACTGGGCTTCCACTGCCCTCTGGGGCAGAGCATTCCACACAGCCACCACTTTCTGGGTGAAGAAGTTTCTCCTCATCTCTGTCCTAAATGGTCTACCCCGTATTTTTAAGCTGTGTCCTCTGGTTCGGCACTCACCCATCAGTGGAAACATGTTTCCTGCCTCCAGAGTGTCCAATCCTTTAATAATCTTATATGTCTCAATTAGATCCCCTCTCAGTCTTCTAAACTCAAAGGTATACGAGCCCAGTCGCTCCAGTCTTTCAGCGTAAGGTAGTCCCACGATTCCAGGAATTGACCTCGTGAACCTATACTGCACTCCCTCAATAGCCAGAATGTCTTTCCTCAAATCTGGAGACCAGAACTACACACAATACTCCAGGTGTTGTCTCACCAGGGCCCTGTACAGCTGCAGAAGAACCTCTTTGCTTCTATACTCAATCCCTCTTGTTATGAAGGCCAGCATGCTATTAGCCTTCTTCACTACCTGCTGTACCTGCACGCTTACCTTCATTGACTGGTGTACAAGGACACCCAGATCTCTTTGTACTGCCCCTTTACCTAAATTGATTCCATTTAGGTAGTAATCTGCCTTCCTGTTCTTGCCACCAAAGTGGATAACCATACATTTATCCACATTAAACTGCATCTGCCATGCATCCGACCACTCACCTAACCTGTCCAGGTCACCCTGTAATCTCCTAACATCCTCATCACATTTCACCCTGCCACCCAGCTTAGTATCATCAGCAAATTTGTTAATGTTATTGCTGATACCATCTTCTATATCATTAATATATACTGTAAAAAGCTGCGGTCCCAGCACTGATCCCTGTGGTACCCCACTGGTCACTGCCTGCCATTCTGAAATGGAGTCATTTATCACTGCTGTTTGTTTCCTGTTAGCCAACCAACTTTCAATCCAAGTTAGTACTTTGTCTCCAATACCATGCGCCCTAATTTTGCTCACTAACCTCCTATGTGGGACTTCATCAAAAGCTTTCTGAAACTACATCTACTGGATCTCCCTCGTCCATCTTCAGAGTTACATTCTCAAAAAATTCCAGAAGATTAGTCAAGCATGATTTCCCTTTCATAAATCCATGCTGACTCTGACCTATCCTGTTATTGCTATCCAGATGTGTCGTAATTTCATCCTTTATAATAGACTCCAGTATCTTTCCCACCAATGAGGTCAGACTAACTGGTCTATAATTTCCTGCTTTCTCTCTCCCACCTTTCTTAAAAAGTGGTACAACATTAGCCACCCTCCAATCCGCAGGAACTGATCCCGAGTCTATCGAACTCTGGAAAATAATCACCAACACATCCACTATTTCTCGAGCCACCTCCTTCAGTACCCTGGGATGTAGACCATCAGGCCCCCGGGACTTATCAACCTTCAGACCTAACAGTCTCTCCAACACCAATTCCTGGCAAATATAAATTCCCTTCAGTTCAGGTCCTTCAGCCACTGTTACCTCAGGGAGATTGCTTGTGTCTTCCCCAGTGAACACAGATTTGAAGTACTAATTCAATTCTTCTGCCATTTCTTTATTCCCCATAATATATTCCACTGTTTCTGTCTTCAAGGGCCCAATTTTAGTCTTAACCATATTTTTTTCCTTTCACATACCTAAAAAAGCTTTTACTATCCTCCTTTATATTTTTGGCCAGTTTACCTTCGTACCTCATTTTTTCTCTGCATATTTCCTTCTTAGTAATCCTCTGTTGTTCTTTAAAAGCTTCCCAGTCCTCCGTTTTCCCACTTATCTTTGCTATGTTATGCTTTTTCTCTTTTAACTTTATATGTTTCTTAACTTCCCTCGTCAGCCACGGCCATCCATGCCTCCTCCTAGGATCTTTCTTCCTTTTTGGAATGAACTGATCCTGCATCTTCTGCATTATACACAGAAATATCTGCGATTGTTGTTCCACTGTCACCCCTGCAAAGGTATTGCACCATTGAACTTTGGTTAGCTCCTCCTCCCTCATAGCTCCATAGTTCCCCTTATTCAACAGAAATATTGTCACTTCCAACAATATTTGTGGAATTAACTGCCAGAGGAAGTGGTGGCTGTTGGTACAGTTACAATGTTTAGAAGACATTTGGATAAGTTAATGAAAAGGAATGATTTGGAAGGATTTGGGCCAAACACAAGCAAGCGGGATTAGTTTAGTTTGGGAACATTGTTGGTATAAGCTGGTTGGATTGAAGGGTCTGTTTCCATGCTGTATCACTCTTTGACTCTATGGCTACTGAGCTACGAAACAACCACAAAGATACGTTTCATAAGGATTCACTTTTGATTTTGTTGGGATCATTATATTTCTTAAAGATATAATTTTTTACATCTGTATATTTACCTTCTTCCCTGGCAGGGTTTGAATTCCCAGTTATTCCATTCTTTTCTTGGTTCCTGCAAGAAATCATGAAAATCAGCATTTATTTCAAATTAATGCAATGCATTCATTTAAACCATTGGGCCATAGTTATCGTCCTAGAGTCCTAGAGTCATAGAGATGTACAGCATGGAAACAGACTCTTTGGTCCAACCCGATGGAGCAAGTGTGTCAACTACCATCTAAAGCACTTGCCCTGTTATTTCAGTGATACATTGCTGGACTTTGTACGAATTCCTGATGAAGGGCTCATGCCTGAAATGTCAATTCTCCTGCTCCTCGGATACTGCCTGACCTGCTATGCTTTTCCAGTGCCACCCTCTCGACTGTTTTGTATGCTGTGAGATCTGAATTATAACAGTCCTGTATATGAATGAGCCACATGTAATGCTCTGGTGACCATTAGTTCTAATTCCTTCTTGGTACTTCTGAGGTCATGTGTGTGATGCTGCTTAAGAAGCTATATATCGCATTGATGGCTGCATTGGTTGCATGATCTGTGTTTACTTCAGGCATGTTAGTCTGGCCTTACCTGGATATATTTGTTCATCATTTTCGAAATATAACTCTAGTCAGTTTAGAAGTTCTGATTTTCAACTTAATGAAGAACAATCTGTAAGATTTGAGGTAATTGACTCACAGTTTGTCAATGAGTTGTCCTTCTGAAATGTGTGCCATGAAAGACTGTAATCATGACAATTTTTCATCTATAAATAGTCAGAGGGGCCTACCAAGCTGCTCAACAGACCTCTCAATGTAATTTGCATGGACCAAGTGCCTCATGTACATGATACCTGCTCCAATAAGTCTCTTCATATGTGAACTGTAACTGATGTTTGAGTTTCCTTGTCAACCCTTCAAGTTACACTCTCTAGGATGTGCAAAGTTGCACTGCTGTTCGACAAGGATGTTGACAGTAAAATTGCTATTGTCATACCAGAACAAAGGGCTGCTCTCTCAGACAGAGAGATGACTCAGGCAAGGGAAAGGTTGAGAAGGTGAATCCTTCATGGTAACCATTGCTAGTGTGGAAATTGAACACATGCTTTTGGCATGACTCTGCATTGCAAACCAACCTGGATTAGTGGTACTGGAAGAGCACAGCAGTTCAGGCAGCATCCAACGAGCAGCGAAATCGACGTTTCGGGCAAAAGCCCTTCATCAGGACCTTTTACATTGCAAACCAACCGTCCAGCCAACTGAGCTAACTAACCCCTCTTGTTGACAGTGACATAACAGGAAATAAGGAAAATTGGGAGAGAGAACCATTACTTGAGCCATTACCACCTATGTATCTTCCTGACATTATGACAGAGGTCTGGGCAAAGGTCTCTCATCATTCCCTGAACCAAAGATAAAGAATGCAAACTATTGAAAATATATTGATATGGACAGCTTACATTACGCTCCAATATGCCACCCTTCTCTCCTTTAATGGATTAGTTCATACAATCACTGCCTGAAATCTGCACTCATTCCTGACCAAAATATGAATCTATTCTTCAGACAGTGCTGTCTTATTGAATGGGTGAATTAATATGGTAATTTATAATAATTGAAAAGATTTTGTGTGCATTCATCAGTTTAATACCAGTTTTGACCCTAGTTCACTGACTTTGATTTGTGGAGGGACAAAAGCTGACGGAAGGCAGGGAGAAAAAATAATTTTCTGACTTGGCATAATAGACAGTCTGGCGTGGAATACATTGATAGAGCATGTTATATGTCATCGTTCAGTCTAGGGAATCGATATTTCTCAACTATATTGAATCAGAATCCACAGGTTATATCTCTTTTACCTGGAAACTGTTTTCATGTACTTACTAATTTGAACCCACAGCTTGTCAGTCAGGTGAATACCAACTTAGATCTGGTTCAGCTCACTCCCTTGCTAAAATGGGCATGCTTTGCACTGGTTTAATACCCCCCCCAAAAAATTCCTACGACATTTTATCAATTTTCAGACACCTCAATTTAAGAAGGACATCAAGGTAAGCAAAATGGTTCAGAACTGATGCAAAACTCCACCTTGCATGAATTCAACATTACAGCAAAGTTTACTTATGAATTTATAGAATTAACAGAATATTCTGCATATAATAACCAAAGCTACACCTTTACGTTTTGATTCTTTGGTAACATTATTACAGTCTGGTGGTATATTAGAATAACAATGCAATGTTTGATAAAATGGAAGCTGTAACATTAAGGGACTAGCATATTTATCACATTCTCTGTTTAATTTAGATTTTAGCAACTCATGAAATCACTGATTGTAGTTCTGAGGAGTTGTATGATCAAAGAGCAAAAGCAAACAGTTGTGGTATCTCAGGCAGAAAAATACGGTAAAGGACGTCTTTTGACCTGAGAAATTAATTCTGTCCTTGACAGAATGAGGCTATGACAGCAAAATGTCCATCTAAGCTGATTGTTATCATGTCTTGGATCCAGTTTGTCTCGGAAAGGGCTTTGTATCTTGTCTACATGAAAGTTATCAGTGCCTAAAGACAGCAATGAGCATAGATAAAGCCTGTACATCACACAAAAGAGCTAGAGTTCAGAGCTATTACACAATCAAGTGATTTTTATTATTTTTAGTTATAACTCACTGAAGTCAGTGGAAATATAGGTGATATTGTATAGAGAGCAGTAGAAAATACAATTTATTCTAAAAGGAGAGAATGGGCTTTAAAACATAGACATAAATCACATGTATAATTAACATCCAGAGATAACTTCTTGAGGTTTGAATTGAACTTGTATTCCCTATTTTTATTTAGCCTCTCGGCAATGCTTTTGTTGATGTCAGAATTGGTGGAGAATGGAATACCTAAGTACCTGAAGGAAATAGAGAGACCTGGTTTAGCAGCAGTCTATGACATGTATTAATGTTTAAAGACTTAATAGAAGCATTCATGGAAATTGATAGGATAGCAGCCACAGCATGGCCTCATGGTGATCATCTAGAATAGGAGAGATAGTTTACTTGGGGTCAGGTTTTAGTTAGCTACCAAGACTGTGTCACAGCGAGGGATCAGAATCCTAAAATAGTTATGAAAATTATTTTACTTTAAATTCCAAAATATGCATTTTTTTTTACAAAAAGAGGAAAGCTATAGAAGAAAAAAAACATGCAGATGTAAATTCAGAGACAGTCTGGCAAGGCCCTATGTGAATTCCACAAATGTTGTGCTTGTAAAGATTCAGATAAACTTCAGTCTGGGCGAGACTTAACTAGAAGAGATAACAAGAGGGCCAACTTTACCTCTCCACCCAGCAGAAAGTCACCTCTTGCAGACATGTCTGTTCTATTTTTCAGGAATACACAAATGGGGTTAAAAATTGACTGTAACAATAATTTAGGTGTATCATTAGCCAGATGCCCAAGTATGTGGACTATAGTGCTATGACAATGACAGCCTTGAGAGCAGCCATTTTAAAAATTCCTGAGCTGCAGGTAAAATATAGGGAAATATAACCTCTCACTCTAAATGCTGGAATTCAATTACCATCGAAAGGAATGAGCTCAGAATTTCCACCAATCTGCACAATTGAGAATCTTGAAATTGATCAACTTCCAACATCAATGCCATCCAATAACAGTTACAACATCACCTTATTTGCTTTTCAGACATGATTTGTATCAGTTTTGTGAACTCTCTTCTAATTTCCACACTGTATAAATGTCTATTAAGCTACTATTTCATCTCATGGTCATTAGTTGCCAATTTTACTCTTTCTGTTAATTTAAGAAAGCCTAGTTAAATTGGCTCGTTGTAAAACCTAAGTTCATTGTGTCTAGGTGGAAGTTATCCACAAGGGTGGGGATCCTTTATAAAGTAGCCCTGTGTGACAATCCAAGGAGATGGAGTGAATGACCAATTTAATCCCCTTCACCCGAGATCTTAATGATTGGGGGTATCCCATCTGGAATGGTAACAATTTGGGGACCTCACCCAGGGTCTGGTTGTAACAGTGTGGTTCATAGTCTATGGAAGGGGATGGTTGTAGCCATCTGAGTGTCACCTTTAATAGATAGAGAGAAAGTTAATAGTTTCACAATGGAAGGAGAGTTCAAAGAAATTTGAAGTATCATCTGTTAGGGCCTAACTGATGCTAAGTCTGTCCTTTTGGCTATCAGTAGGCTTTCTGACCCAGGGATCAGCAGGTGACATGGTTGGAGTCTTTTGTCTTTTTCTCCACTGATGTGTCTCATGTCTCTTTCTAACCAGCAGCTCCATGCTTGCTCACAGGACTTTAAACTGTCCATGCAACAGCAATGGCAGCACAGCTTAGTTCTCCTGCGACACTTCACCAGAGAAGGCAAATCATAGAATCCTTACAGTGTGGAAGCAATCCATTTGGCCCATCGAGTCCAACTGACCCTTTGCTCATCACCTCAGGAGATCTCCCACCCACAGCTTCCAACCTCATAGTCCGGGAACCCCGCACTGCCCGGTTCTACCTCCTTCCCAAGATCCACAAGCCTGACCACCCTGGCCGACCCATTGTCTCAGCATGCTCCTGCCCCACTGAACCCATCTCTACCTACCTCGACACTGTCCTATCCCCCCTAGTCCAGAAACTCCCCACATACTTTCGAGACACCACCCACGCCCTCCACCTCCTCCAAGACTTCCGTTTCCCCGGCCTCCAACGCCTCATCTTCACCATGGATATCCAATCCCTCTACACCTCCATCCACCATGACCAGGGCCTCCAAGCCCTCCGTTTTTTCCTCTCCAGACGTCCCCAACAGTACCCTTCCACTGACACTCTCATTCGTTTGGCCGAACTGGTCCTCACCCTTAACAATTTTACCTTTGAAACCTCCCACTTCCTCCAGACCAAAGGCGTAGCCATGGGCACACGTATGGGCCCCAGCTATGCCTGTCTCTTTGTTGGCTATGTAGAACAGTTGATCTTCCGTAATTACACCGGCACCACTCCCCACCTCTTCCTCCGCTACATTGATGACTGCATTGGCGCCACCTCGTGCTCCCGCGAAGAGGTTGAGCAATTCATCAACTTCACCAACACATTCCACCCTGACCTTAAATTTACCTGGACCATCTCTGACACCTCGCTCCCCTTCCTGGACCTCGCCATCTCCATTAGTGACGACCGACTTGACACTGACATTTTTTACAAACCCACCGACTCCCACAGCTACCTGGATTACACCTCTTCCCACCCTATCTCTTGCAAAAATGCCATCCCGTATTCCCAATTTCTCCGCCTCCGCCGTATCTGCTCCCAGGAGGACCAGTTCCACCATAGGACACACCAGATGGCCTCCTTCTTTAGAGACCGCAATTTCCCTTCCCACGTGGTTAAAGATGCCCTCCAACGCATCTCGTCCACGTCCCGCACCTCTGCCTTCAAACCCCACCCCTCCAACCGTAACAAGGACAGAACGCCCCTGGTGCTCACCTTCCACCCTACAAACCTTCGCATCAACCAAATCATCCGCCGACATTTCCGCCACCTCCAAAAAGACCCCACCACCAGGAATATATTTCCCTCCCCACCCCTTTCTGCCTTCTGCAAAGACCATTCCTTCCGCAACTACCTGGTCAGGTCCACACCCCCCTATGACCCACCCTCCCATTCTGGCACTTTCCCCTGCCACCGCAGGAACTGTAAAACCTGTGCCCACACCTCCTCCCTCACCTCTATCCAAGGCCCTAAAGGAGCCTTCCACATCCATCAAAGTTTTACCTGCACATCCACTAATATCATTTATTATATCCGTTGCTCCCGATGTGGTCTCCTCTACATTGGGGAGACTGGGCGCCTCCTAGCAGAGCACTTTAGGGAACATCTCTGAGACACCCGCACCAATCAACCAAACCACCCCGTGGCCCAACATTTCAACTCCCCCTCCCACTCTGCCGAGGACATGGAGGTCCTGGGCCTCCTTCACCGCCGCTCCCTCACCACCAGACGCCTGGAGGAAGAACGCCTCATTTTCCGCCTCAGAACACTTCAACCCCACTTCAATGTGGAGTTCAACAGCTTCCTCATTTCCCCTTCCCCCACCTCATCCTAGTTTCAAACTTCCAGTTCAGCACTGTCTCCTTGGCTTGTCCGGACTTGTCCGACCTGCCCATCTCCTTTTCCACCTATCCACTCCACCCTCTCGTCCTTGACCTATCACCTTCATCTCCTCCCCCACTCACCCATTGTAGTCTATGCTACTCTCTCCCCACCCCCACCCTCCTCTAGCTTATCTCTCCATGCTTCAGGCTCACTGCCTTTATTCCTGATGAAGGGCTTTTGCCCAAAACGTCGATTTCGCTGCTCGTTGGATGCTGCCTGAACTGCTGTGCTCTTCCAGCACCACTAATCCAGCCTTTGAAGAGTATCCTACCCAGACCCACCTTCCCACCTTATCCTGCATTTACCATGGCTAATCCAGCTAGCGTACACATCCCTGGACACTATGGGCAATTTAGCAAATCCACCAAACCCACACATCTTTGGACTGTGGGAGGAAATTGGACCACATAGAGGGAATTCACGCAAACATAAGGAGAATTTGCAAACTCCACACAGACACCCGCGGATGGAATCGAATCCAGGTTCCTGGCACTGCAAGGCAAATGTGCTAACCATTGAACCACCGTGCTGTAAAGTAGACTGAATTTTGCCCTTTATAGGGGATTGGTCATAGTGTGGTGTCAGTGTCACTGGATAAATAAAGATCCAGATCCCATAGATATTGGTTCAAAACTCACAAAGGCAGCTGATTGAGTTTAAAAGTCTGTGCCATAAAACTTGTCTTAGTGAAGGTATCCATAAAACTGTCATCAGTTATTGTATAAATCTGATCCTTTTGGGAAGGAAATCTATTGACTGTACCTGCATGGGTGCTCATGTGACTCTAGACCCACAGCAATGTGATTGGCTCTTAACTGCTCTCTGACATTGCTCAGCCTGCCACTCAGATTGAAGACAGTTTGGATTGGTGAGAAATGTTTGCCTTACCCATCCCATCAAATAATTGAAATAAAGGCATTTCAGAAACTTCTGGGTGAAGCCCAATGCAACTGAATTGCTGATATGTTTTTTCCCTGTCCTGAGTTCTGAGCAGAGGGCATCAGCAGCTCCATGAATTTTCAGGGGTTAAAATTCTTAAACTGTATTGAGCTTGGAAACACCTTAGACATAGAATTATACATTGCATCTCATTCAAACCATTCCCTCTTGTATGTTCGTTTCTCTGACTGTAGTGAGCAATGACACTATCACATGCTTGTCAACAACACCTGGCTTTGAAAGTACAGTGTCAAAGCCTTGCTAGTGATAAGTTCACACTCTTGAATACACTTACAATGCTTGCATTTTTATACAAGGGAATGTCATAGCTATTCTCACACTGGGTGACTGATGCTGAGTGCTTTAAGACTTCAATATTAAAATGTACCAAGGGGCTGTGAGAGATGCAGTTAGAAACAGACAGAGATGGCTGATAATCAGCATCTGAGCTGTTTATTGAAATATTCAGCGTAAGTGATTCTATTGCACTCAAGACTGAGATGCAGATCTTTTTTAGATTACTTACAGTGTGGAAACAGGCCCTTCAGCCCAACAAGTCCACACTGACCTGCCGAAGCGCACCCACCCATCTTAAGTTGCGTTTTTCATGTTTTTCAAGTAGGGTGATGTTTTAAAGCATTTCGAGTGTTGTTGTATTATAGCATGCAGTGTGAAAAGATAGTGCATTTTCAAAGGAGCTATGTGGCCAGGAATGTCTGTCTGACTCACTAGTCTGGTGCCTCGGTGCTTCAACCCACTTGTCTGCTGCTTTCCCTGAAGGTATCATTCCTACTTACAATTTGTATTGTCTGCACTTGTGTAAGGAGCAGCGGATAGTATTGAGGGATGTACAATTGAGTACTGCTACCAACATCGGATGCCATAACTCAGAAGGCCAAATGTTTCTCTCTCCCAAATGTTCGCCCCTCCTTTCTGAGAGGTGCTCACTCAAGGTGAGCTACTGACTTGGAAGTTTGGGCAGGATTTTCCCAGCCTGGTAACAGCATCTTTTCACACACATGTATGCTGACAAATTCCCTGAAATTAACACTGGGTGCTGGGAAACACCATGAAATTGACACTGTGTGTTGGGAAAGTCTCTAAAATTGACACTGAGACAACATCCTGCTTTACCCACTTTCCCCAGGGTGGGTTGCAAGCTGGATAGGGAAGCTCCTTGGATCTGGTGGGCCGGTAATTACAAAGTAGTTGCTAACATTAGGCAAGCATTTAATACCAGTTTTGACCCTAGTTTTCCCAGCCTGGGTACCTTGTTACCTCATCTGTAAGAAAATTGCCAGCCAGTCAGCTGATTACAAAGCTTCAAGAGTGAAAGTGACACGCTCGGAAGTCTTTGATCAGTTATACTGAAGAGATTTAAACATGTCCATAGAGGAGACAGTAAGGACTGCAGATGCTGGAAGCCAGAGTCAATAGATATGAAGCTGGAAAAGCAAAGCAGTGTCAGGCAGCATCCGAGAAGCAGGAAGGTCAACGTTTCAGCCCGAAACCTTTTGCCAGGTCCTGATGAAGGGTTTCAGTCTGAAACATTGACCTTCCTGCTCCTCAGATGCTGCCTGGCCCTGCTGTGTTTTTCCAGCTTCACATCTATTGACTGTGGCCATTGAGACACTATAGTTCAAAGCACTTCTTCCCTCAGAGTGCTTTCACCATTTGACAGATGACTGACAACTTCTTTCACCTCTTTAACACTTAATTCAGCTTCAATTACACTTCCCTGCTTCCAGACTTTACACAGTAAATCAGTTTCTAATGCATATTGACCTCCCAGATCTGCTGAGGGGCAAGAGTAGAAGCAAGAGAACCAACGTTAGCTCCTACAGCAGCAGATGACAAGGAGTGTGATATCCAGCTGGAACAAGGTGAGACTCCCAGCATAGGTAGTTCCTGATGCAGGGTTTTTGCCTGAAATGTTGATTCTCCTGGTCCTCGGATGCTGCCTGACCTACTGTTCATTTTCCAGCACCACTCTCTCGACTCCCAGCATAGGCTGTACTGACAGAAGGTCAGCTCTCTCTCGATACTTTGAAAACTCCAGTGCTTCAGGAAGCTCAAGCTTTCATGGTGGGACACTGCTGATATCTGCAGCATCCTGGAACAGGGCCTCCTCCTCAGTGAAGCGGGTGGAAACACATGATCCAATGTAAGCAATTGCTGGACGCCACTACCCCAAAGTACAGCTCTCCATCGCTTGCCAAGTTTGTCTCCCTTCACTTGTAAGGTGAGAAAGCAAAGAGATGAGTGTTTAATATCACTTGTGTTGACAATAGGCAAGGAGAACATGTGTCGAAGTGATTGAAGGTACGAGAGGATAATTGCTTGGGGGGAAGTAAGAGTTTTGTTTTCTTGGAGGTATGAAGTAAAGACTTAATTATACCTTTTCTCTAAATAAAGCTACTGGGCATTTGTATAAGGAGCTATCCCTCAGAATTAATCAGTTCACATGGACCTGGAGTCTGAGTCCGTTGAACTCTAGTCAATGTTCATTCTTACCATCCCTCATATATAGTTATGTTTAGTTAAGCTTGTTGATGGTAATTAACAAGAATGTAGACCTCATTTTACCACATGGTGACAGTCAGTGACAGACTCGGACTGGAGGAAAACAGTAAAGCGACAGCTCATGACTACATATGAAGGATGACAGCAGCCAATAATCTGATCCCAGAAGTACCTGAAGAGACACTTGATGATGACAGGAAGTAGTGAGTGATGAACATTAAGGCCCACCTTTGTACTGGGGCTTGGAGCGGGAAGGCCCATGCGAAAGTTATAAAGCCATAGGATAATGCGCACAGCAGGGAATGCGGCAAGGAACTAGAACAATAACCAGCTGCAGTGAGTAAAATGGTGTGGTAAATTGGAGATCTTTAAAGGGACAATGAGGAAAACAGCAGTCAGGAATCTTACCAGCAGAAAGTGAATGCCGAAACAGGACATAGTCAAAGCCATTAAGAGACACCACTAGTATAAGCTAGCTTAGCCAGTATTTTAAAGGGTTATGAGGGCCAAGTGAGAATCTAGTACTTGCTACATTGGTAGCACACAAAAAGGAAACAGACAACAAAAGCATACAAGTGTCTAGCCATTAGGGGAAGCTGAGAAGCAAGCTTCTTGCGTGATAATGGAGGCCCAGAAGAGATGTTCAGCCCCTCTGATTTTGCAGACCCACAAGATTAATTCTGATATACAGATATCATTGGTTAATGCAAGACAACACACTTAAATTGGATATAGGAGCAGATGTGTCTATCCCTTTGGATGCTATACCATGACTAAGCCCAAAGATCCTCAGATATCTTCTATTGACATTACTGCACAGGAAGTATTAAACCCAGACCGAAAGGGCACATGTGTTACACAGAGCTGTGCATGTAGCTTAAAACATTCTTCAGTCATCAGACACCTAAGGTACTTTTTTAAGGTGACTGATTGCACTAGGAATCATTTCCCAGCACAGACACCCCCGCCTAAAATATTACAAGGAGAAACCTTACAAGAAACCTTTTAATTCAAGAGAGGCTCAAAATGGCAGGGAAACAAAAACAAAGATGGTGACCAGCCACAAGAGGGCATTCTAGTTCTTTATTTCCTCTTTTAGAATAGGGAATGACACAGAAGGAACCCATCACTGATGCTTACCATTTCATGGAGGCAAAGTCCTTCCTTCTTGTTCTCTAAGATTTGGGTGGCCCTATTCATCAAGCTGTTACTGACTATTTTGAGAAGAGCTATTAATTTGTTGAAGAGATAAAGGTCTCTACTTATTTTGAGTGGAGGTATCCTCAACATTGGATCCCATGTCTCAGAGCAAGGAAATCTCCTACTGGTTACCATGCACCATCTTCCCTCCACTGATAAATAAGTACATGGAGCTACCAAAACTTGGAACAAGAGAAACATAAACCTGTAACCCAGAAAGATGTAAAGGTTCCTCAAAACAAAAAAAAAGAGCTGCAGATGCCAGAAATCAGAGACAAAACTAGAAATTGGTAGAAATTCCCAGCAGGACTTATCTTTCTGAAGAAGAGTCACTAGCCCCGAAAGGTTAACTCTGGTTTCTCTCCACAGATGCTGCCAGACCTGCTGCGTTTTTCCAGCTATTTCCTGTTTTTATTGTAGAAATTCCTCGCTGTGTTTGGGGGTGTTGGGGGTGGGCATGGGGGTCGGGGTGCAGAACACTACTGGGGAGCAGGAAAACGCCTTTATGTATATTAGTTCAATTTCAACTGAAAACAAGTGTAACTTCAGAAAAACATTTCCTGCCAGCAAAGTGACAAAAACATCATCAGTATCTCAGATTAGGCAATTAGAAAAGTAATCTCAACCATAGAAAAGATTTACAAGGATCTTGCCAGGGTTGGAGGATTTGAGCTATAGAGAGAGGCTGAACAGGATGGGGCTGTTTTCCCTGGAGCATTGGAGGCTGAGGGGTGACCTTATAGAAGTTTACAAAATTATGAGGGGCATGGATAGGGTAAATAGGCAAAGTCTTTTCCCTGGGGTCAGGGAGTCCAGAATTAAAGGGCATAGATTTAGGGTGACAGGGGAAAGATATAAAAAGAGACCTAAGGGGCAACTTTTTCACACAAAAGGTGGTACGTGTATGGAATGAACTGCCAGAGGAAGTGGTAGAGGCTGGTACAATTGCAACATATAAGAGGCATATGGATGGGTATGTGATTAGGAAGGGTTTGGAGGGATATGGGCCGGGTGCTGGCAGGTGGGATTAGATTGGGTTGGGATATCTGGTCGGCATGGACAGGTTGGACTGAAGGGTCTGTTTCCATGCTGTACATCTCTATGACTCTATGACTCTATATAAGGAAGTGGCTTCACTGGTTCAATGCAGATTTATGGATATTGAAGTTTCTGACAGGGTGGAGCATGACGCAGCTGCTTTGGTAAAATTGGTCGAAATCTAGGCAACATATCTTTGCAATCAAGCACAGGGAACGCCAATATGAACATGGCATTTTGAGAGAAAGCCTTGCAGCTCAGAAGCAGCCTGTCAAGTGGTAACTCAACAACTGCAAATAGCATATAAAAATAATCCAAATAAAGGATCTGCTGATGTCCAAATTGAATCATGCCAATATTCAGCAATTATTCAGAAGCATAAATGGCAGCTGAATCCTGCAATGAAGTCTAAACAGCAAGCTAGGGTTTCTTTGAGATTTTTTTAAAATCAACAACTGAAGTACCAAACTAAAAGGTTTTATAAGGCAGTTCCCCAACACCTTCTCAAGGCCAGTTAGTGATGGGAGATAACCAGGAATTCTGACTTTCTATGAACAATAGCCCACTGGGAAAAGACATTGCCCTTTTAGACACTGTACCATACAGCTCTTTCTCTCAATATAGAGTATAGTTATGGAAGTGAAAGTAAACGAGAGGAAGAAGAGAGAGAACGATTAGGTAGGAAAGCTATAGAGCAGGCAGTTAAGAGTCAGCCACACCATATAGACCTGGAGTCATGGCCCATCTAAAGGTGGCAGATCTCCTTCCTGAAGAATATCAGTGAACCCTTTTTAAAAAAAATGATATTCCAATAGTTTCAGGGCCACACTTATCTTATTAATTTTGGATTTTTAAAATTAATTGAATTTAAATTTCATCAGCTGCCCAGGATGCCCTAGAGTCTGATGAAAAGCCATCGGACTTGAAACATGAACTCTCCTTTTCTTTTCACAGATGATGCCAGACCTGCTGAGTTTCTCCAGCTATTTCTAGTTTTGTTTCAGATCACCCAGTATATTAGCTAGGTCTCCTGTGATTATAAGTCCAATAATGTTACCATTCCTAACACTGTATGTTCCTTGCTTGTGCTATTTCTAGGATCACAAGTTGTCAATAAATTTGATAATTTACTTTTGCAACATTTCAACATAGGTTACAGAAATTGTTTCCACCTTTGATGTTTAACTACTTTAGTTTGTTCTAAACAGAAACTATAATCCAGCCGCTAACTATAATCAAACTATATTAATTATAGTTAGTAGGTTTTGAGAATATTTGCAGCTCAGGTTGAGATTCTGAATGTAGGTTTGCTCACTGAGCTGGAAGGTTCATTTCCAGACATTTCGTTACCCTACTAGGTAACATCTTCAGTGGGCCTCTGTGCGAAGCACTGCTGATGATTCCTGCTTTCTATTTATATGTTTGGGTTTCTTTGGGTTGGTGATGTCATTTCTTGTGGTGATGTCATTTCCTGTCCTTTTTCTCAGGGGGTGGTAAATGGGGTCTAACTCAATGTGTTTGTTGATAGAGTTCCAGTTGGAATGCCATGCTTCTAGGAATTCTTATGTATGCTTCTGTTTGGCTTGTCCTAAGATGGATGTGTTGTCTCAGTTGAAGTGGTGTCCTTCCTCATCTGTATGTAAGGATAACAGTGAGAGAGAGTCATGTCGTTCTGTGGCTAATTGATGTTCATGTATCCTGGTGGCTAGTTTTCTGCCTCTTTGTCCAATGTAGTGTTTGTTACAGTCCTTGCACAGTATTTTGTAAATGACATTAGTTTTGCTTGTTATCTTTATAGGGTCTTTCAAATTCATCAAGTGTTGTTTTAGTGTGTTGGTGGGTTTGTGAGCTACCATGATTCCAAAGGGTCTGAGTAGTCTGACAGTCATTTCCAGACTGCCATGGTCTGCTCTGGGAATACAACCACAACATGTGCCACCAGTGCCTCAGACAATATGCCAAAGGCATTGGCTTCGTCATGTCAGACTAAATTACAAAAGGAGCAGGAGAGCATTCCAGTACATGATGAAGTGAAAGTACCCAACATGTTGAAGGACCTCTGTCTCCATCTCAAATAAGCTTATTTTTGTGATGCTCCACTTTTGTAAATAAAATTAATTTGCCATTTGTAAAATAAAAATCAGGAATGGTATTAAGCAGCATAAAGGTCAGCTCATAGGGCTGTTTTAGACTCATATTTCTTGCTGCTTTCTCTTCTCCTAATGTACCTTGGGCACCATCAGATGCCTCACTTCTTATGTTCCCTAAGCTGTTTTCTTTCAGGTAGTTCAACTGGTTTCAGTTTTCTTTGCTCCTAGTGCTTCTCAGTGTCAGGTTAATTCATTCAGTAGTGGAAAGCCCATTATTTATGATTCAACACAAAAGAGACATTTCTTCATTAAATAAAATTGATGGCCTGATTGGACAAATACACATAACCGATTCTCTCAAGTTCTAAATCATTAAAGAGTTAGAAGGTCAAAATTGCATTAGCAAACTGTCACTCGCCAATGAAAATACACTTACAGCAGTTCGGCATTTATGACGTCAAATAACTTGAGTGACTGAAAGATTTGTGAAATGAAAAAACATATTAACTGCCATTTTATTAATTGTACTTCTAAATAACCCCACTATTTTCAGCTGTAGTAATAAACATAATGTAAAAGGCTCTGAACAAATGCCCAAATCCAGATTTTTATTCCACGCTCAGTACTCAGTTTGCTCACCCAACCAAATCAACACATATCCTATTTTGTATGAATAGCTGGAATCGTGTAGTGGTTATAGTTGGTAGCCAGGATTTCTGCCTGTTTGTTGACTGAACTTTGTGTACATTCCAATGTTCAACACTGTGGTTTTAGTTACTGACCCTTTCTACAAGGAGACTCTTTTAGAACCAACTTGTAGGTATGTTCCTGTCGTGACCACTGAACTTCCAAAGTACAGCCATGGAATTTTATTTAATCTCACTCTTCTGAAGCCGATGGCTTAATTTGAGGTATTGCTTTACAGATACCAGCAATCTTCCAATACCTCAACAAAAGATGTATATCAAAAAGCTATTTCCAGCTAAGGCATTACAGACAGCATTAAGTTTTGTTATTGTAAATTGCAACAACTTTCAGTCATACACTTCTCCTTTGCAGGCATAGGCAATTAATGTATGGGTCAGTGTTTTTTTTACTGCAGGACACAATGAGAATGGGGTAAACTTCATTAATAAGTTTTTGGAAGGGTCTGTAACTAGTTTTAGTGAGTGACGTAGTTCTGCCTTTAGGCTCACTGCTGGGGTATGTTTGTTACATTTAGGGTAACTACTTTACAATATGTCTGGCTGCAGTTCTGCACCTTCACAGGGCTGGTGAATTATGCCCACTTGATGTAGTACCTTAACTACATATGGGATGTTGCCAATGAGCTGGCCAGCTGTTGTCAGTAGTTCAAACCTGAGAACCAGATGTTGATTAATTTTGCCTTGTTCCACCTCAGTGAGTGCATTTTCAAATGAAGCAATTCTCTGTTATCCTGAAATTTACATTGACTGTAAGGAACGAATCTAGTGGTCACTGCCCTGATTCAATGTATTGTCTGTTAGTCTGTTAGTTCGGACTAAAATATTCATTTCTGTTTATGAATAAAATGAAAGTGTAGGCAAGTAACTTTTTTAGATAGATTACAACATATTTAATGTAATGCTACAATTTATTAGCATTTTACACATTTCTTTGCATCTGTTCAAAACTTTGGTTAAAATGCCATCGATAGTTTGCTTCACTGAGTGTGGGGTATAGAAAGTTTACTCTGAGGCTGAGAATCCCTTGAATGTCCTGTGAGTCAATATTGTCGAGAAATGTTGGAGGAAATCACCTAGGGCATGTGAAACCAAGGAAAAAAATGGTACTTTCTCAAATAAGCAAAGACGCTAGATTTAAAAAAAAACACGTGTTGGAGATTGAGTCTTTTAAGTTTCTTGATTAAACAAACAAAAAGTGATTTACTGCCACTCCCAACGAACTCCCTTGAAACAGGCCCTTGCATGTGGACCAGGTTTTTATGCACTCTTGCCTGACTAAAAGCGAAATAAATATTTTAAGATTATTATATTACTGGCATATTATTTATGAAGAATATGAAATAGAGTAATTCCTCTGATTGGAATAGACTTCAATTCTTGGGTCTGTCACAAGCATTTCATTAAGGCAGATATGAATACCAGATGGTGATATATTGCCAGTGACGCTCCGCATCATGTTAATCATAAATTACACAACAAGCAGTAGCAAAGGTCTCTTGAGATAAGGTTTGCAAAAGATTTTCTAAACTGTAAAAGCGTAGATTGTGAGTGCTTATGTTGCAATAGCGCATTATTAGAATAATTGTGAATCACGAAAAGTAATGAGAAGTGACCACTGCAACAATTAAAACTCTTCTAATACACATCATTCAACAGTAGACTCAACATTCAGTGATGTTACTGTTCAGGACTCTAGCTTTTCAGTGCATTTGAAAGAATAGTCTACTGTTCAAGGTGCTATCTTTTGAAGTTAAAAACCACACAACACCAGATTATAGTCCAACAGGTTTAATTGGAAGCACACTAGCTTTCGGAGCACCGCTCCTTCATCAGGTGATGAAGGAGCGGCCTCCGAAAGCTAGTGTGCTTCCAATTAAACCTGGTTGACTATAACCTGGTGTTGTGTGAGGAGGTCCTGAGGATTAATGAGGGACCCAGGGACAGAAGTGAGGGATAGAACATAGAACATAGAACATAGACAAGTACAGCACAAAACAGGCCATTTGGCCCACAATGTTGTGCCAAGGATTAATCCTAATCTAAAATAAAATAACCTAACCTATGCACCCCTCAATTCACTGCTATCCATGTGCATGTCCAGCAGTCACTTAAATGTCCCCAATGACTCTGCTTCCACCACCATAGCTGGCAACACATTCCATGAATTCACAACTCTCTGTGTAAAGAACCTATCTCTGACATCTCCTCTATATCTTCCTCCTAACACCAGTCAATCCTGCCCTGGGAAAAGTCTCTGACTATCCACTCTATTCACACCCCTCAATACCTTGTATCAGGTCACCTTCTCTTCCTCCTTCTCTCTCTTTGAGCTTAGTCAACCTCTCTTAATAAGACAAGCTCTCCAGTCCAGGCAGCATCCTGGTAAACCTTCTTTGCACCCTCTCCAAAGCCTCTGCATGATTCCTACAGTAGGGTGACCAGGACTGGACACAGTATTCCAGCTGGGGTTTCACCAGGGTTTTGTAGAGCTGCAGCAAAATCTCGCGGCTATTAAACTCACTCCCCTGTTAATCAAAGCCAAAACACCATATGCTTTTTTACAACCCTACCCACTTGGGTGGCAACTTTGAGGGATTTATGCACTTGAACACCAAGATCCCGCTGTTCCTCAACACTGCCAAGAATCCTGTCCTTAATCCTAAAGTCAGCATTCAAGTTCGACCTTCCAAAATGCACCACTGCACGTTGAACTCCATCTGCCATTTCTCTGCCCAGCTCTGCATCCTGTCAATATCGCACTGCAGCCTGCAACAGCCCTTGATACTATCAGCTGCACCTCCAACCTTTGTGTTGTCAGCATACTTACTAACTCACCCCTCAACCTCTTCATCCAAATAATTTATAAAAATTACAAAGAGCAGAGGCCCAAGAACAGAGCCCTGTGGGACAACACTCACCGCTAACCTCCAGGCAGAATACTTTCCATCTACAACCACTCTGCCTTCTGTCAGCCAACCAATTCTGAAGCCAGATAGCTAAATCTCCCCGTATCCCATACCTCCTGACTTTATGGATGAGTCTACCATGGGAGCTTTATCAAATGATGCACTGAAGTCCATATACACCACATCCACTGCTCGACCTTCATCACCCTGTCTCATCATCTCCTCAAAGAATTCAATAAGATTTGTGAGGCATGACCTGACCCTCACAAAGCCATGCTGTCTGCATTTAATCATGCTATGCTTTTCCAAATAGTCACAAATCCTATCCCTCAGAATTCTTTCCAAAACCTTGCTGACCACAGACATAAGACTGATTGGTCTGTAATTGCACAGAATTTCCCTATTACCCTTTTTGAAAAGAAGAATAACATTTGCCTCCCTCCAATCCTCCGGTATGACTCCTGTAGAGTGTGAGGAAGCAAAGACCTTCACCAGCAGCTTAGCAACGTCCTTTCTCATTTCTTGGAGCAACCTAGGATACAACTGCTCTGGCCCTGAGGACTTACCAATCTTAAAATATGCCAAAATTTCCAGCACATCAACGTCCTCAATCTCGATCTGTTCAAGCCTGTTTCTAGGCTCCTCAAAGTTCTCATTCAGAACTAGGTCCCTTTTGTTAGTGAAAACCAAAGCAAAAAACTCATTTAGGGCTTCCCCTCAGACTTCATGCACAAGTTCCCTACACTATCCCTGACCGACCCTACCTTCTCCCTGATCATTCTCTTATTCCTCACGTATGAGTAAAATTCTGGGATGCTGAGGTGAACTGGAGATCAAAGGTGCAGAAGTGGACAGCAGGTGAATATTGAGTTTGGAGGCAAGGGCAGAGGTCAGAGCTCACACACTCCCTTCCTGGCCAACACATTGGTATTCTTTGGCCTTCAACTAGGCACTGAGAACGATTTAATCACCCCATTGTCACCTCCATTCCCCACCCCTCCCCCCCACCCTTCCCCCCCACCGTCCACCTTGAGAGCTTGTAATCAGATCTACAACAGTTGCTTTCTGGATTCTGCTTAAGGCTCTTAAGTGGGCATTACCTATCCATACGAAGACATTAAATAGCACCCTGGAAGGAAGGTTGTTCACAGTTCTTTCAACCTCAGTCATAAACAGGTAGGGCTGGAAACAACAGGGGAGTCTATCTGGCATTTTCCCATCTCGTTAGATGCACCCACTATTTTCAAGCTTGTCACCAGAGGCAGCATTAAAATCTTGCACATTGTCTTTCTATTGGAATGCTAACCTGAGGCCTTGTCTCTTCTTTCCTTAGATGCAGTGAATTTTTCAGCACCATTTTGAAGAAGTGGAGATGAGGTATCTCTGATGACTTGGCCTGTGTTTATATCTCAACCAACAGTCCAAAAAAAAATGATGTAGTCATCACCACATTGCTATTTGTGGGAGCTTGCCTTGTTAAAATGCCACACTTCCTACATTCCAGAAATGTCTCTAGCACAAAAATACTGAGTTGGTTGTAAAAGGCATTAAGATGGCCTATGGTAGTGAAAACTGCTGCAAGAATGCAAGTCTTTCTTATATTTCTACTGCCAATAAGTACAAGAAGATGAGACTACAGGTCACTAATACGCGCCAGTGTTGACCTTTTGCCAGGAATTGAACATTTCTGATCCTCCTATTGGATCAGGTGGAGTCAAGCAATTGCAACTTAGGTAAATATTTGCACGTATGTCTTCATGCTGTTTGGTGACTGCAGGAAACTGTTCCTATTGTCTGCACATAAGTGAAAAATTAAACCTGCCAAGCAAAGCAAACAGCGAAACATGCTTTCTATACTGTGCAGCTTTCCAATCTACTTCTGCCTTCGGGCCCTAGTTATTTTCCTGTATATGCAAGAAAATTATGGAAACAATGAAACTTTTGTGTTAAATAGTAAATTAAGTTCTGGAGACTGGATAAAGAATTGGGTTAGAATGATATGTTTTCACTCCTGGGATACCAGCCCAAATTGCTAGAGATGAAATTCTCTTCCTTTTGGCTGCAAGAGTTTCATGTGAGTTTATCCAATGTCAACAGTTTACAATGCGCTGCTCCAAAATAACAAACTATTTACAATGCAACAAGAAATTTGCTAACTGGCCAGCAGAAACAAAGGGTTGACATACACATGGGTTGGAAAATTTTCCACATATAGAAAAGGGTATGCATGTTCTGAGGTTGTGATTATTATGTATGCTCTCAGAATCCATCATGTGTATCATACATGGCCTTATTAATTGTGCTTAATGCTGACACTAGATTACATAAAGAAACAAAGCAGGACATATGAGACAGTGAGTGTGTTCCCATCAATCACAGCAACACCACAATAATAAAAAAAATTTCAGTCTTCTGCTTCAGTCTGCTAGCTTCTACCATACAAGTTAAGATATAGCCGTCAAAAGGCTTCTTACAGATTAAAGGTAAAATTGGCAGCCAAAAGGCCTCCTGGAGGCTTAAATTTAACAAAGGATACTGTCAGTCTAAAAATGAAGCTTTTCTGCTTGAAAGAAACTGTGTTTATGCATAAAAAAAGGTAATTTTCTAACTTAGAGAAGCTTACCTGCGTGCTGTAATCAGTTGGTTCTGCCATTTTTTAATTTCAATTTAGTACCAAATTGTGACATCTCATTATTTAGTTGGTGTGAACTCCCTCTCGTAGCTGAAACATGCTATGACGTGCCTTTATCAATTAAAATGCATAGACCCTTACTCAGCAAGACTTCTTAAGAGACAACGACCATGAAAATAAATTAACATAGAAGCAAAAGTAGTAAAATAAAAGGGAAGAAGAACAAACCAAGCCAAAGAAAGAAGCAAATATGCCCTGAGCTCTGCTTCAATGAAACAAAAGCCACAGATATGCAGTAAGAAATGGAAGGCAAGTATTTGACTTTGGATTGGACAGTGAATGGAATCTCCATTGAACCACAACTATCTGAGCAACAAATGCAGCTTTATTCACAGATCATGTCCCAAATGATCCTGAGACAAGATATCTAATAATATTGTTTACTCTGGCCAAGGAAAGAAAGTTTTGTGGAATAATTTCACCCAGTCTTACAGAGAATTAATAAACATCTGAAGAAGATGGAGAAGACATGAGGATCAGCTCAAGGTACATAACAACTTCTGGTTAACAAATAAAAATCATGCCATACAGCCAGAAACCAAGGGTCTATTGATGACATTGCCATCTGATGCCACAGTAAAAGGGCATGAGTGTGATTTTATTGAGGAAGAACTCACAGAGCAGCTAAATAAGTTCATAACTACCTCTATATCAATCAAAGCCTTCTGGAAGAGTCTTCTGGGCAAGAGAAAGAGCCCTTACCATAGATGCATTGCTGGCAGATAGACGCTAGCTGGAAACCAAAGTGGCAGGCCAACATCGATGTCACACTTTGGGTAACAGGCAACATTGTGGCTGTCATCAACAAAATGCACCAAACCAGCCAGATCTGTCAGGGGTGGGGTTTTGTCACACCAAGCCAGAGGTTGTCTCATGTTAGTTCACAACTGCACAGCTTGTGGCACCAGAGCACAAGGCATGCATGTGCAGAAAATCTGGTTGTAATGGTTAAGTCAGAGCCTAGAATAAGAAGCAAGTGGCCATCAAGGTGGTGCAACACCACAATGCTGCCAGCTCTGAAAGACGTTCAACTGTACAACCAACAAACTGAAAGGCAATCTTTGGAAGATGACCAGTCCTTTCATGTTGTTCACCTCACACACCACAGCATTTGCAACCATCAACAGTACCTGCTCCCAAAGGTGGGTTAACACATCTTGGAGGCCAGAATTAATACAGGAGCTAATGTCATTGCATTCTCATGACACATGCAAAAAGATTTGCACCTCAACAAGTGTTGCTCCATGATTCAACCTACTCAAACAATATAACTAATCCTTAATTCCAATCACACTGTAATGCCAATATGCAAGTTCAGCCCAGATCCTTAAAATTTTCGACCTGGTAGAACCAATGGTTGAACAGTGACAGGACATCAGTGTACAACAATCTGAGCATTGTAACTATTCATGAGATTCAAACCACACCAACATTAGTGAGCAGGTAATGAACAGTGTGATTTTCAGGTAACATCAACAGTGTGTGAGTCAGAGATCGAGTCACAAATACTTGGATAGCAGCAAAGGTTTCTAAAAAATATAATCAGTCCAGATTACATGAACTTTTGGAGTACTTTGTACAGTTCTGGTCAGCCTATAGGAAGGGGATGATTAAATTGGAGAGGTTGCAGAAAAGATTTACTGAGACTAGAGGTTTTGAGTTACAGAGGAAGCATAGATAGGCTGGGACATTTTCCCCTGGAGCATAGGAAGTTGAGGGGAGACTTTAAAGAAGTTTATAAAGTCATGAAGGGCACAGATAAGGTGAAGCAAAGGTCTTTTCCGAGGTAGGGGAGTTCAAATCTAGAGGGCATAGGTTTAAGGTGAGAGGGGAAAGATTTAAAAGGGACCCAAGAAGCAACTTGTTCACACAGAGAGTGGTACATATATGGAATGAACTGCCAGAGGAAGTGGTAGATGCAGGTACAGTTACAGTATTTAAAAGGCATTTGGACAGGTACATGAATAGTAGGGTATGGGCCAAACACAGACAAATGGAGCCAGGTTAGTTTGGGAAACCTGGGCAGGATGGATGGGTTGGACTGAAGGCTCTAGTTCCAACTCTGTGACTCTATGACTCTAAGTCATTACTGATCATGGTGCTACATTACGAAGGAAGAGAAAGCAACTCATATTCAATACAACACGTCACACGCAGAGAGTAAAGAAGAAAACTCCATTGATAAAGATTGTGTGATGATGCTGAGCAACAGCAACCATCAAACAGGCAACCAAATTGTCAGCCAAGGGCAGCTGAGGGTAAAGGGAACTTCACCAGAAGGGTAAAAAAATCATTCAATCAAGATGAGTCATTAAACCTCCAAAACATTATGCCAAAGTTTGAATTAATAATCTTGTTATCTCTGTTTTTACATGTCTGTATAATTTTTGACTTGACAACATATGCACATCTGTTTAGGATTTCTTTTCTTTGGTAAAGGGATTGTTGTTTTCCATCTTATGTGGATGTATGACATACCTTTAAAAGGAACATGCTCATGATTTCATTACCATATCATGGCATTTCACCTAATGGCATTAATGTCTCAGTCTCCATCTTACTGCATGGTCCTCTTACACCATGGCTCACAGAGGGAAGTCTGCTGCAGTTTACATTGTTTAGCTTAAGCCCAGATATGCAAGTCCTTGTGACTCTACTGAACTTATGTAAGTAAAAGGGGTTGTAATAAAACTTCATTAAATTCTTCAGTACTATGTGACCAAATCTTATTTTAATGTTATACTAACATAAGTACCACTGTGTCATAGTTGCATATCATCACCTAACATACTTTATATCACATCAGTCACAGTTGGGGAAATTAGCTGATAATTGTACAAGGTCCAGTGGCAGTCACAACTCCTTAGATGCTGAAACAGTATGTGCCCAAATGCAGCAAGACCTACTCAACATTCAGTCTTGGGGTGATGAGTCGCAAGTAACATCTGCACCACATAACAGCTCGGCAATGACCCACCTCCAACAAGAAAGATCCAATTATTACCCCTTGACATACAATAACATTGCTGTTGCTGACTCCATCACTAAGCATCCTGGGTCTTGTATTTGATGAAAAATGGAATCAGACCAACCAGATAAATATTGCTAAGTGCAGCTCAGCAATTCCATGGTGAGTAACTCATCTCCAAGCTTCTCAAAAGTACTTTCACCATGAAATGTCATAACATTCAAGACCAAGGCTGGAAAGTGGGATGCGTGTATATTTAAAGTAGTCTTTTCTTGGTGCAGACTTGATGTGCGGAAGGGCTTCTTCTGTACTGTATGATTCTATGACCATCCACAAATATAAGTCAGGAGTGTGATGGAATATCTCTACTTGCCTGGATAAGTGCAGCTCCAGTAATACTAAAGATGTTCAACATCATCTGAGGCAAAACAACCTGTCTGATCGGTGCCAATCCAGGTAAAGACCTACTGGATCACAGGGCTGCTTTCTCATTAGAGAGAGACAACTGGTAGTGGTTTAACCTGAGGGTCAGCACGCATCAGGTGAGGGGAAAGGCTGAGATGGACACTCCTTCATGGTAACCTCAGCTGGTGCAGGAATTGAACCAACACTGCAACACAAACCAGCCATCCTTCCAACCAACTGAGTAAACCAGATCAGGGGCACCACATAGTTCCTGGCGGCTCTTTAAAATGTCTATGCCATGGTTTCCTCTGGCAGACCTGAACCAAAAGAAGGGACTTAGTGTTCACCAGAATCTCCAGGTCCAGGTCAGTGAGATGGGGTGCCAAGTTGCCTCTATAGCCAACACTGAGGCAATTCTTCACGCACTGCAACTGTGAATTGCTATTTCTGGCATCAGTTTGGATTGGTGCACAGTTAGGGTTTAAATAGCTTGCCTGCTGTCACAGACCCCGAACGTCCTGCCAGTGCTTTAGCCAGCATTGATAGCAAGACAGTGTGAGAGTGAGGCATGATGAAGTGAGCAGTGTAACATAGTGCAAGAAAACTGGCCAGAGCTCACGGGGAGAACCCTTCACAACATTGACACCTTGATAAATTTCTGGAAAGTTCATCCCAGACTATTAGACTCAATCAATTTATGTTAGTCTTTATCCTCTGTGTAAACAGTAATCCCAATACTGTACTGATGGCTTTTTTCTTTCAATTGATTTAATTCTGAACATTTCAAAACTTCCTGAAATATAAAAGACAAAGGTGATTGATCCCAGAAAGATTCAATTAATTCAGAATACTGGTCCTGTGGAGAAACAAGATTGCCCTTTGATCTTCAGGCCATTAGAAATAAGTCACCGTTCCCATACCACCCTCCTCCATCCCAGTTGACACGAAACACAGAACATAGACATGTTTGGCAATGCTCTTATTTTCTGTCCTGTCTTCTAGGAAGGCTTTTCTACTGCTTGAAACCAGTTATCAAATACGAAAACTACCCAAATAATGGGATTAGATAAATCATGCTGCTGGTTGTTGGCAGTCTTGCTCTGTCACTTAATAGCAATCAAGTGGGATTATGCCAATTTTAGGTCCAATGTCCTCAATCTTCTCATTAATAATTCACAACATATCTGCAAGTTATTTTACGGAAATGAGATACAAAGTAAAGCTTTTTCAACTGCAATTGTATGTTCAAATTATATTAAATGAATTCCTAGAGAAATTTCTTGCTTTGTAACCACCCCTGTATGTCCATTGTTTTCTGTATTTGTCACTATTTATAGAAGAAGATGTGATTAGCCTGAAATTAGCACTTTCTGATTCTGCCATTAAGCCAATGAACAGGGTCAATTTCTCTAATGATGTTTGGAAGTAGCTACAGAAAGCTTAACTGTTCTATGCTGCAAATTACAGATTAAATTTACAATACAACTGACTTTAAAATCGTAATACAACTGGGCTAGAATGCAGTAAACAAACCTGAAGTGTTAAATGAAGTCTTTGATAACTTTGTGAGACAAGTAGAAAGTGCAAATGGTTCCAGTGGAGGGTCATGACCCTGATGGAAAGAGGACGCTGGGAATCAAGCTTTACTTAAGTAAATAAGATGTCACAAATGTGGAAGTAAGCAATTTAAACCAATAGAATGATTAATTTGTTTAACTCTGACCACTATCTAAGATGAAAGAAATTCACATCGGGTTTCAGCAATGAAGAAATAATCAAAATCTTACTTACTATCCTATAAGATGCGATAAAATGGATTGCTAACTACAGCTATGCAAATTCAAACTAATACCCCTTTAAATCCAACACATATTTATTAATAAATTAATAGACAGTTTTTCAACAATACTAAAAAATATAGACAAAAAGGAACAAATCATGTAGGTGAAGTGTTGAAACTATGAGGATGGTGAGTTCATTAGGTATTTGGCAGTGATAGCGCATTGTGGTTGACCGTGACCACCCTCTATTTAATAAAAAATTCTTCTTCTCTGACTGTTTTAGTGCTGGCTTTCTTTACTCATAGAGAGGGATCAAGAAAGAGAGACAGATCTGCTCTGGCTTTGTAACTTTTGAAAATTTGAGTTCAGCTGCTCCCAGTTCTGTGACAAAGTACTGCCACTTAAAACCCACACAAAAGTGGTTGCTGAACAGTTTCTTTTTATTTAAATCCAAAGGCAAGTGGTGCCATCTCGTCTCACCCAAAGTATCAAACCCAGCTTCTTCAAATGTTACAAACTCTTGTGTGATCAATAAGACCACACTGTTCCACTTATATTTTGAGTTGTAAAAACCACCAACTTACTCATTCCCTGCAGCATCACAGTCCAAATTACCTTTTCCAGTTTGTTTCAAATTAAATGATTTGTTGTCCTTATAAGTTATAGTTTACTTCAGAGTGTCCCTTATCAGTTACACATTTCAAGCTTACTCCATAACATATTCTCCAGCTAGATTTTCAGTGGATATCATAGGAAGAACTGAAATACACAAAGAACTACAAAAGCAAGTTTGGATTCCCTTTTATTTCATTCTAAAAATGATTGTTGCTCAGTATAAAAATCCACTCGGCTAACTAGCAGTGGCACACCCATTAAATATAATCTTACATGTTTAACATTGACTTGGATGCAAATGAAAATTGTGTGGTTTGTTTACCAAATGGTTTGCCACGTTTCCAGCAGAGTAAGGTTGGACATGGTCACCATTGCCAACATTCAGCAGTAGTGTGTGGCAGTGTATCATAGTCTGCCTGAAGGAAGGATGTAGTTTGACATTACACTAGCACCTACCTTTTTCATTGCAGTTCAGTTTCAGAGGGATATCTGACATCTTTCTTTGGCAGGAGGAAAAGATTGAAAACACATGCTTTGTCATAGATTAAGCGCAGCAGGTCAGGCAGATGCTGCCCTACCTGCTGCGCTTTTCCAGCAACACATTTTTAAGCTCTGATCTCCAGCATCTGCAGTCCTCACTTTCTCCGCTTTGTCATAGAGTCATACAGCATGGAAACAGACCCTTTGGTCCAACCAGTCCATGCTGACCATAAAGAGATAATCCATAAACCATCTTGAGATTTTTTCATTCAAAATATCTGGCAGCTGGTTTCAGAGCAGCATTAGTTTGAGCTGTGGAGCGGGTTTGGCAAGTCCATATGACCTTTCACTTATGGATCAGATGAGGAAATAAGAAACAGGCCTGGAGTAGATATACAGTCCTCTAGCCTGCTCTATCATTCAATGAGACTATGGCTGAACTGGAAATCCAATTTCCCTACCCAACCATGATTCTCTTTGAGTCCAAATATTTATCAATATCAATATAGTCTACATCAGAACATCCACAATTCGATGTGATACAGAGAATTCCAAAGACTCAATCCTGTCAGGGATGAAACCTCTCCTTATCTTAGTCCAAAACAGCTGACCCCTTATTTGGAAACTTGTAGACTCACAGCCAGAGGTAACAGTCTCTCAGTACCTACCCCCTCAGCCCTCACCTCCATTAGGATAAAAACGTAAACAGCATAAAATAAATAAAAAATGATCGTGAGAAGAGAGAAAAATATTAAGAATAACGATATTATTATGTTCAGAATATCATTTAGAAGAAAGGAAGAACTAGGTTTCCAGAAAGTCAGTTCTTCTCCAACACCTTGCCTATAATACCAATCACAATATAAAATATCCAAACAAGCTTATCCACGTGTCACCTTTAAGCACCTGCACTTTTTCCTAAGTGTGTGAAAGTTGAAACCTACATGAAAACAATGCAAAGCAGCTGGAAGGTCATACATAGTTTGTGGCCTTGTCACTTACCAGCATCCCTCTACCTCTAGCTCCCACCACCAGATGTAAAGTCAGACATGAACTGGGCAGCTCTGCTTGCTTGGTGCCCTATCACTGTTTAACAGCCATTGGACTATGCATTGCCTCAAGGTAAGACTTCTACCCGCAGGTAGCTCTATGTTGAAGAGCTGTTGGTCAATCAAATTGATATTGCTATCAAAAGGATACAGATAAACCAAGATACCCGCTCACAATTGGCATCCAGTGCCTCTTGCCGGAAAGTGATTGTCAATTCAAAAGAGCATTGGACTCATCTACGATGGAATTGAAAAGCCTCTTAATAGTTTGGTGGGAATCCCCTTGGAGCTGCTCCCACTATTCTGGAGGAATAAACATCGGACATATACCAGAACTTGTAAAGTTTTGATTCTGTGAAGCACTTTATTAAAGGCAGCGTATAAATGTAAGTCATTATTGTAAGTCTGGTTGCCACTTCCCTTCTAAGAAAGCTCTAACAGAGGAGTGAAGCAAGCTTCAACCAACTACCTGGCCTTTGATTCATTCACACCTAACGACTGGCCAATTGGCATAGCCCCAGAGAGCAATTGTCACTTGTGGTGACTTAGCAACTCCTGGGAAAGAAAAGGATGAAAATTGAGAGGGGAAAGGCAAAGCTATAGAAAGAATTAAATTCAGCCCTCTGTGTTTTCAGCTACATTGCTGAGATCTACTATCAGCATCTCAATGATGCCGGCATAAGCACTGAAAATACATTTTTGCCAAGAGGCTGTCTCTTTAATTTGCAAAGCAATTCATAACCTGAGCTACTGGTCGCTTGCCATTTTGCTAAAAATGAATTACATTTCTGCCTATCTCAGGAGCACTTGTGTACTACTATGACATTTGACATAATAATAACATTATGCTTAATTTTTTTTCTCTCGGTTTTCACTTTTTTTATTTCATGCTATTTATGGTTTATGGCTTGCAATGAAGGAGCACAAATATACAGATAGACACGTATAATATCACAGTTACAGTAAATATATCAAGATATATGGTGAGGAATTGTACTCCAATCTAATATCTTTTTCAATCTGTTTTCAAGGCAAGCAAATTTAATGGATTACAGTTGTTACCTTTGACTACCATACAACTAACTCCTTTGACAGATGCCAACAAAACATATCCTGAGAGCATAAAGCTTTTGTGTAATGATTATAAAAACATGTCAGTGCAAAGATATTAAGCCTTATTGCATAATCCTGCACATGATCAAGAGGAAGTCCAGAAAAGCCATGATGGTCCCCGTGGCCTGCCAAATATAGCCTAAAGCAGCAAGAGCTATTTCCTGAGGAGAAGATGGACATCTTTTATTTCTTTTTGAGGTAAAGCAGCTTTCCCGTCAATGGCTTTCTCAAACAAAGAGGAATACTAAAGTGCAGAAATAAAAGCTTGTGTTTTGATTTATTCCACAGCAGTTTCCAGTAGCTGCTGGTAGGCCCCAGGTTTTACTGCTAACCTTCCCAGGAGGGTAAATGGGATTGTAGGCGAACTTAAAGCAGCTCTGTCTCTCCTTCTACTCTGCTCACTCCATGCATTTTGACAGAGTGTTGACACTTACATGTCAGCAAAAATGTTCTTGGATGACATAATCGGTGTAAGGAGGCACTGCAGGATAATAATGTTTCTGTAATTATCCAGAACTAATCCGATTGCAAGAGGATTGCTCAGCAAAACTCATCTGTCCGTCAAGAGTACAATACTCCAGTTGACTCTAACCCACTGACAGAACGATTCAGAATCAATGTTACCTCCCTCCGATCTCTAATCTATAATGGATTGGGTTTAAGCTCACGAACCAAGGAATGAAGCTGCCTCCCATTTCCATCCCAAATGAGCAATTGAGGAAGAGAAACAGTGAGCTAAATAGCAGCTGCTGGTGATTGATGAAGTCAAGGGAGTCAGCATTATCATTATGAGGAGGCTGCTTTGAGCACATTCCTCAATTTTTAAATGTATTTAAGTTACTTCTCAGTTTATTACCTGTGTTTCCACTTTGGACAAAGCAACCAAACAGAGTCTGATAATCAGGAGAAATTAAACCTTAGCAAGTCAGCAGTAATTCAATCCTCTTAGTTGTTTCCTGAGCTGATTTGTGAGACAGATTCTAAAATATTGATAAGCAAAATACTTCAATTATTTGTTTTTTATTCAACAAAACTCCATTAGCTAACAATATTTGAGTTTCTTACTCTACATGTATATTCCTATAAGCCATGGGTCCAGTTGAGATAAGTGCTCTGAGCTGTTTAACTATATTGCCTGTTTTATCTACTTGTTTTTAGCATACATAAACCTTTGCATTTGGCTCACATCCACTAAGAGACCCTGCTTTCAGTTTTCACACAGTGAGTACAGGTCGTTCTGTTATAACGCATGTCTCATTAAGTCGAATTCGCCGTAATGCAATTGGTGAATTGGGAACAGTGTTTCTAAAACGCAAACTTTTAAAACGCATGTTGGCCATAACATGATTACATTGCCAACACTTCGAGCACTATTTCGAAAGCATGATTTTTCAATAATACGGAGTTGCACAGGAATACAACCATCGCATTATAGACGAACTACCTGTAGGTGGTAATTTACAACTCCTCTAGCTGGCAATAATAACCTGGGTGGAGGGAATGGGAATAGCTCACCATAACGACACTGTCTGAGTTTCTATCCCTTGAAATTAATGCAATATATTGCTGTGGGTGGTGCTTTAATAGGCAACGGGATGTTATAGGTGGAGTGGAGGTTTCTACAATGGCCGACTATCTGTTGTACTAGACTACACCAGGAAGTGACGTTGCAAGTTACCCCTTTGAAGAACGTAATATCTTTCATGCCAAGTTAGCTGCGACATGATCACCTGGTGCCATTAAAAAAAGCACTTCTGTTCATAAAATGCCTTTCATGATCTCAGGATCTTCAAGGGTGTTCAATGGCAGAAGTCACTTTTGATTTGTATTTATTGTATCAATGTAGAGAAAGCAGTAGGCTAATATGGGCCTCTTAAAGATCATTGGTAGGCCTCATATCAGCCTGGTTTTACAGAAGGCAGACAGCCTATTATCCACTACCATTATAACAACACATTTCAGTAAAACCCGCTAAGGTCTAATTTCTTTGGATTATCAGTCTCTGTCTTGCATTAAAACCATGGACCATTTCTGGCCAGGACACATATTAAATCCTGTTCACTGCCTTGGCTTTCTGATCACTACCTTTTCCCTCTCTTGATCACCACCTTAACTCCCAATTATGCCACTATTGTAAGAGTCATTTGACTGTTATTCTTGGCAACACAGAAGCCAGAACCTCCAATGATCTTCTCTGAGGAGCTGTCTAGAGATATTCACTGGAAAATGTGTTTGTTTATGCAGATGTATGTCAGATCCAAAGTCTGATATCCCGTCAGCTTTTCCAGGAACCCCAGATTCAGCTGTGGACCAGGATCTATTTCCTGCAGCTAAATAAAATTTCTTAAGCTTCTATCCTTTTATTTTCCTGCTTTGGATCCTTCCTCTCACTCTGTACATCACATGACCCACTCCAACAGTTCCACTAGCGACATTCTTAAGTGAAATTTTAGAAGATGCACAGGATTCCACAAAATACATGTAGTTCTTCTATAATGTTATGGTTGCGTCATAGAAAATCATGCTTTAGAGATAGCATTTAAAGAGTTGGCAATGTAACTGTGTTATAGCCAACACACATTTAAAAGTTCACGTTTTAGAAACAGCATCCCCAGTTTGTCAATTGCATTACAGCCAATTCACAATTAACAAAACACATGTTATAGCAGAATGACCTGTAATTCAGCCTGCAGTCTACACTCACCAACAATATGGATTTGTGTTTTAATGTAATAAAGCATCTTTGTTGCTTTAGTAAAATATCCCACAAAGCCACAAAGATATATTGAGACAAGTAAATGAAGGCTTGGCCAAACAGGTAGGTTGTATGGAGAGACACAAAGGAGGAGAGGGAAGTAGAGGTTTGGGCAGGTTTAGGGAGTTCAAAGCTTAGGTCTCTGGTCATTGATCAATCTCAATGTAGCATTGGGTCACCTAAATCCCTTCATAGGGGAGGCCCTTAATAGAAGTTTAAGGGTTAAGTTGACCTCACAATACACTAGTACAAAAGGTAACCACTGGGAAAGCCAGTTCACCAATTCCACACCATTCTGATTGTGAAATAGTTTGATTACTCTGAATTTTAACTTGTCTTAAGGGGTTGCTTCTGACTGTGCAGAGTGATGTATCAGCACAGAAAAGGAAGGACATTCATATGAACATTGATATTGTAGGATTGAACAATCAAAGGTGGCTTAGGCTATTTTACAAGGTATGGTTCCTTAAAGGAACAGAACAACAATTGAGTTAGGTGTTTTGTAAAATTATTTGGCATACCAATCTTTCTGGCTGTACTTCTTCATGGTCAAATATGAACTTGTTGATAAGATCAGGACAAAATTATAGCTGTGTTTGCCTACAAGTCTTCTTTAAGCAGATGATAGTCACTAATCATGAAACCCAAGAAATATTGCTCTTCAGTAATTGCCAGTCAGTTGTGTGAGGGCCAATAGCTATAATCAGTTGCACAATGACCCCTGCTCATGTTTCTGGTGCCACTAACATCTCTAGCTAACCTTCCATCTCACCTTGCAAAAGTTAAGGGAGAAAATAGGAACTGGAGGATTTCCCAGTTTGATACATTGTGCATATGCATGAACAGCTTGGAGCTAAGCTCACTTGTATAGGGGTGGCACGGTGGCAAAGTGGTTAGCACTGCTGCCTCACAGCACCAGAGACCTGGGTTCAATTCCCACCTCAGGCGATTGACTGTGTGGAGTTTGCACATTCTCCCCTTGTCTGCGTGGGTTTCCTCCGGGTGCTCCGGTTTCCTCCCACAGTCCAAAAATGTGCAGGTTAGGTGAATTGGCCATGCTAAATTGCCCGTAGCGTTAGGTGAAGGGGTAAATGAAGGGGAATGGGTCTGGGTGGGTTGTGCTTCGGCGGGTCGGTGTGGACTTGTTGGGTCGAAGGGCCTGTTTCCACACTGTACGGAATCTAATCTAGACCATGTTATATTTTTACATTCTCGCCACTGCCTGTTTTCCATTAAACCTCCGAATGTATTTTCCTAATCCACTACAGTCAACTTGCCTTTCATACCTTCACAGTTTCATTTGTTCACATTTAATATCCCAACTTCAGAAAGAACTATGTTGAACTACTTCCTCACAGCGCCAGAGACCCGGGTTCAATTCCTGCCTCAGGCGACTGACTGTGTGGAGTTTGCATATTCTCCCCTTGTCTGCGTGGGTTTCCTCCGGGTGCTCCGGTTTCCTCCCACAGTTCAAAAATGTGCAGGTCAGGTGAATTGGCCGTGCTAAATTGCCCGTAGTGTTAGGTGAAGGGGTAAATGTAGGGGAATGGGTCTGGGTGGGTTGTGCTTCGGCGGGTCGGTGTGGACTTGTTGGGTCAAAGGGCCTGCGTCCACACTGTAAGAAATCTAATCTACATATCAATGTGCAAGAATCTGCCTGAGTTGCAATACATATTTCATATGTGGCAAGCTTTAAGTTTGTGTGCTCCCCTTTAACCAGCAATAATCTGGGAATTAATGGTCTCAATCAAGTTAATGCATGATATGGAGTTTCAGAGAAGTGCCAGTTTAACAGTGCTACTGCAATTTCCTGATGTACAGACACCGGATGGGAACTGAGTGAAATGATAGGCTCACTAAATCACTCGCCAGTGATGCTAATTTGCCATCGGTGTAATACTTCATTTCATCACCAATCTCTGGGTTTCTAGTTCTAAAAAGTCAATTGTAAACATCATCTTGCCTGCTGGTGCATTATTATGTTTCATTGGAATTTCCAGATACCTCAATCTTAATAAGAGGAAATGAGCAATTACACTAGCAGAGAGCAAAGTGGAGCAACAGAAATCAGTTGTGCAACTTTACGGCATTTACAGCTCCAGAACATTGCTAATAGCATTAACTTCATTACATCCTGAGGAAAAGAAAAGATACCAACATTATTTCCATGCAACTGACACAGGGAAGGGAAACTAAAGACCAGACCAGGAACACTTCCATTTAAAATAGATTTATTAGACAATCAGAAATAATTTGCCGAAGTGCAAATATTAATCAGATGTGTTTTTAAACCATCAGTATTTTCTTAGCTTGCTGGAGATCCATGCATCTACCTTGTGTTCTAAATCCAAGGTAACAGGATAATAATTTAATAGTTGATTTTATTATGTTCACTATCATATGGCTGATGTCCTTTCATCTGCATTCCTTAGAACTGGAATTCTCTAAAGATTTTTACCAGCTCTGTTCCTCCAACAATCATTTTCACATTACAATCATTATCATTGTAGCATCCCCATATTATACTCATGGATCATAAATGCAACTTTAGCAGGAAGTGTGAATTTTTTATTAACTTGGGTAAATATAATGGGAACTCATAAAAACAGTCAGGATAAATGTGTGCAAAACAAAAATGATTTTTAGCTTGTACATGTGCTTTAAACACTGGTCTCTGACAAAATATGCTTTATTTAATTCACAGGATATGGGTGCTGCTGGCAAGACGAGAATTTATTGTTCATCCCTAATTACCTTCTGGAAAGCATTGAAGTGCTGATTTCTAATAAGAACAACTTGTGGTTTGCCAGACTATTTAAGTGGGCAGCTAAGAGTTAACCATATTTTAGTGGGCCTCAAATCATATTTAAGTTAGAGTGGGTAAGGATAGCAGTGGAAATTTCCTAAATGGCAAGAATAAACCTAATAAGATTTTAACAGTTTAATGCTTTTATCATCATGATGCATGAAACCCTCTCACCTTCTCCTGTCCACCTTTCCCAATGGAGCAGCTTCCAGGATAATACTGCACACTCCCCCTATTGGTCAAGCTAGGTGTATTATCATGTCCGCCATTTTTAATTTGAGGATATTCCCAGCAGTGGTCTCTAAATTCACTGCCTCTGGTAAGATCATGCAGACTTGCAACCAAGTTTTACCAATGGAATTGGGACCTACTTTTGCTCCCAACCTCCAAAGATCATTAAAGGTCATACAATTCCACTCTAACTTCATATCCCAGACTTGATTAATTAGCAGAATTTAAACTCTCCAGCTTTTCAGGTGGAATTGGAATCGATTTTTTATGTAATGGCCTTTTAGACCACTACCATAATCAATATGCTACAGTGTACCCCAGTGTATATGTTTGGGCTGATGAGGGAGGAGGTAGGGAGGGTAATGAAGAGGCATGGAAAATAACCTTTCTACTTGGATTATTTTGTGCAATTCTTATATTCCAATCTGGGATATAATGCTCACGTTTTGAACTTATAAATTCAAAGAATTGCCCTCTTTTAGCTTTCTAGAGCAAGGGTTGAAAATTATTAACATGTGTAACACTGTATTTTAACTGTTCAGCAAGTGCAACCATATCACTTACACTTTCTTGCATGTTCTTGAGAGCTCATTTAATCTTTCCTTAATGCATTCTTGCCTCGGACCTCACAACTGATGAGCCTTTCCCTCCTTAACGTTGAACTTCACATATTAACATCTAATACACATGGACCACTTTTCTCTGTTACACTATTTTTCTAGAGGCATTAGCCCATTTAAAATAAGGCAGTAGCATAAAACATTCACACAAATGGACTCTTGTGGCATTATGGTAATATCCCTACCTCTAAACCAGAAGGCCAGGTTTGACTGCGGGATGTGCATCATAATGTGCCCTAGCAGGTTGATGTTAAAAATAACTGATTCATATGAACATGTAATATAAACACATTTTAATGCTTGGTTGAGAATGTCACTGATTGGATAATTTACCATTAGTTGTTACTTTAGACTATTAAGATTAGATTCCATTCCCTACAGAGTAAAAACAGGCCATGCCTGGGTGTCTCTTGAGAAGGAACACACGGTGTCCACCAGCTGTTCGGGGAGAGGTGGGCGCTGCAGGGAGTGGAGTGTATTATTTCCCCGTCCAATTCTATTTTGATTTAATGCCTACCCTCCCCTTCACTGTTTGATCACACAGCATTGCCCTTTGATGTGAAGGGCACTGCTTGTCACTGGCCACTTGGGAGTTTCTGTTCTACCCAGTGGTGGATATTGAATAAAGATTCGTACAACTTGTGTCTTTCACTGTGTCTCACACCTGCACACATACGACAAAAAAAGGGCCATTTGGCCCAACCAGTCCACACCAACCCTCCAAAGAGTAACCCACCTAGACCCATTCCCATACTAATGCACCTAACACTATGGGCAATTTAGCAAGGCCAATGCACCTGACTGGCACATCTTTGGATTGTGGGAGGAAACCCACTCAGACAATGTGCAAACTCCACACAGTCACCCAAGACTGGGATTGAACCAAAGCTTGTTATCACCCATTTATTACTTCCTGATTTACCTCCTTTCCACTCTTACCAAACTTGGTCGCCTTATTTCACACATTAAGCAGTGTACATGCATACAACCTGAAAGAATAAGCTCAGATTGTTTGTGTTACATTGAATCAGGTGAGTCGAATGCTGGCTGAGTAACATGCACTCAGAGTTGACCTGAATTTTGCCACCAATAGGGAGAGTAGAGAAAATTTAATGATAACACATTTCATTTGAAATACACTTTCAACAGGACATTCAGGAGCCATTCTGTAAGTCAACATTGAATGAGTTATTTGCAAAGCAGTGAAGCTCACTTTCATTGCTGTTATCTGATTCTCTAACTACTTATTCCTATGAAATAGCACCTCCCACTGGATGGATGACTGACCTGTTAAAGTCTGCTGCATACTGATTCTATCAGCTCAATATCAGTAAAATACAGAGGAGATTATCCCTTAATTTTAAAAAGAACAATTCACATATCCTATGATGTGTGGCCATTTTTAACTAGTAGGATTGAGTCACATTGGCATAGTAAAATAACTTACCTTGGGTGATATGTAAGGATATCATTCATAGTGCAAAGTGTCATGTCAATAAAAATGGCACGTTTAGTGATATACATTACTGAAAATGGTTGGACACAATGCATTATTGTTCCTTAACTCACAGCAGTAATCATATCATTAAATGAACTACATGAGTATTATCTCATTTCTGAATCTTTGGTCCATGCGAGGCTGATTATGGCCAGATTGGAGATTAGATTTTAATAACTCTCACAATGATGCGAATATAAAGTTTTTCTCCAGTTTGGCCCATAAATTCATTAGTCAGTTTGAAAACAAAACATAGCAGTATGTGATGCAGATGGACAAATTACTTATTTAATGTTTCTCACTGTTGTTTTCCACTTTGTGACAAGAATTATCTAAAGCTGCTTAATAAGTTAAATATCTGATTTTATTTTGGTGTCCTTCCTGGTATCCATTTTCCATTCAGCGGTCTGTTTGTTTTGCACCCACGCTTCCTGACTTTTCATCCCCTAGGTGTCTGATTCCTTCTTAGCCTGACAATGGAAATAACCAGGTCATGCTTTGAGCTAGTCCCAATGGAGAAGATAGCCTTTTTACAGGCACTGTACCATGGCTTACTGTCTCGTCTGAATTGTGGCTTTCAGCTTATGGATTTGGACAGTCTGAATGTAAGAATTCCTGAAGCTGTCAGCAAGCCAAATCTGAATGCTATTGCTGAGCACGTAACAGAACTTTAACCAAGCAGGCAAAGGGTATTTTGCTCCTCGGAGAAATGTTAAAATCCTTCACTATATTAAGACATACAATATTACCTGAGTAATATTAAAGCCACAAAACAACAGGCAAAATCATTGAAAGCACTGGACCACTTCATTAAAAAAACCATATCAAAGCATCATTTCATCAAAATTTTACCAAACTCTTCCTTTCAAACAAAAGTTAGTATTTAAGATGTGAATGAACACTTAAGATGAAAGATGCATCATACAAGTAGCAAAGCTAGTACAGACCCTATTATTTTGAACAATATTATGTTGTGCCAGAAAGATAATGTAGAAAAAGTTGAAAGTGTTGGCAGCTGGGAAGCTTTAGATGTTAGTTTAATGCTCTGTAAAATTCTGATAAGTTTGTGATTGATAAAAATAATTAATTTTAGGATGATTTAGCATTTTGCATTGTGACCTCATTAGTGAATTGCCAAACCAGCCAGTAAGTTTTTTTTTTCCCCTTTCTATTTTTAAAGTATCTACAGACACAATACTTTTCTTGTTTATCTCTTTGCAACATAGACGGCTGTTCAATTTCTTCTACATTGTGTGCCTCATTTGAAGATTGCCCACCATTCCCCTGACTCAGGGATCAGGAAATGGGAAACAGCTCTGAGTCTATAATATCGACAACTGGTAAATGTTTGCTAGTCCCCTTCATCAAATTGGAAACAGTACCTTTGAACTGTGCTCTGATTTCAGTGGGAAACAGGAAACCCAAGCCAGTTTTACACTGTCATTTCAACCTTACGTGCCCAATTTATATCCTTCAGTTATAGATATTAAAACACCTCTTTCAAGATTTTAACTTTGTCACAACACGTACTCATACACATTCTACAAAGTTGAGTTAGACCAGGAAGGGGATGCTGTAACGCTCTTTGGGATCCCAATTATAATTGACTCTCCCTTTGGAATACTGGTCTCCCTGTTGTACGCAAGATGTTGTTAAACTTGAAAGAGTTCAGAAAAGATTTGCAAAGATGTTCCCATGGTTGGAGGGTTTGAACTGTAGGGAGAGGCAGAATAGGCTGGAGCTATTTTCCCTGGAGTGTCAGAGGCTGAGAGGTGTCTCTATAGAGGTTTATAAAATCATGAGGGGCATGGTTAGGGTGAATAATCAAGGTCTTTTCTCCAGGGTAGCAAGGTCCAGAACTAGAGGGCAGAGGTTTAAGATGAGAGGGAAAAGATTTAAAAGAGACCTGAGGGGAAACTTTTTATATAGAGGGTGGTATGTGTATGGAATGAACTGCCAGAGGAGGTGGTGGTGGCTGGTACAATTACAGCATTTAAAAGGCTGGATGGGTATATGAATGGGAAGAGTTTAAAGGGATATGGGCCAAGTGCTGACAAATGGGACTAGATTAGGTTGGGATATCTGGTCGGCATGGACGAGTTGGACCAAAGGGTTTCTTTCCATGCTGTGGATCTCTATGAGTCTATGACTCAGTCTTTCATAGCAACTCAATGCACATAACCAAGGATGTGCAATGGCCCCCAAAAAGCATGAGACTGGTTTTTACACTCTCCCCAAGGGCAGATTTGAGGTGAAGTAGGGGTTAATTAAATACAACGTGTGGCCTGTATGCTGCCTCTCTTCTGACCATAACTTGTCTTCAATTTAAGGGGATGCAGTGGACCTGTCAGGCAGCCCACCCTCGGATCTATAAATGGCCACTTGGGGGCCCTGTCCTAAGCTACCCACGGCAGGTGAGGCCTGTGCCATGCAAGCAGCTCAGTACCTGTCGATATGTGGGCTGGTGTTGATCAAGGTCAGGACTGAGAAGTACGACCTCCTTTATAGGGTCCAGGATCCAGTGAATACACCACATCCTCCAAGGTCCTACATTTCCCTTCCTCGATTGCCCACCTGGCCCTCCAGCCTTCTTTTCAGTCCAGGCTTCTCTTCATCAGCGTCTGCCGTAGTCCTAGCAGTTGCCATCGGTCCTGTTTCCTCCCACAGTCCAAAGATGTGCAGGTCAGGTGAATTGGCCATGCTAAATTGCCTGTAGTGTTAGGTAAGGGGTAGATGTAGATGTAGGGGTATGGGTGGGCTGCGCTTCGGCGGGGCGGTGTGGACTTGTTGGGCTGAAGGGCCTGTTTCCACACTGTAAGTAATCTAATGTAATCTAATCTAATCTGTTTACCACTGAAGAGTTTAGGGCCACCCTTAGGGCTGGCAGCTCTCTGAAGTAGGTCTTCCTCCCTTCAAGCTGGGGGAAGAAGTCCAACCTTAAAGCAGTCACTGCTGCTCCTAAAGTCAAACTGCCCCAGCCAGGCCATCGTCACTATGGATGGCTGGGTCACCACCAATTTTATCTAGCCAGGCTTTGCCGGGAGGTGGGTGGCTATAGCAACCGGAAATGTACAGCTCATGCCAAATGGAATCAAGGTTATTGGGGGTGGGGTGGGGAGGAGAACAGGAAGTGGAGTTGACACCACAACCAGTTTGACAATGCTCTTCTTCCCCCTGTGCTGATGGGCAGGCATGATGGCTGAATGGCCTACTCCTGCCCCTAAGTCATACGCGCCTATGTGCTGAGCAGTCCATTTATCTGTGGAAAAGAATGATTTTCCAAACAGACTTCCCGCACATCCAAAGAATGCTGTGTGCTGGGGAGGAACTGTTTCCCAACAAACTAAAACCAAGAGAAAGCTTCATTACATACCTGCCTGCTACATCCATTCCTGCCATAAACAAGCACAGGGGCACAAGGAAGGATTGTATGATGCACTGACATACATAGTATATTTATAAGGATGAGTCACAGTGAGGAGGAGAAAACTGAATAATTGGACATATTTAGGACAGACAGTGTCCATGTTCTAAATGCAAATAGGCCAAGTAGACAATCTTTGCAAATATTACTGGACTGTGGTTGAATTACCTGTCTTGATCTACCATCTAGTGGTCATGGGGCAGATTGCAAGTTATTGGAAATCCATAACTCAGATATAAAGCTATTTCAAATAACATTGGACAAAATCTTAAGGTGATAATAGCACAAGGAAATGCAAAACGCAGATGAGCCGGCCAGATTCACAGAACATGGTAAATTTGGGGCCTAACAATGGCTACATCAAACAACAAAAGATAGCAATTGCACATGCTCAAAAATCTTAAACAAGAGCAGGAAATGTTCAGCAGTTCAGCAGCATCTGTAGAAAGAGCAAATAAATCCATGTCCTAGGACTTCTGTGTGTAATGCTAGCAAAACCCTCAATATCCACCATAATTAGTTAGTGAAAGTGCCTGCAGCTTTTGGCAGCTGCACACACAAGTTTGTTGTCAATGATTTCTTGCTCCCGGCTGGTTGTTCTGTTGAAGTCCTGTTCGATGCAAGTCAATTGGGAAACATTGGTTTGATGTGAACTTCCATTTTTTAAAACTATTACTCAAAACACAATAAAACGACTGCTGTTTTGACTGAGATTTAACAGGGTTTTAATGATGTACTGAGTCATAATTACGATTGGGCAGCTTCCCTGGCCCTGAAAGTTTCATGTTATATTTCTGAAATGTCAAATTTCTTCATTCCAAGATAAACATTCTTATTAAGTTCTTATTAAATTATGAAAAAGTTATAAAATCTATTGTTACTTCCAGCTTTGCTGTCTGTGACAACTCCACATTGTGCCTGGCTGTTTAGCCTGTCTGTTGACACCACTGTTTCTTCAAGGTGTTAAATTTTGTAGGCTCAGGGTCATAGTTACCTAATAAAGGCAATCAACCATTTGTAAGGAGTTTTCAGACAGTTTATTAAATTTGTTAAGAAGCAACAGTTTAGGAATTAGTTAGTTAGTTAGTTAGATAATAAAAACGCACATGGCCTGTGACAATTGAGGATGGTTCATTGATCCCAGTGGATGAACAAGCAGTGAACACAGAGTATGCTGATCTCATGAAAATTGTGAAGGCAGCATCCTGCTCTCTAGCCAAAGTGTTTGGGAACTCTCCCCAGCATCTTCCTCCTTTCCACTGACCGGTCCATCTTCCATTTGACAGGGTCAGTCAACTGCCAAGGACTGCCCTCTGATGAGAAGTCCCCCCTGAACCTGAGCATGTGTTGATATCTCCTGTTCTAGAGGCTGATCCTGTGTTAATCACCCACTTGTTGCCATGGACTTTGAATAATTATTCACGATGTCAGGGTAACTCTCCTCTCCCTGCCCACCCCAGCTCAAAGTCAGCTTATATTTTGTCAAAACAAACCCTTCTGTTTTTACTCAACAATTTGAGTCACCAGGCATAGTAGCCCAGCAATCCCTATAACATTTATCTTTAACTTGTCGATTCTTGTTTGTTAAGAGCTTGTTTATATTTGGACATACAAAGAGAGATTCCAAGCTGTCTCAGTTAAATTTACTAAAAGTTTCAAACTTGGCCAAAGGAAATTGGGAAAATGAGGGCCCCAATTTTTAATTGAGATCACTGGTGAGCACAAAATATAGGCAATGTTTCCAATGGGGAGTGGTCATCACCTTATGATTGGTTATATTAAACTAAAAACACCCCTCCATCAAGGACTTGAAAAAAATCTTTAACGCGGTTAGATTGCTGCAGAATATGATAACTGGGTTGTATTCTCTGAGTGAGGGAAATAAACATAAGGTCAATTATTGAATATGGCTCATGGCAATGAATACTTAAAAAGGGTGAATTTTTGAGAGGAGTCACCTGCACTTTCACTGTAACTCTAGGGAAAGAGCTCAGTCATCCTCCCCAACCAAAACAAACTGCTTTTTTTTTGCAGTTTCTGCAGCATTTCCTAAGGTAGTTCACTATTTGGTGAGGAATCTTCCCTGAACAACATTGGCCATGGCAAGAAAGTTGGGAAAGTCACCTGAGATAGCCAATGAGGAGCTTCTCAATGTCAAGAACAAAATGTCTCGTTTCCAACCAAGTGTTGAATGATGAGGTGAGATTTTCACCAGTGAGCAGTGAGAGGCCTATTTGTAAACATTAATATCTCATTATTGCTTAATCTTACCTCATTGATATGCAGTTTCTCCTATTCTCCAGATAGAAACTAGACAGTGATAATTCCCAACATGGAAGTCAAAGTGGTCTCCAGCTTGCTCCTCCTGGCATCCATCTTGGACATTAGGTAACAACATCTCAGGGCACACTGCATGGCCAGTGACCACACAGAGTCCCCACCATGGATGTTGGCATACGATACATGCCAGTCTCAACAAACCCTTGTAACACATCACCAATCCACTTATATTACAATTCTGCATTTCAATGTTGTACTTTGGTGCACCTTTCAATGGAATGGAGCTCTGAGGTCACTCTATCGGCAGAAACAAAAATCCACCTCATTGATCATACCAGGCTGTATCTCAGGGCTGCTCACTTGGTCTCACCACACTCACTCAGTTTGTGCCTACATCAATGCTCACATCACCTGGGCCTTATCTTGCCTTCTGGTGCTTTGTCCCCTCAGTCAGAGGCTAAAGTCTCACAGTACTTCCTGCCTTGCTGTTTAATACCAACTCATCATGGTTGTCAACAGCGATCAGTTAAGGAGGTGGATGTATAGGCTGTACAGCATGGTGTTATGTCAATCTGAGACCCTAGAGCAGGTGGCAGTGGTGTATGTGGCAAACACATCCGTGTGCACCAACCCATGGCCAAGAGTCTAAGGGGAGTGACATTCAGTCAAGTCAAGGGAGCTGCTGCCTGTCAGGGGTCTCTGGTGCAGTAAATCAGAGACATCTCTTGATCTCAGGCTGCAGGCTTGGACACAATCAGTTGACCACTTGGTCAGGTGGAGTTTGTTACTACAACCCGGGGAGTGGTCCGTAGATTCAGTGCAAACAATCAGGAGATTTGCAGTAAGCCAGTCACACAGCTGTACAAATATGAGTCAGGAATTCAGTCAATTGTCAGCCCAAGCTATCCGTCCAAGTCGTTCAGGGTAATAGGCCACAGTAAGTCCTTGGGATCTTCTCAATGCAAGTGGAATGGGTTATCAGGACATACTGTTCTACCAGTGAAGTTGGTGAATTCAATGCTCGGAGAGGAAGCAGCAACCTCGGATGTGGAGGGGATTTGGGTAGTGAGGGATAGATATTTGATATGTAAGTGAGGAGTGGGATGAAAGTTCATAGAAGGATATGGGATACTGCACTGCGGAAGTGGGGGATGGGTTATTGATGGTCACCACCTCGACACAGAGACTGTGCAGCACGATGGTGAGCAAGACTAAACGGTAAGGACAGGGCCTAGGGAGTAGTGATGATAGCTGTAGGTACAATTAATTCAGATAAATGCGAGGTGCCGCATTTTGGGAAAGCAAATCTTAGCAGGACTTAGACACTTAATGGTAAGGTCCTAGGGAGTGTTGCTGAACAAAGAGACCTTGGGGTGCAGGTTCATAGCTGCTTGAAAGTGGAGTCGCAGGTGGATAGGATGGTGAAGAAGGCGCTTGGTATGCTTTCCTTTATTGGTCGGAGTGTTGAGTACAGGAGTCAGGAGGTCATGTTGCGGCTGTACAGGACATTGGTTAGGCCACTGTTGGAACATTGCATGCAATTCTGGTCTCCTTCCTATTGGAAAGATGTTGTGAAACTTGAAAGGATTCAGAAAAGATTTACAAGGATGTTGCCAGAGTTGGACGATTTGAGCAATAGGGAGAGGCTGAATAGGCTGGGGCTATTTTCCCTGGAGCATCGGAGGCTGAGGGGTGACCTTATAGAGGTTTACAAAATTATGAGGTGCATGGATAGAAGAAATAGGCAAAGTCTTTTCCCTGGGATCAGGGAGTCCAGAACTAGAGGGCACAGGTTTAGGGTGAGAGGGGAAAGATATAAAAGAGACCTAAGGGGCAACTTTTTCACGCAGAGGGTGGTACGTGTATGGAATGAGCTGCCAGAGGAAGTGGCGAAGGCTGGTACAATTGCATCATTTAAGAGGCATATGGATGGGTATGTGAATAGGAAGGGTTTGGAGGGAAATGGGCCAGGTGCTGGCAGGTAGGACTAGATTGGGTTGGGATATCTGGTCGGCATGGACAGGTTGGGCCGAAGGGTCTGTTTCCACGCTGTACATCTCTATGACTCTATAATTCCAGCTGGTGTTTTTGGAGGATCAGTCCACAGCAGGTGGTTTGGCAAGAGTGTACCAAGAAGAAAGAGACATGGAGGGTCTAACAATCGCTCCACCAAAAGTGACATGCATTGGCTTCCATATTAAAGTGACTCAAAACCGCGCAATGTGAATGGAAAATGGCTGTGTTCACCCATGGTGTGTTTTCCTGTCAGAGCTTACAGACTCTATTCGTAAGCAATATGACACCCTTCAAGGGCAACTATGTTAATCATGCATTTCCACAGAACAGGTTAAAGTCATTTTCAATCCTATCCTCATTCCTATGAAATACGTACAGTGTCCTACTACTGGGTATAAATGCTGGTCACAAGCAATCTTGACGATGTCAGTATTCATTACAGATTGCACATGGTCATCTCTCTGAAGCAGCAGGAATCACAGGAGACTTTAAAAGTGGCACCTGTGGACCCACAAAATGCAAAGATAATGCAAGATCCCAAAATGCAGAGGGGAATGTCACTGATACCTCTCTCCCTGAGCTTTAAGTATTCACCAACATGCTCTGATGTGCAATGGTTTCTGGGGGATGTAGGGCTGGTTAGGCCAAGTCTCAGTCCACATCCAGCATTTTCAATCTCTGATTGCCTCTATACAAGACTCGAGCTACTTTCATCAGAATAAGGTACCTATGTCAAAGATCAAGTACAGCATTCCATAATGCTCCTTGTTAGAGTGCTGCATGTCCCACTGTGCAGATCAGTAACTGAATTCATCCCCATCTCTGAGTGATGCAAATGCCGAGTGCTCACATTACTCCAGAAATTGCATCTCTTGTTAAGCAAAAGAAGGAGGCTCATGTGTTAATGAGGCAAGATGGTACAGATGAGGCGATGGAGAGTTACAGATCAGCTAGGAAGGATTTAAAGATAGAGTTAAGAAGAGCAAAGAGAGGACACGAGCAGTCTTTAGTAAATTGAATAGAGGAGAACCTTAAAGTTTTCTATAGGTATGTGAGAAATAAAAGGAAGATTAGGGTAGAAATAGAGCCTGTCAAAAACAGAAGTGGGAAGTTGAGTGTGGACCCTGTGGAGTTCGGAGAGGTGCTAAACGAACATTTCTCATCGGTTTTCACTCAGGAAAAGGAGAATATTGTAGAGGAGAAGAATGAGGTACGAAATATTAGACTAGAAAGGATCGAGGTTAGTTATGAACAGGTGTTATCAATTCTAGAAGGAGTGAAAGTAGACAAGTCCCCTGGGCCAGATGGGATTTATCCGAGGGTTCTCTGGGAAGCTAGGGAGGAGATAGCAGAGCCTTTGGCTTTGATATTTGAGTTGTTATTGTCTACAGGTTTAGTACCAGAGGACTGGAGGATTGCAAATGTTGCGCACTTGTTCAAGAAGGGCAGTAGAGATGACCCAGGTAATTATAGACCAGTGAGCCTTACTTCTGTTGTAGGAAGGTTTTGGAAAGGATTATAAGAGATAAGATTTATAATCATCTAGCAAGCAACAATTTGATTTCAGATAGTCAACATGGTTTCGTCAAGGGCAGATCATGTCTCACAAACCTCATTGAGTTTTTTGAGAAGGTGACCAAGCTTGTAGATGAGGGTAGGGCAGTTGACGTGGTATACATGGATTTCAGTAAAGCCTTTGATAAGGTTCCACATGGTAGGCTGTTGGAGAAAATGCAGAGGCATGGGATTGAGGGTGATTTAGCAGTTTGGATTAGAAACTGGCTTTCTGGAAGAAGGCAGCGAGTGGTGGATGATGGAAAATATTCAGCCTGGAGTCCGGTTACTAGTGGTGAGCCACATGGATCTGTTTTGGGACGACTGCTGTTTGTCATTTTCATAAATGACTCAGATGCAGGCATAGGTGGATGGATTAGTAAATTTCCAGACGACACTAAAGTTGGTGGAGTAGTGGACAGTTTTGAAGAATGTTACATGTTGCAAGGAGACTTGGATAAACTGCAGAATTGGGCTGAGAGGTGGCAAATGGAGTTCAATGTAGCTAAATGTGAGGCGATGCACTTTGGGAAACATAACAGGAAGGCAGAGTACTAGGTCGATGGAAAGATTCTTGGTAGTGTGGATGTACAGAAGGATCTTGAAGTCCATGTACATAGATCTCTGAAAGTTGCCAGCCAGGTGGATAGTGCTGTTAAGAAGGTGTGTTAGGTTTCATTGGTAGAGGAATTGAGTTCCGGAACCGCAATATCATGCTGCAACTATTCAAAATGCTCGTGCGGCCACACCTGGAATATTGTGTACAGTTCTGGTCGCCATATTTTGGGAAGGATGTGGAAGCATTGGAAAAGGTGCAGAGGAGATTTACAAGGATGTTGCCTGGTCTGGAGGGAAGGTCTTATGAGAAAGGAGAGACTTAGGTCTTTTCTCATTGGAAAGTAGAAGGCTAAGAAGGGATTTGATAGAAACATACAAGATGATCACAGTGAAAGTCTTTTTCCTAGGATGATGACGTCAGCTTGTACGAGGGGGCATAACTACAAATTGAGGGGTGATAGATTTAAGACAGACATCAGAGGCAGGTTCTTTACTTAGAGAGTGGTAAGGGCGTGGAATGCCCTACCTGCTAATGTAGTTAACTTAGCCACATTAGGGAGATTTAAACAATCCTTGGATAAGCACATGGATGATGATGGGATAGTGTAGGGGGACGAGCTGAGAATAGTTCACAGGTCGGTGCAACATCGAGGGCCGAAGGGCCTGTTCTGCGCTGTATTGTTCTATGTTCTATGTTCTAACGGCCTGTGCATTTTCTTCTCTTCTTCATTGTAAACCTGATAAATGGATGCAGCCTGAGCTGGGTTCTTGTTGCTGTTACTGTGATGCAATGAAGACACAGAGAAATGAAGGAGGAACAGATGAGCCAGCAAGCCCAGGATCCTTAGCAACCTCCAGTTGATATCTAACTGACTCCACATGAAGAAGTCACAACTGAAGATGTCCTCAGTTTGGTAAGTCAGGTTGGAAGGGTTGGACTCTACCATTCTCAATACCATTTCCTTCAAATGAGTGTGGCTCATTATCACTGCAGGCTGAGGATGTCCTGGGACAATTTCACTGAACCATGCCAACTGCCGGAGTGGGATGGACAACCTGAAGGAATAGGAAGCCGTCCTTTCCCAGTGATTTTCCCAGGGTGACAACTGTGCTATTCCTTTAAGCAACTGGGTCTTCCAAAAGAGTCACTCAAGACCTTTGTACAATCACTTAACCCTTGGCCCACAAATACATCAAGTTGGTTACGAATGAATTCAGTGCTGGATGACACCATTTCATCACATTTCTCTGTTCTAAGGTCAATGCTTTGGCCCAGGGCAGCAAGCCTCAGTAACATAGCTGGCCTCCCCCAGGAGCAGGATGTAATGCATCATGCTGAAAGCACCATGTCATAATGCATCTGAGTTCATCAATGGAAAAAGGTTCTATTTCATCATTGTACAACTCAACTATAATCATTGGTACCACATCTTTGAAGGCTACACTGGGTAACCAGGGAGCTGCAATGATACCAATCAGAAGCTCCTGGGAACTCTCATCATTCTGCTCTGCTTCAAGGCCAGATGAGACTTCACAGGGATAGCCAGTGGAAGACAAAGGCTACCTTATGTGCCTGACTTACAGATGGCCTCAGCTATCACTCACGGTTACTATTATAGGGACACTGTCCTTGCACTATCAAATTGCAATGTTTGTCCTTTCATAAATTAAAGCATTTGGTCAAAATTAAGTTCTCTATTGTTGGATTAAGCTGCTTAAGCAGTAAGAAAATGGACCTTTAGATCCAATGAAAAGTCAGGGTACAGAAACAGGCCATTGAGCCCAATGTCTGTGCTGGCTGACTAAATAAGCCACCCATTCTAAGCCTGTGATCAGCCTCTAGTCCATTGCCTTGCTGGTTGCAGTACTTCAGGTGCCCTTCCAGGTTCCTTTTAAATAACCACAAAACTAGGCAGTGAATTGCAGACACCCATCACTCTCTGGGGTGTAGTGCCCCCTCTAACTCTTCTTTCAAATCTGTGTCCCCAGTAGCTGGTCTCTCCAGTAGGGAAGATATCTCCCCTCTCTACTGTATTTCAGTCCCTCGTTAATTTTCATGCCTCAGCCTTCTCTGTTCTAAGGGAAACGACATTTGCATTCCAAATCTTTCTTTACTGCTGCAAATTTGAACTCCTGGCAATATTCTTGTAAATCTCGTCTGTTATTCTCTCTTTGGGAATGTCCTTGTTGTGATGTCACAACTGAAACTGTATAAAAATTCCAACTGTGGCCTAGGTGATGGATTGATTAGCTTTTGTACACATACTTCACCCAATGCAGGAAAGCATTCCATCTGTCTTCTTTACCACTTTATCGTGCCACATGCTCTCAATACCCTGCCATTTCTTGGTTTGCCTTCCACAGAGATATAGCTTAAGACTTCCCTGAATTGAGTTCCATTTCCAACTCTTCTGCCCACTCAGCCATAACATCAATTAACAGCCACTCTCTTCACTAATGACATGGCCATTTTTGTATTAATTGCATCATTTAAATCTAAGTCATTGACATATACCATAAACAGATAGAGTCCAACAGGAAACATCACTGGAAATTGGAAACATCTGTTGACCACTACCTTCTGTTTCCTGTAGCTGAGCCCATTTTGCATCCAACTTGTCTAATGTTCCTATATTCTATGGACTTTAATTTGTCTGACCAGTCCACCATGTGGGATCTTGTCAAATGCCTTGTTGAAAGTTTGTAACATCCACTGCACCATCATCCATGCTGCTCGTTCCTTCTTCAAACAGTACAATTAAGTTAGCAAGACTTGACCTTCCCTAAACAAAACCATGTTGGCTGTCCATGATTAATCTGTGCTCTTCTACATAACAGTTAATTCTGTTGCCTCATATTAATTCGAGCCATTTTCTTGGTCTCCAATAATGTGGGCTATCTTCTACATGCTTTTTGAATAATGGTACAAATTTTGTTGACCACCAATTCTCTGGTACCTCATCTATCTCGAGTGAAGATTGGAAAAGGATCCTCAGGACATTCATTATTTCCTCTCTGTGTTTCTCGATCATTGTATGTTTCTGTGCAATAATAATGTTTTAATTTCATTTTACTTTTTCTGTAGTCTATGAACCTATATTCCCTCATCTGTAATATAACAGATTAGAGTATAACATTAACTTTAATTCCCTATCTACAAGACTCAACTGTCAAGATCAAGCACAGCATTACACTCACCAGTACCAATGCAGTTATTATAACTCTACAGCTGGGGTAGCTAAGTCAAGCTGCCTGAAATCCCTGAGTCCTCCAGTCAGCTGACAGCAAGGCACAAGCAGGCTCAGCAAAGGAAGAGGGCTTCAATATGGCAATCACTTCTAACTCAGCCAGTTTTGAATGTCAGGATTTCACAAGGTTGACTGCACATAATTTAATCAAACAATACTTAACTTCCTGATTTGAGTCCAATATGAATTACCATCATTTTGGTCATGTTGTGCCAAGTTGGTCAACTCTTAACTGCAATTTATATCCCAGCACACCCCCAAATCTTTAGCCATTAATTAGACCCTGGCAAGAGGAGCTCTTCTGTTTCTCACCTTCATGGCTGAACCTATAGGGAGCAGTGAGAAACCATTTGATAACTATACTCACGTCTACCTGTCTGTTCGTATCTACAGAGTGCTCAACAGTGTGTGAATTGTATGTAACAGGCATGCAGTATGTGTGCCTGTATGTAATAGGGTGCTCAACACAGTATGAATTGTATGTTTGTATATATGTATGTATGCCTGTATGTAACCGGATGCTCAGCAGAGTGTGAGTTGTACTCAGTTGAAATGGCAGTGGGCACTCAGCACATGTTGATGGGCCAGCAATTATTTACTGTCTGATTTTAACCCCTCAAACAGGACCGCTTGTGTTAAACAGGTGGGGTTTAAAATTCCAAACAAAAAACAAAAGAACTGTGGGTGCTGGCAATCAGAAATGAAAACAGAAATTGCTGGGAAAACTCAGCAGGTCTGGCAGCATCTGCGGAGAAAAAAACAGAGTTAACATCTCAGGTTTAGGACTCTTCTTTAGAACTGGTTGTAGCTCGGAAAAGGTTGGCATATATGCTCGAGAGGAGGTGGGGGGTCGATGCGGGAGAGTAAATGATAGGTGGAGATAGAGAGCAGAGAGAGAGAGAGAGAGAAGGAGAAAACAACAGTTGGGCAGACAAAGGAGTGGGTAAAGGCCAGTCTTGGAGAATGAATAGCTGCGAATGTGAGATGTTGGTGGGTTAAAATTCCAATGACTGGCAGAAGATCAACACATCACAATTAAATCTGATCCCAACTTGAGTAAAGCCCTGTGCCCAGTTGTGTCAATGGTAGTCAGACTAATGCTTCCTGCTCATGCCCTATCCTTCATTAAAATTCAATTCAAGCCAATCACCATTGCCTGCTATAATCCCAGCCAAGTGGAGCCTTCCTTGGTTTTTATTCAAATATGAAGTCCCATTTGATTGGGCAGCATTACACTGTTTGTGATGTCACTGAGCAGCAATGCTTCACAATGGAAGCTTTAGTTTCATCCCCTTCTTGGTGGCTGTTGGTAATGAGTAATGGCACAGATTTATTTAAAAGGTTGTTTTAAAGTCTCGGGGAATGCTTTCATTGACAGTCAGGAGACTGATGCCAATTCTGGTGGACCCTTAGGCCATCCCAGGAAACCACAACCGCCTGCCCTAATAATATATTACCAACGTAGCTCTTGCAGCTGCCAGCACACAGCCCACCTTTCAGTGAGAATCAAGGACATCACAGTCAAAAGCTGAGCCCCTGACACTGGTAAAAGTAGTCCTTTATCCTGAAGCAGAATCAGCAAGAAATGCCAAACAGATGCTGACCTCACAAAATCCAACTTAAATAAACCACAACACAAAAGGGTCAATGGATGATCTGTACTGTGCACTGTAATCCCGTTGTGATTCATTTCAGTCTACTCTATCCACAACATTACAATATACTCACCTGTTGATTTAGTTGGCATGAGATTGGATTGTAAACTGGACTGTTTGTTTAGTTGACATTAACAATGAGTGCATTCATTCTCATACGGGAACATCAGGTCATCATTCAGATCAGCATCAGCCATGTAGACGTATATCTGAAAAAGATTGCAATCGTGTCATATGAGCTGGGAGTATTTGATTTGACTAACATCTTTAACCGGATGATTACATTTTAAAAAATATTACAGATGAAAAGGTATTTGACAAATGGAACTATCAGCAAATACTTTGTTGCTGAGATAAAACATCGACAATTATTGGCTGTCAGTAGAGTCTTCTGGAGGCCTATTCTTCCTGTCATTCCTCACACCCAGGTGAGCATTAACAACCTGCACAAAGTCTCCATGTATTGGCACGAACCGCGATTCAATGTAATGTCATGGTTAAAAGAGTCAATTAAGATATTTATATTAGTGAATGAATGAACTATGACAACCTGGTCTGAGACTGCACCCAGGTCAGTCTGACTCAGTCAGCTGGAGGAATCCACAGTACTATAGGAAGGTGATGCAACGTAAATGCCATCATCTTCACTCTCGTACCTCACAATCTATCCCTATTACTGTACCAAACTTCTGCCAAGACTCATGCTCCACCACTCTCACTGATGCCTGCAATATCTTCCCTTACCCTCTGACTCCTATCACAACCCCTGACGCCACTAACCCTTCATGCCCTCTACGTTGCATGTTCACTTGCTCTGGACGACTGCACCAAAATGAACAGCTGTGTCATCCACTTTCATCTCCCTTAATACCAGCTTCTCTCTCATTCCAGGAGGAAAGCAGCCCACAACAGGATAGCAAAATTCTGAATGGTAGTAGGTGACCTGATATTCAGTTCCTCACTCGTTATATGGAGAATAACCTGACTCTTACTGCTCCGAGTGGTGACTGAATACATCCAAGCCTCTACATTGATTTCGGAGGGGCTTGACTTGTTGTGCTAGGACCCTTCATGGAATGAATCTGTATGGAATGTCCATTACTCTGTAGCCTGCTCACCACCATGACAAAGTCCCTGGGCCTGTGCCTGCACTAAATGTCAAGGCAAAACAGTAATGTTACGAGCTGGTTTCAATGATTGACAGGACAGAGCTCAAAAAAGCATGGCAAGGCAGAGATACTCTGGGAATTCAGGCAGCACAGAGTGAATGAGGTCTGTAACAGCAAATGAAATATCTCCTTTTCCACCTATCCACTCTACCCTCTCCTCCCTGACCTATCACCTTCATCCCCTCCCCCACTCACCTATTGTACTCCATGCTACTTTCTCCCCACCCCCACCCTCCTCTAGCTTATCTCTCCACGTTTCAGGCTCATTGCATTTATTCCTGATGAAGGGCTTTTTCCCGAAACGTCGATTTCGAAGCTCCTTGGATGCTGCCTGAACTGCTGTGCTCTTCCAGCAGCACTAATCCAGAATCTGGTTTCCAGCATCTGCAGTCATTGTTTTTACCTTGTTGATTTTAGCCCTAAGCTGCAGCCTGGTCCAGGCCATGAGCTGGGTTTGTGTCTCTGAGCACTCAGTGTCCTTGTGCAGCATTACAGTGAGAGCTGGCAGTGCAGCTTGAGCAATATTGAAGTTCAAAAGCACCATGTAAGTGGATTGGAGATGTACCATGAGGATTCTTGGAGACTGGCACCTGTCAATACCAACATCCATGCATGTGGGATGGTGCTCATGGAGAGTGCCTGAGATATTGGTGACTAATATTCATAGAGATGTACAGCACGGAAACAGACATTTCAGTCCAACTTGTCCATGACAACCAGATATCCTAAACTAATTTAGTCCCATTTGCCAATACTTGACTCATATTCCTCTAAACCCTTCCTATTCATATACCCATCCAGATGCCTTTTAAATGCTGTAATTGTACCAGCCTCCACCAAATCCTCTGGTAGCTCATTCCATACACATATCACCCTCTGCGAGAATGTATTGCCCCTTAGGTCCCTTTCAAATTTATCCCCTCTCCCCTACACCTCTGCCCTCTAGTTCTGGACTCCCTCACCAAAGGGAAAAGCTGTTGTCTATTTATCCAATCCATACCCCTCATGATTTTATAAACCTCTATAAAGTCACCCCTATGCTTCCAATGCACCAGGGAAAACAACCCCAGTCTGTTCAGCCTCTCCCTGTAGCTCAAACTCTCCAGCCCTGGGAACATCCTTGTAAATCTTTTCTGAACACTTTGGACCAAATAGTGAATTGATACTATCAGGTACCTGCTCCAACTTTGTTTCAAGAATTCTTGCAGTCCAGCTTGTTAAGCATTTTTGATAAGACAAGAAATTGAATGTTAATGAGGTGAGTTGGGCTTTTTATAAAGGTGTTTAACGAATTATAGTCCCCATTAATTGGCAACTTGTTCTGCTAAGTGAGGAGGGCTAGATAGGCTCATTGGACTTCTCGCATCATTCTGCCACAAATTTCATCATTGTCCAGTTACTAAGGCCCCTGTAAGATTCCATCATGAACGTCAGTATTCATGTTGTGGAACAAGAGATTCTTGAGGCTGCAAACTATTTTCAGCTCTAACTAAACAATTGGAAATCTAACAGACTGTAGGTCACTTCCGGCCAGGTAGCCAGGCTATGGAGATAGGGCTGTAGAGTGGGATTGGCTGGGCAGATCTTTCAGGAGCCAGTATAAATGCATCAAATGGCCTCCATCTGTCCTGTGAATTTCTACATGTGGAAGTAGGACACAGTTTCAGAACAGCCAGAAAAGCAAGTGCTTACTTATACTAAGCGATCATTTCGAAAGGTTGGAAAGTCTTTTGAAAAGTTACCCATATTTGTAGATAAAGCTTCTTACGAAAAATAGCCCAGGTCTTCCTCAGGGAGATTAGTCTTTCAGCTAAAATTGGTGATCCAACTAACTCAACCTACACACGTGCTTGCATCAATGGCTATCTGGTTAATGTTCAGCTTGATACCGGAACAAGTGTCTCCACCCTGTCAGATCAGATACCACTGTTGAAGAAACAGAAATTAAAGCCAATGAGGATGAAATTATATGGTTCATGTGGACTAACTCCTAAGTCTAAGCTATGCGACGAGTAACAAACAGTTTCCAAGTGTTAAAAATGTGTACATGGCTCGTAATCAACACTCCATACTTCTGAGACTGCACACATCTTAGCCTCAATATCATTGCAATGACAAAAGGGATTCAACAAGTATCCTGAGAAACATTGGTTTAGAAGTAAACCATTGTCAACCAGTCAAAAGGCTTCCAGCTGGACCTCCTGGACTAATGGTAGTACCCAAAAGAAGAAAGGATGTATGAAGGTTACCCATCCTGCAAACAACGAGTTACGGACTTTACAGAGACTAGTGGAACTGTTTTCCATCTCCATCATTGCCCAAGAACATTACAATTCATTGTCTCCCAAAACAGACTTGTCCGTGCTAGTGACAGAGAGAATGCTGAGTGAGCAGGTATCCTCCAGCAACATGACTGGAGATGTGAAAATATCTAGTTCAGCAAAAGAAAGCAGAGAGAGCAACTGAAGACATCAGCTTTATCAACAATTTGAACAGCTTATATACTTGAACATTAATGTATCAGCAGATTGAGAGGAAAGGTTGGCTTGAACAGAATGGAAATGAGCTTCATACAACTCTGTGAAATCCTGACCAATTCAACATATCTCAGACATGGTCAAAATAAAGAAATTGCATTGTCTGAACATCCAGGATATTGCAAAGAAGATTAAATCTACCTGCATCAAAAAAAAAATTGCCTGGTCCAGAAACCCAGGTTATGCGAAGGACAAAGTATTAATTTCAACAGAACAGCCATCTTTCATGAAGGACTTTCATGAGATTAAAGGTGTTTCAGATGATGTTATGGAACAACGACCTGAGTTAGCAGGGAAGAGTTCACCTGCAGAAGAAGTTCAGGAGAGTAAAATTCCTCCAAATAGGTAATGAACCAGCTATAGAGTTTATCAAGAACAGCATCCTCAGAAAGGAACATCCAAAAAGATAAGGATTCTCCAGTGAGGAAATGCTTTCCAAAAAAATCAAAGTCAAGGTCAACTGTTTTAAGTCAAAGGCTTATCAATCTTTCAAGTTTGAAGGGACCGTGTTCTGGAAAACAATGCAACCTCCAGGAAGGCAACGTTTGTGAAGTCAGAGATTTGGAGGGAGGTTGGGTCACAGCAAATATAAAAGTAGTTGTATGCATGAATGTGTACACGTTAACTAAGGAGGAAAGGCCGGAGGGGAGTTATTTGCAACCTCTACTTAGTTTTTCAATAAGATCGCTTTTACATTTTTGGTGTCACTTTCACCTCATGTTCCTAATGCACGGGCACTCTGTGCAGTGGGGCGAGGGGGGGGGGAGGGGTTCAGTGGGTGGTGGTGGGGGAGATTAGGTTAACACACAGCTCCAAAGATCTCCTCGTGGATCTGCTCCTGGGGCTGACCGATGCGCAGGCAGCGTGCCATAGAGAGGGTCAGAGCTCCCAATTGTTTGCCCTTTTTTTTGGTTGCATCCACTCTCAGGAATCCATGCGGAGAGAGAGAGAGAGAGCATGTGGAATCCACTGGCACAATCGAGGCCTGTAGGGAATAATGGACTCCACTGAGGCTGAAGTGCAACATCGTGCCTGGTAACAATATTTTGATTCTGCTTTGATAAGTTTCCAGTGACTTCTTGATTTTTTATTACCTAGTCCCACTGGGGTCTGTCTAAATTGTTCTTATTCATTTAAAAGAGTAGAAAGAAGGATTACCAATCTTCTCTGCAGGGACTGAGGTGACATTTTCATTTAATTTTAATAAGTTTCCATTATAGTTTTGGAAATTTCCATTGACCGTTTGATTTTTATTGTTGTTACCATGTCCCTGCAGGATCTGTCCAACTTGTTAATGTTTATTTAAAAAGAGTAGAAAGAATGATTGGTGGCAATGCATTACCCCAACCATAAGTCAATGGTGTTTTGTACCAGAAGATATTATTGCCTTAGAGGGAGTGCAATGAAGGTTCTCTGGACTTATTCCCTGAATGACAGGACCGTCTTATGAAGAGAGATTGGGTAAACTGGGCCCTTTAATCTCCAGAGTTTTGAAAAATGAGAGGTACTCACATTGAAATCCAGAAAATATTTAAAGGGATACATCAGGTAGATGCAGGTGGGATGTTTTTCCTGGTTGGGGATTCTTGAACCGGGGAGAATATTAAAAAGAGGGAAGTTACTTGGGTCTGAAATGGGGAGGATCTCTTTTACACAGTGGCCTGTGAACATTTGGAAATCTATATCACAGAAGATTGTGGAAGTTAGGCCTCTGAGTATGTTTAAGGTAGTGATTGACAGACTTTTGACTACCAATGAATACATGGTTAAGGGATGAGGTAAGGAAACGTTTAACCAATCATGATTGTATTGAATGGCGAGGCAGGTTTCACTGGCTAAATTCCTCTTCCTATTTTCCTCAGGCTAGTATCCTAGGCCCAGTTATCTTAAGCTGCCTCATCAATGACCATTCCTTGTTCATAAGGTCAGCAGTGAGGTGTTTGCTGATGATCGCGTAATGTCAGAACTACTTGCTATTCCTCAGATCCTAGAACAGCCCATGTTCATATGCAGCAAGACGTGGACTTACTCAGGGTAAGGCTGTTAAGTGGCATGTTGCATTTGTGCCACACTCGTGCCATGCAATGACCACCTTCAACAAGAGAGAATCGATCCATGGCTGGCTTATCATACAGGAAGTTCATGGGCACTTGTCCACCTATCTTCCATCCAGATGGGAGATCTCTTAATGGTCAGGGATATTTCTGCTTGGCTATCTTTGTCTCTCCCTTGTCACTGGGATATTTATCTCACTGTTTTTTGTTTCTCTCAGCTCTGTGAACGTTTCCAAACTCGAGTATATGTGTTTATGAATCAGAGTGTTAAATCATAGTAGTCAGCTATGATAGCTGTCTAGCTGCCTCTGTGCAGATCGTGAACAGTGTGAAATCTTTGAACTCACCTACGCGAATTGCCTTACAAATGCTTTTTTGGATGGCCTACATTTTAACTGTCTTTACTAATTGTTCGCAACAAGCAGCTGAAACTGTTCAAGTGCCAGGTCTATCTGGACAGTCCATTCCCTGACAATTTCTCCTGGTCTGCCTCTGGTGTTATCTGGCACACACATCAAATTGCTCCTTTTATTGTTTCATAGCTGGTTTTTCTCTCTCCTCAGGCAAAGGAGAATGAACCATGTGTGATTGTCCTACACATAGTCAACAGGGCAGTGTTGAGTCAGAGGGTTGGATCTGGGATGAGGTGGAGAGAGGGGAGATTTGGAAACTAGTGAACGAGATGTTGATGCTGTATGGTTGAAGGGTCCAAGGTGAAAGATGAGGCATTCTTCCTCCAGTTGTCAGGTGGCATATTGTCAGGGGATAATATCCAATACCAAGTGGAGATAAACGAATATACCGTTGAATGTTTTTGATTTTCTTGTTCTACAGGGTTTAAGGTTTAACTGGAATCCATCATTGTTTATTTCAATTCTTGCAGCATCAACAGGAATGAGTTATCTTTTAAATTTTCAGTTTCTTGACGTTTCCTTGCAGTCTGTGTCCTATTCGAGGAACAGTAGCTCAGTGGTATGGTCACTCGCCTAGTAATCCAGAGACTCAGTCTCATGCTCTGGGGTGTGAGTTCAGATCCCATCATGGCCGATGGTGTAATTTGAAATAAATCTGAAATGTCTAATAGTGACCATGAAACTATTGCAATTCACTGATATCCTTAAGGGAAGGAAAATCTGCTGTATTCACCTCACTTGGCTTACATGTGATCCACAACAATGTTTGACTCTTACATGGCCAAATAGGCCACTGGTTGTATTTAACAGCGATGAAATCTGATATAACAGAATTAAATGGGACAGACTACCTGGCAACAAACAATGCACAGGAAACACAATAGCCCACACAGCCCTGTTGACTTGCAAGTTCCTCTTTATCGACATTTGAGGTCTGTCCCACATAGTAATCATTAACAGAGTCATTCTCACAGACAATGCCCCAGAATCCACCATCATCAGTCCCATCCATATGACATAAAGACAGGGACAGTTTGTTATGGAACTCCTCAACATTGAAATCTCTGCACTGGTTGTTCTTATTGCTGGCACAAAACAAGATAGGCCGTCGTTGTTGGAGTCAATCATATCAGCTCTATGACATCTCTGCTGGATGTTCTTCAGGGCAGTATCCTAGGTCCAACCATCTTCAGCTGCTTCATCAATGACCCTCCCTCCATCATCAGGTCAGAAATGGGGATGTTCTCCAATGACTGTGCAATGTTCAGCATCATTCACAACTTTTTTTTGGATTACTTACAGTGTGGAAACAGGCCCTTCAACCCAACAAGTCCACACTGACCCGCCGAAGTGCAACCCACCCAGACCCATTCCCCTACATTTACCCCTTCACCTAACACTACGGTCAATTTAGCATGGCCAATTCATCTAACCTGCACATTTTTGGATTGTGGGAGGAAACAGGAGCACCCGGAGGAAACCCACACAGACACGGGGAGAATGTGCAAACTCCACACAGAGAGTCACCTGAGGCAGGAATTGAACCCGGGTGTCTGGTGCTGTGAGACAGCAGTGCTAACCACTGTGCCACCGTGCCACCCGCAGACATTGAAGCAGCCTCTGTCCAAATACAGCATGATCTGGACAATATCTAGATATGGGCTGACAATTAACATTTGTGTCATCCATGTACCAGGCAGGGACCATCTCCAAAAGTGAAAATATAACAATCATCCTTTGACATTCAATGGCATTACCATCACCAAATCTCCCACTGTCAACACACTGGGGTTACCATTGACCAAAATTGAACTGGACTGACCATTTAAATTGAGTGGCTACAATATCAGATCAGAGATTGGGAATCCTGCAGTGAGTAACTCCACCTGACTCCCCAAAACCTTTCCCCATCAACAAGACCCAAGTCAGGAGTATGATAGAATACATCCCACTTCCCTACATGAGATCCACTCAAACAATACTCAAGAAGCTTGACACCATCCAGGACAAAGCAGCCCACTTGACTGGCACCACATCCACAAGCAATCACTTTCCCACAACTAATGGCATAAAGTCAGATTCTCCAACCAAATAGGAACATAGGAATGAAAATATACTATTCAGTCCCTCAAATGACCTGTTCTACCATTCAATGAGATTACAGCTGATCTGTGGCCTAACTCTGTAGACCTGCTTTTGACCCATATTCCTTAATTCCTTTACTGAACAAAATTTTATCAATCTCAGATATAAAATTAACAACTGATCCAGCATGCACTGCTGTTTGTTTGCATGAAGAGTAATTGAATCAATTCCCCATCCCCAAGCCACCTTGTCCTTATCCATTTATCTAGCACTCCCCTCACCCATCTGGTGCCGTACTTCTCTTATCCACCTGGCACCCTACCTCCCTCACCCACCTGGCACCCTACCCCTCTCAACCGTCTGGTACCCTACCTCCCTCACCCACCTGGCTAACCCCCTCATGTACCTCACATTCCTATCCCTTCACAATAGCTTTCAAAGAGGCTGCTGAACATTTGTATTTCAAAGTACAGCTTGTAGTCTTTCAAAGGGGACAATATTGCATCGAGTGCTCTTCTCTGCTGCTGGATTTGAGGATTCATGCCCAGATTTACAACAGAAGGATTCTGGTGCAGCAGTTATCAAAAGTGAAGTGGGTAATTTTTAATCAGATCTCAGTAGGGGCAGGGAGGTGAAATCTCCAGCCAGACAGAAACATCAAAGAATGAAGCTAGCGTATTTTTACCAATCAAACATGTCAGGATGTTCCATCAATTGTTTTCAAAATAGCTCCTAAAAATGTACAGAAAGCTGTCAGCAAGAATCTGATTTCCATTGAATTTAATGCATCAGGCTCCAAAAAGATCCTTCCACAGAGGGAAGGTGGCCCTTCAGAAACACTAAAGCTACTTGCTGTGAAATATGAAGGAAGCCACTCACATTATACTGGCCATTCACTACCATCCCAGTATCCCTCCTTTCTCAAATTCACAGGGTGACTTTAGCGACATTCTTAAAGCCAGGACTGGTCAAACCGTGTCATCCCTCCTTCCCATTGAACATCTGACTGTATCTGGTTGTGTTCTCCAGTCAGTATTTCCCTTCCTGCCTCCTCACTCAGTGGCTCCCTCTGCTCCTGCAGCAGGGCAGCTCCTTCAGGCAGAGACGTTGTTCAGGCAAGATGCAATATCCCTTCCAGGAGGACAATGATGTACTTCTCAATGGTTGAAGTGGCCGAGTATTTGGGCTGCTGTGCTAGTTGAAAGCATGGCCACATCCCATTCCAGTCAAAGGTGTAGAGCTTGGATGTAACATAACTGGAGCTTCACACCCAAGCTGCAACTGCTACAGTGATTACTGCGACAATAATTAACTCCCATTCAGGAAACCACTTCCATCTGATAGGCAGGTAACTGCCAAGGCCAGGCAGTTTCTGTTAAACAAGATTTTTTTGAAACTAGATTGCAGTTTCTCAATTGAAATTAAAGCTGGAGAAAAACTATACCAAAGATGTACATCAAATTCCTAAGTTTGGACTCGTTCTTCATTGTAGTCTTCGGAATCCATCCGGGTAGTTCACAAGGAACTCTACGTAACTTCCTTCCACTTGTATTTACAGATTTTATCGTTCTCCCTCTGTACTAGCACAGCTACCTATGAAGGAGCAGTGCTCCGAATGCTAGTACTTCCAAATAAACCTGGTGTTTTGAGATTTTTAACTTTGTCCACCCCAGTCCAACACTAGCACCTCCACATCAAGAAATCCATGTAGGTTTAACTTAGAATTCCAACAACCCAAACTTGCAAAATTAAAATACATATCTAAATTGAAATACATATCTAGAAATTTCAGTTTCATCACAAACAATAAACTAGCAGAAGGAATCACCTACCAATTATAGAATCAGCCTGATTTCATTTCTAATTAACAAGAACAGCTCAGTGGCTGTCCTTTCCCTTGCTATTTATGTGTGCGCCTCTCTGATTTCATGTTTAGGCTGAATAAAATCATCTAAACATTCATCAAGTATATGCATGAGGTACCTGCATTTAGAAAGGTCAGAAATGTTGGCTTTTTTTCCCCAGTTGAGTAGGTACCTTAAGTTATCTTGCCTGTAGAAAGGGAAAAGACTGTTAGCTCCAGCGATCTCTCTCCTGTTTTAAGGAATCACAGGCAAAAATGAGGAGTAAAAATTCCAACTCAACTGCTCAACTCCCCACCTCAGCCATTAGGCCCCATCCCTGCTGGAACCCAGGTGGATCGCTTTCTACTAAAGGCAGCAAGGTGAACTTGGGAAGACTGTGGGAACTGCCAGAGTTTGCTGCCTCCATTCTCTGTAAGAACACTTGCACTCAAATGTTTAGCATTTACTAAACCAAGTGCTGTAGTTTCTGAAAGATTATTGTAGAAGTAAAGTCAAATTCGATTTCAACTTTCTGCTTATAATTAGGTAAAGCCTTCAATATAGTCATGTGATAAGAGTCATTTTTTTTGGTTTTTGGTCTGAGTTTTTATTTGAAACTAAGAGTACTAATTATATGAATTGAGCAACATGGGACGTTCTTTGTACCATAAACAACTACAATGTTTCCAACTGTGGCACAATGTGTCCAAATTAAGGACCAAAGACTTTGTGACCTATTCCAATTGTCAGCATGAAGCCAAACTCTGTTGTGTGAATGAACAAGAGCTCTTTTATTATTCAATCTGAAGTCTTCTCCAAAGCAAACTTAGGAACATCAATATTAGTTTTCAGTTTGGCACAATGCACTAATGAGTTATCATGCTACCCGGTACAACGATTAACAATCTGGTACAGTAGTTATAGAGACTTGTGGCAATGTATTTTCCTTTGAATGAATTATTCACAAGTCAACATACAATACTTTGTCCTCTCCATGGTCATCTCCAAAATACTGGGCAATAGATAATGTACATTTGGGATAGAAATGCAAAATTGTAGAGCTGTGCCTAATGGCTTACCATAGTTGTGACCTCTACTGTGGGCACTCACTGCGGGCATCCATCTGAGGTTCAATAGAAACGCAGGACAAGCAAGATTGTTATTTGGTAAGCTCGCAATGTGGTGTCATAGTAAAGGTAAGATTGAGTATTGAAGAGCTATTTAGAAGCACACCACAAATAGGTTCACAGGAATGTTTAGAATTGCTGAAAGCTGCTAAAAAGCTTCCAAAATCCGCAGACAGGGAAAACCGAAGCAGGTCACAGCTGAAAACACTGGTTAAAGCACAATGACTGTATATTTCCCTCTCCTAGCGTTGGTCAAAATCAAAAGAGATATGCAGATGAATGGATAGGCTTTCTACTCATAACAGCAACATCATGAAATTGCAACAGAGTTAAGTAACGAATCAGCAAAGATATGAATAGCAAATTTATATCCCTGCAGTATTCCACCCTAAATCTCTTGGAAGAACCAAAACAAAGGGGTAACAGAAATTTTGAAAGAAGTGAAGGCAAGCTTTGAACACCAACTGAATGTAACTAATGACTGATACATGTTCAATATTAAGGTCCGTGGTGAAGAGGGGTCCATGGAACAATGTGTAACCGCATTAACACAGCTCACAGAATCCAATGAATTTGCAAACCTAAAGGATTATCTATTTAAATACGCAATTGTGTTCAGCAGAAGAGATCCTGCCTGAGAAACGTTGAGACAATTACAATATTCTCTTATTTTTCTCATTTTTGGACTAACAGTGAGCTGAAGTTGATAGTTGAACTTTGAGAAACAGCTTGTTTTATTTTAAAAGAATAGAAATAACAAACAAATTGATATTTGTTTATGGGAACTGGCCTAGAAAGTTAATTGTAGGTTGGTTATTTTTCTAAGAACACTGTGGGCATTTTGGCAACTAAGATGCATTATATTGAAGGACGAAGGGTGCTTGACTGTTTAGAGGGGAAGGCCAATACTGATCAGTCAAACAAAGAGAATGATAAAAGAAAAGCAAACCAGACATTGAACTGGTTTTTGTTATGAGAAAGACAGTGTGGCTGTGAAAGCTGCTGGATAGAGTTTTGGTTTCTTGCTAGTTATCCTCCAATTATCAACTCAGTGAAAGTTCAGAGAAAATTATCCCAGTTTATAAGAAGTAGGTGAATATTCCTCAGAACCTGCTAGAAGCTGTTGGAATGAATCAGTGATTTCGGAATTCAAGCAAAGCATACAACTTATTTGCTAGTGAACAGCTCCTTGAGCCAAGTATTTCAGAAGGCTTGGTTCCTATTCTGAAACCATTACACTGGCAAATTAGAACTCTTTTTTTTTTAATTTATCATTTAACTGTGCCTATCTGTCTGTCTATGTATTTGAGTAGGGAGATTTAAATCTTTGACATTACTTAGATGATCTTATTGTATAACTCTTGTCGCTAAAGCTACAGATTAATAATAAGTTGTTAATTTCTGTTCAAGCTATAACTGATATCAGTTATTCATAAAGTCTAGCTTGGACCATTTGGGAAAATTTGAGGGCTGTTGAATATTTTAATTGCACTGTGTTGAAATAGCCAGTGTTAGCAAATCTGATTCGGTCTTGTAATAGACAGAAGGAACTGATTCTAAGACATGCAATTGATGTATGCAGCTCACTGAGGTTATAAGTCAGCAGCTATAGCATATTCAGGGCAAATCAGACCAGGCCTTGCATTGTGCTGGTAGACAGTCTAGCCTGAATCAGCAGAACTATCACAGACAAAGGGCAAAATGCAAATACTGCACAGGTCATCATACAAAGGTGAAAGTAGGCATATCCAGCATGGAGATGGCGGTGTGTTGGGACTGCCCATGACTGAGCAGCCCAAAATGGCCGACGGCTACCCATGGCTAATGCAGCAAAACATGGCTGACAGTAGTTAGAGAGATTGGAAAAATGTTTGCTTAATGTAGTCTTCACAAGTAGAACAATAGTAGCTCTGTATACTCAAGGTCACCAAACTGAGATAGAATATACAGCTACAGATACTTACTCATTAGACACAGCTAGGAACATTTCATACTAATTAGTGTTTTTAAATTATTTAAACAATCTGTTACAATACCCAAGTGCAGGTTTTAGTTAAGATTCTTCAGATAATCACAGATGTCAATTCTGAAGTAGTTATAGATCCACATATACACAAATAATCACCAAAAGCATTAGAGGAAAAGATTTAAACCAATCTCAGACAGTCAAAACAATGAGATATCATTGATTAGAGAGTCTGGTAACATTATGAAACCATAAAGAATTGGGGATGGACAGATGCCTGTCTATCTCTTTGTCAGTCAGTGATAAGATTAGTTCAATTCAAAATACATTGAAATTATGGAATGCAGCAGTATTTCCTTCAGATTAAGGAACAGTTAATTTGTGTCAAATAAATTGCTGAGACAAGCCTGTACTGTATAAGGTGGTGTACCAGAGATCCAATTACAAATGGATAAACTCAGCTTTGTTGATCAATAGCAAACAAAGGGGGTGGGGAGGTGGTCCACTCTAAGTTTAGACTGTATAAGTTAAGACATTCTGAAACTTTTTCTGTACCTTACTGCTCTGAAGAGATTAAGCTGTACTGAAAATAAAGCTGCAATAAAGGTTACCTGAAACCACCCCATGACTCAGACTCTCATCAGAAACCATGAGATCTAACACTGAAAGAAGAATTTTATACTTAAGCATTTGGGTAGAAGGAAGCCTAACCAGCAGTGCTGGCAGCCTGTGGAGAGATATCAGGTATAGATTCTGCCAAATCACTCTTTGTTGTCGAATAGCTTGTTTCAGTTAGTTTGAAAGATGATAAATGGATTGTGACTACTAGAATGATACTGGATTAGTGGTGCTGGAAGAGCATGAGGAATGAGACTTGTGAACCGGGGGACTGAGAGATAAATGGGAGGGGGATGTGGAGTGAAGGTAGCTGAGAATGTGATCGATAGACGAAGGTGAGGGGGAAGATGATACATCAGAGAGGGGGGTGGAGTGGATAGTTGGGAAAGGTGATGGACAGGTCAGGAGGGTGCTGCCGAGTTGGAGGTTTGGGACTGGGATAAAGTGGGGGGAGGGAAAATGAGGAAACTGTTGAAATTGACATTGATTCAGTGTGGTTGTAAGGTCCCAAGGCAGAATATGAGGCGCTCTTCCTCCAGGAGTCAGGTAGTAATGGTTTGGCATTGGAGGATGCCCAAGACCTGCATGTCCTTGACAGAGCGGGAGGGGGAGTTGAAGTGTTCAGCTATGACACAGTGGGGTTGGTGGGTGCGGGTCCCAGAGACGCTCTCTAAGACGATCTGCAAATAGACATTCTGTCTCCCCAAGTTAGAGGAGACCACATCAGGTGCAATGGATACAGTAGATGACATTGGTGGAGGTGCAGGTGAATTCCTGTTGGATGAGGAAGGAACCCTTGGGGCCTTGGACAGAGGTGAGGGGAGTGGTGTGGGCATAGGTCTTGCACTTCCTGCAGTGGCAGAGAAAGGTGCCAGGAGTGGGGTGTGGGCTGGTGGGGGGCGTGGACCTGATGAGGGAGTCACAGAGGAAATGGTCTCTTTGGAACGCTAATAGAGGTGGGGAGGAGAATATATCTCTGGTAGTGGAGTCTGTTTGTAGGTGGATGAAGTGGCGGAGAATAATGCGAGGTACGTGGAGGTTGGTGGGGTGGAAGGTGAGGACGGGGGAGTGGGTTCTGTCTTTGTTGTGTTGGGAGGGGTGGGGTTCAAGGGCGGTGATGCAGGAAGTGGAGGAGATGCACTGGAGGGCATTGTTGACCACGTGGAAAGGGAAATTGTGATCTTGGAAGAAGGAGGCCATCTGGGACTTTCTGTGGTGGAACTGGTCATTCTGGTGGTGGAGGCGGAGGAATTGGGAATAAGGGATGGCGTTTTTACAGGAGGTAGGGTGGGGGGAGGTGTTGTCTAAGTAGTTGTGGGAGTTGGTGAGCTTGTAGTAGATGTCCATAGTTAGTCAGTCGCCGGAGATGGAGATGGAGAGGTCCAGGAAGGGGACCGAGGAGTCCGAGATGGTCCAGGTGAATTTGAAGTCAGAGTGAAATGTGTTGGTGAAATTGATGAACTGTTCAACCACCTCGTGAGAGCACAAGGCAGCGCCGATGAATTATCAATGTAACAGAGGAACACACCAGGTGGGTGTTGGTGCTGATGTAACTGCGGAAGATGGACTGTTCCATGTATCTCACAAAAAGCAGGCAGAGCTGGGTCCTGTGTGAGTGCCCATGGCTACCCCTTTGGTTTGGAAGAAGTGGGAGGATCGGAAGGAGAAGTTCTTGAGGGTGAGAACCAGTTCAGCCAGGTGGGTGAGGGTGTCGGTGGAAGGGTACTGGTTAGGACGGCGTGAGAGGAAGAAACGGAGGGCTTGAAGGCCTTCGTCATTGTGGATGGATGTCCATGGTGAAGATGAGGTGTTGGGGGGCCAAGGGAATGAAAATTGTGGAGCAGGTGAAGGGTGTGAGTAGTGTCCCAAACATAGTTGGGGAGTTCCTGGACAAATGGAGAACAGGGCGGTGTGCCTGAGTGCAGGACCATACCAACTGAAGATATGGAAAGTAGTCCTGCAGGATGGCTAATTTCACGACTCACCCAGAATACTCTTCCAATAACAAAAAAAATGAGAAAAGGAATCTCTACAGTGAGGGAAGAGGCCATTAGGCCCATCAAGTCTGCACAGAACCTCTGAAGAGCATACCACCTTGATCAAGGCCCTCACCCTATCTCTGCAACCCAACATTCACCATGGATCAACACGCCTACCCTGCATATTTTTGGATATGGGAGGAAACTTGACCACCTGGCAGAAATCCACACAGACATTGGAAAAATTTGCATACTCCACACAGACAGTCACACAAGGCTGGAATTGAACCTGGATCCCTGGCAGTATGAGGCAGCAGCACGTGCCACTGTGCCACCCCTAAAGTGATTGGACCTAGAAGTACTAAAAAACTTGAGCAGCAAAATCACTGCTGAAATCATAGCTGAAAGCAAATTTGATTTTACACAACTGTCAAACTAGTCTGATAGATCCTTTAAAGGATCTCACAAATGTTTAAACTTTAACATCAACACACCTGTTACTTTATTAGCCCTTATAATAAGGCCTTAGCGTTTTGAATATATAAATATCTGTCCTTGTCCTCCATAGTTCTGTGATGTCTATCATGAGGCACACACCCTGGAGACAGACATCTGAATCTTCACTTCAATAAAGTATTGTGTCGAGCACATTGCAGTGTTGTACGTTTGAACCACGGTCAGAAGCGGTGAGACTCCAGAGCTGAAATAAAAAACACAGCTGCAGAGCTGTGATCTGCCACTGAAAAAGAAAAATGACAAAGATCGTGATAAAAACGTAGCTTAACAGACAATGGCTGCAGCATTTCTCTGAGCAGTCCTGGTTCACATTAATGAGGATATAAGGCAGAATTATGCAATGGCTATCGCTATGTTGGGCAAATCCAAACAAGTACAACTTGCTACATTTTTAACACTGATTTGGTAGAGACTGTTTCAAACTATATCCCCTCCCCAAATCTCTTTGAAGACCAGAAAAACACTCAGCAGAAACTTTAGAAGCTGTGAATAAATATTTTGAGCCCCAAATAAATATTAAAAATGAATGTTAGGTATTCAATACTGGAGGGGAGAAAAAACAGTAGATTGATCAAAACACAACATCAGTAACATAGCTTGTACAAAGTTATGTATTTGTGCAACTAGGAGATGAGTTTGTTCAAGATAGAATAAGGGATTAAGGAAGAAGAGATTCAAAAGTGAAATCACAACAATGAGAAAAGACAAATATCTGGCTGAGAAGTGCTGAGACTATCAATCAACAGCTAGAGCAGATTCATAGCAGCCGGCAGAGACGCTGATATAACAGACAAGCTCCTTGATGGAAGACTATCCAACAAGATGCAAATCTCCAGCTATTGCAGGAAGTAGAGATGAAAGAATGGCCAGTCAGTATCAAGGCCATAATCGTATTGGGCATAGAGAGATAAATTTACAACCCAAGGTGGCATAATGTGCCAAGGAAATTAAGTAATTGTTCCAAAGGAGTTGAGATGTGAGATGCTAAAATACATCCATGCAAACGACCAAGGATTGAATAATCTGAGGAAGGCAAGAAGTGTGCTCCACTGGCCAAACATGAGCAACAAAATCAAGGAGCACATCAGTCAATGCAGTTCGTGTATGAGTATCAAGCTAAGCAAGATAGAGAGCCATTGAGGACATACAACATCCCAGACAGACCATGGATGAAACTGGAAATAAATTACTTCACACTAGCAAGAACGGATTATCTTCCCATTGTCAACTATTATTCTGACTACTGGGAGGTGGACTGGTTGACTTCATGGATTACTGTAGAGATTATCAAATGCCTAAAAGCACACTTGACCCTCATCTCATGAGCAACAATGGGCCTCACTTCACAAATCAAGAATTCAGTTGCTTTGTGAAAATGTTTTAAAAGTAGATGGGAATGTTTCATTCAAAACACTAGCTGATCAGCAATTACCTTATTGAATGGCTAATCGAGCTCGAGGGACTAAGGGGCCGATTTCTGTTCCTACCTCATGTATCCTTGTAGATGTGTTCGTATATAATCTGTTGCCTCCTTTGCACATGCTCTTCCTTGGATCATGAACCACCCTGTGTCTGTTCCCACATTCGTCAGCTGCAGCTCCCTCAGACTTACACACACACATCATTCCGTGTTTACCTAGCAACAAATGAAATGTACTCCTGTTAAGTGGTTTCAGACTTTTCACTAGAAGCACGTTCTTTCATATAATTATCTTCTCCTCTTTCTCCTAACCTGGTGCTTCTGCTTTTCAGCACGCACCCGATGTAAAGCTGTCTTCCACATCTGCACAAGCCTCCTGCAAGACCACACATTTACTCATTCCCATGCTTCTTAAGGGGCAGTTGAAAGGCAGCAACCAGGAAGGGTGGGGGAAGGGGAAAAATGGCATGGAGAGGAGAGCAAGAGAAGGTGAAAGAGACCGAGAGGTGGGGAAATTTGACATGGCAGAGACAGCAATATAGAGTATAGTGTGGGGGTTAGGAGGTTGTGAAGAAAAATTAGATTTTGGGGGTGGGGATGCTGGACAGCCAATATAACACTCAAAAGAATCTTACAAATAGAGGGCTTTGTAAAACATTGGAGCTGGAAAGATTGGTGACCAACCGCTCGAATTCTTGCTTAACTTTATTTTTCTTTTCGCTTTCATTAGATAAGTGCATCTCCAGGCTGCACTGCACTTGTACTTTCAAGTGTATGTTGACTGTGGGCTCTCTCCTTTGTTCCTATGATCCTATGATGATTCAGGTGCTCTAGCCGTACAGGTACAACTATAGCAACCACATTCCTAAAGCTTTCCTCATCGCTCACTATGAACCTTCAAAGTACCAGAGCAGCAATGAACACCTCTTAGGTTGCAGATATTCAGTGCGAGTGGGTGAACGCTGGGTAACTTTTTCACGCAGAGGGTGGTACATGAATGAAATGAGCTGCCAGAGGATGTGGTGGAGGCTGGTACAATTGCAGCATTTAAGAGGCATTTGGATGGGTATATGAATAGGAAGGGTTTGCATATGGGCTGGGTGCTGGCAGGTGGGACTAGATTGGGTTGAGATATCTGGTCGGCATGAACGGGTTGGACCGAACGGTCTGTTTCCATGCTGTACATCTCTATGACTCTATGGTTCACTGAATGTAAATGAGCAGGAACAGATCCTGAAAGGAAGGCCCTCCAAAAAGCTCACTGTGGGACATGTTTCAGCTCTGCTGAAGAGTAGAAAGATGCAGGCATTTGGGCCCAATCTTTGAAAGAAGGATAATTTCTGTGTAGTCTCGACTGCAGAATACCTGCCTTCCTCTGAGATTGTGTATCACCATGGGGAATATGAAGGAGTCCACCTCTAACTTTTGTGTGGTTTTGGGCAACATGATCTGGGCTCCAGCATTGCGTGTGTGGTCAACTCTGTGGAAGATTCAGATGCGTTAGTTTCCAGAAATGTGGACACCTGCCATGGATACTCATACTGGCAATGCAGAGGATTTGGAAGGTACCATCTCTTCCACTCTGATTTCAGTTCCATCAGCATAAATTCCCTGTGGTTTGCTTACCTGCAGATCAGTGGAAGTGTTGAGCCACAGCATGTGAGAGTTATCATTACGCAATCGAGATTAAACATTTTCTCCTTTTAGAATCAGAGAATGGATATAGCACAATAGACCATTCAGATCTAATTGCCCCAGAAATAGACAAGACTCTGCATCCAGGTCCTCTTGTGCAGAAACCTTAAAGTTCAGTGTCCTTCATCATTTAAGAAGCCCTCATTCCAGCAGCAGCAGCCTTGAACCTTCCATGATGAAGCCATTATGGGAAAACCTAATAACAATAGTTGGACAAAGAAATTATATGAGAAAGGTACGATGGGTGTTCATTGCACTGCCATAGTGCTGAAGCATTTGCAATTCTGCTTTTGTCTACAGGGTGCATCCATTGTCATTGACAAGAACCAGGCAGCTTTATGGGTGAAATTAATCATAGTTCTAGGGAGCACAAGGCCCCTAAAAGGTGACATCTACTTGTCATGGGCCCAGCAGACAAGGAACCCCATTTATCCACACCACTGAGCTTCAAGAAACAATGTGTAAACATAAATACATAAATGGCCAGGGTCAGAATCTGATCCCTATGGCCTATATTTAGTTGGTCACAAGTCACATGACACCAGATTATGGTCCAACAGGGTTTACTTGAAATCACAAGCTTTTGGAGCACTGCTCCTGCATTTGCTGGAGTGTATTATATTTAGTTGCTGAGACATGTCCCTCAGTTTGACAGGCAACTGCATAACTGGCACCTTTACAGTCTTTTCCTGCTGATACCATCTATCAATGAGACACATGGTATATTCATAGACCTTTGTAAAGAGGAGTTCAGTCACCTGCTGATGCAGCTATTGACTACTAATTGCTGGAGTCCAAAGGGAGCCCAAAAAGTACTGAGGCCAGTAGTGACTTTCACAATCTTATGTAATACATGCATGGTGTGATTCCCATCCTGTTTTAAGGACTGCACATGTCAGTAGCCAGTTTGCTGGAGCCGCCCAGATGCCTTGCGAACTATCCTTCAGTGAAATGGGGATACATGGCTCTGCATCTGTAGATCTTTTTGAGAGGATATGGCAGCCTCTACTCACTGTACAGTTCCTGCAGCTGCAACTGTCACTCCCTGACATGCCCCCACCTTGTTGATTAGATTAGATTCCCTAAAGTATGGAAACAGGCCCTTTGGCCCAAAAACTCCACACCAACCCTCTGAAGAGCAGCCCACCCAGACCCACTCCCCCAGCCTACATTTACCCCTGACTAATGCACCTTTCACTATGGGCAATTTGGCATGACCAATTCATCTAACCTGCACATCATTGGATTGTGGGAGGAAACCAGAGCACCCAGAGGAAACCTACTAGACACGGGGAAAATGTATAAATTCCGCACAGACAGTCGGCCAAGGTGAGAATCAAACCCGGATGCCTGGTGCTGTGAGGCTAATCACTGAGTACCATGCCGCCCCCATGCTGCTGGGCTTTCCAGGCAGACTGAAGTGCCTAAGGAAGACCACCTTTAAGTTGTGAACCCATTCTTTCCCTTTCTTATAGCTTTACTTGCTCCATTCTCTGTCACCCTGTCTTCCCTTGCCCCCACCCCACTGGGACTGTCTGTTCTTTCCAGTCTGGCAGTTAGACACACCATTGCTCTGCCTTTCTCACATCCCAATCACTTAACCTGAATTATCAACTTTCTTTCTCCCCCCTCCTCCAACGACCCCCACCCCCTCTCTTACTATAGCATAAATGACATCCCCTCCACACTTCACTTCAGCTCTGATGAAGAGTCATCTAGACCAGAAACATTAGCTTGCTCTCTCTCCATAGATGCTGCCTGACCTGCTGTGATCTCCAGCACTTGTTGGTTTCAGTTCACTGAAGTGGCCAAGATGATGTTTAACTTTAGTAATTGCTTACTGAGCATCTTCAGGGACTTGAAGCGAACTCAAGGAATAAAAAGACAGCTTAATTATCCAAAGAAAATCAATCAAAAATTGTATATGTAGGACTTTAACACAGTGTGTTCAGCACTAGCTGCAGCATTCATTTAAATGCCTCTAATTTGCATGTTATAATGGGATTCTCTTTTGCTTCCAGAGCTTTAGCATTGTGCAAAAAGATGGCAGAACACTTTCTACTTGCAATTTTGTTCTCCACGTCTCACCATTCCTGCTGAGAAACAGGGTGACAGAAAAATCAAAATTGGAACTCTTCTGCCAATATCACATTTTTTCAAACCTGGGCCAGCTTTGTTGAAGTGAGACAAGAGTACGTCCTAAGTAATTTCTGAGCGGCATTATTATAATGTGTTCCTGCAAACTAAATAGCAGCATGGACAGTCTCACAGAATTGGTGTTTATTTATTGTTCTATTTTTTCTATATGTGTGTGATTGACAGACTTGGAAAGCTCATCTATATTGCAAAATGTTTTCAAATGAATTAAGATCATTAAAGTTCAATCAAGATAATTGCCAAAGTCAACTTTCATCTAGAGCAATCATGCCTCACACACATTTGTACTGCAGAGCACTGCACTGTTACCAGTGGTTTTTTTTCCACTCAGCAGTAACAGAGCCTCATTATTAACAAATGTGCTGAAGGAGGAAAGAAGACATGGAATGAAAGTTCAAAACGTTCCTTTAGTTTATTGACTGATGGCTTAAATAGCAATCAAAAGTTATTAAGCGATTTTATTTTCACAAGTGGTTTCAGTTATAAAGCATGCGTTATTACTGATAATTGAGTGAACCACACAGACTGATTTGACCATCTCAGAGGTATTTTTGTCTGCAGATGCCATAATTTGATGAGCGAATGGTAAATAGTTGCTATCTGGCTGAAACTCAAGGTCTTGTCATTTAGTGCTGAGATCTTGTAACAGTAGGAGAGCCAGAGCAGTTGACTGTTGTAATTAGAGTTCACTTTAAAAAAAACTAGTTCTCATTGAAATGCTTTTACATTTGGTATGGGGTGTCTGAGAAATAATTAAATAGGATTTTTCAAAAATGCAGAAATCCAATCTGTAGAAATATATTTGGCAGAACAAAAGATTGAATGAATTCAAACCCATGCTCACATATCTAGAGGGATACAACGAATGGAACTGAAACTTTTTTGAATGATATTGGATGCAGTATTAGAGATTATTTCCCAAATACAGCACAAATGCAAAGTGACTTACTTGTACTCCACATCATCATTGTTAAATATTGTGGGTACAATCACTGGTCAGAGGCTAGGAATTCTGCAGTAAGAAACTCACCTCATGTCTCCTCTCAACAAAGAACAAGTTAGGAATGTGTTGGAGTATTCTGTACTTGCCTAACTGAGCACAGCTCCAACAATCCTCAAGAAATTCAACTCAATCCAAGTCAAAGCAGTCTGCCCAGCCAATTAGCATTCCTTCCACCACCTCCAACATTCACTCCTTCCATCACCAGTGCACAGTGACTACAGTGATTCAGTAATTCATCAAACCTCTTTCGACAGCTCCTTCCAAACCCGTGACCATTACCACTTTGAAAAACAAGGGCAACAAATGCACAGCACCTCTTGGAAGTACCTGTCAAAGCAACACACTCCTTTGATTTTTCATACAATGAAGCAGAACCGATCATATCTTCAATGTATCAAAGAAAACGTTGTGGGAGGGGGCCTGAGTAGGACTGGAACAAGGAATGTTCCACAGAACCAACCATTCATTCACTGCTACTTAGTCAAAAACCTGGAACTATTTTTTAAACAGCACTATGGGTGCACCTATGCAACATGGACTACAATTAGCAGCTTATCACCATTTTATCAAGGGCATTTAGGCATGTGTAATAAATGCTAACTTTGCCAGTGACATCAACATTCAGAAGAACAGCTTTAAAATAACTAAAAGATTAGTGACTTGGTGCAACTTTCTCATGACAACTCAGGCAAGCATTTTCCCCTGGTCAGGCCAGGGGCTGATCTTCATTGATTGCTTGAACAGAGTCTCCTGTGTAGCACCAGTTACATAGGGATAGTGTTACTATTTAACTCATAAAGCTGCATTCTGCTTTAGGTCTGATAAGGAAAGAAAGATGATTCAACAGGCACTCTCCCCCTTTTGAAGGTGCAGCAGCCAAAGCATCCCAAGGCAAGGCTCACAGACTGCTGTTAAGGATTATAGAGTTTTGTCAGCATTTGAAAGATGACCAAGGTTAGAAAATAAAGGGAAATCAGGACTGTAATCAGGATGGGCTGAAGCCACTCCATTTCTTTGATGGATGCAGTTCTGAACTGGCCCTATCCACTGTCACCCTTGACCTGGCTGAGCTCACCATCACTTTGAACAACTTCTCCTTTAACTCCCCTCACCTGCTCAAAGTCAAAAGGTAACTTGCAGGATCACTGGCAATGCCCATCTCTTTGTTGATTCACTGGACCATTTCTTGTTCCAGTCCTACTCAGGGCCCGTCCCACAACTTTTTCTTTGATACAATAAAGATATGATCAGTTCTGCTTCCTTGTATGAAAAACTGGAAAATGGGAATTGTAAAAATTCATCAATTTTGCTTCTAAGTTCCCTCTCACTTTCTTTCACCTTCACCTGGTTTATTTCTGACTCTCCCTTTCTCTTCCTTGATTTCGATTTCGATTTCTAGGGATAGTCTATCCACAAATATCCACTACAAACCCACCACCCCCACAGTTACCTTGACTGCATTCCTCATACCCTGGTTCCTGCAATGACTCCAGCCTATGTTCCCAGTTTTCCCCCACAATCATAGCTTACAGGAACCTTAGTCTTGTCCGGCATTTTCCTGCAGTTTTGCCCTCACCCCTTCCCCGAACACTATCCTCATTTCCATTGCACCGACCTCCACATTCAAAGGATCACCTTTCACTGTTTCTACCACCTCCAGCAGAATGCCACCATCAAATACTTCTTCCCCACTCTCCGCAGTCAATGTTTTCCAGGGACCATTCCTTCCACCACAACCTAGGCCACACCATCATTCTCCACAGTTCCTCACCCCTCCCACAGCATCTTCTCATGCAATCACAGAAGCTTTACTAGATTAAGAACTGGAATGAGCAGAATATTTTATGAGGAAAGACTATACAGGCTAGACCTGTATCCTTTGGTGTTTAGAAGAGTCAAAGGTGGCTTAATTGAAATGTATAAGATCCTGAGGACACTTGACTAAGTGAATATTAGAAGCATGTTTCCTATTATGGGAGAATCGAGAACTGGAGATCATAGTTTAAAAACAAGTGGTCGTCCATATAAAATAGAGGATGTGAATCTTTGGAATTTCCTTTCCCAAAAAGCATTGGATGCAGAATCTTTAAATATATTTGAGGTAGAGCACTGATCATGACTAATCATCCAACTCACACCCTGCTCCTACTTTCTCCCCAGACCCTTTAATCCCTTTAGCATTAAGAAGGATATCTAACTCCTTCTTGAAAGCATTCAATGTTTTACCTTCCACCACTTTCAGTGGCAGAAAATTCCACAGGCTGACCATTGTCTGTTTGAAAAAGTTTCTCCTTATCTCAGTCTTAAATGACCAACCCTGTATCCTTAGTCTGTGCTCCGTAGTTCTGCACTCCCCAATCAGGAACATCCTCCCTGCATTTACCCTGTCTAGCCGTGTTAGAATTTTATTGGACTCTAGGAGATTCCCCTCTCGTTCTTCAAAACATCAGTGACTATCGTTCTAAATAGTTTAATCTTTTCTTAGACATCAGTTCTGTCATCCCACGAATCAATCTGGTAAACCTTTGTTGCATTCCTTACATAGCCAGAACACCCTTCCTCAGATGTGGAGTCCATCAGCACATAATACTCCAGATGTGGTCTCACCAAGGCCCTGAACTTCCACTAATGCATGTGCCAGAAGGTAAAGAATGCACTTAAATCTTTACTACTGCGACTGTAATGCAAGTTTCCAACATAATTAGAACATGATCTCACATGGGAGCACTTGTACTTTGGTAGCGGGGATCAGGTCACATATAGAACAAACCATCTCTGTTACTCCAAGAGTGTAGCTCAGTAAACCATACTATCCATCATGCTATTCCATCTGAGTAACATTTTAATCTCCCATGTCTTCTTGCTAAAGCCAATATTGCTCAATCTTGACTCTGGGAAATTGGACTGAACGCATTCTGTTAACATTCATAGCAGCTGTCAGGCCGTAAGGAGAAACTTCCACATTATCAGCATGGGTGGGCTAAATAGACAATTCCAATGCACTGTGGCAGCCACCCAGATCCCATTGCTGAGATTTATTAAAGCAAAATATGCAGGGGTGAATCTTTTTGGGCTCGCTAGCTGCATTTTCACAAGTTTTATTGAACAAAAGCTAGTTACACAAGCAACCTGTGTATTCCCACTCTTGTTCTGTTTTGGAGTGAGCTGAGGGTCCCAGTGCAAGAGGTTGTAAAGTAAAGCATGTTTGCAAAGTATTGAATCCAACTGAATGCAACTTTCTTTTACATCAGAACATTTGGAGCTTGAAAATAAACCAAGTAACATGGAAGAAATCTGAATGCAGGGGAGTGGTGGAGAGGGCAGTGCAGTAACGTCAAAAGGAGGCTTGATGCAAGGGTAGGTGCGAATGTTTAGAATGTGGTGAGGAGCGGTCAAAGGTCAATGCAGTTGGAGGGTTAATTGAATTTTATGGATCCGAGTCACGCACGGAGGATAGAGCTGAAGATGATTAATGGGCATATCCTGTCATGGAATGTTCAGAAATGTCATGTTTCTCGCAGTGCAGCAGGTAGACTATATTCCTACAGGAACAATTTGAATGTCCCTCAATTCTCTTTTATGTCCAGGAAAACATTAGTCAAATTTTCTGCTTCCACTATGCTATTATCAGCAGCAAACTTCACTCAGTCATCATTTTATACAGAAATCCTTGAGAAATATGTTACACATTCAAAATCCCAAAACGAAACCATAAGTCCAAAGGGACAGAAATTTGTTACATGTGTGTTCAATCAGTGAGTTACAGGCAAACAGTTCAGTTTCCTTTGACCTCTTCCAGAAACGAATCCCTTTGATGAGATTCTTTGAACAAATGTTATTTATTTTTCAAATTAGAGATAGATGTTTCTGTCAGAATAGTTTCCTTTTCTGTAAAGGAAAGTTATCATATAGTGAATAATGGAGCCAGGATAAGACCCCAATTCACAAATTTAGGGAACCTAATGCCTGGTTCAGGCAGGCAACCAGAAATTAGCCAAGCCAATAAAGTGTAGATTCAATGGAGGAAGGCCTTGATGTGAAATTCTATGCCATACAATAGACAGCCTTGAGCTGAATTTCTCCACCCAAATGTCCGCACTTAAAATTGTCTGGCTGGTTAGTGTCTGCTCAGGTTGCAAATTAAACTGATACTCTCTGTAAAATATTAACACCTGACTTTATTGACTTTTTTCTCCTCTCAATAAATAATCATTGAAAATTAAAGATTATGTTCCTCTTTTTATAACAATTTACTCCCAATGGCTGAGCATACACAGTCCACCTGTTTTCTTCCTATTAGCCAGAAGTGCAGTGCCATTGGTTCTGTTAGCAAAGGTACTTGAACAGAGTAAGTTATCTTTGCATATTCAAATAAGTTAGAGTCCTCAACAAAACCAGTTTGATGTTGATGAGGTCCAAGACCCAGCATTACATACTCCTCAGGCCTTTCTATTTCACACAAACCATCGCTGAGCAATATCTAAGTCACTGCCACTCAGCATTACCCATTCTTGCAGCTGTGAGGAAATGTTAGAAAAGCAATTAGATGATTTCATGTAATTCAAGCTCTGATGTGGTTCCAAGTGCAAATTTACCATTTTGACACCAGAATGATATTAACCATTAAGATTGTATAATAGATATGTATAAGCTGATTTCCGTTAGATCCTAGGTCGATGAACTCTGTTGTCCCTCCAGCTGTGACTAACATATTTGGAGTTATTTGTTATGAAAGCAACTGGTCATTGCACAAATAACCATGCATCTAAGCCAGCCCTTCCTCAATCCAACTGATTAGGTTATCCTTGATGGGTCTCTTCTGTTGAGTAATCCTCCCTCTTGAAGGAGGATGATTTCGATGTTGTGGCCATTTCAGAGACATGGCTAGAGGAGGGACAAGAATGGTTGTTGCAGATTCCAGGATTTCAATGTTTCAGTAAGAACAGAGAAGATGGTAAAAAGGCGGGGTGTGTGGCATTTTTAATCAAGGGTAGAATTATTACAGCTGAGATAATGTTTGAAGACTCATCCACTGAGGTAGTTTGGGCTGAGGTTAGAAACAGGAAAGATGGGGTCACCCCATTGGGAGTTTTCTATACACCTCTGAATTGTCCCAAGGATGTAGAGGAAAGGATAGCAAAAGATTATTCTTGATAGGAGCTAGAGTAACAGGGTAGTTGTTATGGGGGACTTTAACTTCCCCAATATTGACTGGCAATACTATAGCTCAAGTAGTTTAGATGGGTAAATCTTTGTTCAATGTTTGCAGGAGGGTTTTCTGACATAGTATTTAGACAGGCCAACAAGGGGCAATGCCATATTGGATTTGGTACTGGGGAATGAACCTGGCCAGCTGTTAGATTTGGCGGTAGGTGAGCTCATTGGCGATAGTGACCACAATTTGGTTATGCTTACAACAGCAATGGGCAGGGATAGGTATATACCACAGGGAAAGAGGTATAACTGGGGGAAAGGCAATTATGATGCGATTAGGCATGATTGAGGATGCATAGGATGGGGAAGGAAACTGCAGGGGATGGACACACTTGAAATGTGGAGCTTATTCAAGGAACAGCTACTGTAGGTCCTTGATAAGTATACACCTATCAGGCAGGGAGGTAATTGTCAAGATAGGGAACCATGGTTTATTAAAGACGTTGAAGCTCTTGTCAAGAGAAAGAAGAAGGCTTCAATGAGGATGAGGCATGAAGGCTCAGTTAAGAGGCTTGAGAGTTCTAAATTAGCCAGAAAAGATCCAAAGAGAGGGCTAAGAAGAGCCAGGAGGGGACATGAGAAGTTGGTGGCAGATAGGATCAAGGAAAACCCTAAGGCCTACAGGTATATCAGGAATAAAAGAATGACTACAGTAGGATCAGGGCCAATCAAAGACAGTAGTGGGCAGTTGTGTGTGGAATCTGATGATATAGGGAGAGTGTTTAGTGAATACCTTTCATCAGTACTCACACTTGAAAAGGCAGTGTTAATGAGAATATGGAGATACAGGCTACAAGATTAGATGGGATTGAGGTTGACAAAGAGGAGGCTTTAGTAATTTTGGAAGATCTGAAAATAGATAAGACCCCTAGGCCAGATGGGATTTATCCTTGGATTCTGTGGGAAGCTAGTGAGGTAATTGCAGTGCCTTTGGCTTTGATCTTTATATCATCATTGTCAACAGGAGTAGTGCCAGAGGAATGGAGGATAGCAAATGTTGTTCCCTTGTTTATGAAGGGGAGTCAGGATAACCCTGATAATTATAGACCAGTGAGGCTTACTTCAGTTGTGGGTAAAGTGTTGGAAAAGGTTAGAAGAGATAGAATTTATAATCATCTGGAAAAGAATAATTTGATTGGGGAGAGTTAACACAGTTTTGTGAAGGGTAGGTCGTGCCTCACTAACCTTATTGAGCTCTTTGTGTAGGTGACAAAACAGGTGGATGGCAGTTAAGCAGTTAATGTAGTGTATGTGGACTTCAGTAAAGAGTTTGATAAAGTTCCACATGGTAGGCTGTTGCACAAAATACGGAGTTTCGGGATTGAAGGTGATTTAGCGGTTTGTATCAGAAATTGGCTATTTGAAAGAAGATATGTCCCCTTGTGTTAGCCTTCACCATGCAAGGAAAAAGGTGGTGGTTGATGGCAAATGTTCATCCTTGAGCTCAGTTACCAGTGGTGTACCACAGGATCTGTGCTGGGACCAGTGCTGTTTGTCATTTTTATGAATGATGTGGATGTGGGCGGAGAAGGATGGGTTAGTAAATTTGTGGATGATACTAAGGTCGGCACAGTTGTGGATAGTGCTGAAGGATGTTGTGGGTTACAGAGGGATACAGATAAAATGCAGAGCTGGACTGAGAAGTGGCAAAATGGTGTTTAATGCGGAAAAGTTCACTTCAGAAGAAGTAACAGGAAAGCACAGTACTGGGTTAATGGTAAAATTCTTGGCAGTGTAGGTGAACAGAGAGATCTCGGTGTCCAGGTGCATAAATCCTGAAAGTTGCCGCCCAGGGTGATAAGGTTGTTAAGATGGCATATGGTGTGTTGGTGGTTATTGGTAGGTGGATTGAGTTTCGGAGCCACGAGGTCATGCTTCAGCTGTACAAGACACTGGTAAGGCCACACCTGAAGTATTGCGTGCAGTCCTGGTCACCGCATTTTGGAAGAATGTGGAGGCTTTGGAAAGGGTTCAGAGGAGATTTACTAGGATGTTGTCTGTTATGGAAGGCAGGTCTTATGAGGAAAGGCTGAGGGAACTGAGGCTGGTTTTGTTGGAGAGAAGAAGGTTGAGAGGTGACTTAATTGAGACATATACGATAATCAGAGGGTTAGATAGGGTGGACAGTGAGAGCCTTTTTCCTTGCATGGTGAAGGCTATCACAGGGGAAAATAGCTTTAAATTGAGGGATAATAGATTTAGGACAGCTATCAGGGGTAGTTTCTTTACTCAGATATGTTCTATGTGTGGAATGATGGGATAATAGAAATGGGAAGGAGAATGATGGCACTGTGGTGCAAGGAGATAATATTAGGGAAATGGAGGAAGGTTGAACAGGGAAACTAAATTCCTAACTCCAATTAAACTAAACTGCAATATGTTGGCACTCAGGAAATTGATGGAAACAATTATTGGACTTACATAGTCTATTCTCCCATTTATTAAATTTGCTTAAATGGTTGCCTATAAGTAGCTGAACAATCAGTGAACCGTTGGCAGCTGTTATTACACGCTTGATGTTATTCTGCAGTCAGATCTTTTTCAGCCATCTGTAGCTGTCTTAGGATTTCATGAGTTTCATGAGGTCTGAACAGCAATATGAATGACACTTCTCTCTGCTGCTTCAAAGGATATGACCTCATGTATCTTTCAAACTTTACAAATTGGTGCAGGCTGTTTTCATAGAATTCCTACAGTGGAAACAGGCCATCTGAAGAGTAGCCCATCAAGACCCATTCCGATACATTTATCCCTGACTAAAGCATCTGACCGACACATCCCTGAACACTATCAGCAATTTAGCATGGCTAACTCACCTAACCTGCATCTTTGTGATTGTGGGAGGAAACCCACACAGACACAGGGAGAATGTGCAAACTCCACACAGACAATCGCCCAAGGTTGGAATCGAACCCAGGTCCCTGGTGCTGTGAGGCAGCAGTGCGAAGCACCAAGCCACCGGATTCTTTTCTGGCTAGTGTGTCCATATTTTACTGCAAAATGGTCTGTGCATAATTTTAGCTGGTGCACTATGTAAGTCAAAAGGGAGATATCAGCTTGAATCTTCTAGACTTTAAATATTTTTAACGATTAGGACTGATTAATTAATAAATGCCATTCGTAGAATCCCTCCAGTATGAAAGTAGGCCATTCAGCCTATTGAACCCACACTGACCTCCCCAGCGCATCCCACCCAATTCCTGTAATGCCACATCCCATCCACCTAGCCTGCACATCCCTGGGCAATTTAGCCTGGCCAAACCACTAACCAGCATGTCTTTGGACAGTGGAAGGAAAAAGAGTGTGCAAACTCCACACAGACAATTGCCTGAGGGTGGAATTGAACCTGAGTCCCTGGTACTGTGAAGCAGCAGTGCTAACCACTGAACCACAGTGCCACCCACATACTCCCTACTTTTGATAATACCTTGTTAATTCTTTTACCTTTGCCCTGAGCCTTGTTTATTTGATCCTTTACTATCCTGAATGTTGGCCAGTGACAGACAATAATGCCTCCCTAATGTGATTTTACTTACTTGGAGCTGTCAAGCTGCTGACATTGCATGGGATCATACAATGTTCAAAAATGTCATTGCACCAGTAAAATAGGGACCAACAGAGTATTTAATTATTTTATATGATTTCTGACCACTGCTAGGTGGGTAGCTTCTATAGCTAGGAATTCACCTCCAGTAAAACTGCATGGACAGGAACATTGCTGGAGAATTGGCCCAAAGCATCACTTTCAGAAATGTCTGTAGTCTCCCAAAAAGCTGACTAGATCAGCTCAACTTCTCTGGATTAGAGTGGTGCTGGAAAAGCTCAGCAGGTCAGGCAGTATCAGAGGAGCAGAAAGATTGACATTACGGGCAAAAGCCCTTCATCAGGGATAGAGGGAGGGTGCCTGCAGTGGAGAGATAAATGAGAGGGGGGTGGGGGTGGGGAGAAAGTAGCATAGAGTACAATAGATGAATGGGGTTGGGGATGGAGGTGATAGGTCAGAGAGGAGGGTGGAGTGGATAGGTGGAAAGGAAGACAGGCAGGTAGGACAGGTCATCAGGTCAGTGCTGAGCTGGAAGTCTGGAGCTGGGGTGAGGTGGGGGAAGGGGAAATGAGGAAACTGTTGAAGTCCACATTGATGCCCTGGGGTTGAAGTGATCCGAGGCGGAAGATGAGGCGTTCTTCCTCCAGGCATCGGGTGGTGAGGGAGCGGCGGTGGAGGAGGTCCAGGACCTGCATGTCCTCGGCAGAGTGGGAGGGGGAGTTGAAATGTTGGGCCATAGGGCGATGTGGTTGATTGGTGCGGGTGTCCCAGAGATGTTCCCTAAAGCGCTCTGTGAGGAGGCGTCCAGTCACCCCAATGTAAAGGAGACCACTTCGGGAACAACGGATACAATAAATGATATTAGTGGATGTGCAGGTGAAACTCTGGGGCCTTGGAGGAAGAATGCCTCATCTTCCACCTTGGAACACTTCAGCCCCAGGGCATCAATGTGGAATTCACCAGTTTCCTCATTTCCCCTTCCCCAACCTCATGCCAGCTCCAGACTTCCAGCTCAGCACCACCCTCATGACCTGTCCTACCTGCCTGTCTTCCTTTCCACCTATCCACTCCACCCTCCTCTCTGACCTATCACCTCCATCCCCACCCCCATTCACCTATTGCACTCTATGCTACTTTCTCCCCACCCCCACCCCCCTCTCATTTATCTCTCCACCCTGCAGGCACCCTGCCTCCATTCCTGATGAAGGGCTTTTGCCTGAAACGTCGATTTTCCTGCTCCTTGGATGCTGCCTGACCTGCTGTGCTTTTCCAGCACCACTCTAATCTAGACTCTGGTTTCCAGCATCTGCAGACCTTGTTTTTACCTAGTCAACTTCTCTAGCGTTTAACAGGACAAGAGGTGATTTCATTGAAACATGTAAAATTACAACGGAGCTTGACAGGTTAAATGATGTGTGGTTATTTGACTGGCCAGAGAATCTAGACTTGAAGTCAAGTCTCAGGATAAGAAATCAATCTTTTGGGATGGAGGAGAGGAGGAAATTCTCCATTTCAAGTGCTTCGAAACTGTGGAATTCTTTACCACCATGTCTCATTATCTATATGTCATAATACTTATAATATCATCACTATATCAGGGTATGTGCCCTAAGGAAAGAAAGATCTCGTTTTATCTCAGATCACTTGAAGCATGACATAGTGCAAGCTGATCAGTCAGAACCTTCTAGCATAAGATTAGCCCAAACACTTATGAGATTATGGTAGGTGATCTTTGTGCATATTATAAAGACCATGTCTTTTCATTTTTGTGCTTTTCAAAACTGTAGACTGAAATTACAAAGAACTGTTTTGAAACCCAGGGATTTATGAGGAGGGCTGCATGTTTTGTAAGTAAGAAATGTAATACCTGTTGAGAACTCTGTGTAGCTGTGTGTTCCCATGATGTGCAGAAAAACTGGCTTGTTTACAAGTGAAGCTGATTAGTTTGTAGATTAGTGGCAAATAATCAGTTATAAAGGTCCTCGGGGGGTCTGCCAACAATCAGGTTATTGGTTGTCAGTTAACTGAATGGCTTGGGCTGAGATCTGCATTCTGAATAATTATTTTTTTCTTCTGCATGGACCTCTGAGGTCCATGGATGGCAGTGACATTCGGGATCAGAAATCAATTCTGAAAATGCCATTGGTACACCACACACCATGCATGGACCCTCGGAGGGGCTTGAGGGAACATTGCCTGTGAGCAAGATATAGAGAAGCTAATTAGGCCAGAAGAGAAACCAGAGTCTAGATTAGAGTGGTGCTGGAAATTGCCCGAAATGTCAATTTTCCTGCTCCTCGGATGCTGCCTGACCTGCTGTGCTTTTCCAGCACCACTCTAATCTAGACTCTGGTTTCCAGCATCTGCAGTCCTTGTTTTTACCCAGAAGAGAAACCATCAGCACTGCAACAACCAAAATCTCTCCCTCTCTCTCTCAGTTTTCAGCAGCAAGCCACTTTAAAGTGAAGTAAACTAGCTTACCTTTCTTTCAGTAGATGTTACACATTGAGACTTTGAATTGGATAACCTTTTATAAATGAACTAGCCACCCTGTGCATCTTGCAAACCAGGGGAAACTTTCAAAAAAAGGAAATCGAGAAGAGAAACTTTCAGATCGGCAGAAGACCAACAGATCTAATGAACAAGAACTATGGAACTGTTTTTCCAATCTTCTCTCCCTCATCAGTGTTCCCTCTAACTTTCTCATAGGCTATACAGTCCTTGTGTGGCAGTGACCTCTGGAACTGGAACTGGATGCCACAATTGGCGTGCTGACATCAATCGCTGTGAAAGGAACCTTGGAGCAGAGGCACAGTCAGAGGGATCACTGCTACCCATGTATATTTTACCCTGTATGTATTTGTCTGACTGTCTGACTGTGTGTGTGTGTGTGTGTGTGTGTGTGTGTGTGTGTGTGTAAGGGGAGGTTAGAAGATGGTTAGAGTTTTAATTTGTGGAGTTTCCTTAAGTTAATTGTTTACCTAAAAGTAGAATCTAACGCCCTACAATAAATATTGATTCTTGTTCAGTGCAGAAATCTGGTCCCTGCTTTCGATCAAGCTATCTGAAAGTCAAGTAGCTTTGGGAACTTGTCATTTCTTTTAAAACCATTAACGTCTGTAATGACTCCGGGAATAGAGGGGCTTGATTTCCAGTGCACCACTCAGTGATAATAAATGTTAAAAGAGTTATGGGTCTTCTAATTGCTCTGAAGAAAAGTCATATTGGATGCTAAATGTTAACATCTCTCCCCACAGATGCTGCCAGATCTACTGACTTTCACCAGCACTTCCTGTTTTGATTTCAAAAGCTACTTTACAAACAATACCGAGTCTGAGTTGGAGTCCTGTCATGGTAGCAATATTAAAGTGCTATGCCATCAAGTGTTTCAATCACGTTTACTTGTATGTAATTAGTTGCTACTACACTAACAATCTATTTGCAAACAGCATCCACCCTAAAAGTATGACACGGTGGCTCAGTGGTTAGCACTGCTGCCTCACAGTACCTGGGTTTGATTCCAGCCTCAGGCATCTGTCTGTGTAAAGTTTGCACATTCTCCCTGTGTCTGCGTGGGTTTGCTCTGGGTGCTCTGGTTTCCTCCCATAATCTAAAGATGTGCAGGTTAGGTGAATTGGCCATGCTAAATTGTCTGTAGGGCTTTTGCCCGAAACGTCGATTTTGAAGCTACTTGGATGCTGCCTGAACAGCTGTGCTCTTCCAGCACCACTAATCTTAAATTGTCTGTAGTGTTCAGGGATGTGTAGGTTAGATGCATTAGTCAAGGGTAAATATAGGGGAATGGGTCTGGGTGGCTTACCCTTCAGAGAGTCGGTGTGGACTTGTTGGGTTGTAGGGCCTGTTTCCACACTGTAGGAATTCTATGAAAATAGGTGATACTGGCCAGTTCACTGCTTTTTGGTGCTGGTTGGAGATATTTGAGAAAACCCAACTGCTTGCCTTTGGTGTAGCATTTTGCATTTCTTAATGTCTCAGTTCAACACCTCTTTAACAGCTTAGATATCTTGCTCAATGCAGCAAAAAAAGGTCAAACATTGAATGTTGATTTTGTCAGTATTGAATCAATATTGCATTCCCATAAGTGTAACTGACCATGTTAGCTAACTGACATTAAAGTTTATCACTATAGTAAAGCTCAGTGAGCAATGGAAGAAATACAAATCAATTCAATGAAAAATGAATGTTGCATTTTATATTCACTATCAAATCTTACAAATCTCTGTCAGCGAGCATTATAATGTGGAAAAAGGTCTCATATTAGGGCAATAATTACTACTTTATTAGATTTAAGTATGTTTTAGTGGATTCATTATGCAGGGTCTTGTTATTCTTCTGTCATGTCCACACGATTTATAACCATGGCGTAAAGAATACGTGCTTTGTTTATTGAGATTTCTTTTGGCAGAGCAAGTCTTACTTCTTGCCATCAATTCCTGGTAGTTTTCTAGATGTGGTCCAGTGCTATAATCTGAAACAATGCCAAGAATCTCATTGTGCTACATATAAATTTCACAGACTCAGTATTTGTTAGGTTCACTTACTAATGGTAGGAAAAGTTTTTAACAAGACTGTATTACTGATTTTTGCATTTTCCGCTAATTAAGAATAGTGGCAGGCTAATATGTTTAATGTTTAGTAAGTTCTGCCTTTTTTTAAAATAATAATCTTTTGTTTAGTAACTGAACTCAGAGAAGAAGTTAAGGAATGCAAGGCAGCTAAAGCATTCACTTTTAAATAGTCAGCTGGAAAGCAGATTTCAGTGTAACAAATTACTTCATATGGAAAAGGTTTGGGAAATATATGTTAATATTAGAGTATCATCCATTTATGGTAGGAATGACCATATATGGTAGATTCCCTTTGAACTGTGTACAATTTTAAGAAATTTCGTCAATCAAACTTATTCATTGTACTAAATCCAGTTTCCTTAAAAATATGCAAGCATTTCTAAAAAAACAGAGGAATCACATTGAATTCTCATTTTGAAAGCTTTACCATTGGTAACTTAAATATAAATGCTATGTCCTAAATTAATTTTGATAATGGCAGTATAGCCCTTTGAACAAAAATGCCTCAAGCAATACACTTCCCGTTCTCTTTAAATGGATATCACACTAACACGGTGCCCATTAATAGGGCCCCATTCTCTCCAGAAACTTTTTCTGACACTCTTAAAATCTTGTGAAATCAAGGCTGAATGCAGGATCGATAAAAAGAATATGTGATTTTGTTGCATTTTAGTAACCGCAATGTAAACCTTTCTTCAATACAAGTGTTAGATTTGAAAATGAATTTAGACTCATCAAATCGACTTTATCCAGATTCCTCTCTGTGACATGGATAGGACTTTTTCCATTACAGCACGTGAGAATGGAAATGCCAAACAAATACCAAAGTCAAGATTCAGTGACCATCACTACTTAAATCAGAAAGTTAATTAGAAAACTTCAGCACAACTAAATCTGTCATACAAAGTACGAATTTTGCTAAACCTTAGCTATTTGCCAACAAGCTATCTTGTCAGTTCGAAAAAAATGGAATGCTGCAGAGCAAAGGCTGACAATGTCAACAAATCCAAAACATTTTTGCAGCATATTTTTCATTGATGCCAGGCAAAGAATAATATCATATTCACAGTAGAGTGGAACTCCACCCAACCAAGCAGGCTGCAGCCAAGAATTCCAGCGTTGGTCAGACATCCAGTATTACTTCAGTTCTGTTTTTAATTTCTTTTACAGTTTTGTAAGGTTGTCAAAAATGCATGTGTTAAACAAAAAGTGCTGATGAAGTGATGAAATCAGCTTCACCCCTTCTATGTTTCACCACAGTTTGGACAATTTGCTGCCTGTGGACTTGGCTTCATTTTCTGCTGCACATTCTGGAAAGGCACACTTGGCTAAGTCTGAGTTCCATCGAGTTCTGTTGGGGGTTTTTCAGCATCAGGCCCTAATCAGATTTCTTATGGTACTTTCACCAAACTCGCCCCATTTAACTACCCTCCTAGCTCCATGATGTCCTGTCTTACTGGGCGTCGTTTCCAGAACAAATCGCCACTCAGCAGATACCCACCAGCATCTTTTGTGCTCCATCATCCTTGGAGGTCACTGCCCACTCAGGTGAGCACAAGTGTTTGGAAACTACTTTGCTCACTCAAGGACATATTGATGAAGCAGTTGGAAAAGGGGAAGATGGCACACAATTTTTCAAGAGGTCCTGTGAAAGGGTGGTGCATAGGAGGATCATTCTCCTTTTGGAAGTCTGGGAGATGAGGTGTGCCACCAGACCCTGGCACCCTGGCCCAAAGACACCAACCAGGTCAGTGCCACCTCCGCTGGAGGAATGGACAGCAGTGCTGTAAGAAGGTCATGGAGTCATACATATCCATAATATGGAAAAAGACCCTTTGCCCCACTGCATCCATGTTAGCAAAAACAAGCACCCGACTATTCTAGCTCCTTATTTTCCAGCACTTACTCCATAGCCTTGTCAGACTAAGTATCACAAGTGCATATCTAAATACATTTGAAATGTTACAAGGGTTTCTGCCTGTACAGTGAGTTCCAGATTCCCACCACCCTCTGGTTGAAAAAAGTGTTTGCTCACATATCCTCTAGATTGGCTGCCTCTGACCTTAAATTTATGTTCCCTGTCACTGATTCCTCCATTGAAGGGACAAGTTTCTTCCTGTCTACCCTAGCTATGCCCTCATCATTTTATAACTCCCAATCACGTCTTTCTCAGTGCCCTCTGTTCTAAGGAAAACAATGGCCAATAACCTTCTCCACTGTCCGATAATATCGCAGTCTGCTCTCTGATAACTTACACTCACTTTTACTCTGCTACTGTACCCATGTCCCATCATGGCTCATGCACGGCTACCCTCTCTGTTGCCTTTAACAATGGAAATGAATTGAATTAAATTAGTTTTATTATCATATGTACTCAAATGAGTACAGTGAAAAATGTATAAGTCACCACTTACGGCACCATCTTCGGTACAAAGCACCTCGGTACAGATTCTTCAGTATAAGTTCTGAGGAAAAGTAATTAGAAAAATAAAGAAATTAAAAGTCCAGCATTACAGGTCATCAGATTGAATTAGAAAAATAGAGAAAGAAAAGTTCAGGATAACAGCCCTTCCAACCCAGCCCATGCTTCCAGTCCGTACTGGGCCTTGAATCACCTTGAGGCCAGAAGGCCACACCGGATAGAGAGGATGCTTCACTGGGTCAGCACTGAGGTATCCATTTTGTGAGGGGCTTGGATGAGAAGGAGCTGTTTCCCTCAGCAGAGAGTTCAGTAACTGGTAACAATTTCCCTCACTCACGCCCGGGTGGGCGGCACGGTGGCACAGTGGTTAGCACTGCTGCCTCACAGCGCCAGAGACCCGGGTTCAATTCCCGCCTCAGGCGACTGACTGTGTGGAGTTTGCACGTTCTCCCCGTGTCTGCGTGGGTTTCCTCCGGGTGCTCCGGTTTCCTCCCACAGTCCAAAGATGTGCAGGTCAGGTGAATTGGCCATGCTAAATTGCCCGTAGTGTTAGGTAAGGGGTAGATGTAGATGTAGGGGTATGGGTGGGTTACGCTTCGGCGGGGCGGTGTGGACTTGTTGGGCCGAAGGGCCTGTTTCCACACTGTAAGTAATCTAATCTAATCTAATCACTCTCACCCACACTTCCCATGCTACTAATCCTACGTGGCCTCCGTGCTGCCTCCTCACTAACTCGGAATACCTCACAACACCAGGTTATAGTCCAACAGGTTTAATTGGAAGCACTAACTTTCGGAGTGCTGCTCCTTCATCAGGTGATGAAGGAGCAGCGCTCCGAAAGCTGGTGCTTCCAATTAAACCTGTTGGATTATAACCTGGTGTTGTGTGATTTTTAACTGTGTACACCCCAGTCCAACACCAGCATCTCCAAATTGGAATACCTCACCATCTTTCCACTACCTAGATCAGGACAACAGGCACACCACCAACTTTCACTGCACTCAACTGTTCTCTTTTTCTCATGATGTGTCTTGATGCTCTGGTTTTAAGAGATGTATTTTATCCTGTTGTTTTTTGTTATGAAGAAAGGTTGAGACAGAGGTGTCGCGTGGTCTGCTCAAAGCCAATAAAGTTTGTGAGGCCATGGGTGTTTTTACACAGAGGGTGGTTCACTTGTGGAATGAACTTCCTGAGAAAGTGGTGGATCCAGGTACAATTACAATGTTTAAAAGACATTTGGATGGATATAAAGTAATGATTGGAGGAAAGAAATGAATATAGTGCGGCCAACTTCGCAAATGACACCGAAGTAGGTGGAAAGGCAAGTTGTGTGAGAGATACAAACAGTTCACGAGAGATATTGATAGGTTAAGTAAGCAGGTAAAAAAAGTTGTCAAATCAAGTATAATGTGGGAAAATTTGAAGTTGTTCATTTTAGAAAGTAGAACAAACGAACAGATTATTATTTAAATGGAGAAAAACTGCAGAAAGCTGCAACCCAAAAAGGACTGAGGGGTACTTGTGCTCAAAACACAGCCACATGGCAAACAAAACAGAAATTGCTGGATGAACTCAGCAGGCCTGGCAGCATCTGTGGAGAAAAGCAGAGACAATGTTTCAGGTCCAGCAATGCTTCTTCAAAACTATTAGTAGCATTAGTTGCTTGGAAAATATGGTGTGAAGGAGTAAGCAAATAGGTGGAGATGGACAAAGATAGAAGAACAATCAGGCTAACAAAGAGAGGAAGGATTGAGAAAGTAGTTGTTCAGGAATAAATTTAAAATACATTAAAAAGGAAGCTTGTAATTTCATAAAGAATATATAAATGACCATTCCACCTCCTGAGAGTTAGTTGACCACCTATTCCATTCCATTTTTGCCTATGTTAAACCTGGAAATGGGTAGATTTGATTTTGCTTATTATGAGTTTGAGGTATTTTCGAGTTTTTACATGCTAGTCAAGCAAAGTCCATCTGTGGGCAGTGAGATAGGTAGGGGAACATTTCCTCAAAGTGCTTTCTTTTGTCAGGAATCCTCAAATGAGTTTTCTGTTCCCCAGTAACTTAGGACGGTTCTAACAGATTTAACAAGATGTTCACCATTCCTTACTGTTACTGCTGTCTGTCTCCATCTGATTATACAAACATAAAATGGGAATAGAAATAGACCGTCAAAACTGTTTCTCCATTCAACACGGTCTGCTTTTGTTTCAAACTCCACATTCCCATCTATCTCCAAGGGCCCTTGATTAGATTAGATTGCCTACAGTATGGAAATAGGCCATTTGGCCCAACAAGTCCACACTGACCCTCCAAAGAGTAACTCACCCTGACCCATTTCCCTATGACTAGTGCACCTAACATTATGGGCAATTTAGCATGGCCAGTTCACTTAACCTGCACATCTTTGGAGTGTGGGAAGAAACCAGAGCATCCAGAGAAAACCCACGCAGACACAGGGAGAATGTGCAAACTCTACACAGACAGTCGCCCGAGGCTGGAATCAAGCCCGAGGCCCTGGTGCTGTGAGGCAGCAGTGCTAACCACTTTGCCACCGTGCCAGCCTACTGCCTGATTCTACTGCCTGACAAGAATCTATCCATCTCTGTCTTAGAATGGTTCAATCACTCGGCCTCCAACCACCTTCCTAAGCCAAGATTTCCGAAGACTGCAAGGCTTCTTCATCCAGCAATGATCGGGATCGACTGTCCAATGGTTTCTCCCTCCAGTGCCTCAAACATTGGCAGGTCCCATTTTTCTGTTAATGCAGCAGGAGTCTACTCTCTCTGCACATGAATTTCTGCAATTCCCCCCCAAACAGTGTTTCAACCATTAAGAAAAGATGTACAACTGAACTCCTATTTCCCCATGTATTCCAGCACACCCATTCAGAAGATGTACTTACACAGTCTGGAAATACCTCATTTAGTTGGAACTACAATTTCTGACAGTATCCATTTCACAGCAAAATGTGGTGCAGACATTGTTACCATACTGTACTGCTGGCAAGCACAACTTCTTCCTTATAATTTATTTCTAGACTGTGGAGAATAAATCAGATATGAAGAATCCTGAGGCCATTTCTTCAAAAAAAAACAAAATAGGACTGTGAAATGTTGGCTCACACGGCCTATACAAGATCACCTATGCTCCAGTTAAAAAAAGTCCCAGCTTATCCAGCCCATCTCCTGTATGTCCTCAACATGACATCGCAATTCCTGTACTCAAAGGTCTGAGCAAAGAACGCAAGCATGCTGAACGCCTTCTTAACCACCCTGTCTATATATGATGTTAACTTTAAAGAATTGGGTCCCTGAACCACTAGGTATCTCTGTTCCACAACATAACATAATGGCCCTATTTTTAATTGTATAAGTCCTACCTTTGTTTGTTTTAACAAAATTCGATACTTCGCATTGATCCAGTTTAAACTCCACCTGCCCCTCCTAAGCCCATTGAACCAATCGAAAAAGATCTCTTGGTAATTTTAAATAACCTTCTTCACTGTCCACTATACCACCAATTTAGGTGCTATCCACAAACTTACTCAACAGGCCTTCTACACTTTCAACCTGAATCGTTTAGATAAATGACAAACAAAACGAGACTCAGTACCTATCCCTGTGGAACACCACTGGTGACAGCCTCTATTTGAAAACCAGCTCTCCACCACACCACTCTGTCTCTTGCCATTGAACCAGTTCTGTATCCAATTGGCAAACTCTCTCTGAATCCAATGCGATCTAGTTAGTCTACCATGCAGAATCTTATCAAAGGCTTTACTAACTTCCAAGTAAACAACATCTACTGCTCTTTCCTCATCAATCTTTTTGGTTACTTCCTCAAAAAAATTCAATAAAGTTTGTGAGACATGACTTCCCCACACCATCCAGGCTAATTATCCCTAATCATTCTTTGCCTTCACAAATCCATTTAAATCTCATCTTTCAGAAATCATCTATGATGAAGAATAGTTATAATTTAGTCACCTGTTGAAACTTGTCATCATGACCATCTCAATAGGGTTAGAACTGTTGTGATACAGAAGGCTGAAGGATATTCCTCATGTCCTTGTTGAGGAGCCAATCAGCTGCAGCCATGATGAGAATGACTTTGGTGAAAAATTTCTGATGCTACAAGTAATGCACAATCTGAAAAATGCACTGACATTTGTATTGGACTTGGCCTTTAAAAAATAGGAAAGAAACTGAAGTTAAAATTCAGGGCTTAATTAAGTTCACAATTACCATTAGTGTCAGTGTCCCACTGGCACTGTTCCATATTTGTGAGGCAATCATTTCCACGTTTCAACCCCAATAAGGTCAACTCTGAAACTAAAATAATTGCCCTATTCATTGGTATTTTTTTCAGAATGCCTCATTTTGTTGCGATTGTCCACCTGGCAGGTATTCTCTCTCTATGAAGGGTCCACAGCAGTGGTTGAGATCAGATGGTATTGCACTTATCTCCCATGAATATTAGGGTCTTATTTTCAAAATAAGAATCAACAGCATTGTTTCTCCAATTTTTCTGTGTGTGATTGATATGTTTAGGTTTGAGAAGAACGTAACATCACAGAAATGCTGATAGAAATTAGTACTACTGGGTAGATTGAGTCTACAGGGTATGTGTAAGTTAGCAATCATTGGCATGATAACTAATAAAGACAAGCCCAGTGAACAATGGAGGTGGTACAGCCTCATTCATGCTCTAAGAAATTGTCAGGAAGGCGTGAGGGCTGGGGCACTGAACATTCCAATGGAGAAACCAAGGACAAGTGGTTCAACAACATGAAAAGGCACAATCTAAAACTTTCTTAATGGTCAAGAAGTGTACAAAACAGCACTAAGACAAGATCTGTAAAATGTCGACCTAAGAAATATCATCTGAAGAAGAGTGACTGGACCGGAAACATTGACTCTGCTTTCTCTGCATAGACCTGCTGAGTTTCTCCAACCATTTCTGTTTTCCATCTGATTTCAAGCATCTGCCGTTCATAGAATCATAGAATCTCTACAGTGTGGAAGCAGGCCATTCAGCCCACAGTGCCCCTCCAAAGAACATCCCTCCCAGACGCACATCCCCCTTACCCTATCTCTGTAACCCCACATTTCCCACGGTTAATCCAAAGTTCTTTGGGTTTTTGTTGTTTACCATTCTGAAGCCCTGAGGGAGAATCTTCCCAGCCCCTGAATGCTGTGAGGATAGGTGAGAACGTTGGGACAATCACATGAAATGACCAAGAGCGAAACATCCCATCTTCCAGCAAGACAGGATTCTAATTTGTGAGTGGCAAGAGGCCTATTTTCATCCATTAGCATTCATTAACATCTCATTATTACCTAATCACACCTAAATAATATAATGCCCCCATTCTCCCAGCCACCAGATAGAAATTAGACATCAACAATTCCTGACACGAGAGTCTGAGCAGGTACCTGGTGACTCCAGCTCACTGCTTGTTCATTGGGACTTCCATCCTGGCACCAACACATCAGGGTGTGCTGCATGGACAGCAAATGCATGCACCCTCTCCTGTCCGTATATCTTGGCATCTGACACAAATATGTCTCCCTGCATCATCATTGCACATTTTCATTCCATTTACAGTCCAATTCTGCACTTCAATCCTGCCCATTAGAGCATACAAGCACCTTTTATTAGAATAGTATGTCTGGACATTGTGCACCCAGAGACAAGCACCCATCTGATGAATTGGACCAGGCTACATCTCAGAGCTTCTCAGTGCTCTGTAAGCACTTACTCACCTTGTACTCACAGCAACCCTGCCTTGCCTTGCCTTTTGGTTCTTTGTTCCATCAAACGGAGTTTACTGTATTTCTGTCTTGTCTTAGTACAGACACAAAACCAGGAATGGATGACAGAGTGATCAATCAGAGGGGTATATATGTTGGTGTATGGTAGTGTACAACACTAATCTCACATCTTTACACACTGCATGTACATTAATCAAATAGCCATGTGTCATAGTCCATGGGGAGTAGTCCTCAACCAGACCAAAAGCGGCCTCCTTCAGTCAAGGGGCCCCAGCACAGTAATTCAAGGGTATCAACTGATCTTAGTTCAGGGACTTGAAATGACCAGTTGGCCACTTGGGCGATCAGGGCCAAGGGTCTGTACCTCTGTAATCTGGGGAGTGAGTCATTGTAAGTCTGCAAATCCAGTACAAGTCCACAGAGTCATGGTAAATCAGTCAGGGAGAGACACACACAGACCAATCAGGGATCTATTCAGTCATCAGTCAGTGTTATTCATCCAAGTGGGTCAGGGGACTTGGTCGTAATTAGCCTTGAGTGCCAGCTCAGTGAAAGTCAAGGTGGGGAGGGAATTATCAGGGATCACTGGCCGCGGCAAGGGAGCTGAGGATTGGAGGCAACATGTTGTGATACAGAAGGAAAAGTAATTGTGAATGGGTGCAACTCAATATTTAAGTGGGGGAGGTGATAGTGTTTTGAAGAACATGCGTTACTGTGGAAGTAGGGGGTGATCATTGATGGTCACAATCACCCTTTGGTAGGGAGACAGTGCAGCATGATGGTCTGTATGACTAAGCTGGAGGCTACACTGGGCATTGAGAGGGGCATGGACTTCTGCTTCTGGTAAGAAGGCAAGTAGAATACATGGACGTCATAGACATGTGGTATATTGGGAACATGGTGAGTTTCAGAGAAAAGCGTGAGAAATCGCATTCGGAGAGACAAGTGAAACCCTTCAGGAAACAGCCAAAACTGACACATGGCCAATTTCTTACAAACATCATCCTCGTGTTATTTCCTTTGTCGTCATGAAAGGTAAAAGAGTGTTAAAGAAATATCATATTACTTAAAGAAAGCTGAGCAATGATCTGGAAGATGCGAATGAGAGAAACATTGAGAAAACCAGAAGTATGCATTTTAGTGATCCAGTAGATTCTGAAGATTTGCAGAAGTGTCTTCCTCAAAGCTGGAATCCCTTGGGTTAATTTATGACAGCCAGCTCAGATTTGTAAAATTCAGACTGTGGTTTTGTCGAAGTGGCAAAGTGAATATATAAAGGGCAGCCTGGTGGCTCAGTGGTTAGCTCTGCTACCTCACAGCATCAGGAACCCAGCTTCGATCCCACCCTCAGGTGACTGTCTGTGTGGAATTTGTACATTCTCCCCGTGTCTGTGCAGATTTCTGCTGGGTGGTCCAGTTTCCTCCCACAGTCCAAAGATGTGCAGCTTAGATGGATTGGCCATGGTAAATTGCCCATAGTGTGCAGGCTAGGTGGGTTAACCATGGGATATGCAGGCTTACAGGGATGGGTTGGGTCTTGGTAGGGTGTTCTTTGGACAGTTGGTGTGACTCGACTAGCATGGCCTGTCTCCACACTGTAAGGATTCTATGAGTGAAAGTTGTAATATACATAGGTCCTTCTCCATGGGAGAGAAGTTTTATTCCTATTATTCCGTGAAAGAGTGAAAGCAACTAAAGAAAGGTTAAAGGATTGCAGATTTATAAATAGGAGCGCAGAATACCAGAGCAAAAATTAACAATACCTTGAGAGTATTTTCACCACACAGACTGGGGTAGTGCAAGAATCAACTTTGGTGCAACATCGAGGGCTGAAGAGCCTGTACTGTGCTGTAACGATCTACGTTCCATGTTCTAACTTACCACCTTCTTATATACAATTAGAGATAGGCAGTAAAAGCTGGTAATGCCAGCAATAGCCATATCTCATGAATAAGGAACTCAAAAAAATGGCTGATGATAAATGTCTATAAGCCAATAGCTTGGACACAGTAAAAGTTACATGTATAGTTTTGAAAGCTGCATAATGAAAACTGAAATGAAAAGAAGTATAGCTTCACCAGAATGATAGAGCACGTGCTTCATTATATTTAGAGTCGTAGACATGTACAGCACGGAAACGGATCCTTCAATCTAACTTGTCCATGCTGATCAGATATTCTAAATAATCTAGCCCCATTTGCCAGTACTTAACCCATATCCCTCTAATCCTTTCCTATTCATATACCCATCCGGATGCCTTCTAAATGAAATTGTACCAGTCTCCACCCCTTCCTCTGGCAGCTCATTCCATACATGGACCACAGAAGGCCGTGCAGGTCAGGTCATTGAGTATATTTAAGACAGAGATACGTAGATTTTGATTGTCAAGGGGATCAAAGGTTACGGGGAGAAAGCAGGAAAATGGGGTTGAGAAATTTATCCGCCATGATTGAATGTCAGAGTGGACTCGATGGGCTGAATAGCCTAATTTCTGTTCCTATATCTTATGGTCTTATGGTCACTCTGCATGGAAAAAGTTGTCCATCAGGTCAGTTTTAAAGCTCTCCCCTCTCACCTTAAATCTCTTCCATCTAGTTTTGGACTACCTTATCCTAAAGGAAGGACCTTGGATGTTCACCCTACCCATGCCTCTCATGAATTTATAAACTTTTAAAAGGTCACCCCTCAGCCTCCAATGCTCCAGGGAAAACAGTCTATTCAGCTTCTCCCTGTGGTTCAAACCCTCCAACCCTGGCAACATCCTTGTAAATCTTTTTTGAACCTTTTCAAGTTTGACAACATCTTTCCTATAGCACGGAGACCAGAACTGACTATGAGAAGTGAATTGAAGTAAAGAGCATTTTAACTTGACAATTCTTTATATTGATTTAAGTAAAATTAGCCCTTGTCATTACTGGAAAAATACATCAAGTTTTACAGGAAAATCCCATATTACAGAGACTTTCTAAAAACATTCCACAGCTATGGAAATATTTCTAACTGTCACATCATCACAGGCCTTTCTTGAACTGAAATGTTATGGATTATCTGAATCATTTTTACGTTTAGTAGAGATTTGTCTTAAAGATTTCCTGTGTGTTTTTAAAATAACAATTTTGTTGTGCAATATTAATTTTTCATTATATTTGGTCAGAGCAGAGAAAGCTGAGAAGATTTAATGTATTTTTTTAAATTCTGCTGGATTTAATAGAGTGAAGATGGAAAGTCCAAATATTTACAAACAATAGCCATGGCTCTAGATGCTCAATGTGTCCACACATACAATATTGTGGAGACAGTAAGTAAAGGTCATCCATTTGAAATTGCCACAAGAAACTGAGAAAGATTGTGAGGAGAAATTGTTGGAACATACACCTGTTACCATGATGAGACAGAGACCATTGCACATCTTAAGGGAAAGGTGGGTAACTACTTGAAGCAGAGGAAGATACGAAATGTTGGAGAGATGGCTGGATAATGGGATTAGTTGTAAATTCTCTTACAAAGAGCGGTTGCACAAGCACTTTTTCTCTGTGACAAATCTTGATGGCAAATCTAGAATTCAGTGTCTACTATAAAACATGCACACAATTTGTATTTATTTGCTGCTATTAACAGAGCAAAGAACCTACAATGACAGCTATGAAAAATGCTGCAGCAGCTTTTTTAAGCCTATTCCATCTCAAATAAAACCAGTCTTCAATATTACTGGAAACATACTTCAAGTTTGACAGGAAAATTGAATTTTATGAAGATTTTCCAAAAGCATTCAATGCCAATGGAAATAAATGTAAGTCACAGAATTTTCTTCAACTGAAAAATTATGGGCTACCCTAATGATTGCCATATTCAGCCATGTTTTCCTTCCTTAATCAGGTTGGGATATTTCTAAACCAATTTTCCTCTGTTTTTTGACTATCCTCCATCATTTGGTATTGTTCTTCAAATTTTTTATATTTTTCATTTTGTGGAGTGGTCGATGCTTGTTGGTTTTTATTTTCTTGCTTTCCACGTGCAGAACTAATATCAAAACATTTCGAAAATTATAATACAATCAGACAGAGTCAATATGGTTTTGTTATAGGGAAATCACCTTTGACAAATTTATGACAATTCTTCAAGGATGTAAGGAGCTGGATAAACAAAGGGAACCAATAAATGTATTTTATTTTGAATTCCAAAATGCATTCGATAACGTTGCTTCACAAGATAACAGTAACTGGTATTGAAGATGGAATATAAGCATGGATGGAGGATTGACAAATTAACAGGAAATAAACAGAGATAAATGTGTTATTTTCAGATTGGCAAATTGTAATTTGTGAAATCTGACAGGAATCAGTGATAGGCCCTCAATATTAAACTTATTCCACCTTTTAATGACTTAGGTGAAGGTATCCGCTATGTGGTAGCTAAATTTTCTGATGACACAAAGGTAGGTAGAGAAACATGTTATGAGGAGGATACAAATAAATTGTGAAGGATTATAGATAGATTGAGTAAGCGTGTTTTTAAAAAATGGATAGATTACAATGTGGAACAAGTCAGCATGTTCACTTTGGCAGAAAGCATGGAAAAGCATCATGAGTTTTGTAAATGGAGAAACACTAGAGAATTTTGCAGGCAGAGTTATCTGAGTGTCTTTGCACAAGAAGCAAAGAAAGTACTTGGGAAGGCAAATGAAATGTTGGCCTTTATAGTAAGGGGAAGGAGTATAAAAGTAGAAATGTCTTGCTGTAACCATACAGGAGATTGATGGGACCATATCAGGAGAGGTCTGTAGAGTTTTAGCTTCCTTACTTAAAGAGGGATATGCTTGTAAGGGAGGCAGTTCAGAGAATGATCACCAGACTGATTCCTAGAATTTAAGGTGTCACATGGAAAAATTAAGCAAGTTTGACTTATACTTATTGAAGGATAAAAACATGAAAAGTAATCTTATTCAAACTTCCATGATTCTGAGAAAACTAAACAGGGTAAATGCTGAAAGGATGTCTCCTCTCAGGAAAGCTGGAACTGGAGGACAGTTTGAAAAATAACATGCGATAGAATCTAGGAGGAATTTACTTTCTCAGAGGCTTGTGGATCCTTGGATTTCTCTTCCACAAACGCTGGCCCATTGAATCTATTCAAGTCCCAGATCTACAGGTTTTTGATTGACAAGCAAGTTGAGGTTGCTAGGCAACAGCCAGCAAAGTGGACTTAAGTCTACAATCAGATCATTCATGATCTTATCATATAGTGAACTAAGATTGATTGGCCAAATGGTCTTACCCAACTTGTATTTTTTATAATCTTACAATCCCATCTTGTGTTTCCCAGCACCACATAAAATCATAAGATACAGGAGCAGACTTAGGTGTTCCGGCCCATCCAATCTACTCCACCATTCAATCATGACTGATATGTTTTTCAACCCCATTCTCCTGCCTTCTCCCTGTAACCTTTGTGACCCATACCTGTCAATCTGTCTTAAATACACTCAATGACATGGTCTCTACAGCCTTTTGTTGCAATGGGTTCCACGGATTCACCACCTATGGCTGAAGAAAGTCTTCATCATCTCAGTTTTAAAGGGCTATCCCTTCATTCAGAGGCTGTGCCCTCAGGTTGTAGTGTCTCCTACTAGTGGAAGGATCTTCTCCACCTCCACTCCATCCAGGCCTCTCAATATTCTAGCAATTTTCAAACATTTACATTACCCCCTCTATCCCACCCCACCACTCATCCTTCTAAACTCCATTGAGTACGGACCCAGAATCCTAAACCATTTCTCATATGACAAGCTTTTCATCCCTGGGATCACATACCATCCCAGATTGTGAGTAGAGTCTAATTCCAGGCCTTTGTTATGACTGTTCTGACACTCAGTGATGATTATGGTTACAGCATGATGGCAGAAGCTTTAATCTTTTTTCTTCTATTTTGGGGGGGGGGGGGGGGGGCGGGGGGTGCATACCTGACATCTTCCCCAGCATCATCGTTCAAATCCAGAGCTCTAAACTGTAAAATTGTGAATATAGGCCTTGCCCCAAACATTAATTCAGTGTATTATGGCGAGCGCATATGTACCTGTTTTACATGTGACCTGAAATCAGTGAGGACTATTTATTTAATCTCAGCACCCAGTATATTATGAAAACAAACATTAATTGTGAAACTGTATTGTTAAATTGTGGATTTAAGTAGAATAAAACCAAAACTAAAATGGTTGAATTATTAGAACAGTGGAATGAACTAGATTTATATTCCCTGAGGAAAGAAGATTATAACATGACAAAATGATTGAATTAGGTTATTTAAAGTGCATTAAAATGTTGATCTAGTAAGTAGTAAGTAATATTTATCTGGTTGAGATGCTCAAAGCAAAAGCCATGGGCTTAAACCATGGTCCTTTCAGGGATAATATTAGGATGCTTTTCATCACACAAAGGGAAGTGAAAATCTGAAACTTGGTTCCCCAAAAACTGCTGAGCCAAAGTCAATTGATAATTTAAAAATTGCGATTGAGATGTTTTGGTGAGGTAAGGATATTCTGGATTATGGAAAGGCAGAAGGATGGAGTTAAGATACAGGTCAGCTTTAATTAACTCAATAGCCAAACAGACCCAAGGGGATGAATGGCCTATTCATCTTATGTTCCTTTGAAAACAAATATTATATTCACCAGAGAGCTATAACAAATATATCTCAAAGTTAAATCAGACTACAGGTCAGAGGCAACAAAATGGTAAATGAGTTAAGGAAAACCTCACGAGTAGAAATACAAATCATACCTTACTGCCAGCCATGGCACATCCTTTATGTGTGTTTTCCTTGGCTTTGCTCTAATACCCTTGGTTTGTAGCACTGTTCATGTGTGAGTTACTTGCTACAGTCACCCTAAATCAAGCTGACATGTTTTCTGTTCTGAGTGACTGAAATATAGTGAGACTGCATGCATCTCTCTTGAAGTTTCAATTTAATGTGTTTATATTATTTAGCAGTGACACAGCCATTTGCATGTCAGAATGGTTGGCCAGCAATTTTTTAAATATATCATCAGCACATATGGATTTTAGAGTTCATAGTCAATCAAGAAGTAACAATTAGGTCATATCAAGATTAGATTTTAAAAATTAAAAGGAAATACGAAAAGATATAAACAGTTCTGCAAACCAGTTCCTGTGAATCAATAAATTAGAGTGAAGAAACTGTGCAATGATCCTGACTGTAACACTGTGAAATTAATTAGGAGATAGCATATGGAGCACAGATAAAGAAGGAATGAGGAAGAAGAACTCAGAGAAGCAACTCCTATTGTGGATGTTACAAACCAAGATGCTTCTCTTGCACGTAACACAATAACCTTCTACAGTCAAGAACACTTACAGTTAATCAAAGATTCCTTACCTTGGACAAACAATGGGCCTCTTAATTTTCTCATCGCTCCTGAGCATCTGCATTACTGCAGGTATGAATAGTATATTAAACTGTGCCATATAACTCAATCCTTGAAAAGTCCTTCCAAAAAGTGTAGCTTGACTTATATGCTGTCTATAAAATATGAACTGCCTGTGTTGATGTAGGTTGTTTTGAAATGTGAAAAAGCACATAAAATAGTCATTCAAATTAAATCAATGTGCCACGTTCTCTTGAGTGTGTTAATTCTGCAAGCATACCTTTAATCACAATCAAAACATCTTAAAAACGATCAGATTCATTGTCTTTGGCATCTAACATAAAGTGCATATGTGGGCTATGGTACAACTTGGGGCTGAATGATGTGAAAAGTCTGGTGAGGTCAATCTCAAGTTCAGAAGGATTTATTGTATTTTTATCTGTTTTCTGCAGGGTAGAGCTGGTTTTCTACTGGGAAGTGGCACATTGCTCATTAAGAGGGATTATCGCTTGTTAAACGCTTTATTAACACTGCTATTTACCTTATTAATATTCAGCTTTCTATCTTATTAAATGTACCTAACAAGCTAGATGGTGAGAATTCTTAACATGGAAGTCAGAGTGGGTGCCCGGCAACACTTGGCAACTCGGGGCACATTCCATCAGCACCAGTCACACAGAGGCTGGCATCTGTAATGTACCAGCCTCTAAGAACCCTCATGGCACATTTGCAATCCACTTACAGTATGCTTCTGCACTTCAATGCTGCAACTTAGGCTATAGCTATATCCATTATTGTGAAGGTGCTACAAAGGACACTGTTTGCTCAGGCACATGCACCCAGCACATGGAACAGGCCAGGCTGCATCTCCGGGCATTTTGCTTGCTGTCATAGCATTCACTCACTCTAAGTCTCCTTGGATTGCTCACACTGTCCCTGCTTTGCATTGCCTTGCCTTTTTGAGCTCTGTCCTCTCAGCCAGAGCTACCAGGCTCACAATACTGCTGCAGTGCCACACCCAACAAGCATGTCATGGTTGTCAGCAGTTCTCAGTCAGGTGAAGGGAAACAGAGAGGAAACAGTAAGAAGCATGGAGGCAGACAGCCTGGAAACTCCATTGTCATCAGGTGTTGGTCCATTCTTAAACAGTAGGATGTCTGAATTCCACAGACAGCTGAGGTACCCTCACCGATATGCATATCTAATAAGGTATTTGTTGGAGACTAGATACAGTCTGTAGTCCAAATCCCTAAAGTCACATGGTACAGGGCAGCCATTTATCAGTTTGTTTGTGTTCAAGTTTTGAAAGTATAGACTAAAAGCTCATGATATGACATGCCCGTAATCAGCATGACAGCACTCAGTAAACTATGTAGAATCACAAAATAATCAAATCTTTTCAGAAAACATTCCAATTAGTAAATAGTAACATTAACCATTCACCTACATATAGTAACATTATTGACTTGAATTCCATAATTACTTTGAAAGTATTTTTGAAATATGAAGCAGCATGCAATACATAAAACATACCTCTGGAAGAATTCGAGTTATAAATTGCAAAGAAATATAGTACACAATTAACCTGTTCTCACCAATGCCATTAGTATCATTTTTCAGTCATTTACACCTTGGACAGGCAGAAATTAAGGAAGTGCACTTTGTTATTGATAAAATGGATTATAATTATAATTTACACATACAAAAACATTTTAATTTATCACAAGCCTCTGATATGATAAATGTTAACTCCCATAGATTCTGAGCATAAAATAAAAACATTTTCAATATCAAACTTGGAACAAAAGGAACTCACATTCAATCAAACACAAAGCTGCAAAAAGTTTCGAGAACTAAAAGCTGGCAATCTTTTTTAAATTTAATTTGATTTTTTCCTCTTTATCAGTCATTCTGAGGACACAAAAGACTCCTCAGGTACAAAAACAAAAATTGCTGGAGAAACTCAGCAGGTCAGGTAGCATCTGTGCAGAAAAAGCAGAGTTATCGTTTCAGATCCCGTGTCACTTCTTTAGACTCCTCAGGCAAGAGAGCAGGTACATAAATTGTTCATGTTGCTGCTGAATTGGCTGAGAGGTACAGAAAGGTGCACTGCAATCAGTAACCCTACCTCCATGCTCAAGAACATTTTAACTGACAGATTTTCTAATGCATCATTGCTGTCCCCCAAAGCAGGTGGTGCCTGGAGTCATTATAACGTTATTTGGAGCTTGCAGTGATTTTAAGTGATGGATGCTGTAAGGTGAGGGGTCAATAAAAGGGGTCAATGCAAGGCCACAAGACATAAATGTGAGTATCAGTTTTAATTGTTTTAAAGTGTTCCCCGAGAGCATAGGAGGTTTCCTTTGGAAATCCCAAGAAATCTATGGCCTTTGCTTGCTGTAGGCTATCCTCTGATTGCAGTAGCCTCATGACCCACCTTCCAATAGCTTCTCATCTGCCTGTGAACTTCCCCTCACTTCTCCAGCTTGTGGTGCTCAGAGTTCAGTTGCAACCCAGTTAGCTGGGTAATGAAACTCAAAGGGTTTCAGCAGGAGTCAGATCATACAATTGTATGCAAAATCTTCTAGGCCTTTCCATAGTGGAAGAAAAACATAGTAAAATATTTGGAATTGAATATTCTAGCCATATTGGAGATCTAATTTGAAGTATACAAGACGAATGGGACCGATACATTTCTGACATAAATTTTACTTTTTTTAAATCCTTCTTGGCCATGCTGCCCGTAGGGATTATGGGGGAGGGAGTGTACAGGGTGGTGAACCGGTTGGGGTCCTGGGGCACAGTGTACTGGCTGCTTTTCCAATTGCTCCCCTTCAAACTGCACTTACTGTCCCAAAGTAAAATGCCTTCTTCCCAGGGTAGGTCACATGATGAGGCTACCACAGCTAACACTGCTGATTGGTGACAAGTCTCAGTACGGTTTAACACAACTAAAGCAATGTGGTTTAAATCTCTACAGGACATTAACAAATTATGCCAATTTATGCGTCAGTGTATTTAGCAATGCAACTACATGTTCCTTGCAAAGAGCAAGCTCACGTATTCAGGGATCAGCATAATCTAACACCATGAAGGTTAACAGTACATTCGCTCCTCCTTTTTCAGGCTACATAGCCGCAATCTTTTATGCGCACATGATATCTTCACCGATCTCTGATATTTATAGGTGACCCGTCGCTGCATGTCAAATGACACACTTGGAATGTCAATGCTTGATATGTTCTTTAACTGTATTTTACTGTGATTAAATGGAATTATTTTATCAAATTGAATTGCATTTGATTGCTCACTAATCCGATTGCTACATTCAATTCAATTTTTAAAAAACATTGTGTGCTTGAATTTGTGTTTTTGAAAGCTACCAACTGGTGGGACTGACCTCAACCACAACCCCTCTCCAAGGAGAGTGAAATGATTTGGCCTGCAGTTCTGGGATTCGCCTCATGGGGCAAGCTTCCAGTGAGGCAGGACACGATGCATTCTCCCAGGTTGGGGTCAATCATCAGGTGGGATAGGCTCCAATTGGGATTCTCACTGCTAAGACAGAGCCTCCTCCCACAACCCCTACCCCCTACCTGAGCCCCATCACCCCCATTCAATGCCCAGCCTGTTAAAAGAGAAGAAACTCCTAATGATGCTCACTTCAGCATCAAAAGGAATGAAGTGTGCGAGAATGATGAAGGGCTCTGAGGATCGCACAGCCTGATCCAAGACTAGCATCTTTAGTAGAATTGAGTTAAGGAAGAGACAAGGAGGAGAGTAGGCCTCTGCAGTTTAATACTGGAAAAGAAACCAACATGAGCACAAACTGTCTGACTGCTTCGCAGCCATCATTAATGCTATTTTGTAACTTCTCATTGGTCTGGATACGTTTCGTTTCCTTCGGCTGTGAGTGTGCATGAATGTCACTTTCCATCAAGAATCGGCAAAACTCAGCTGGTGAGAGCTGATAGCTCACTCAAAGGCTGTGGTATGGGCCTCTGACCTTTCGCTCTAAAGCGCTGAAATTAAAACAACGCGATGAGACAGCAGAATGTGAAAGGATTCCTTTTCTGAAGCCTCCGTCACAACATGGAATATCTGGAACTGGCTCAGAACCAAATCAGTGCTCCGTGCAGATGGACGCCTGCTCAGTGGGAAATGAACCTTGTCAGATCATGTCTTCCAGCAAAGCTCAGCTGTCTTAATGCTGGCTGAAAAACGATCCTGCAACGTAAATGTTAAATGGTGATGTCTTGACAGGAAAACAGGGAATGTGCAGATGTAGCATGAAGATATTCCAAGTGAAGCTGCACAAAGCTTTTCATTTCAAACTCCAGCATCTCCTTCTGATGCTTTTTCACAACGTCCATATCTATTAGAAAGCTTTAACTTTTCATTTTGTTTGTGCTTTAACAAATATGTCTGTATTTAAACCAAATTGTAACTTGTCACCATATAAAATTGTTTGATTACAAACAATTGTCACGCCCCAAAATACACTTCCCAGTTAAGGAAATATCAGTCCACACACTCTTTATCTATTGTTTTATTGCTGAGACATTGCTTCTGCTCTCCGGCTGACATATTGGCCTTCAAGCCAAAAGTGCCTTTGATCAGCTCGTCAACCAAAAATCAAGCTGTGCAGCAAATACCTCACAAAATAACATTACTACAGAAGTAAATTCCTCCATGAACTGCCATAACATTATATTAGAAATCATACTAGAGTGATTTTGGCCTGTCAAATTCTTTATAATCTATGCTGTTGAAAGCTATTACAGAAATGCTAAAAGGTCATTCACTTTGCCCAGAACATGGGGCTGGTCATCATTTTCTTTTTCCAGCATTCTTTCCTTTGGAGGGTGAAATTATGGAGGATGATACAAACTGTTAATGTGAGAACCCTTTTCTGCCCACACACTATCCCTGAGCTGTCCAAGCAACAAAGATGAGGTTTGAGGATTTTAGTGTTGAATTGTACTACACTTCAGGCCACTGATCTGTTCTTCCATCAACTATTCTGTCCCTTTATTCTCACTGAATAGCACAGGTACCCTCAAAATAAAAGACTAATCTCTGTACATAGCACTGATGTGCAGAATGAGCTGAGATTGTCTGCATATTCCAGAAGTGAGCTCCCTTTCAGTTGGTGAACACAATATCAGTTGCAGGCAAAATCTTTAGAGGTAAAAATTACTGCAGATGCTGGAATCTGTACCAAAAACAACAAATACTAGAGATCACAGCGGGTCAGACAGCATCCATGGAAAGAGCAAGCTAACATTTAAAGTTTAGATGACTCTTCATCAGAGCTGAAGTGAAGTATGGAGGGGGCAGCATTTATGCTATAGCTTGGGAGGGGTGGGGAGTGGGGGTAGTGGGTTTATAGTGCTGTTGGAGAACAGACCTTGATAGTTCAGATTAAGTGATCGGAATGTGAGAATGTCAGAATAATGGCTTGTCTTCTGCCAGACTTGAAAAGACAGTAACTGGGATGGGGGGAGGGGAGGACATGACAACAAGCTAAAAGGGAAGAAATGGGAGTTGGTTCACAATTTACGGGTGTTGAACTCAATATTAAGTGCAGAAGGCTGTGAAGTGCCTAGTCTGAAGGTGAGATGTTGTTCCTCTAATCTGTGTTGTGCTCCTTGCAGGATGTGGGGTGTGATGAGCTGTAGTGAAGGTAGCTATGGGAGTTAGTGGCTTTGTAGTGGATGGCAGTGGACAGTTTATTCCCCAACATGGGTCCTGGAAGGACTTCATCCCATTTTTCCCATCATTTAATCTGAACTCTCACCATCTTTTCTCCATCAGCATTCTACACTCACTACCCACACCCCTACTCTTATCTCACTATTGCATAAATGCCATCCCTTCCACACTTCACTTCGTTAAAAATCACACAACACCAGGTTATAATCCAACAGGTTTAATTGGAAGCACACTAGTTTTCAGAGCGACGCTCCTTCATCAGGTGATAGCTCCAAAAGCTAGTATGCTTCCAATTAAACCTGCTGGACTATAACCTGGTGTTGTGTGATTTTTAACTTTGTACACCCCAGCCCAACACCGGCATCTCCGAATCATGACACTTCACTTCAGCTCTGATGAAGAGTCATTTAGATTCAAAACATTAGCTTGCTCTCTCTCTCCATGGATACTGTCTGATCTGCTGCCATCTCTAGCATTTGTTGTTTTCTTTAGAGGTAAATGCTGCTGTTATTGATACTGTGTGCTTTTGGTCATTCCACATGTTAGACAAAGTTGGGATTTCTTTTACGACACTTTCGGATAGAACGCCAATTATTGAATTGAGTTTCATTGACTGGCTGCTGTTCATGTCGATGGCAGCAACTCCTTCATGTTTTCATGTTGCCTTCAGAACAGAACTAAAAATCTTTCCTTTCTGTGTGAAAAGAGATTGAGCAAGTCAGGACTTCCAACTGGAAATGAAAGTTAAGCAGTCCCGATATCGGGCTGTCAGTTTCACATGCAGGCAGAATATTGAAAATCTATCCCAGAGTGTTTCAAATTCCTTGTGTTCTACTTCTTTCAGTTCACTTATCATTGAAAGCGCTGGTTACTGTGACAGGTGGCTTTTTTTTTGGCAAACTCTCAAGCCACTGATGCTGTTTAAAATTAGTGGATCATCAGCTGATAGTGGAAGTCATTGTTCAGCTGGATCCTTCCTCCACAGGAAGCAATGAATTATTTAATGCCAATATAATTGAACTCATCAGAACTGCAAATCCAAAAAGAGAAAGACCTCATGATCCCTCAGGGCTTCCCACACCCTTCATAGGTTTCTGTACTTTTCAATAGTGATTGAGGTCTTGAGAGTGTTGTAATGTCGAAAACAGCGGCCAGTTAGCACACGTCACTGACACACAAATGCAATAAGATAAATGATGGTTGGGCATCGGTTGCAGAATTAATATTAGCAAGACAGCAGAAAGCTCTCCTGCTCTTCTTCAAACAGTGGCATGGGCTTTATTAAATACTGTTCAGAAAGAAGACAATATGATGTTCCAACTCCCACCCAGAAAGCAACATCTCTGAGAGTGCATTGCTCCTCAGTAATGGACTGAAGTGTCAACATAGATGATGTGCAGAAGTCTCTGGAGTGCAACTCAGCCGCACAACCTGAGACTGAACTGGCACCTCTTAAAGGGCAATATTAAACAGAAGGACAAGTAATAACAGCAAATTTAGCTGGATTACAGTATTTGATCAATTTGCAATATTGGCCCAGATTTAATGAGCAAACATGCTTGCCATTCATTATGTGTACATCTTCCAGTGGGGTTTTGCGTGATGATTTATGGTAATTAGCCATTTCAACATGTTGTCAATTACAGGCTTGTGTGAACAGGGAACGCAGCAATGTGATATTAGGGACAATTGTATCATGGGCTGGTACCTGCAGGCTCCCTGTCACTGAGGAATGTTGTACAGGCCAAACGAGGAACCGACATGTGTTCACATAGTGTCCTTGTGAGAAGAACCAGTTGAATGCATTTGTCCCCTGCAGGAATGAAACCAGTTCATGTACATTCATTCATTTAATAAAATCACATTCAGAATCAAAACAAAGAAAGGGAAAGAGAAGTAAAAGTCAGAGAGGAAAAATGAAAAGGAACGATATTTTATTTTCTATAATTTCTAAAAATAAGCAAAAACTAAAGGAAACACCACACTTGTTAAAGTAAATTGTCAGTGCCAGAGAGGTTGCTTGGTACTAAGATTTGTCCTGAAGAAGGGCTTATGCCCGAAACGTCGATTCTCCTGCTCCTTGGATGTTGCCTGACCTGCTGTGCTTTTCCAGCAACACATTTTCAGCTCTGATCTCCAGCATCTGCAGTCCTCACTTTCTCCGCTAAGATATGTCATGGCATGAAAGAAAGACTCAAACTTGAATGGACATGTCCTAGCTTTTTCTGGCATTGTCAGAAGATAATTTGTGGCTAAGTATAGAATCTTCACAATCTCCACGGTTTAAATGCTGTGATCGTCACATGTTGCATTCTGATTTACTCATCACTAACAGTGAGTGCTGAGGGCCACATCATTATTAGGATGAAATCCAAGCTAGTCACTTTCAGAAGGGTTAAGGTTGTGGCCTTGAATAACTGTGTATGCCATGATGAGGAAAACAGTTGGGGAGGACTGCTGAAATAATGTAAATCGCTTAATCCTACTGATCCTACTTTAATCTTGTCTTTTGCATCCAATGAAACAGGGCGCTGTTTGCTGTTCAATAGGGCTTAGTACAAAACAATCCTGTTTTAAACATACACATTTAAAACTACAATTTTAGTAAGCTTCTGACTGCAATTTCAACTGGACAATTAAACAAAATGTGTTGTAGGAGTGTTGCCAGTTAGACAAAACTGTTAGAAGACTAGGCCTGGGCTAGAAGAGTTTGAGGTTAATTTTAAATTTATTATGACCAGATGGATATTCCTCAGTACTCAAATGGAAACTTCAGACTTTCATTGCAATGATTGATTACCCCCTTCCCCTTCCTGATTATAGCCCCATGTTTTCCCTCCCATTGTCAGGAGCCACAGCTGCATATTCCTAGCTCCATGCTGTCTTGTGCCCAACAGTTTGTCAGTCTGAGTGGTTGTGGGTGGAAGTCTGCAGCCTGTTGTTCCCCTGAGGGTTTTGCCACTCAAGATCAGCAGGGAATACAGGCTCCCACTTTGTTTGACAAACACATTGTCCTGCACCGTCTCAAGTCTCTCCATTAATATCAGAACCACGATCAAACACATAACTGCGGATTTTCTCAGCACCTTGTTCAGATGTGTTACAACACATCTCTGGAGCACGTGGGACTTGAACCCAAACCTCCTGGCTCAGAGGTAGGGACATCGCCACTGCACCACAAGAGTCCATAATCACATAACTGCAGACAACACACCCATGAAGAGTTTGCACATGTGCAATAACTGCCCATCTGTTGAGTTTGTCGTAATGAGTTTGCTGTTCACTCCTCATCTAAGAAGCAGCTGAGCTGAGTGCTGCTCAGTTTGGGTGATGAATGAGCCTGGAGTTACCAGTGCAGTGTAGGAATTCAGATGGGTGAAGGTAGTGCTGTGTTTCCAGTCAAGCCTGCACTCCCGGGCAGCCTTCTACCACCACCAACAAAAGCTAAAATATCTCAGAGCTCGCAAATGCAGTAAAATCCATGTTGGCAGAACATAACCTATTCAGCCACTTTGTTTAATCGTATGCAGCTGAGTGGATGAAACTAAGTGCTACCCAGTTACTTTTTAAAACTCTCCCCTTAATTAGGAACATTTTCTGTGAAAGTGCATTAACAACGTAACAATAGATTTATCAAATACAGGCAGATGTTTTTCCCTCAAAAGCAAATCTTCTCGCTTTTTTTTTGGATGGTTAATAGGGAAAAGGGGGATTCCGTTTGTCTCCCTTTTGTTTGTTAAAAACAAAACGAAAGAACTAAGGATGCTGGAAACGAGAAACAAAAACAGAACGTTCTGGAAAAACTCAGCAGGTTTGGCAACGGCTGCGTAGAGGAATCAGAACTAACATTGCAGGTCCAATAGCCCTTCCTCAGAACTGTTCTTAACATTTTAAAAAATTATCTTAATTTCAGGATATGAGCCTGATCCTTTAAGAAAGCAATTTTCACTAATATACCACTTTTTATTGCCCACCAGACTTCCCAATTGTTTCATTGTCAACAAAACGCGTTTGAAACACAGTCACCAGCGTAATGTAGATAAAATATTAGGCAGTTACAGACAACAGGGTCCCACAGACAGCAATGAGACAAGTGGCCAAGCAATCACTTTAATGATAATGGTTCAGGGATAAATACCACTTCACTTCATTTCTTATTTTTGTATTGCTATTGGATTTTACATCTGCCTAAGAGAGAAGGTGGGGCTTACCTTTATCATTACATCCAAAAGACAGTGCTGCACTTCCTCTGTACTGTCAAGCTACATTATGTGTTTAAGCATCTTTCATTAGAGCAATTTTAGCAATGTGCTTAGAGATGCAAATGCACACTAAATCAGGGTAATTAAAGATGAACTAAAAGACCGTGAAAGAAGACAGTTTCTAAGAACTATTTGAACATAAAAAATGATGTAGCACAATAAAAACAGGGCAATATTCTTGCCCTTCCTTGGCAACTCCAGCTAGAGCAGGAGATGTAATGGGGAACGTAGTATGAGTCAAATCCAACAATATTGTGCTTTGTAATGCTCGGGTGGGCCTGTTTGCTATCGCACATCTGCAAATGGATATTTGAAAAGGTTGCAGCATCGTGTTGATAGATGGTTGCCTCATCCATCACTACCAGAGGCAGGAACCTCTGTTGAGTGCTTAGACAAATCTGACAACATGCTGAGGTAATCCAGAAATCCTGGCAGCTACAAGGATTGTGAACAACATGTTGTAGGTGGCCAAGAGAGCATCTTTAAGTTTCGATCCCAGTGGTCTCTATTTGTGAGTTGTGGTCCCAATGTGCCTATGAGCTGCACATACCACAGGAGTTGCCAAGCATTTAATAGCAACCCACAGTGCAGCCAACCATTCATCCATGACTGCACAGATCAAGTAATGAACTCCATTAGATTATTCTCTGGACTTTGCACCATATTTTGCTGAGACCAAATGTTTCTGCTGGATGACACTTTTATGTTAGTGATTTTGATTTTCAAACAGACTCTCTCTGAGATAAGCGGCATGCTTTTAATAACTTACAGAAAGGGTGACATACGACTTGTCAACTGAGGAAAAGTCCTGTTTGCTGTCTAAAATGCTTTGTTGATTAATCTAGTGTTTCTACAATGTCTTCCTTGTAGATACAACATAGGAGATAAGAGGCTGTTGTGGCACATTCTAAAGTTAAAGAGTTACTCAGGGTTAGAAACCAGTAAGAATTCAGTCATGAGAGTTCAGAGAAACAGTCTGAACTGGCTTGCTTTCAGTCAACAGAGAACAATTGGTTCAAGAAGTCACAAAAGTACTGAAATGATGTCTTTGTTAGAGATATGGCATCGTTTTCTAGTCCAATTGTATTGTTGTTACAGTTATAAGGCTTCAATACTGTCATTCATTGACGGTCCTTCATAGATGGGGATGACTCTCTCCCTTCTCATGGTGAGTCTGTAGGTGCCTGTACAGACTGATACAGCTACCGCATGCTCTATTACACTTGGGACAGGTGGTGGTTGCAGGAAGGGGTGGGTTGGGTTTTTGCTTCTTCCTGATGGCAAGTCTTGAGGTGCTGTATGCCTTCCCGGGTGCTCCTCTGCCATCTTGAGGCAGTGATTCCCAGATGTCTGTGGGAATGCTGCATTTTGCCAGTGAGGCCTTGAGGGTACCTTTGAAGGACTTCCTCTGCCCACCCTGGGGCTTGCCTGCTGTTTTGGAGCTGGGAGTAGGGCTCCTGCTTGGAGAGTCTCATGTTGGTCATACGGACGACATACTCAGACCATTTTTGCCAATCAGAGGGGGGTCAGTGCCTCGTTGCTGGGTATTTTGGTTTGTTGGAGGATGTTGATGTTGGTGTATCTCTCTTCCCAGATCCAGGATCTTGTGCGGGCCAGTGTTGGGGTACTGCTCCAGCAGCTTGAGGAGTCTGCTGTAACAGTCCACATCTCAGAGCCATATAGGAGGGTGGGAACCACCATAGCTCCATAAACTGTGAGCTTGGTGTCAGATCTGATGTTGGTGTCCTCGAATACCCTTTTCCTCAGGTGGCAGACCCTTCGGTCCAACCTGTCCATGCTGACCAGACATCCCAACCCAATCTAGTCCCACCTGCCAGCACCCGACCCATATGCCTCCAAACCCTTCCTATTCATACACCCATCCAAATGCCTCTTAAATGTTGTAATTGTACCAGCCTCCACCACATCCTCTGGCAGCTCATTCCATACACGTGCCACTCTCTGCATGAAAAAGTTGCCCCTTAGGTCTCTTTTATATTTTTCCCCTCTCAACCTCCCCGACCCCAGGGAAAAGACTTTGTCTATTTATCCTATCCATGCCCCTCATGATTTTGTAAACCTCTGTAAGGTCACCCCTTAGCCTCCGACATTCTAGGGAAAACAGCCCCAGCCTGTTCAGCCCTCTCCCTGTAGCTCAGATCCCCCAACCCTGGCAACATCCTTGTAAATCTTTTCTGAACCTTTCAAGTTTCACAACATCTTTCCAATAGGAAGGAGACCAGAATTGCACGCAATATTCCAACAGTGGCCACACCAATGTCCTGTACAGCTGCAACATGACCTCCCAACTCCTGTACTCAATACTCTGACTAATAAAGGAAAGCATACCAAAAACCTTATTCACTATCCTATCTACCTGCAATTCCACTTTCAAGGAGCTATGAACCTGCACTCGAAGGTCTCTTCATTCAGCAACACTCCCTAGGACCTTACCATTAAGTGTATAAGTCCTGCTAAGATTTGCTTTCCCAAAATGCAGCACCTCGCATTTATCTGAATTAAACTCCATCTGCCACTTCTCAGCCCATTGGCCCATCTGGTCCCGATCCAGATGTAATCTGAGGTAACCCTCTTCGCTGTCCACTACACCTCCAATTTTGGTGTCATCTGCAAATTTACTAACTGTACCTCTTATGCTCACATACAAATCAGCACCGATCCTTGTGGCACTCCACTGGCCACAAGCCTCCAGTCTGAAAAACAATCCTCCACCACCACCCTCTATCTTCTTATTGAAAGCAGCCAACATTCTCCAAGGCCTCCGTGTGGACTTTGATGGTTGGGGGTTCACTCCACAATGCCAGGCCAGGTTGATGGAGGACATTCATCTTGCAGGTATTCAGTGTGAGACCCATGCCCACATAGGCCTCCATAAAGGTGCTGACGATGATCTGGAGTAATTCCTCAGTGAAAAATTAATGAAAAGTTTGTGAATAAATACTAATATTTTAATTCAGCTATTTTTTGTGCTAGAGCTTGGATCAGGAAATAATGTTGATATCTCTCACAGCTTGTATTATTTCCTGATGTATTTGTTCACCAATTTAACTCAATATCCATCAGATTTTTAATGGGAAAATGGCTTCCTTTCCTACTCTGAATTTGCTCCATCAGCATCTCATCAACAGCTTTCCAAACCTACTAGAGTCTTTCCAGAGTGCAGCTTCATTGACTATTCAGGTTACAAAAGAATGCACCTGTCTTTTGAGAGGACTTGACTTCCACAGCTCTCTGTGGCAATGAGTTCCACAGATTCCCCACCCTCCGTCTTAAGAAATTCACCCTCATCTTAGTTCTAAAGGGTCATCCCTTAACTCTGAGACTGTGCCCTTGTGTCCTGCTGCAGACCGTTAAGAGTCCAGTGTTGGGCCCTCTTTCCTGCCTCCTGATTGGCGAGCTTCTCACGGGGAGCTCATTTCATGATGGCAGCTCATTTTAACCGTGAGAAGACCTCAGTCGTACCTTGTCGGAAGTTTAGAATTCAGAAATTAGAAGCTGTAAGTAGAAAGGGTTTTATACCTTAAAACCTGAAACCGCACATAAACAAGTGATAAAAGTTTTGACAAATTTCCTTTCATTTGTGGACTCCTGGATAGGATTACCTCAAATAATTAGTCACAGTTACGAAAGAATCTTTTGGGAAATTTGTTACCATCATATCACAATCTCTGGAAAAACTGAAAGGGCAGTCAAGACAATCAAAATGTTACTAATCAAAATAATTGACTGGGACTTAAGTTCAATGTACCATTAGACCATAAGATACAGGAGCAAAATTAGCCATTTGGTTCATTGAGTATGCTCCACCATTTTATCACGGCTGATAATTGTTCAACGCTATTCTTTTGCTTTCTCCCTGTTACCTTTGATGCTCTCACTACCTCTGTCTGAAATATACTCAATGACTTGGCCTCCACAGCCTTCTGTGAAAATTCCATAGCTTCCCCATCCACTGGCTGAAGAAATTCCTCCTCATCTCATCTCTAAAGAGTTGTCCCTTGACTCTGAGGGGGTGCCTCCTGCCCTAATTTCTTCTACTAGGGGGAACATTTTCTCTACATTCACTCTATCCAGGCCTCTTTCTATTCTGTACATTCCAATAACATCTGCGCCTCACCCCCATCCTTCTAAACTCCATTGAGCACAGACCCAGGGTCCTCAACCATTCCGCGTTTGTCAAGCTTTTCCCAGGATTATTCTTGTAAACCTCCTCTGGACTCCCTTCAAATCAAACACATCCTTCCTTAGATACAGGGCCCAAAATTGCTCACAATATCGCAAATGCGGTCTGACCAGAGCCTTATACATTGTTGGCAATAGCCCTGCTCTTATATTCTTGGCCTCTCAATATGAACACTAACATTTCATTTGCCTTCCTAAATGACAACTGACACTGCACGTTAACCTTAAGAGAATCCTAAGTACCTTTGTGCTTCAGATTTCTGAAGCCTTTCCCCATTTAGAAAATAGTCTATGCCCTATTCCTCCTATAAAAGTGCATAATCTCACACTTTCCCACATTGTATTCCATTTGCCATTTCTTTGCCCACTCTCCCATCCTGTCCAGGTCCTTCTGCAGTGTCTCTACCTTCTCAACACTACCTGTCCCTCTCCCTATCTTTATGTCACCAGTAAACTTACCAACAATGCCCTCAGTTCCTTCATCCAGATCATTAATGCATTACGCAAATAGTTGTGGTCCTGACACTGACCCCTGCGGAACTCTACTAGTTACCTGCTTCCATCCTGAAAAACACTCCTTTAACCCACTCTCAGCCTTCTGCCAGTCAGCCAATCCTCTATCCATGCCATTTCCTTGCCCTAACATCATGGGCTCTTATCTTATTTAGCAGCCTTCTGTATGGCACCTTGTCAATGGCCTTCTGGAAATCCAAATAAATCACACCCACTGATTCTCCTTTGTCTAACTTGCTCATTACCTCCTCAAAGAATTTTAGCAGTTTTGTCAGGCCTTGATAAAGCTGTGCTGACTCAGCCCTATTTTACATTGTATTTCCAAGTACTAAGAAATCTCATCCTAAGACTTTAAAATCTGCCCAATGACTGAGGCCAGGCTAATTGACTTATAATTTCCCGTCTTTATCCTCACTCAATTTTTAAACAGGGTATTACATTGACCATTTTCCAGTCCACTGGGACCCTCCCTGACTCCAGTGATTCCTGAAAGATCACCACCAATGTCTCCACAATCTCCTCAGCTATCTCTTCTGAATTCATCTTACCGAACCCTGGGACGTCCGGGTGATTTATTCATTTTCAGACCTTTCAGCTTCTCCAGCACCTTGTCTTTAATGATGGGCACTACACTCACCTCTACTCCCAACTCTTTGGAAGTTCTGGTATTCTACTGGTGTCACCCACTGTGAAGACTGATCCAAAGTACCTATTCAGTATGCCCGCCATTTCTTTGTTCCCTATTACTTCTTCTCCAGCCTCATTGAGCAACATCCAACGTCCACTCTTGTCTCTCTCCGACCTTCTTTATGTCTAAAAAAGGTTCTTACCATCTTCCCTTATATTATTAGCTAGCTTACTCTGATATTTGAACTTCTCCCCTCTTATTGTGTTTTTAAAATTATTCCACTGATATTCACTACATTTTATATGCTTTTCCTTTTGCTTCAATACTGTCCTTGACTTCCCTTGTCAGCCATGGTTGCCTCATCCTCTCCTTGGTAATATTCCTTCAACCTTTTGCTTCCCAAATTACCCCCAGAAACTCCTGCCATTGCTGCACCACTGTGTTCCTTGCTAGGCTCCCCTTCCAAACAATTCAGGCCAGCTCCTCCTTCATAAGCTGAAGCTTTTTTCACTGAAGTGTAGGAGGCTGAGGAGCGACCTTATGGAAGTTTATAAAATAATAAGGGGTAGAGGTAGAATTAATGGTAGTTGTCTTTTGCCTAGGTTGGAGGATTTCAAAACTAGGGGGTACACCTTTAAGGTGAGAGGGCAGAGATTTTAAAAAGACACAAGGGACATAGAGGGTGGTTTGCATATGGAATGAACTTCCTGAGGAAGTGGTGGATGCGGGTACAATTACAACATTTAATTTTGATAAGTACATGAGTAGGAAATGTCTGCTGCATTATACATCACAGAATCCAGAATTGTCTGCCCCCCGAGCAGACCCTTAATTTCTGTCTGAGTTTCTGGTTTTCGGAAACAGCACAGAGGAAGTGGTGGGAGAAAATAATTGCCTTTCTTGCAGCTTTGGATATTTTTATTGCAGACAGAGACACATACAGCATGCTATTCCAGCAATCCAAAAGCTTCTCCCCATATCATTCATACCCACAAGCTGCTCCAGAAAACCAAATCGTTGCCAATCAACAAATTTGTTTTCTTGGGATCTGCTACCAAACTGATCTTCCTTGTTTTTCTGCATATTGATGATTGTAAAAAGTGTCTTTACTACATGCCTTTTACAGTCCTGATGTATTTTCTCTCTCACATCCTGTCTTCTCATGGGAGGCCTGGACAGAACACCCATCCAGGCCTTTTTTCTCCTTGTAGTTCCTCAACTTTACCCACACCGGAGTCATGGTTATCATCATCAAAACTACGAACAGGCAAGAATATGAAGACCCAGATTGCAGAGTTAGTGAAAAAGTTGAGACCCCATAACATGTCAAAGGATTAGGATAGAGTGAAATCTGTTGGATAAAGTCAGAAACATAAACCAAACATCTTGTACAATTCCTGAAATGAAACCAAAACATTACTTCCTTAACTAACAGCTCAGGGGGTTTGGATAAGAGACGGAAAGTCTAAGGATAAAATTCTTCAGCATGGCTTAACCACCGTCTTATATCATCCAAACTTGCTCGGTCTTCTGAAGTAGGAAGTAAAGCCTTTGTTCTGTTAGTTCCAACCACAGATGATGCCTTGAAGTATCATCAGGGTCTATGACATTGTTGCTAAACCCATTGCATCCATTTCAACTGCTGAAAGTATGATTTGAGATCATTGCCGACCTGTACCAACTTGAATGACAATTCAAGGAGATCTGTGATGTCAACACAATGTGACCACCAGACTCTGGGGAAAGGGTGAAAATGGAAATACTTCCAGTTAAATATTTTCGGTTACAAATGTTCAAAACTGAGAATGTACTTGATGGAAGATGTAGAGATAGGATTTAAGAAACCATGCAGATGAGCCACTGAGGTGTACAGTTTCAGTGGGATCAAAATCAAAAAATTGTAGAACTAGATTTGCTGAGGACAGAGATAGCTACCATTTGATTATCCTGGACATAACATAAATAAATGCTGTTTGAAAAAACACACTGACAACTGGCCTGAGAATTTTTGAACAAACAACTACACATCAAAATGCAATCCACTATTTAAAATCACTTCTTTAAATGAGACATGATGGTCTATCACATATAGTGATACATACAGTGAATCAGCAGGACAACCTTACTTAAACCAAGGTCTGGAATTTCAGTAAGGGCGATGGTTACGGTTTTGCAGGAGGCACATTGTGATGAGGACACTAACTACAAAGTCTTAGTTTCTGCCTTTAGGCAACAACTTAGAGCAACTGGTGGGAGAAAAACATTGGCTTTCTCTAGGCTTCCATTATCTTTATTGCAGAGAAAGACATGCACAACCTGCCCTTCCAATAGTCCAAATACTTCTCCCCATATCATTCACACTCACAAGCTGTTCCACTACCCAGGTACCAATTAAAGTGTTGTCATCAGACTGATGACTTTTGGCATTCACAGACAGTCATAACTGTTCCTATGTTTCCTATATTCCTACAATGCAGCAATTACTTCCACAGTCCTTGGTTTTTAAAGCAGTTTTTTTTTCCATTTTAGTCCATAATGAAATGTACAAAAAAAATCAAATGATACAGCCTTTACAATGTCTACTTGGTGGCACAAATTTCTGCCATGTGTCTTCATGTGACTGACTAGTCTGATTTGTAGCATGTAGATTTCTGGGCACCATCATTGAGGCACTGGAATCTGGAGAGCCAGATTTGTTTCCTTCCCTTTCTTTCTCTGCCAGCACTCTTCCCCATCATTAGAGCGTTCGACCGCAAGCAGGATGCATTTGATGGACAAATTGTCACAATTTTGAACATTTTATGGCAAGCTCCTCCAAATATCAAAGCTGTTGCACTTTAAGGAGAGCCACAGAATGTCTTTGTATTCTTCATCCTCTCATGGAACATGGACAATGTGAGAGCTAAGTAAATAAGACCTGGCAGGGGAGACCCTTTCATCCAGTTCACTATATTTGCTTTGCAGGAGCTTTGCCAGAATGCTTGTCAAGTTGGCTTCGAGAAGGACACTATGTCAAGAAAGGGTTCATAACCTTGAATTCCTTCAGGATGTGTTAAACTTTTAACATGTGTTATTTTAAAAGAAAGACAAACAAGCCAAAAAATAGGAATATAGGAAACATAGGAACAGGAGTAAGTTATTCAGTCCCTCAGGTCTGTTTAGCCATTCATCGAGATCATGGCAGATCTATGGCCTAAATCCATATTTGGCCCATATCCCTCAGTGCCTTTACTAAACAAAAACTATCTGTCTCAAAGCTAAAACTAATAACTGATTTAGTATTCACTGCTATTTGTAGAAGAGAGGTCCAAACATCCACCACCCTTTGGGGCAGCATGATGGTCAGTGCTTAGCACTGCTGCCTCACAGCACCAGGGACCCAGGTTCAATTCTAACCTTGGGCAACTGCCTGTGTGGAGTTTGCACAATTTCCCAGTGTCTGCATGGGTTTCCTCGCACAGTCCAAAGATGTGCAGGGGTCAGATGAATTGGCCATACTAAATTGTCCATAGTAGTAGGTGCTTTAGTCAGAGGGAAATAGGTCTGGGTGGGTTCCTGTTAAGAGGGTTGATGTGGACTTGTTGCGTTTCCACAGTGTAGGGGAATCTTAATCTTTGTGTGTAGCAGTGCTTTCTAACATCTCTCCTGAATGATCTGGCCCTAATTTTCAGATTATGTCCTCTAGTTCTGGAATCTCCAACCTGTGGAAATAGTTTATCTTTATCTATTCTGTCTTTTCCTGTTAATATCTTGAAGACTTTGATCAGTTCAGCCTCCCCTCACCCCCAACCAAACCTTCCAAATTCTGGAAAAAACAGGCCTAATTTATATAATCTCTCCTCATAAATTAGGTTAAACAAAAGGAAAGTCACCATAGTCTTACTAGTCCACTGGGCTGCTCTATCATTAGAGAGTGACGACTGCTGTTTGTTTAACCCAAGGGTTACTATGCCTTAGGCAAGGGAACAGATTGAGGAGGAGAGTTCTTCATAGTAACCTCAGCCAGTCCAGCAATTGAACCCACGCTATTGGCATCACTCTGTATTGCAAACCAGCTGTTCTGCCAACTGTGCTGACACAGATTTATTATGCTGTCTCAACTAACATTTATTGTCACTTAGAAATTGAGACTTTGAGCTATCTGGGAAGATTTCTTGTTAGCTTGGTAATTTGGAGGAAGATGACCAGCAAAAGACTTACTAGAATTCATCATAGGATTATACCCAAGAACTATTGCTGTAAAAGGGTGGACAGACCTGGATTTTTAATTTATGACAAGAGATTATGACTGATTTATGAAATATTGTATAATGTGAGCTGCAGCAAAGCCCAGGACAAGGACAGTCCCCAGTAGCTTTCACTTCAACCCAAGTCTATTGTGCTTTGCATTTATACAATGTTGTTACAATCTGCAGTGGATAGATGTGTAAAGCAGATAATTCTCAGCTTATCATAACAACCAGCTGCATCATTTTTTCCTTTTTATCCTGGCAGTTGATGAAATGCCATGAACTTGCACTTCAGGATTTGCTTTGAACCTACTGATTGAGTGAATTGGGTTAAAGTTCAGTCCAAGCTCTGTGCTGAGGCCACTGTCTCAGTTCTCCATCCCCTGACACTGCAAATGCTTTATTTTCAAACATCTCCTGCATTGCCACCTCAGAAAGAAAATGGGGACATAGACTGGCATGTCAAATGCATTCATCAAATAGTTGAATTTAAAGGGCTATTTTACAAGAGGATAAGGAGGTATTCCCACACCTGTCAACCGAAACCCTCAAGTGAGGCCCCAGCCAAAAGTAAGGAGATCAGGTATTTTCCACCAGAGGGCGCTCTTACCATGTCACAATGATCAACTTTAATTCACAAAGGTGTAAAATAATTTGTTAGGATTTACCTGAAATTTATATTTAAACTGTCAGTAACATTTCAGAATATCTATTCATGACTTTAAGTAAATTAATGTTGTTTCTTTGTCATTTACACATAAAGTTCATTGAATTAATGTCATAAATTGTGTCAAACATAAACAATTCTCAACATCATTAATCATTTTTATCACTTTAGATGATGATATTGATACTTGCAATTGGGAATATATTTTTAAATTGAATTATTACATAAAATCTACAAGTAGCAAAGATGTATCCATATGAACATCAGGTCAGAATAGACTTGGGTTTAGCTGTGATGTTCAGTATTGAATCAAACGTAATCAATATTAGGAACTTGAGAGGACTGGAAAGGACAGAAGGTGGATGCATTTCCTGCCAAGAGGTTGGAACCTGGCTGGAATCTGCTCCCGTTCAGTTTCCAAACTTGTTGAAATTCGACTCGATGTTGCAGCCGGTGATACCAGGTGGCTCATCCACTGATCCCTCTGTGTCAATTACGTCTCTGAGCTTCTCTTTATTTAACTCTTTCACACAACCTCAACTTTCCATCAAGATGCATTGAAAGACTCAAAACTTTCTCATAATAAAGGTTTTTGGTACCTTTTTTAAGTGTTTTGTGGTTCCTTTCGGATCTTTAAAATTAATTTATTTTCCTCAGCAAAGCCTGTGGGTCTTCCCTTTCGGAATGTGGCTATGGGAAGATCAAGCATCCAGGAGCAGAATAGAACATAGAATCATTACAGATAAGGTGAATGTCTCTCCATTGTCGATGAAGTTGCTTGATGTTGCTCCTGTTCCTGTGATTTGAGGTAGGGTCCGTGCTCTTCAATAGGAACACACAGACAGCATAACTACTCTTCTTTCTCCAGCATAAGAGAGATTCAGCAATTGTGGCCCTTCACCATCATTACCTATGAATGAAATTCTGGCAGAGAAGTGCCAAAAGTCTATCGATACCCTTTAAGTTGTACCCTGGTAGGAGAGAGGCGGAAAGAAATGTGTGGAAAAGCTTAGATTTTAACTCTAAGAGAATTAGCGTTTCTAATTCCTTAGCTACTAAGAAAATTGAATACCACACGCAGAGACCTACGAAAATAAATCTGCATACACTTCCAAAGCATGAGCAAAAGGGTGTTATTTCTTGCCTGCGATTCTCTTCTCTCTGGCACCTAGCCTTCTGCTGCTTTTCCCCTCATTCTTTTTCTTCCAAAAAGCGCTTACCACTTTTTGTCTTTTTCTCCTTTCCTCCTCTGGCGCATCTTTAGTTAGATCTGAATTGTTGCATCCAAAATTCACAGTAAACTTCCATTGTAAAACATGATGAACTGCGGAGGCTATAAATCAGAAACAGTAACAGAAATTGCTGGAAAATCTCAGCAGGTCTGGCAGCGTCCATGGAGAGAAATCAGAGTTAATGTTTTGGGCCCAGTGACTGGAATTTCTCAGCAAACTTCCTTGGAGTTCTGGGGAAGAGTCACTGGACCCAAAACATTGACTCTGCTTTCTGTCCACAGATGCTGCCAGAACTGCTGAGCTTTTACTATTCTGGATTACTTTGATTGCAATAGATTGATGACAGGATCTCTGCAAGTTATTACTTCTTAAAGTATGTTATTTGGTGACAGAAAATACTGCAGTCTTCTAAGGCCTACGATGCTCTCAATTTTCCAATTTCCTAATAAGGAAAGGCTCAGTCAGAGGGGTTATTGACACCAGGCTGCTTTAAGAACTGCTTACATAGTACATGGTCTGCCTAAGTATAACCAAATCTGGTGACAGCTACATTCAAACAAAGTAATTATGCAATGGAGCACCTCAAGCTGGATTTAGACTCTCTTATTGCATTGGAGTGGTTGCTCTTGATGCCTGAAGATTAAAGTTCTCCCCCTCTGTCCGACTATTCGGCACAGATGTTTTAGCTGTTTTGGCTCCACACACTGGAATGCTCTTCTGAGATCTTTCCATCTTATTCATTTCTTTCATAACTTTACAAAGCACAATTTTCAAACTCTTTACAAAACCTCTCAATTTCTTTTCAAACAAATCTGCTAATATCTGACTGGCTTGGATTTCACTGCATTCCCTTACAGGCCACGCTTGGAATGCCTTAAAGGAGTTATACAAAATTAAATTGATTTTGTTCTTGTATGATTACTTTTTTAAAAAAAATTAAGTTGCTCACAAATATGGTCCACCACAAAACTGAGAATTTTTACAGAACATGACCACCCTTTTTGGAATACCTGGACACAGACTTATCTGCCACACTTAACAAGGGCTTTTATATAGCCGTAATGATTGTGTTTTACGAGTCCAATATCCAGGGAGGAGGAACTGTGAACGTATGAGCATTTTGTTTGGCTGGGCTGAGCTATTATTATTTATTAATTTGATATTGGTTATTTATTTATTAAGTTAAATAGCCAGTTTGTTTTTTTTATTCTATATTTTTCTATATATGTGTATACTTTTGTACATGAGAGTGGGTTGGGGATTTTTTTTATCTGGGTTCATTTTTGTACTGTTTTGAATTGTTTTGTTTTGTACTTGTTGTAATATTTAAAAATCTATTTTTTCAATAAAAATATATTTTTTAAAAATTAAGTGAATTGCACAGACTGCCTTGACCTGCTGTAGAGTTTCTGACTGAGCCCGAAAGCCAACCAGCACTCTGAAGTAACAAGAAATCCTAAACTTGGCATTTGGGCCCTTGTACAGTGGGAACCAGAGGGCATAACAAAGGAAACATTTGGTGGGATGAAGAACAGCAAAATATGCTATATACACAAGGCTTCCTGAAACTTGAAGATTGTTAATTTGTTGCATTAAATGCTAAAGAGGTTGAAGTATCACTAAACCTGCATCGGTCAAGTCAAATTAGCTGGTGCTCCACTTTAAAACAAAACTATAATGCATCTGTAAATTTCTATGGCTTCTATACTATGTCTTTGTGTTTAGAGAGTAAATCAATGCTAATCTTGTCATACTTTATCATGTCAAAGAAAGTTAGCTAATGTGTAATATCAGCAATCTGTTGTAATAATGTGATTTATAAATTTCAATAATTACTGCTTATATGCAAATATTTTGCAAAGTTTATAAGTTAATTAGTGAAACCTTTTAAATATGCATTTCTTCCACTGAAAATAAATGATTATTGTGCCCTGTTTTGGAGTACTGTGTCCAATTCTGATCTCCCATTTATAGGAACGATATTATTAACCTGGGGACGATTCAGAAAAGATTTAACAGGATGTTGCTGAGAATAGACGGTTTGACTTATAAGGAAAGGCTGCATAGGCTGGGATTTGTTTTACTGAAGTGTAGGAGGTTGAGAGGTGACCATATAGAGATTTATAAAATAATGAGGGGTCTCAATAAGATGAATGGTAAGTGTCTTTTCCCTAGTGTGATGAATTTCAAGACTATGGGCGTATTTTTAAGGTGAAAGGAGAAAGATTTGGAAAGAACACGAGGGGCAATTTTTTTATACAGAGAGTAGTTCGTGTGTGGAATGAACTTCCAGAGGAAATGGTGGTTGCGGATACAGTTACAATGTTTAAGACATTTAGAGACATACATGAATAATAAATGTTTGGAGGGATATAGGCCAAGCATAGGCACATGGGCCTTCTTTAGTTTGGGATTATGATCGGCATGGACTGGTTGGACCGAAGGGTCTGTTTCTGTGCTGTATAACTATATAACTCTGTGACTCTGTGTGAACATCTTGCCCATTGATTTTATTAAATGAATGGAAAATGAAGCATTTCCACTTTTTGCTCCATATCAACACTTAACTGGAGTAGACTACCATGAACTACCTTTCCTTGCTGTGGTGGAGAGGCTTGAGGGTTCTGTTGTTCCCAAAAACAATATTGTCAGGAGTTCCCAACTTCTGGCAGGGCCACCCACAATGGTATGGTCGGTGGGGGGGATGGGGAGAGAGGGGGGGAAACCAAATAACGCACAACCCAAAGCAAGTCTTCAATGGCGATCCAGGTGATATCAGCCACTGTGAATATGGATGAAGGCTGCAGCAGTGGGGAAATGCCCCAATGTTGAGGTTTCCTTGCCACTGGAACTGGATCGACCTTCCATCAAGGACCATGATTCTGCTTCCATGCAACAGCATTCCCACATTAAAAGATGTCTCACACAAGGCATCTACCTAGAAGAGTTCAAAGCCCCGACACAACACAAGCTCCGCAGTGATTGGCAAGAGCTGATGGGAAAAAGATTCTGATACCTGAAAATCCCTAACTTTGTATTGATATGTAGGCGGTGGGGTTTGTTTCACTCTTGGAATAGGAGCAGGAGAGCATTTTAGCAGGAGAGCATTCTTCACAATGTCTTCACCCCAATCTCCAAAGTCTTAATTTTAAAGGAGGGCAGAAAGTTTTGGAAGAGCTGAAGACAGCCATCATCTCACGTCATGTGATCAGGAAATGCCAAGACTAGTTCGATGAGAATGATCACATCATCCAGGACCTCATCAATGAGCAGAGGAAGCTGGCAAAACAACATCACCAGTGAGGCGAAGAGAGAGAACTTATCAAACAACAAAGCTGGTGTTACAAAGAGGAATGAGGGAAATCAAGATCCAATGGTGGACTGAGAAAGCAATGGAGCTGCAGCTCCTTGCTGATAAGCAAGACACTTGGGTTTCTTCAGTGCCACCCAGACAATATACGAACCCAACACTCTTGGCCTCAAACTGGAGATTTTCAAGGTTGGAGGAGTAGTGCTTACCTGTCATCTCCATCAACTGTGCCTGAAATTCTGGGATAAAGAACAAATCCCAGCCAATCTCAGGGATGTTGCTATCACCACTGTCTTTACGAAAGGAGATAAAGTGGACTGTGGGGACTACAGAGGATTCCTCACTGGATACCTTCTCCCAAACATTGAGGAAATCTTTCCAGAAAGCCAGTGTGGCTTCTATCCAAAGCATGGAACTATGGACATGATTTTCACTGTTCAACGTCTCCAACCACTCTTCATGGCCTTCATCAACCTGACCAAGGCTTTTGGCTCAGGAAGTTCTAAGGAAGACCCTGTCAAAGGGTGGATCTCCAAAGAAATTCATCAACATTCTCTGTCTCCTCCATAACAAGACGCCTCCATCAATGGTAACATGGCAAAATCCCTTCTGGCCAAGACAGGGGTCAAGCAGAGATGTGCCGTTTTCTCCCATTTCTCCATCGCCATCATCCCTAACCTTCATCTTGTCAAGTACAAGCTTCCCAGTGGATATTGTCTAAGGATGGACAAAAGACTTTTCAGCCTCAAATGGTTGAAATCCAAGCCGAAAATGACACTGATGTCATTTGTGGAGCTTCAATTTGTGGATACCATGTTATCTCATCTCTTGAAAGAGAATCTTCAAACCTTACTTTATGCCTTCGTGTAAGCATACAAAAGAATTTAACTCAGCTGCAACCTAAAGAAGAATCAAAACCTTGACCAACCCATCCCAAGGTACATTCTGTCCTATCCCTCCATTGAAATTAATGAAGAAATACTCCAACATCACATCCAATATGTGAGCGCCACTTTCAGATACCTAAGGATGAGAGTGTTCAACAACCATGACATCCATGTTGATACCTAGATTCATATGTATAAGGCAGACATCCTTCTGAATCTTCTACATGACTCCTAAAATGGACTACATATAGATGCCACCTCAAGACTCTGGAGAAGTACTACTGACACTGTTAGATATGGAATCTCTGCATCAGCAGGGAGGACAGGCATATTAATATCCGTGTACTTGAAGCAGCACCAACATGGAGGCCATGATCAGTTGGAACCAACTCCGTTGGCTGGCCATGTGGTAAGGATGCCTGAGCTCCAATTGCCAAAGCAAACCTTCTTCATCCAGCTAAAGGAAGGCACACAAATGAGAGGAGGACAAAGGATTTCCTCAAGGGTTCCCTCAAGGTATGTGACATAAATGTCAATTCATGGGAGGCCCATTTCCTTTATGAAGGGATTTGATTCTTCTGTCAGGAAGAGGAAGTACAGAAAAGGAACCAGAGAAAGGAATGCCAGTGACCTCAAGGTCAAAGACCATTTCCACCTCCCAGAAATATCAGCCAAATAGGATCGAGCTCATCAGCCACACAAGGACCCATAGACCCCATGGCCAGGGGCATGGAATTTCTAGACCTTTGATCATAATTGCTAATGAGTGATTGCTAATAATGACCATAAACTAGCAATCTATCCTCAAATACCTCACTTTACCAACTAAGGATCTAAATTAAATGGGTGTGGGGTATCGGTCTCAATCAGGAAAGCCACAAAGAAGGCAGCCATAGTTGAGAACATACTGGTGCTCTTAAAAAGCCTGAGAAATAAAGGGAAAACCCAGTTCTTAAACTGTAACAGCTTTGACCAAAATGAGTTATTTTTAATTCTGCAATTCCTTGTACTGATATTAAATATTTAGAGCTTGTAATAAATACATCACTTGACAACATTTATCTGTAGCACTTTACTCTACATTTCAATAGGATGGAACAGAAATACAAGAAAATGCAAGGCTTATGAAAATACAAACATACTTAAAAAGCAGGAGACCATTCAGTTCCTTGAGGTTGATCTGCCAGTCAAAAAAATCAAAGCCGTTTTCCCACCCAATCCCATATCCATTGATTCCCTTGGACAGATCTGAGCATCAATGTCCCCTAAGTAGGAAATTCAAAGGTTCAAAACAACTAAAAATGGAAGATATGTTTTGGGATGTCTCTTTAACTTAAGGTAAAATGGAAGAATAAATGCTTTAATGTGAAGTGCTCTGAACTCAGCTCAAACACAACTTTATTGCTGGCAGGACAAGACTGTCACATTGAAGAAATTTGATGAGAAGATACAAGATGTTTAGCAACAGCAATTGTGCTGATTGTGAGTAAACTATTCGCCTCCAAAATCCTCACAGCGAGGTAAAACGACTATCAGGCTGTTAAAAAATGGGATAGGGTTGCAGAGGATAGCTAATTAGCATTTCTAATTGGATACATGACCTGTGAGATTCACATGAAGATGGGCTTTGGAAAGGAAAACCATTGTATTATCGGGTAACAGTGTTTCTCAACTACCTTTGAGATTCACAGATACAAATCGGTCTACAGACATGTGAGGGGTAATAAGCTGGAGACGAAGCAACTAGTCCTGCATGCGAAGCAGAGAAAATGCTGACCCTATTGTTATGGACAAAGCCAGACCACTCAAAACATTCTTCAGCAGGCAGCCCAGACCATAATGTTGCATTTCTTTTCGGTAAGTGTACAGTAAAAATTACCCAGAGTATGTTAGCTAGGTTTTCTACCAGGTTTTAAAGCAGACAACATTTTATTCACAAAATTACACAATGAGACACAAAGAACAGAATGAACAACCCCTACAGAGCTCAACCTATTCAAGCTGGACTTAATTCTGCTGTTCCAATTATACACAACAGTTCCAATAAACAAACTCCCTTAAAAATCAGTTAAAAAATGGAACAAATGCTTACAGGTTGAAGTTAGAAGGGCAGAAGGAGAGAGAGTTTTTGCAGCCTGTTCACACACAGCTGAACTCCTAACTAGTTCTAGACTGAACAACTCAACGAGAGAGCTGATCTTTCATTATACAGGTCACTTCTAAAACATGAAGTTTTTAGAAAAAAGGGACCAGATTTGTGACACTATTAATTACCAAACCGAACATGGGTGGGACCTCAAGTTCAGATTGAAGAGATTGGGTTTGTGAAGATTTAAAGAATGCTGGAAGATTCACTAACTTGAGGTAAAATGAAGGGATCTACTGTGCAACTCTCACAGTCAATATCATTTCTGGGATTAGAAGTTATCAAGGTGGGAAAACAAATGGAAACAAATCATCATAAGATGAAAATAGCTTTCAACTAGTTGTGTGAGAAAGCAGTGTTTACTTAATAGACAGAACAAAGTGTCATTGTAGCAGGAGATATTTATCCATAATAAAAGGTAAATGGGGCATTACTTTTCTAGAGTTTAAAGTATAAATTGCTACAAAGTATGTTTAGTAGATTAAAAAAAAAGACTGCAGATGCTGGAAATCTGAAACAAAACAGAAATTGCTGGAGAAACTCAACAGGTCTGGCAGCATCTGTGGAAAGAAAGTAATACTTTGGGTCCAGTGACATTGTTCTGAAGAAGGGTCATTGGACCTGAAGCACTGACTCTGCTTTCTCTCCACAGATGCTGCAAGACTTGCAGAATGTTTAATTGTTGTTGCTTTCAGGTTGTTTGTTACAGTAAAAGTCAAATTGTGTCATGTGGTCTTTTGAGTCAGTGACTTAATATTCAATATTTTAAAATTCAGTCTCCATGGATCTCGCATCATAAGTGTCTGAGTGAGCAGAATTCATCTTATCTCAGTCCCAGGGGACCAGCCTCTTACCCTGAACTATGTCCCCTAGCCCTACATGCTTTAACCATGTAAAACAGCCTATCAGCATTACCCTGTCAAACTCACTCAGAATTCTGCATGTTTCAATGAAGTCAGCTCTCATTCTTTTAAATTCCAGAGCATGTAGGCCTAACTAATTCATTATCTTCTAATTATAGGATGTCCTTATCATCACAGAATCAAACCAGTGAAACTTTGTCGCACATTTGTAATGCAAGCACATTCTTCTTTAGATTGGGAGACCCCAAGTCTATTCAGTAGTCCAGATGGAGTCTCAACAGAGCCCTGTCCAATGGCAGAAAGTCATCCCTATTTTAGTTCCTTAACCTTCTAGGAACAAAGGCTTCTTGTTACAATTCTGAGCTGTACAGACTTTTTTTTTAAGAGAGGTTTGGTTAGTTAAATGGCCAGCATGTATGAAATAACACAGTTCAAACCCTGTACAAAATGTGGTCGTTGATGACGACCTGCCCCATGCTTGATGTGGAATGGCACCTCCCAAATTATCCAACCAATGGGCTCTCTAATAATGAGAGCACCTCTGCTGTTTTGTGCACTGCAGCTAATTACATGTTCTGAAGTGTCCTAATAACATTTTGGGTGAAGATGCTGTTAGAGATTAAAGGAGAACTTACGCTTTCTTTTGCTTACAAGTAAATGTATCCACACTTAGAAGCAATGCCAACAAAATCTGTGTTCACAGTGGTTCAACAGCTAGTCTTCAAAGTAGCAGAAAGACATTTGAAAATATCAGGTTAAAAATATTTGAGCTTTAAAGTATCCATCTGATGCTATGGTATAACAGTGCTGAGGTCTAATGAATGACTAATCAGCATTTCTATCTGGATGTAAGGCCCATGTGATTCACATTACTATCATGATAGAATTTAAAAGGGGAAGGCTTCAGAGGAAGCCATTGTACTATCAGGTTACTAGTTTTCCTATAAAACTTGACAGATACTGTTAGTTTGCCAGGATCTGGGAGAGGAAGAGCAACTAAAATTTCTATCATTCACGCTGCAAGAGTATAGGTAGGAGCTCACTCTTAAATTCAAAATACTGCATTTGCGAGGAGCAAGAACAAGGCTGGAAGATTCTTTGAGCTTGCGCTAGAGATTATAATTCCAGAAAAACACTCACCATGAGGTACAGTTTGTGGTTCATAGTTACCAGACTGAGAAAAGAAAAAAATGGAAGTAAATTCTGAGTAGTTAAGAAGCACTTTGGACTAGGTCTGGAAGAATGGAATGTCTGATTAAAGGGCAGTATCCAACAGTGTTTTTCTTTGATTGTGTTAAAAGTTCTGCCCTGTAGCTTAAAGTACATATTGCCTACAGAGATAGATCTTCATGTCTGTTTGTTACAGAGACTATCATAAAACATGAAATTGTGCTATGTTATCTATTAAACTAGTATTTAAATTTTCTTTTAAAAACTTATCAGTCTTACCAGGATCATGAGCCTAATTTTGTTTTAATATGTCACTGGCACCTAATTCCACAGAGTTGGAGTGATGATGTGCATCAATCTGTAATGATTTGATTAGAAAAGCTTGCACTATGCATTTCCTTTGTAAATTTTCATAAACATGCTGTTGGAGACAAAGTTGTAAATAAATAGATTACACTATCCCACTGTGAAACAAAGACAAAAGCATAAATGACTCATCCTGCCACTCAACTACTTCACCTCAGCATGATCTAAATTCAGAATCCCATTTGTTTTTCAAGAAGTTAATATTTTTAGAGTAATCTTTCTCAAAAATAAGCTGACAATATTTTGCAAGAATGCCTGAAATTGAATCCATCTGACAGTAAACTTTAATATAGGTCAAAATGAGACAAAAATAAACCCTTACTGTTACATTCTTTGACATACATGTTCATTACGATGAAGCACTGAGCTTGATGAATTCCATGTTAATAAAACCAAACAGCAGAACTGGGGAGGCAATAGCTTAAAAATTGCTGTTGGCATGGACTTTTCCAATGCAAGTAGTAGCCATAAATATCAGAGTGCAGTAAATTACTGGCTGGCCACCTGCTTTCAATATTAACAGAATTGTTGTAAACATAAACTGATGTGCAAATAATAGTCCACAGATCAGTACAGTTAAGCCAGGAGACAGGGACTTAAAGGAGAAGTACCTCATGTTCTGGCATTAATGTGGTGTTTGTGGGTTTAAAGATAAATTGCTTCAAAACTTTCTTCCACATTCCAGGTTTTTGCTCTGTTCTGGCAATGTTGCATGGTTCATTAGCACAGGAGTTAGCAGAAGAACTGCAGTAGATGGAATGGGCAACCCATAATGTCAGATGGCACATTTCAAGTCCATCCATTTGCCTTCACAACAAAATTTCCATTGTTTTCCAGCTATAGTTTGACAGGTAACACGATTGCCTCTGAGTCACAAGACATTGGATTCGAGGCTCTGTCCAGGACCTGAGTGCACAAACCAAAGCTAATATTTCAGTGCAGTATCAAGAGGGAGCTGGACTGTTGGAGATGATGCCTTTTGGTTGAGCTGTTATAGTCCAACAGGTTAATTTGCAAGTAGCTACCTAACAAAGGAGCAGCGCTCCGAAAACTTGTACTTTTTTGGACTATAACCTGGTGTTATGTGATTTTTAACTTTGCCCACCCAGTCCAACATTGGCTCCTCCACATCATGAATCCCTTGAAAGTAAGGTTGAAGTTATATGATAGACTGATACTCATTCCAAGAGACAAAAGCAGCTAAGAGCCCAGATATTGGGAAGAATGAACATCTGGAATCCCAGAAAGCAGACACAAACAAAATCCACTCTGCTCGGCTGAAACAAGTCGAAAGCTTAACTAGTAACCCTGAAGATGCCAGAAGAAATTTGTAGCATTTTGCAATCCGTTCAGTCATTAACTCTGAACAGTTCCTAGAAAATTACAGAGATGTTTTCACATGTCTTGAATGTCTTCCAGGTGAATGTCATCTTGAAATGGATGAAACCATGTGATCGGTGAAGTATCAGGCAAGGAAAAATCCAGCAACCTGGAGACCAGCCTGTTAATCGTGAAGCCACCTTGCAGCCTGTTGCTGTTAGACAGAGTTTGAAGCAACTGTTATGCAACTGATGTATAAAAGAGACTCAACTACATTATTCAGCATCTCAGGCACTGACCTGTTCCAAATTGCAGGGAATTCTAGCTACACCTCCAGGTCAAAGTCTTTTATATTGAGCAGCTTCAGAAACACTGAAATTAACTATTGATATTTATTTCTCATATAAAAGGAGAAAAGTGGCCTGTATTGAAGTATTTGAGGTTCTAAGTAATTTTTCCTTTCACACATTAGCATGGTAGCCATGTTGAACTGGGAAACTAGTTGTATTTACATTGAGGGCATTAATACAAACTGAGCAAGGCAATGCTCAGATAAAGAAAGAGGGCCTGGCTATTATCTTTGCTTTTGAAAATTTTAATTAATATCTGTTTGTTCGAGATAAAGTAGCAGTGGAATCAGACCAAAAACCACTTCCTCAAGCTACTTATATCTATTCCAAAACATCTGCAAAGAATATTACTTCATTTGTAAAGATACCTTCTGGATGTAACATACAAGCAGGACAAACAGATGCACATTGCTGACATGCTGCTGAGAGCAGCACTCCCGAAGAAGAAGGTTGAGAATGCTAAGCCAGAATCTGAAATCTTCAAAGTTTAATAAGAAGCGACAGCTTGACATAGTGTGGAAGTCATCCATCCAGCATAGACATTAAATCTGAAAGATAAGCATCTTGCTCAAATCATACAATATATCAGGACACAGCATGACAAGTATAGCGGGAAGGAGTGCTGAAAGTATAACCTCAAGGCAGCAAGGGCACACCTGTTAGTATAAGAAGACATGCAGAGAGGAAGTGAAAGTGCAAGATGGCATCATGTACAAAAGAAAATGCTGTCATTAATTTTATTCAAAGAAGGCAGGATCTAGCTGAGGTAGACTGGAACAACTTCTTTTTGGTAAATCTCGCAGTCACTAGTACCAGGGTTAGGGATGTCGCTGAGTGGCTGCAGAGCACCTAGAAGGGGAAGGCTGGCAAGACTGATGTCATGGTATACATTGATGCCAACAATAAGGTATAATGAGGGATGAAGTTTGGCATCAGGAATTTAGGTAGCTAGGCATTAGACTGAACAGCAAGACCTCAAAGTTAGAAATCTCTGGATTTGTTCCTGATACAACATGCTAGTGAGTACAGAAATGGGATAATAGGGCAGATGAAAACCTGGCTCGAGAGTTGGCACAGGGTTAAGATTTCTGGACCAATGGGAACATTTCTGGGGAAGGTGGAACACGTAAAGTGGGATGATCTGCACCTGAACCAGAATGAGACCAATGTCCTTCTGGATGGTTTTGCTTGTGCTGTTGGGAAAAATTGAAACAAGTTTGGTAGGAGAGAGGACACAGAATGTTCATACATAGGGATACATGCATACTTTAATAGAACTCCCAAGGCAGAGGGAGTTTAGCTATGCTGAGTTTCAAGGGAGTAAGCTGAGGCTGGATGGTCTCCCCTTTTTAATGTTAGGCATATTACAAATAAGATAGATGGGTCAAGGGCTTGACTCATGGAATTGCAATGTTGTTACCATCACAGAGACATCGTTGTGAGAGGATTAGGACTGGCAACTCCACATTCCAGGGTACAGGATCTTCAGGCAGTTTAGGGGAAACTGTAAAAGACAATGTGGTTTTGCATTATTAAGTAAGGAGTCACTTTACTGTAGTAAGGATAGATAATATCTTGGCAGGGTCTTTAAATGAAGCTTTGTTGGGAGAGCTTAGAAATAAAAGGTGAGCTGGTGGGAGTGTATTATTGACTCCAAACAGCCAGTGGGCAAAAGAGATGCAGAAGGCAGCAGGACAGATTAATCAAGTGGTTCAGAATGGGACACGTGCCTTTATTAGTAGTGGCATAGACTATGAAAACAGGAAGATTACATTGGAGCTGTACAAAATTCTGGTTAGGCCACAGCTGGAGTACCGTGTGCAATTCTGTTCTTCATACTGGAGGAAGGACGTGAGCACATTGGGGGGGATGTGGACGAGATTCAACAGGGTGTTGCCTGAAATGAAGCAGTTTAGTTATCTGGTGAGCCTGGTTAAGCTTGTGTTGTTTTCTTTAGTACAGAGAAGACTGAGAGGGGACCTGATCGAGGTGTATAAGATAATGAGGGGCATGGATACGGTGGATAGAGAGCAACTGTTCCCCTTCATTGAATCATCAATAGCAATGAGGCATAATTTTAAGATGAAAGGCAAGAAGTTTAGAGGGGAGTTGAGGACATTCTTTTCCAAACTTGGAGTAGACATTTTAATTCACAAAGGAACTGATCACCTTGTCACTGTCAGTACAATTGTGACTATTGAGAGTGAGCCTTCAATGACTACTGGAGATTTGTAGAAAGCCTAAAAGCACATTTCAGTCATTCCAGCATGCCAGACATTACGATGAGGGAAAATGATCCTCAGTTTCCAAGTGAAGAATTTGGCCACTACTTAATCATTGGAAAATTCAACATCTCACATCAACTCCACACTGTTCCCAGCCACAAGGGAGGAGTATGGCAGCAGTGAAAATTGCCAAAGAGATCAGACAGAATTCCAGCAGGTCCAGCACAAGGTTTCCTTGAGTTGACAAATAGATCTACTGAAGACATGCAAAGTAGTCCAGTTCAAAGACTAAGTTCACACGTCATCCAAAGTATGCTTCCAATAACAAAGAATTGACTGAAGTCGCAGTAATAACTTGTGTGAGTGACAAAAGCAAGGTGAAATGACAGAATATCACTTTGGTAAAGCTGCTAAGTCATTGCCAGAGCTAAGTATTGTAGAGCCAGTCAGAGTGCAAATATTCAATGTTTGCAATAAAAGTCAGTCCATGTAGCAACTTGGGAACTGTGCTGAGTGATTGTCACCTCACTTGTATGTAGTGCCAATGAATAACCATACCCATGCAGATGTCAACCACTGACACCTATAAACAACTAGAGAAACTGACCCTTTATAGCTGATCGCGAAGATATGATCTCACCACCAATACTGAGGAGAAAATGGCCGTCAGTCCACTGTCCCCCAAATAATGGAAATGCATTAACTGTTACCATGGCAACAGCACTCAACATGGGTGCAACACTTCTGGAGAAAAAGCATCACCCTCGATATAAGCAGATATCAGGTAAGCAGTCAGCAACAAGGTGCACAAATATTGTTTTAGAAACCAGCATGATTTAAAGATGATGCATACAATGTATATGCAAAGACCTGATAAAAATGGAACTGATTAGACTTCATAAAATTTTGTTAATGGATTATAATTTTCTTTCTGACCATATATATTGGTTAGTTTGTAGCTGTTTATTTTTTTAATGAAAACGGAGTGTTTCGAGAAATGCAATTCTACATAGTGCACTGGCTGGCTGCAGTCATGTGACTTCTACCGCAAGTGTAAGTACTTTTGTGTGCAGGTTGTGGCAGCCATTAAGCACACAGCACTTGAAACAGAACCTGCTAGTCATTTGTCTTGGGGAGAGAAGATATGGGGATATTATGGCAAAGGGCAGTGAAATAGCTCCACAGAGGTCAGTATCCCATTACCAAATCACTGTTTATTTACACATGGAGAATCATTGAGACCAATCCAGCTCCCTCAAAGCCAGCTCTCAGAGTGAACAAGATATCTGACCATCCTGTTTATTTCTGTCAGCCAGGGCTCCCTGATTGGACCAGATTAACAGCCCTAATCAGGGAACTCATATTCTATGAGCTTGATCTGATTGACCTCATTACAATCATAAAAGGCAGACTATTGGAAAGCTTAGTGATGGTACTCTTGTTTTTGAGTCTGAAAGCAGTGAGTTCAAAATTTACGCCAAAGGTTTGACAACAAAACCCATGCCAAAATTCCACTGCAGTATTGAGGGAACACTGGCATCAGAGATGTTAAACTATGATTGATTTCCCTTCCAAGTGAACATAAAAAGTCCCATGGCATTATTTTGAAAATGTGCAGGACTGTTCTCATTCTGAAAGTCAGTACTTATCACTCAGCCACCATCACTAAAAATCAGATTATCTGGTCATTATCACATTGCTGTTCAAGGGACCTTATTTTCAATATAAAGTTTGTTAAGTTTGTTCTGGAATGCATGCTCCTGCAGAATCCTACAAATACACAACAAAATCAGAATTTTACCTGCAGTTTTATTTTGCATTATTTTTTTCAATACCTAAGGTTTAGGGAACAAAATGCAATTTTCACATGTCAGCCTGTTTTAAAGATTTGGCAGTCTTTCAGGAGCATAACACCATAAGATATAGGAGGAGAATTAGGCCATTTGGACTATCGGGTGTGCTCCACTGTTCGATCATTTCTGATGTGTTTCTGAACCCCACTCTCCTGCCTTCTCTTCATAACACTTGATCATCACGAACCTATCTATCTCCGTCTTCAAGATCCCCAAAGACTTGGCCTCCACAGCCTTCTGCAGTAATGAGTTTGACAGATTCACCAACTCCTGGTTGAAGAAATCCCTCTTCATCTCAGTTCTAACATTTCAATTTATGTGAGGTTGCTTGTCAGCTTTGCCCAGTCTTCCCGCAGATGGATCAAGGTGAAGAATAATGTTGGGAAGCGGAGGGGCGGAGTGACTTTATTTCAAGCAGAAAATGTGCTGTCTTGAAGCAGTAAGTTTCTTTTGTGGCGAGAAAATTTCCATCCTGGGATAGATTTGCCGCGGATGGTTTAATGTGAGGCAATTACATACATGATACTGGCTGCCAAACACATTTTAGACATTTTTGATGCTTGCCCACATGAAGAAAATTGCAGCGTAGATGCTTTAGTGGGGAGTGGGGAGCAGCTTCTGGAAGCGGCAGGCATTTTGTTTGCCAACTTTGCACATGTTTTGAATTACACAGAATGTGTTTTTATGAGCAAGGGTCACTGAAACTAATCAAAAATGCACAAGTTGAACAGTACGATTAAGCAGTTCTCAGTAAAACATTGATGGAGCTATTCAATAAAATGTTTGTACAAATTGTTTAGCTTACAAGTGTTGAACTCCTATTAAAAATGGACAAATTGTCACTAAATAGTGACACTCATGTCACGTGTTCCCTCTCTCTTTATAACCTTGAATTTCTGACTGTCGGGTCGGTGCAGTAGAGACCGACCTTAAACAAATGCACAGAAACAAATTCTCTCTCCATATTAAAAATCTAACAACTTTAAACCAAAGAAAATCTAAAATTGCATGGAGCAACTACCTCGAACAACAAAGGCACCAGGTACATGGTACCACTGCAACTTGCAAGTTCTCCTTCAATTCACACACTATCCTGATAACTCAAGTTTGCATCCTGTTGAAATGCATATTTGCACTTTCAGAGGAATGACACCTAACCTAATACACTACCCCTTTGTGATTCCATTGTAGAAGGTAGAAGTGTACTGCCTGACTGAAATGTTTCACTGATGGTCTACATGGATTCTAGTGACTCCTCGGCCTGTCTGGGCTATACACTACAGTTATGAGACAGTTACATTTTATAGATAAATAAACACATTTAACTACTGACGTTGAAAAAAATGAAATAAAAGACTGCTAGAGAAAGTCAGCAGGTCTGGCAGCATCTGTAGAGAGAAAAGTGTTAATATTTTGAGTCCAGTGACTCCTCCTCAGAACCGGTTCTGAAGAAGTTTCCTGAACTCAACTTAAAAATATCAAAAAACTGACGATCCTGGATGTCAGAAACAACAACAGGAATTTCTGAGAAAACTCAGCAGGTCTGACAGCACCTGTGGAGAAAAAGCAGCACTAACATTTTGGGTTCAGTGACCCTTCTTCAGAACTGTTCTGAAGAAGTGTCACTGGACCTTAAAACATTCACTCTGCTTTCTCTCCACAGATGCTGCCAGAGCTGCTGAGTTTTCCCAGCAATTTCTGTTTGGTCACTGGCTTCAGTGTTAGCTGTTTCTCTCTGCAGATGCTGCCTCATCTACATTCTGTAGCAGCTGATTAACATTTTTCTGCCTTCAGCCACTTCCCCAAGTGCCTTGTGCACTACAGTCAGAGGGCTGAAGGCATTAGCATAATCATTATGGATTGCATTTTTCACAGTTCTACTCAATTCTACAGATGATAATCTAAGAAAACATCTGAACCTCTCTTCCAGTCATCACCAACTATCCCTGATTTGAGGATGACGCCCACTCTGGTCCACAAGTTTCTGTTGTGGGTCTTCACGTGACTAAAGGAGTTGATTCTCAAGTTAGAGATGGTTCAACACATTGATTAGGATGTCCCAGAAGGTAATAAAATTCTGACAGCAGGATTTACTGTACTTTCTTTCTCACCTTCCTCCTGCTCTGCCTCATCATTAAGACATTTGGACTCAAAGTATGCTGCAGCTTGATGAACAAGTTATCACCATTTTGAACAGTTGCTAACAGGCTCCTCCCAGACATTAAGGTCAATGTTAGTGCGCTTCAAGGAGAGCTTCAGCATGTTCTTACAGTGTTTTTTCTTTGTCCTTCCCTGGATGTCGGCTATTTGAGAGTTCAGAAAACAGGATCTGATGAAGAAGATATTTTAGCTCATCCTGATAAAGATATGGGTGACATGGTGGCACAGTGGTTAGCACTGCTGCCTCACACCGCTAGAGACCGGGGTTCAATTCCTGCCTCAGGCGACTAACTGTGTGGAGTTTGCATGTCTTCCCCGTGTCTGCTTGGGTTTCCTCCGGGTGCTCCGGTTTCCTCCCACAGTCCAAAGATGTGCAGGCCAGGTGAATTGGCCATGCTAAATTGCCTGTAGTATTAGGTAAGGGGTAAATGCAGGGGTATGGGTGGGTTGCACTTCGGCGGGGCGGTGTGGACTTGTTGGGCTGAAGGGCCTGTTTCCACACTGTAAGTAATCTAAAAAAAAAAATTCCAGTCCATCAAAGTTGGTTCTGCAGGAGTTTTGCTTAAAAGCCTGTGTAGCTGACTTCATGAAGGGCACCAATGTCTGTTCAATGGTCCTCTTATTGAATCCCAAGGCTGTGGCAAAGACATCGCTGGTGGATTTTCTCTATCATTTTTAATGTGTCACTAGTACTGAATGCTGGTCAGTGCAGCAATATGGTGATAACAACTGCTTTGTACACCAGGAGTTTTGTTAATTTGCTAAAGTCTTTATTGGCAAACACTCACTGGCATGGTTTATAGAAGGCTGAATTGTAACTAATCCAGTGTTGGATCATTCATGAATGGAATTGTGTTGAAGGTGTGGAGGTTTTCGTCATTGGTCATGGGCCTTCAGTAGGATTGCTGTAAAGCTGAGACATTGGGATTCGAGTAGGTAGGTGCTTAATGACCAGGGGGGGCACAATAGGCTGAAGGGCCTCTTTCCAAGCTGTACTATGATTCTATAAGATGAGAGCTACCAAAGACCTAGAAGACTCCAAGCTAACATCAACCAGTCACCACCTAGTCAAACCTCATTGCAACAGCAACAAATGGAAGTAGTGCATTCAGAACATCAGAAAGTACGTTTTCTCCCACAAAGAATAAATATACATTTTAAACATTGTATGGAGGATGAATTAGCTTTTTGGTACTTGCTGAAGATATCAGGAATATGTTTTTTTTGTGAATTAAACATGAATTATGTTGCCAGAGTCTACGTGTATACTTTCAGTTTTCAGGAATTTTATGTTGGAGGAAACACAAAGTTTAGTATTGTGGAAGAACTAGGTAGATGTTTGACAGTGCTCTGTAAAGGTATGGAGGATGAAAGGCAGGGGTAGGACATTATTTGATGTATTTGTTGAAAGCACTGGTCTGACAGTTATGCCTTCCTCTCTATGGCTATTGGTTGACTTGCTACATTCTTTAGGTTTCCAATATTTTTACACTAAGGGTAAAGGAGCTCCTTCCTCCTTTTCATTCCTTCCAGCTCCTGTCAGTTGTAAACTTCCTTACATTGCAATATTACATGGAATACAGCAAGATATAATAATTCTTAAGAGTTTTGCTCACTGTTTCACAGGCCTCCACAAAATCTATGTAGGTCCTTAACATGGGAATAGAGAAGGCTTGACATTTGCTATTAGAGCTGCTTGCAGTAACATGGCTCTTGTCATAGCCATGTTTACCATCAGTCTGTGCAAGGTTTACTCGAGTAATCAGCCTGACTGTCGAGGAAAAATATTTCAGAGTCATGAGGGCTGCATGGATTATCATGTGATGAAAAGATGGCATTGACATGGGACATGATCAACATGAGTAAACTGAAAACCTTCCTTATTTGCATTCACGTAGGGTTTTCAATGATACATGCATTCTATAAATTGCACTTTGCACCTTGGACAGCTCTAAACATCTGAATAATTATTTGTTGAATTCTGTTGAGAAGGATATGGATTGCCCAGCCCTCCCGAATACAGCATCATGGTGAAATGCTGGGCAGCTGCCTGAGTCATTTGGCAAGGATCACCTGCTGTCTTTTCAAAGGTCTCCCATCCAGAGACAGCAGTACGGTCTTGACAGTATGGTTAGCAGCAGAATTTCAGCCAGAAATTGATGTATGTCTCAATAATCTCCAGAGGGAGTACAGTCTTCTGAGGCAGAGTACCTTTTTTTCGCTGGGTAAATGCTATGGAGCTAGTCACCCCCACAGCAGTGTCAGCCCAATCAGCATCAACCTGCCTGGATTGAATTTAAACAGTTAGCTAAGAGAACGTACAGTCCTAGCTACATCTCTATGCCCACCATAGTCTAACTAACCAGCACCCTCTTTGCATGCTGCATAAGTTGTTACTTCCTTTCTAAAGTTGATATTCTCTCATGTTTTACTTATGATCTGCAAAAGATGAAAAGTGTTGACTTCAGGTATTTTGTAGCAATGCTAAAGTTCTGTGCTACCAAACAATTAAATAAGCCATTTTGTTTAAAGCTACAGAAATCTGCTGCTGGTAATTTTTAAAAGAAAATAAAACATATTAATTCTCGACAGAAGGTCATGGAATTGAGGTTCCTGCTTAGCATTCCTCCCTGTCCATAACTGAGGCCACACCTCAGATTTGAACCAAATGGACTACTGAGAACTAAACCTGACATTAAAAGATAAATTGCAAGCTAAAAGGGGAAAGTTCAGAACTTGAAATGGTTTCTTTAAAATAAGCAAGTACGACAGCAGATTTTCGTGAGCCAACATCAGAAAGTAACATGGCTAATTTTGATGCAAAAATGTTTGTAGGATAATGGGACTTAAATTGGCACAGACTAGCCTCCCTAACCATAGAACAGCTAAAGGTCTTAGCTAAGCAGGTATAACTTAATATACAGCATATTACATAGACGCATGAGATACAAAAGATGTTGACCAAGCATTTATGGCTCACTGTTGAGACAAAGCGAGTGGAATAAACAGAACCTGAAACAGATTAAGTTGATTCTTGCCAAAATTTGCCTGGAAGAGTGAAGTCAGAGTTGGACTTTCAGGCAAAGGAAAAAGAAAAGGAAGTGGAGAAGAAAGAGAGGGAAAGCAAACCCTGGGAGAGCAAAGCCAGTTAATCTTCCAGCTAAAGATGGAACTAAAGCTCAGAAATAAGGAGAATTGGGGCAGGTAGTTCCACAGCCTTTAGGAAACAGGCTGTTATGTTATGACAGCTTTCAACCGGCAAGTGCAAGTAATTGGAAAACGTGAGAGATCCATGAGACACAGCCTGCTAGTCTCAATACTAACCAACTTGTACAGGAGGCATACCAACAATAATTCCAGGATTCCTTTCGAAACCCGAGCAAACTTTCCCAGCGTTCGAAAGGATCTTTGGGCCAAAGCCCTAAGAATTGAACAGGTACGACGGCTCGAGAGGCAGTGCTGCTGGAGGAGTTTTAAAACTGTCAACTGAAAACACACGGCAGAGACAAAGGGCATTGAGAATCATGCAGCAGTCATGGCTGATGACTATGATTTGACTCATAAACCTCTAAACCAAAATAAATCTGGATTCACTGGCTCTTACCAGCAATGAAAAGACAAGGAAATAGGGTGGGCAGAATTAGACTCCAGAAGAAATTAGAGGAGGAGAAACATCATGGATCAATCTTCAACTTTTAAAAGAAAGCAACTGCAAAGCAACCAGCAGGACCATGCCCTGCTGCTTCCACTGTGGCAAGCCTGGCCACATCAAAAAGAACTGTTGACTCATGAGACGGGGGCCGGATACAATTCCTGCCAAGGCTTCCTGTCAAGAGGGGCCAGGGCTGCCTTTGCATTAAAACTTCCCAGAAATAACGAATCATTTTCCGAGATGCAAACACGGCTTGCAGCGGAGGCTGCTGATATACCACCTGAAAGGAGGACAATAATAAACGGGCATGTTTAATGGTTCGCCCTGTAAAAAAAACATCACCCACAAAATATGTGTCCCACCAGGGTGGTACTCTTATCAAACTGATAGGGGAATTGATCTATTACTTGGAGAAGGAGCAGATACTGTCCCCAGAAGGTCAAATACAGTCCATGGGGATTAGGGAACCAGAAGGGAATCAGAAAAGTTCAGTTTAGTTGTGGAAAATTGAATAAGATCCCAACATCCTACAAGGACAATGGAACCAGCAAGGATCAAGGAAATACAGGAAGTCAGTGACAGGAAAGAGGTAGCTAGGGTCAGTGGCTCAGTGGTTAGCACTACTGCCTCACAGTGCCAGGGACCCGGGTTCAATTCCTAACTTGGGCAACTGCCTGTGTGGAGTTTGCACATTCTCCCCGTGTCTGATGGGTTTCCTCCGGTGCTCTGGTTTCCTCCCACAGTCCAAAGATGTGCAGGTTAGTTGAATTGGCCATGCTAAATTGCCTGTAGTGTTAGGTGCATTAGTTAGGGGAATGGGTCAGGGTGGATGCTCTTTGAAGGGTCGGTGTGGACTTGTTGGGCCGAAGGGCCTGTTTCCACACTGTCGGTAATCTAGCTAATCTAAAGTAGCCTCCTCCAGGGGTCCCCAGCATTACAGATACCAGTCTTCGGCCAATTCGATTCACTCCGCGTGATATCAAGAAATGGTTGGAGACACTGGATGCAAAGGCAATAGGCCCTGAAAACATTCTGGCAGTAGGACTGAAGACTGTTGGGTATAGATAGGATAGGTCAAGTGAATCCTGAGAAGAGTATTAAGGCAGTAGGAGTATACTTAAGAGGGAAATCAGGAGGGCAAAAAGGGGACATGAGATAGCTTTGGTAAATAGGAGTTAAGAAGAATCCAAAGGTTTTTTTAAATACATTAAAGACAAAAGGGGAACTAGGGAGAGAATAGAGCTCTTCAAAGATCAACAAGGCAGTTGCAGCGTGGAGCTGCAGGAGATGGGGAGATACTAAATGAGTATTTTGCACCAGTGTACACCGTGGAAAAGGACATGGAAGATGTAGAATGTAGGAAATTAGATGGTGACATCTTGACAAATGTCCATATTACAGAGGAGGAAGTGCTGGATGTCTTGAAACACATGAAAATGGATAACTCCCCAGGACCTGATCAGGTGTACCCTAGAACTCTGTGGGAAGGTAGGGAAGTAATTGCTGGGCCTCTTACTGAGATTTTTGTATCATCGATAGTCACAGGTGAGGTGCCAGTGGAGCGTGTATGGAATGAGCTGCCAGCGGATGTGGTGGAGGCTGTACAATTGCAACATTTAAAAGGCATTTTGGAAGGGTATATGAATAGGAAGGGTTTAGAGTGATATGGGCCGGGTGCTGGCAGATGGGACTAGATTGGGTTGGGATATCTGGTTGGCATGGACGGGTTGGACCGAGGGGTCTGTTTCCATGCTGTACATCTCTATGATTCTATGACTCTATGACTTGTGCTCCAGAACTTGCCGCTCCCTTACCCAAGATGTCCCAGTACAGTTACTACACTGGCATCTACCCAACAATGTAGAAAATTGCCCAGGTATGTCCAGGACAAATCAATCTGCCCCATCACTCTACTCTTGATCATCAGTAAAGTGATGGAAGGTGTCTTCAACAGTACTACCAAGCAGCATCTGCTCAGCAATGACCTGCTCAGTGACGTTCAGTTTGGGTTCTGCAGGCAACTCAACTCCTGACTTCATTATATCATTGGTTCAAACATGGACAAAAGAGCTGTATTCCAGAGGTGAGGTGAGGGTGACAGCCCTTGACATAAAGATTACATTTGATTGAATGTGGCATGAAGGAGCCCTCACAAAGCTGATGAAAATTAGGAGATAAACTCTCCATTGGTTTGGGTCATACATAGCACATAGGAAGATGATTATGGTTGTTGGAGGTCAGTCATCTCAGCCTCAAGATAATCTCTGTGGGAGTCCCTCGGGGTAGTATCCTGGGTCCAACTATCTTCAGCTGCTTCATCAATGACCTTCCCTCCATCATATGGTCAGATATGGGATGTTTGCTGATAATTGCACAACGTTCAGCACCATTCACCACTCTTCATAGACTGAAGCAGTCCATGTTCAAATGCAACAATATCTGGACAATATCCAGGCTTGGGCTGACAAGTGGCAAGTGACATTCACGCCACACAAATGTCAGACTATGATAACCTCCAATAAGACACAATCTAACCACCACCTTTTGACTTTCAATTGTGTTACCATCACTGAATCCCCCACTATCAACATTCTGGGGGTTACATTTGACCAGAAACTCAATTGGACCCACCATATAAATACAGTGGCTCCAAGAGAATACGCACCTCCTGACTTCCCAAAGCATGTGTCCAACCTACCAGGCATAATCCAACAGTATGATGGAATACTCCGCACTTGCCTGGATGAATACAGTTCCAAAAACACTCAAGAAGCTTGACACCATCCAGGACAAAGCACCATTTGATTGGCACCCCATCCATAAACACTCAAGTCACTTCACTACTAATGCTCAGTTGCAGCAATGTGTATAATACACAAGATGTGCTGCAGAAATTTGCCAAAGATTATTAGACAGCACCTTCCAAACCCATAATCACTTCTACCTAGAAGCGCAAAGATAGAAGATATATAAGAATACCACCACCTGCAATTTCTGCTCCAATCCACTCCCATCCTGACTTGGAAATATATAACTCTTCATTCACTGTCACTGGTCAAAATCCTGGCAATCTCCCCAAGGGCATTGTGGGTCTACCTACAACACATGGACTGCAGCAGTCAACAAGGCAGCTCAGCACTACCTTCACCCAGGTACAGGCAATGAGTGCCGGATCATTCTCTGAGGCCCATACCTTACAAGTGAACGAAAAGCTCAAGGAGACCACAATAGTGCTGATGGATTTTAAAAGAATGAATGAGCTGAGTCAGATGTCTGTTTAGCAAACAGCTTCTTTTCAGAATTATGTCAGGACAGACAAGGTTCGCGAACTGCGTACTGTAAAGGAGATGCCTCACCAGAGTGAAAAGCCACAGAACAGTGCAGCAGAAGGTGACCAGTCACCCATGAGCACAAGTCTCCTGTGCAATATTTTGAAAAGACATGTATCTGTATAGCACCTTTACTGTATTAAAACACCCCAAGATGTTTCACAAAGGTAATGTAAAACTAAATGACACTAGGTCATGTAAAGAGGTATTTATCTATTTATTTAATTATACGTAGTTAATTTGGGAAAATAACTAAAAGCTTAATTAAAGAGAGAGGTTTTAAGGAATGTCTAAAAGCAAGAAAATGAGGTGGTGAAGCAGAGAGATTATGCTGGGAATTCCCAAGACTAATGTTAGAACATCAGGTTTTATGAGCATATTGTATGAAAGCAGCAAAATGAAGGGAACACAGTAATTTGTGATAATCTCAGTCATTCAGATATAGAGCTTAATTTCTTCTGTACTTTGATTTCACAAAAGTACAATGATTAATTATCTGCACCCTTTCCCCTTTTCAGTGGTCATGTTCACTTTAGAAGCATTGGGATAGAGTGGATAAGATGGTTTATTAAGGAGTTCCATGTATGTGTCCTCAGGTCACTGTCAATTTTTTTAGCAATTACTCACTTCCCTGCTGTTCACTTCTAGAAAATAATGGCCTGCTTCCTTCTATTGCTGGCAAAAGCTCAGTCAATAGTTTCAGTGCCAGACAGTGCATAGGAAAATGTGGCACACAGTGTTCTTAGATTGGAATTATCAGAACTGGCCCTTCCACATGTTAAAAATATATTACAGACACACCTTTTGAACTTGGAAAAATGCCAGGCAAGTGTATGTTTTGCTCTGAAGTTTCAAAAAATGTTATCTCTTACAGATTCATTGCCATACAAAATGCAGAGAGTAATGTGGATAACATTGTAGTATGAATTGTCTTTGACAATAATTTACCTTTCGTTGATGTGTCACACTTTCACATCAATGCAAATAAACTTTATTTTTAACGTTCATTCAGAGGATGTAGGGAACACTTGCTAGGCTAGGATTTATTGCCTCTCCCTTGTTGTGCTTGAGAAGGTGATGGTGACCTACCTTCTTGAATCACTGCACTTCATTCAGTGTAGGTACATGCACAATGTTAAAGAGGGAGTTTTAAGAAAACTCCAAGTTTGCACAGTACTGCCAGAGACAAAACTGATCTAAAAGAAATTTTGTTAAAAGAATGGTGAAAGTTAAATCCTACAAATCAGGTATAAAAAACGGAAAATGTTGGAAATACTCAGCAGATCCGTCACTATCCATTGAGAGAGAAACTGAGTTAATGTCCAGGATATCAGTCTAGGTCCTGATAAACAAAGACAAAAGAGAATTGGTGACAGCAAATCTAAAGCAATCCTTATCCAGATGCACAGAGTGTTATACATGTCAAATACTGCAAGGTATCGGGGATAATCACTGGGGGAAATACCATATCAGTTCTGACCCACACAATGAGGAGAAGAAAACCAGAAGACGCAGATGAAAAGACGAAAAAATTGAAGCACCTGTGTAAGTAGTACTGCTTTAAAATAAACACAGACAGCCAGTGAAATATAATTATTGATCGAGTGAGAAACCAGCAACTGTGGAAACAACTGAAAGGTAAAACTTCATTTAGAAGCTACTAACATTTGCTGGGGCAAGAAAAGGCTGAATAAATAGTGAAAAGCAAGCCACACTTCGAAAATACAGGAACCTGAGTGAAAGCGGCTCTGTCAGGAACAACTGAAAGGGCCAAGAAGTAGAGTTAGTAATCTCTAAGGAATGCCCTGGGGGGGTGGGGGAGAGGGAGGTGGGTGGGGGCAAAGACATAGGTAGCTCTCACTTCACACATAGAGCAATGTTGCCATAGAAATCAGATGGCACTGCTACTAGGATCATGAAAAGAACCAGAAAAGAAATCTTGAGCTATAGGATCAAGAAGGCCTCTGAATTTATTACAATTGAAAACAAGTAAATTTAAAGAAACCTAGTGGAAGAATCCAAAAGAAGAAAGAAAGTCAAGGGCCGTAATTCAACAATTAAACTGTAATTTTAGTGGGAAGATATAAAAAAGCCACACCAGGGAACCTTTTTAAAAAGGTTGGCTACAATAAGATGTTTTGTGTTTTAGACCATGAAAGGTAGAAAGACTTCCATTTTACTGGGAAGAAGTGGGGAAACTCCAAATTGGTTGCAGAAATTGGAAAAACCTCACAGAAGCAGGTAGTCACTATTTTAATATTTTTTTTAATGTAGAAAGCCCTCAAAAAAGCAGAAACTCCAAGGAAAAATTAGAGTTATATATAAATAAACCTTAAACAAATTGCCCAGTGAATCACTACAGAACAGTTAGTCATGAAATGCAAAGATTTACTGAAGAACTTAATACAATTTGTAATGTAATAGAGAACTTTTAAAATTTGACAAATAAAGACTGTTGTACAGCAAGCTATATACGAATTCAAAGTAAAACAACATTCATAAATGCAAGAACACAAGGTAAGGAACACAAATTACAAGGAATATATTGTGAAGATAGAAAGCTAATTCTGCTTTCCTGTAATAGGATTAATTGGAAAATTGAGAAGTAATGGAAAAAAGATGCAATGGCTAAATAGGCAAAACTACAGCCTAGAGAGATGAGACTACATGGTGAAATGGGGTAACTGTCAACAACAGTTGAATGCGACACATTGCACTACAGTACACCACATGTAAGACGATTGCAAATATATACTATTCACAATCAATCAATTTCATATTCCACCTGCATGCACGTCATAACTTCGATTTCCTTTGGCGAATTACATAACTATCTCACAATGAACAACCTGGGACTTCGATGTTGTGGCCATTACAGAGACGTGGGTAGAACAGGGACAGGAATGGTTGTTGCAGGTTCCAGGGTTTAAATGTTTTAGTACGGTCAGAGATGGGGGTAAAAGAGGGGGAGGTGTGGCATTGCTTGTCAAGGATAGTATTACAGCAGTAGAAAGGGTGATGGAGGAAGACTTGCCATCTGAGGTAGTGTGGGCGGAGGTTAGAAATAGGAAAGGTGAGGTCACCCTGTTAGGAGTTTTCTACAGGCCTCCTAATAGTCCGAGAGAAGTAGAGGAAAGTATTGCGAGGATGATTCAGGAGAAGAGTGAAAGTAGCAGGGTGGTTGTTATGGGGGACTTTAACTTCCCAGATATTGACTGGGAAAGCTATAGCTCGAGTTCGTTAGATGGGTCGGTGTTTGTCCAATGTGTGCAGGAGGGTTTCCTGACACAATATGTAGACAGGCCAACAAGAGGTGAGGCTATACTGGATTTGGTTCTAGGTAATGAACCAGGCCAGGTGTTAGACTTGGAGGTAGGTGAGCACTTTGGGGGCAGTGACCACAACTCGGTGACTTTTACTCTAGTGATGGAGAGGGATAAGTGTGCACTGCAGGGCAACAGTTATAGCTGGGGGCAGGGAAATTATGATGCGGTGAGACATGACTTAGGATGTGTGGATTGGAAAAATAGGCTTCAAGGGAAGAACACAATGATATGTGGAGATTGTTCAAGGAACAGCTAATGGGTGTCCTTGATAAGTATGTACCAGTCAGGCAGGGAGTAAAGGGTCTTGTGAGGGAGCCGTGGTTTAATAAGGAATTGGAATCCCTTGTGAAAGGGAAGAGGGCAGCCTATGTAAAGATGAGGTGTGAAGGTTCAGTTGGGGCAATTGAGAGTTATAAGGTAGCCAGGAAGGATCTAAAGAGAGAGCTAAGAGCAGCGAGAAGGGGACATGAAAAGTCCTTAGTTGGTAGGATTAGGGAAAACTCAAAGGCTTTCTATAGGTATGTCAGGAATAAAAGGATGACTAGAGTAGGTATTGGTCCAGTCAAGGATAGTAGTGGGAAGTTGTGTGTGGAGGTGGAGGAGATCGGTGAGACACTAAATCAATACTTTTCGTCAGTATTCACTCAGGAACAGGACACTGTTGCTGATGTGAATACTGAGTCACAAGTGATTAGAATGGATGGCCTTGAGGTACGTAGGGAAGAGGTCTGGGGAATACTGGAAAGGATGAAAATAGATAAGTCCCCTGGGCCTGATGGCATTTATCCTAGGATCCTCTGGGAAGCTAGGGAGGAGATAGCGGAGCCATTGGCCTTGATTTTTAGGTCGTCGTTGTCTTCGGGGACAGTGCCAGAAGACTGGAGGATAGCGAATGTGGTCCCCTTGTTCAAGAAGGGGAGCAGGGATAGCCCGAGTAACTATAGGCCAGTCAGTCTCACTTCTGTTGTGGGCAAAGTCTTAGAGAGAATTGTAAGGGATAGGATTTATGAACATCTGGATAGGAATAACGTGATCAAGGATAGTCAGCATGGTTTTGTGAAGGGTAGGTCGTGCCTCACAAACCTTATTGAATTCTTTGAGAAGGTGACCAAGGAAGTGGACGAGGATAAAGCGGTAGATGTGGTGTATATGGATTTTAGCAAGGCGTTCGATAAGGTACCCCATGGCAGGCTTATGCAAAAACTACGGAGGTATGGCATTGAGGGTGCATTAGAGGTTTGGATTAGGAATTGGCTGGCTGGAAGGAGACAGAGGGTAGTAGTTGATGGTATAGGTTCATCTTGGAGCACAGTTACTAGCGGTGTTCCACAAGGATCAGTTTTGGGACCATTGCTGTTTGTCAATTTTATAAATGACCTGGAGGAGGGGCTTGAAGGCTGGGTGAGCAAGTTTGCGGATGACACGAAAGTTGGTGGAGTTGTGGACAGCGAAGAAGGATGTGGCAGGTTACAGCGCGATATAAATAAGTTGCAGAGCTGGGCAGTAAGGTGGCAAATGGAATTCAATGTAGCTAAGTGTGAAATCATTCACTTTGGTAGGAGTAACAAGAAGATGGATTACTGGGCTAATGGTAGACTACTTGGTAGTGTGGATGAGCAGAGGGATCTTGGTGTCCATGTACACAGATCTTTGAAAGTTGCCACTCAGGTAAATAGTGCTGTGAAGAAGGCATATGGTGTACTGGGCTTTATTGGTAGAGGAATTGAGTTCCGGAGTCCTGAGGTCATGTTGCAGTTGTATAAGACTCTGGTGCGGCCTCATCTGGAGTATTGTGTGCAGTTTTGGTCGCCATATTATAGGAAGGATGTGGAGGCATTGGAACGAGTGCAGAGGAGGTTTACCAGGATGTTGCCTGGCATGGTAGGAAGATCGTATGAGGAAAGGCTGAGGCACTTGGGACTTTTCTCATTGGAGAAAAGAAGGTTTAGGGGAGATTTGATAGAGGTGTACAAGATGATTAGGGGTTTAGATAGGGTTGACAGTGAGAACCTTTTTCCGCGTATGGAATCAGCTGTTACTAGGGGACACAGCTTTAAATTAAGGGGAGGTTGGTATAGGACAGATGTTAGGGGTAGATTTTTTACTCAGCGGGTTGTGAGTTCATGGAATGCCCTGCCAGTAGCAGTGGTGGACTCTCCCTCTTTATGGTCATTTAAGCAGGCATTGGATAAGCATATGGAGGTTTTTGGGCTAGTGTAGGTTAGGTAGGCTTCGGTCGGCGCAACATCGAGGGCTGAAGGGCCTGTACTGCGCTGTATTTTTCTATGTTCTGTGTTCTAACTCGTCCAGGAACAAAACCATTGTTAATAACTGCTCAAGAAAAAAAACCAAAAGAAGACTTCATTGGGCTTCTTAAACCATGGCAGAACCCAAAAGGAAGGAAGTATCTATTAAGATTACTTACCATGACATGAAAGAGGTGTTTCATACAGCTGAGAAGAAGCACATGGCCAAAAAGCCAAAAGAGGCTGAACAAAAAAGTGACAAAGACAAAGTGAGCTACTGGTTGTCATTTTTTTTTGAGGTTGGTGAGACCAAAAACTCCACAAGTGGCCAAGACCATATACTTTGGTCCCATCAGCACCTCATGGATTATTTATTCATGTATAATAGCCTTCCAGCTTCCTTTCAAAATGATGCACTGGAAAGAAAACACTGGAGACACTGAGGCATTGTGGTGGCCAGAGACAGAACTTAGAGCATTGTACTGCAGACCCTTTGGCCCAAGATGTCTGTATCAACTATGATATTGTTCGAACCTAAACCCATCTGCCTGCACATGGTCCATAGCTCTTTATTCTCAGTTGATCTAAATGCCTCTTGCTATTATCTCTGCCCCTACATTTCTAAAGGCATAGAGTTTCCTTTTCTGGACTGCAAGTTGGGACTTGAATCTATCAATCTCATGCTAGCACTTCAAGTGATGTGAAGCACAGCCTTTACTCTTTTGTTTTGCTTGGCAAAGAGCCATGACCACCGCCTGCATATTATTACATTTCTCAGCTCGCTCAGTCCTGGCTTTTTGGCCATGTCATGATTGTGGATTACACATTTTTATACATTTTTTAAGAATCCCTACAGAGTGGAAACAACCTTTTGTCCCTTTGGCCCAATAATTCCACACTGACCCTCCAAAGAGTAATCCACACAGATGTATTCTCCCGACTCTCTATCTACCCCTGACTAATACACCTAACTCACACAGCCCTGAATACTATGGGCAATCTAGCACAGCCAATTCACCTAACCTACACATTTGGACTGTGAGAGAAAACCGGAGTACCTGGAGGAAACCCACACAGACACAGGGAGAATGTGCAAACTCCACACAGGCAGTTGCCCGAGGCTGGAATTAAACCCGGGTCCCTGGTGCTGTGAGGCAGCAGTGCTAACCACTGAGCCACCGTGCCATCCCAAACTTTGTTCACCTTCTCTCCAGAAACTGGCCCATGTACAGCAAGTCCACCTGGTTTCTCTGTTCCTGCTCTTGAATTTTGACCTGCATTTGCTCAATTCTGATCTTTGCATTCCTTATTTCTTCTTTAAGCTTTACATTTTCTACATCTCTGCTTTTTACTTGTTCCACACTGCTGACTATCGGTGTAGCCTTATTTAATTTGGGGCCTTGTTTACCTAACTCTTTCTGCACATCCCCCCCCCCCCCCCCCCCCCCGGCAACTTTGCTCTTCAGACCCAATACCACTTTAGTGTAGTATTTAGCTCAATTTCTATACAGATATTTCCTGAGGGTTTCCTCTCACGCTGAGCAGTGTGCTTTCCTGTTCTCTGGGGTCTGCTTAATGGCTAGGAAAGCGACTGGGGTCGGGGTCCAGCTTACACTAAATTCTCATCCAGTTCATCTGAGTCCAATGCACAAGAGATAAATGACTCACCCCCTCATGGCTGTCTGATCGATTTTACCCTTCCTCCGTGACTAGTTGAGCTTCAAAACTGGGCTGTTTTATTTGTCTCACTCCCAGACCTGATGTGTATTCCAATTACTGATCAGCTGTCTCTATCCTCATTCACCCACTTGAATCCTGGCTGTGATGTGGGGCAGCTGGCGTCTTAATCCAGGCTTTGCTGGATATTTAGGAATACAACGCTAGTGGAATTCGACTTCAGAGCAACCACTGGCTAATGCTTATCAAAGTCCAACCAGAGACATCAATGCCGTCCATTCTTTGGACACCACAGCCAGTTTCTCCATAAACTTGCTTTACTTGAGTACTATATTTGTCAGACATGCAAAAGAGTCAGAATCAATATATAAATTCAAGGCAACTTAATTCCCAAAATATACTAAAGATGCAAAAGGTGCTGTATGGCTGAATGCTATTCAAACACCGCTCGTTTGCTATAAAACTGCTGATTCTTACATTAATTAGTCTACCAATCAAAACATTAAGTCTTTGTCTCAATCCTGATCTAAATCACTGCTCACAACAGGCTAGGACTAGGTCCTACCTATTCGGTTAAACTTGGTCAGGCTGTGTAATCAGCTCTGATGGACATGGCAAAGGTTGGTCTCGCATGTGGTCATCTTCTCTCTCTAAACCTTTATCTCATAATTTTCTTTTTATTTTTGAACAGCAGATATTGCTAATGATTTTACTGGATACATTTACACCACTTACTCATAGCGTCATACATCATGGAAACACACCCTTTGGTCCAACTAGACCATGCCAACCAGGTTCCCATACTAAACCAGTCCCACTTGCCTTCATTTGACCCATATCCTTCCAAACCTTTCCTATTCATGTACATATCCAAATGTCTTTTAAATGTTGTAACTGTACCTGTATTCACCATTTCCTCCTGGCAGTTCATTCCACACATAACCACTCACTGTATCAAAAAATTGCCCCCATGTCCTTTTTAAATCTTTCCCCTCTCACTTTAAAAATATGCCCTCTTGTTTGAACTCACCCACCTTATGGAAAAGACCTTTGCTATTAAGTAAGTAGGATCCACTGTGTTAAACTTATCCATGCACATTTAAATTCTCTTATCTTTTGCATTGGATATTGCTATAAATGAGAGGTTCAAATGGTGCTGCAGCCTCCACAGGACTTCGGAACATAAATGTTTACTTAATCAATTGCAGTCAGGCATAGTTAATGAATATCACTGACTAAACCAGGAAGTATAAGTTAAAGTAGCAAATTAGGAAAATACTTACAGAAAGTGAGTTAAAGAGAAAGAAAGAAATATATTAAAAGAGTCAGGACAAGATATAAAAATGTTTAAAACATTTTACGTTTCAAAATTTCTAAGAAGTATTAAAACCTTCCATACTTGTAACAGTTCAGTTAGAACATCTGCATGACTATTCAATAGTAATTAAGACTTATTATGCCATTAAATGTCGACTGAGGTTGAACTGGACAAGGCAAAAGTGAAGACTGCAGGAGCTGGAGATCAGAGTCGAAAAATGTGGCGCTGGAAAAGCACAGCAAGTCAGGCAGCATCTGAGGAGCAGGAGAGTCAACGTTTTGGACATAAGCCCTTCATCAGGAATGTTTGGAAGGGGAGAGGAGTTGAGCTGAGAAATAAATAATGGGGTGGGGGGAGGATAGCTGGAAAGGTAATAGGTAAATGCAAGACCTAACATTTTGTGGTTAGTTTAGACTATATGTACAATTAAAGTGCCTACTGTTCAATAGAGTTAAATAGAAGCCAGACAATGAGTTACTACCTTTACACAATCTGAACAATTCTGGATTTTTAGAGTTAGCTATGTATTTTTGTTCTCCTGATATTAATGTCTGAGTTGAGCTTTGATCACAGTGAGTGCAGTTAGTCACACCATTTTTATAGCGAATCCTGGCCCGTTCTGGCTTATCTCTGAAATGCTGCCTTATGTAAAATAACTATCATCAAATTCCATTCTGTAATCTTTAACACTTACCCTGAGACAGACGTGGCAGATGTGGTTATGGAGTCACCTGCCATAAGATGGCAGCAAAGTAATATCAGCGTATAGAGGGAGGCATCATGGAAGGAGTGGGTTTTCAAAGCAAGGAGTTAGCTGGATGGAAGATATTTGTAGTACTTGTGTAGATAAACTAGTAATGAATTATGGTTGAATTGTTGGTCAATAGTTAACTCTAACAACTGATCCAGTTTGTCATTTTGATTAATCATAATTAGTAACACACATTTGTGCTTTATTTTTAATGAAGATATTTGATAGGACTGGACTAATTACATGGATGACCATAGCTGTCTTATTGCAATTTGTGAAAATGCAACAAATACATTTCATTATTCAAACAGAATAGATTGCAGCAAACATATGATTTCTTATGCTTAGAATAAATCCACATCATTAATATATGACAGTGTCAATAAAACTGTCCTTCCCAAATCTAATCATTCCTGTTTCATAAAGATTATAGAATGTACATGCTGTGAATATATTGATTACCTAGTTACTGTGCTTTCAAATTCTTAATAGACATTCTTATTAACAAGATGCCTTTTACCACAAGGTCAAGTTGAAACTTTGCACAATTAAAAAATGTAACATCATCAGTAAGCCAATTTGTTTCTACAAAATGCATAATCAAACATGAACACACTCCATGAAGCTTATTCTAAGTATTGCATATTCTGAAGTGCAATGGCTAAAAAAAACTACTTGTGTTTCTACACAAGTTCCTTAACATAGATAAAGTGAATACTGACACTATTTGATGTAAGATCAGAAAGAATGTGATTGTGAGAGTAAATCCAATGCAATGTGATGGCAGCAGATTAGACATGAAAAGTCTGCATGTCTGCTCATGTACTGTATAATGTGGTGAGCAAAGAGAAATGGAAAATGCCTTGGCATTTTAGATCTGAGACAACAATAGCATTGTACATTATGTTCAGTTTCCCTCCACGTTATTTGCAATTGTTGTATTGTTTTTACCATATTCAAATTAAAACAATATGTATAATGTTTATTTTGTACCCTTATCTCTACCCTATGCCTGACCATCCTCAACAGGAAAAGCTTAATTCACAAACATACATTCAACAGTGCTTGGCTGATGGTACTGAGCAGTACAGCCTTGAGTTATCAAAATTTCAATTTAGTGACTAAATTCCAAATGTTAGAATTCTGGTGCACAAAGTGTCTAAAAATATATTTTGTTAATGCAAAAATTCTTCCTTTTATGCGAAGGAAAACTGTAAAGCTGGGAAATTAACATATGTGAGTTCCATTTTCAGGTATACAAGATGAGCCAGTATGAGTCAGTTCCACGTTTTACTATTTTTTTCCCTTTTCCAGAAGCACTCAACTTTCCCAATGTAATTGTATGGTTCAAGGAATCCCATCCATCATGGCTGTATCCAATACAATAGTTTTTTAAATGAATAAGTGACACCAATGTTTATATATTTTGAAGCAATAGCACATTCTTTTACCAAATTGTCATGAAGTTTCACTACATTTTTCTCTTAAGTGGTAAGTAACCTCAAGCCACAGTGGCAACAATGGCTCTGATCGAAACTGAGGTGGTGCTGGAGTGCCAGAAGAAATGGGAGGGGGAATAAAAAAGCTCTATTCACATTCAAAGTCAAGTTCAGTGAATTCCCATGGAAAAGAATCCTGATATGGTAAAGAAACAACAAAGAAAATCCTTCACAGACTATCCATTCATTTCCTGTCTTCTCCATGACAGACATTAGGGAATTAATCTTTGCTGGAAGAACAATGAAAAATTCAAACCAAAGAATGCCGGCTGATTATTGAGAAAAAAGTACTCATTAACTGTATGCCAAAGAATGTTGATTTATAACAAAAACCAAGAGACATAGTGTGAAGATAAGATATAATTAGTGTGGTAATACATTATTTCAAACTATTTCATGACATAATATGAACAAAGTACGCCATTAAATGTTGAATCAATTTTACAGTATGTTGTGGAGTCTGGTAAGAAAGCAGGATCTCAAAGTGCTAAACCCTCTGAGAACAAAACTTTCTTACTGCTTTCCCAGGGAACACACTTTCTAAGCTGCAATTTTTATGAATTTTGCAACTGCAGCACTTTAAACATAGAATTGGAGACATATAAGAACCACTTTTGTTTGTCAAGTTCTCCACATTATTTTACAGCATCTAAAGATTGAATTTGGACTTTATTGCATACTGGACAAATCTGTTAATGGTTAAAATGACAGAAGATCAGTGGGAGACTTTCACAAATACAGAAACAGGTTGTACCACTTAACTGCAAGAACTTAAAGATATCTATAAACATTACCACTACTGGAGATATGAGCCATCAACTAAATAATTATGATCAAGGTTAAAAGTTTAATACCTTAAGGACTTTTAAACTAGATAGATATTATTTTACCTGGAGGTATTAGATTCTGTCCCCTTTTAAGCATATCATCTATATTTGTGGGTATTTTTGATTGTGTATTTTATGATTTATTTTGGGGTTCAGTAGGTATTTAAAATCCTCTTTAATTCACGAAAACCTTTTAATTGATGCCTTCATTTTTGATCTAATCCATAACATTCTTTATTACAGCATAATGCATCTCTGTGCTAAAACATCTATTTGGAGCAACCAACTGAGAGATGGCTAAAAAGATGGCAGCTTCTCCTCGCCTGGCTGTAAACCTTTGCATTTGGAAAATATCACTTGCTCTGAGGTTGAAGAATGGTAAACAAATGTAATCTATTTGGTTAGATTTGATATTGCAACAGCTGATTATGATGCTAGACAAAACTGCCGTAATCATGAGTGACATAAATGGGGGTTTTGCATTACAATTATTGCTCTCTGAATGAAGAAGGATTTGCTTTATTCACAACAATGTAAACATTGCTGTTACCTGGCCCATCAGATTGGAAATGTGATCCTTGATGTTCAGTGTATTGTCTAATTTTATTTAAGCCTCAACAGTTAATTTTCTGTCAGATAAAACTATTTATTTTGCCAAGTGACTGATCCCAGGACCACCTTGGGTAAGCTAAATACATTTGATTTAGTTTAGTTAATGTTTACAGCAACATAATTGTTGGCCAACCTCTGAGAAATTTTAGTCATATTCCCATCCATAATTTCCCACAGTTTTAGCTAGGTCACAGAAAGACATTTTAGTTTGAGTGTGCCAAATCATTGGACTGATCTGTCATTTAGACATAGATGGATCAATTCTCTCCAACGCTTATGACGAAAAGTTCCAAGTACCAATTAGAGGAATAATATAAAGGTGGAGGAAGTGCTGAAAAGGTAGGAGAGGATTCTTTGTTGAGAGAACCACTGTTTCTAATTTATGCTGATGACACTACTTCACAAATGCAATGCAAGTCAATTTAATTTGCAAGTGATTCCGAATTTAGAAGGGAAGGTAGAAATGGAGGAAGCAGCTCAGAAGTTGCATAGAATGACAAGGTGAAACTTAAAGGCCTTTCGCAAAGTGGGTTTGGAGATGGGGGATTATTTAATCGAGTGGCAGAGTATCAGGTGGGTATCAGGGTATCAACGGCATCTTTCTTGGTTGTACCCTAATCAAGTCTGCAGTGGACAACTTTCCCACCCAGACCATTAATTGAGGCCCTTAGGTGGACAATTAACTCAAACTAACATTTCTGATATTCAACCATAGTGGGCAAAGTGATCATCACATAGGGACCACAAAAATATAACCTGGCATGTTGGGCCCTAATTGGTAGGCTTGTGTCAAACAGAGAGACCCAGCATTCAGAAAGGTAGGTACTGAGAGCCATCCCATTACTTTTTCTTCCAATCTTCTATCCTCAAGCCAGTGACTCCCTCCCTACCCGGCCAATCTCCATCCCGTCCTCATTCACTGTGGCTTGCACTCTTTGCTGATTGTAGGCCTCTAGTGCGTACATTGCCAGCAACTGCCATCACTGACCCATTGATGCTGATGGAAACAAGAAACTCCAGTCTCTGAGTGACCATCAGCTCTAGAGGAGGGGATTTCTGCCCCAGTGACCCACCAGTAACCAGTTTAATCTTTGACAAGTACATAATGAGGCAGGCCTTCCATAAGGAGGCAATGCAGGTTTCTTGCTGGCTCTCCAGGGGGATGAAATCCCTGTCATCTTGATTACATTCTACCCACAGAATGGTTACAGTATAGAAGGAGGCCACCTGCTGGCTCTCGGCAAGAGCAGTTTTGCTTGCCCTATAACCCCAGCTTTTCCTCTTAACTCTCACAAACTTTTTCTCTTCAGGTGCTTATCCAAGTCTTTTTTGAAAGCCACAATTGTATCTGCCTTCACCACCCTCTCAAGCAACATAACCTAGAACTTAACCACGAAAAGCATAAAACGTTTGCTCCACATGTCATCTTTCTTCTATTGTCTTTCAGCTTTCAACCTTTGGCTCTTCATCCATCCACCAATGAGAATAATTTCTCTATATCTACCCTGAATAGGCACCTTATGATTTTGAATAACTTTAAAGAAATCTCCTTTACAGCTTTTCTAAGGTCTTTGCATAACATATAGACAGGATGGTTAAAAAGGTGCATGCTCACATTCATTGCTCAGTCCTTTGAGTATAGGAGTTGGGAAGCCATGTTGAGGTTGTATAGGACATTTGTGAGGCATTTTCTGGAATACAGTGTCCAGTTCTGGTCGTTCAGTTAGAAGAAAGATATTATTAATCTGGAGAGGGTTCAGAAGAGACTTCCCAGATTTTGCTGAGTATGGAGAGCTTGAGTTACGGGTAGTTCTGGGTTAACGTGCGTTTTGGCAGCACAATTGGCTATAACTTCCCTAAAGAATTGCGGAACTGTTTTTCAAGAACACTTACCTCTGTTGGCAATAGCGCCGATGTCAGCTGCCGACAGAGCAGCTTTTTCTGAGAGGTACTGTACAGAGAGCAGCTTTTTCACATTTTTAAAATGTACTCTGTTAAATTTACTTTGTTTTTTGATAATTAGTATGATTTCAACCTTCATTCAGGCTGCGCTATACTTTGTGTTACACCTTTGGGTGATTTTTGAGTGATCATGAGTGATTTTCTTGCTGGTCTGTCCCGAACCCCACTTTCCCATAAGCCCCATTATTTATATTGAGCAATTTTCTATTAAGCGAGATTTCACAGCATCACAATTACGACCTTACAGGAGAACTTTCTGGATAAAGAAAGGTTGGATAGGTTGGGACATTTTTCACTGAAAGGCAACCTTATAGAAGTTTATAAAATAATGAGGGGTATAGATAAAGTTGATGGCATTTGTCATTTCCCTAGAATGGGGGATTTCAAGACTAGGGGTCACATTTTTAAGGTGAGAGGAGAGAGATTCAAAAAAAGATATTAGGGGAAAATATTTTAAACAGAGGGTGGTTCGTGTGTGGAATGAACTTCCTCAGGAAGTGGTGGATGTGGGTACAGTTACAATGTATAAAAGATATTTGGAAAAGTACATGAATAGTAAAGGTTTGGAGGGATCTAGTCCAGGAACAGGCAGGTGAGGCTAGTTTCATTTACGTTTGGTATGGACTGGTTGGAACAAAGGATCTGTTCCCGTGCTGTACAACTCGATGAGAACAATCCCAACTTCTTGAAGCTATCCTTTCAATTGAAGATCCTTATCCCTGGAATCTTTGTTGCAAATCCATTCTGTAACTTCACTTAAGACTTTGTAACTTCCTTGAGAAGTGGGCACAAGGCCAAATCAATATGTTACAAAAGTTCAACATAACTCTTTGCCGTTGTACAATGTGTCTCTATTTGTAAAACATAGCATCAAGCAGGCCTTTTTATACACTTTGCCCTGTTACCACCAACAGTTTGTGTATATATGCTAACAGATCTCTCGATGTTCCTGCATCCACTTTAGAAATGTATCCTTTAATTTTTTTCCTTTTCCAGAAAGTATTATTTTACACTTTTCTACATTGAATTTCCCCGTCATGTGTCTGACCATTCCACCAACCTGTCTGTATCTTCCTTACAGTTTATAATGCTTCCAAGTTACTTGACATCTGCAAATTTTCAAATTCTGTCCCTCGCACTTGGGTCTAGGTTGTCAATAAGAAAATTATTTGTGTGGTTTTGATGCCTAGAGAAGATCAGTATGTACATGCCTCCGATCTGAAAAACTGCAATTTGTAGCTACAGTTTCCTGTCACTCAGCCAAATGTGTATCTGTACTGGACTGCCTTTTTTTTCCATGTGCTTCAACTTCATAACAAGTTATTTATGTGCTACCTCCTTTTGGAAGACCACATAGACTACATCAACCTTGCTTCTTTCATCAATAATCTCTGACACCTCTTCAAAAACACTCAATCAATTTGGTGAAAAAGGTTTGATTTTAACTTGTCCATCTTAGCTTTCCTGAATTAATCTATACTTCTCCAAATTACTGCTAACTTTGTTCCCAATTACATCATTTTCAAAGGTTTTCCTACCACTGAGGTTAAGCTTAGAGTCCTGGAGTTCTTAACATTGACATTGCATACCTTTTTGAACAAGAATGTAATATTTGCAGTTTGCCAGACCCCTGGAATTGCTTTACACCTAAAGAGAATTGGAGATTATAGTTTACGCTCTGCATTATATCCCTCAGCAGCCTCGGATATATCCCATGTGGTGCTGGACCTTTATCAACCTCAAGTCCAGCTTGTGTTTCTAATAGCTCTTCTCCACCAATTTTAACCCATTTAGTATCTCAACTATCTGCTCTTTCAGCTGGATTTTGGGCTGCATCTTGTTCTTCAGTAAAGATGTATGTCGAGGATTCATTTCAAACCTCAGCCATGTTCTCTGTCTTCGGCCCTTCATCTAGAGAGCTCTGATTTTCATGGAAATGTATCTCAACTGTAACCAAACCATCTCCTCTTTAATGTCAGGCCATTGTTCCATGTCTGTTCTGCCTGTCAGTCTTTGATTCAAACTTAACCAGCACAGATCTACTCTCACCAGTGGGTAATCATCACTCCTCCAAATAAATACTTGTTACTCCCGATTGTTTCCTGCCCTTTTTCTATTGCTAACCTAAGCAGCAAGATACTGATTACTGATTCCTAAATGACCATTTGCTGTTATTTTAGCAGCAATGAGCTGCCAAATAAAGGAATTATAGCTTGTTACATTAATTATTAATGCCGTAATTTTGGCTGAAAGACTGATTTGCAATACAAAATGATGAAAACAATGTGATTTTTCAATTCTTGCACTGGCTGAGGTTACCATGAAGGATTCTTCTTCTCAACCTGTCCCCTTGTCTGAGGCATGATGATTGCCAGGTTAAATCAGCATCAGTCATCTTTCGCTAATGTGCGAGCAGCCTTATGGTCTGGTAAGACTATGGCCACTTTATCTTTTCTGCCATGACTCACCTCAATATTAATCACTTCCTAATCTGACCAAATGCTTACGGAAAAAGCAGTATGTTGAGGCTTCTTGACATGGAAGTCAAAACAGGTGCCTGACAAGTTCAGCTTGTCATTTGCAACAAAGGACCTCCATATTGAACACTGAACACTAACACCTCAAGGTATGCTGCATGGGCATCGGTCACTCAGACCCCATGTTTGATTGATTTATTGTCACGTATACTGAAGTGAAAGGTTTTGTTTACGAGCAGTACAAGCAGATCAAGGTAAGCAGGGATGTACAGATCAAAGGTTGTAAAAAAACGTAGACTTAATCATGTCCATGGACGTTAACATCCAACATGTGTCAGCCTTCCAAAACAGCCTTAAGCAGTCTTTAACGCACGTCTCCAATTCACTACAGTGTGCTTCTGCACTTTAACACTGCACCTCAGGCTGTACTGACAACCATCATTGTAATGTTATTGCAGGGACACTTTGTGCTCAGGGACACACACCCAGCTCACAGCTTGGAGCAGGCTGCATCTGCGGACTCTTCACTTTCAGTCATAGTGCACATTCACACTTACCTACCTGGACTTTTACAGAATTCCTACCATATATTGCCTTGTCTTGCCATTTTGCACTTTGTCCCTTTAGCCAAAGATATCAGGCTCACTACTTCAGAAACAAAAACAGAAATTGCTGTTAAAGATCAGCAGGTTGAGCAGCATCTTTGGAGAGATATCAGATTAATGTTTCGGGTCCAGTGATTGTTCTTCAGAACCGTTTCTGAGGAAGGGTCATTGGACCTGAAAAGTGAACTCCAATTTCTCTCCACGGGTGCTGAGCTTTTCCAGTGATCTCTGGTTTTGGTTCACATTACTTCTTCCTGCTTTGCCATTTACTGCATAGATTAAACCAAGAAAGTTGTCATCGTTGTCAGTAGGCCTCGGTCAAGTCAAGGGAGATAGTTTTTGCTTAGCGAGTGCTGGCACAATAAGTCTAGGGCAGCCTCTGATATCAGTCCAGGGGCTTGGACACAGTCAGTCAGCTGCTCAGGTGGTCCCAGTCAGGATGCTGTCCACGTAAGGGGTAAGGAACTGAACTTGAGCTCCCACCACCCATCTTGATTCTTTCTACTCGACTATAGGCTGTTTACCTCCTGAAATGAGAAATCAGGTTTGGAAGCTGCCATTGGACAGATTGTTAATGAGGCGAGTTTGGTAAGAAACAGTGAGAAAACTCATTGGGCTTCACTGCAAAACAAAAACCCTAAAAAACTCAACGAAACTTGCACTCAGCCAGAAACGCTTAAGATATAGTTGACAGAATTTTCTCCTCTCTGTAACTTCCCTGAAAATTTGCTCTTTTTTCCTGTTAATTTACTGGCTACAGAATACGCCCAGCAGTGTACTAGTATGTCTATTGTTTCTTACCCAAACCAAATAAATTCTGATTTGTCCCCTCAAGGACATCCTCTCATTTCAGAGTGATTACATCCACCTTGATCAATACATTGCCTGTCTTTTCTATCCTTCACTATATTTTTCGAACACTTCTGCTGAAATTTTATGGCTTCCCTTGTGGCTGACTTAAAAATACTAGGGGCACCTAATTCAGCAGGATGGTGGCATGCCTGAATCCTATCCTCCACCTCTCCATCAATATAAACCCAGGAGCTCCAGCTTATTACCTGAGGCAGTAGAGAGTCAGTGCACTGGCTTCAGTGATGTAGCTGAAAATTCTGACATCATTTAAGAAACATATCAGTCCAGCCAAGGTGGGATTTGTGGTTTGAGAGTGCAGAAGCTGGATGGATGTTCATATTCATATTTCTAAATGGATTCCACACTTTTTTCGGTCCTTTGCACATGGAAGCAGAAATCACAATGAATGGAAATATCAATAACTCCACAATTTCAATAAAACAACATTCAGAACTCACAGTCAACAATGGTTTCAAGACTTGTTCAAAATTAAACATTCATTTTTATTTCCTCAAATCAAAGTCAAAATGATCATCTTTACAAACTTCTCCTCCAAAAATAATTCATAGGATAAGTTTTATTGCTGTGAATTACAAATATTTTTATGAAAATAAAAATAACAAGTGATGCATGAGTAAGGGGAGGCAATGGCCCAGTGGTATTATTACTAGATTGTTAATCCAGAGACCCAGATAGTGCTCCAGGGACCCAGGTTTGGAGCCCAGCAAGACAGATGGTGGAATTTGAATTCAATTTAAAAAAAATCTGGAATTAAGAGTCTAACGATGACCATGAATCTGTTGCTGATTGTCAGGAAAACCCATCTGGTTCAGAAATGTCCATTAGGGAAGGACACTGCCATCCTTAACTGGCTTACATGTGACTCCAAACCCACAGCAATATGGTTGACTCTTAGCTGACCTCTGGGCAATTAGGATGGGCAATAAATGCTGCCTAACCAGCGACGCCCTCATCCTTTGAATGAATAAAGAAAACAAATGAGGTCAGGAAGGATCAGATGAGGTGCAGGTATCTACTGTATAAAAGAAAGAAACTAATACTTAGAGGTAACAGCTCGGAGTCACATTCTATGAAGCAAATCTTCACACTACCTTCAGTGAGACATCTAAGATATGACGTCCACAAGCTTATAGGTTCATGTGAACACCACCTATCCTGCGTCTCAGTGAAAAATAATAATGATAAGAGAATGGTTTTATACTTTTTAAACCTGAAAGAAGCGGTTTCGAAAATGCTAAGGTACATTATTCAATTGGCAAAATAAAATTCCACATGCAAGATTTGCAACTGAAATCTGCTGAGAATTTCCTCAGAAATCTCTTTGATTGGCCAGCAGAAGATTGGTAGAAAGCCCACGCAGGTGTATCTAGGAATTTCGCCTTCATTGATTTGGTTATTCGGAACATTCAGAAGTATCCATGAATATCAAATAGGAAGAATGTATTCTTTTACTGCGTCCCAGCAATTGTCTCAGACAGTAAAATACGGAAGCATAGAAATTGGTTGGTTTTTGAAAAGGCTAAAGTGGTTCCTAAGTACTCAATATGGTGGATGGTTTGTGCATGACTAGAAGTGAACCGGTCACCATATTGGGAAAGGCAGAAAAAGAGGAGTCATGGTATTAGCAGATCAGAAGCAACTCTCTTAGGCAGTAATTTTTATGGCTTGGAATGTAGTGTCCTAAATGGTGACAGAATGCAGGTTCAATGTAATGTTCAGAAAAATAAGGGGACATGCATGTGACAAAGAAACATTTGCAGGGAAATGGGAAACAGCATACAGGATTGGAACTGGATAGCTGAAGTATCAGCATGAGCATGATGGGCTGAATGGCCCATCTTTTTGTTGTGAGATTTTATAGTCCTGACATGTGCGTCCCTGGCCAGCTTCTTCAGGAAACTGCGTGCGGCTGTGAAATCATTTCTCAAAAGGACCACTAGAGGCCAACAATAATAAAAAAAAGTTTGTTTTTAAAGTCTGCAGCTATGAGGAACAGTAATGTTCCTCTGGCTCCACTGCCCTGCCAAAGACCATTGTCAGATTTTGGTCCCTCCTCCAATCACCGCTCCTTCATCCTCTGCGATCACCTTCCTGACTCTCAAGATTTCCTTGAGGCTGCTGCTGGCAGTGCAGTAACCTGAATTCCAATGTTAATTCATTGGCAAGTTGTGTGTGTTGCACGGAATGTGCTCGCAGCTTTCTGGGCTCAGTTCAATGAGATGCAAGTTCTGATATTGAGCCTGAGACCTATCCATTCCAGCTCAAAGATCACTCTTTTCTTACAGACCCCTGAACAACTATGCTTTAATTTCTTTAAAATCCTTTTTTCTTGCTTCTGGAAAGGATTTAGAAATGTTTTACAGCCTAGTGTGCTTCATTACAAAATGACTTTTTGCAAATTTAAATTAAGTCAATAGCTGCAGGGAAAGGTGTGTATTAGAGTGAGATAAACCAGTCACATCTCATCAATGTTGACCGCAGATATTGACAGTCAGTCTGGTGCTGGAAAAGCACGGCCGGTCAGGCAGCATCCGAGGAGCAGGAGAGACGACATTATGAGCATAAGCTTTTCATCAGGAGTCCACATTCCTCACACCAGGAAACACCAACGATCCTTTTCCTTGGATGCTGTCTGACCAGCTGTGCTTTTCTAGCACCACGCTTTTTGACTCTGATCTCCAGTGTCTGCAATCCTTTCTCCTGCAGATAATGGCAATCATTTGTTTCATCCTAATTTCATTAAAACCAAACATATCAGTTTATTTTGAGATTATTGAATGATCCCTTGTGTCTACAATCCATGATAGGGGGAGTGATATTCATAAACCGGTCACTGGCTCACTGAATGTGGAAAAAGCCAAATAGGTTATAACACAAACATCAGAAATCCACTGATTCAGTCAGGGGCCATAAACCCAGATTGAATCAGGATTAAAGATTTCCCAGGAAATGTTAAGTGAAACCATTAATATGGATTGTATAATATCAAATATTTTTCTTGTTCGAGAGAATGGTTCAATAGTTAACTGAATCAACATCTACACTTCTCTAAAATCTCTTCTGTCTGTCACATTAAGCAGTTTAACAATTTCCTTCTGACCTCATCTTACTAAAATCTTTCAGCTGTCTTTGAAAAGATTGGACATGTGCACATGTGGGCCTGACAACGCAACATTTAATCAGATCACAAAGAGAGCCTGCAGAGGCAAAGCCAAGGTGTCAGATGGAATGACAAACTTTCAACAACCCACTTACCCAACTCTTCAAGCACCACCTGCCTCACATGTGGCAGAATTGTCATCACCTTGGATAATGCCATCAGATGATTAGCTATAAAGTATTACACACACTCCCCTGAGCAGAAACTTCCTATTGCACTTTCAGGTGTGACCAGCTGGTTGTTTCCAAGAGTACAGCAAAGTCAGCCCAAAAGTAAACAGGTAAGCTGATTGAAAGTTAAGCAATGACCATAAAACCCTAAGATATAGGAGCAGAAATTAGGCCATTCAGCCTATCGAGTCTGCTCTGCCATTCGATCATGGCTGATAAGTTTCTTAACCCCATTCTGCCATTTTCTCCCCGTAGCCCTTGATCCCCTTCATAATCAAGAACCTTCCTATCTTATTCTTAGATATACTCAATGACCTGACCTCCACAGCCTTCTCTGCCAATGAATTCCATAGATTCACCACTTTCTGGCTGAAGAAGTTTCTCCTTCTGTCTGTTGCAAAACATCTTCCCTTTACTCTAAGGCTGTGTCCTTGGGACCCAGTCTCCCCTACCAATGGAAACATCTTCCCAACATGCACTCTGTCCAAGCCATTCAGTATTCTGTAGGTTTCTATGAGATCTCCCCCTCATCCTTCTAATACTCCATCACATATAGACCCAGAGTCCTCAAACATGTCTCATATGTTAAGCTTTTCATTCCTGGAACCATTCTCATGAACCTCCTCTGAACCCACTGCAGGGCCAGATCATCCTTCCTAAGATATGGGGCCCAAAACTGAGCACAATACTCCAAGTGTGGTCTGACCAGAGCCTTATAGAGCCTCAGAAGTACATCCCTGATTTTATATTAAAATTCTCTCAAAATAAATGCCAATATTGCATTTGCCTTCCTAACTACTGATTCAACCTGCAAGGTTACCTTGAGAGAATTCTGGACTAAAACTCCTAAGTCTCTTTGCACTTCAGACTTGTGACTTTTCTCTGCATTTAGAAAATAGTCCATGCTTCTAGTCTTCCTACCAAAGTGCACGACCTCACACTTTCCCACATTGTACTCTATCTGCCACTTCTTTGCCTACTCTCCTAACCTGTCCAAATCCTTCTGCAGCCTCCCCGCCTCCTCAATACTACCTGGATATATGCCTTGACGGTTATAAATTGAAATCCTTTGATGTCTTTAATAACTAAACTTGAGCTAGCTAATCTCAGATCAAACGTAGAATAAAAGTTCAGGCATTATATTTTCTATCAGAGTACTACTCCTATTAGACTGGTTTTAGCTGCGAACACGAGAAACCACATTCTTAGATTTCAATAAATAAATTTTACCTAGGTTGTGGATAATCTTGTGCAGCACCTAATTTTGGATTATATAATTATTTATTCAGCACTGCATTTTAACAGAGCTAAGCAATAGCTTTAGCAAAAGCAAGATTGTGTTCCTTAAGTCTGCCTTCTTGTTTAGACAGTGAACAATGTGAGACATTGCTGGAACTGCACGGCAACTGCAGCCTGGATTGTCTTGCTGACTCCATTGCTGTGGCGAGCTGCACAGTGGCCTTTGCCAATTGGAAGTTGTCTAAAAGTGCCCACTGTCACCATGAGCAGTCAAAGCTGGGTGGGCAATCAGTGGGGTCTATAATGCGAAAGTGGTTTCTAGTGGATAATTTCTCCTGCTAATCCTCAATCATAGGTCCACAGCGATCACTTCCTTGGTGATCGAACATATTGGAAGAAATTTGTGAACAATTCGAGGCAAAGGATTAATCAAGGGTTAATATGAAATTATAAAAGAGGTGACCTTAATTGATTTTTATTTGGATCTTACAGTATAGAGGTAAAGAGAATGTTAATGGACCTTTGCGAAGTCATTGAGGGGCCAGACACTGTTTGCAGCCCCAACAATTGCAAGAGGCTGCTGAACTGACAATCTTTAAACTGGGAAAAGGGATGATGAAATAATACATATTCTAAATTATGAGTTCCTGAGCAGAGTTTGGGAACAAATATAACCTTGCAGACTCAGTAGAGATTATATTGGGCATTTATACAATTTGGATGATCATAGCTGGATAGCATATTTTATATCCTGCTCAATACACTTCCAATAAATTCAATAAAGAAATGAAATACAAGAAACAGGCTATTAAATCTGCTATGTTCATTTTGCACGTAGGTCAATATTGGCTAACAAGTTTTTGCAAGTGTATATAAAAACGAAAGTCAAGTTCTTGTGTTAACACATGAAACATTAAAAGCGCATTATAGATTTTGTTCAAGAAATTGGCTCTGATTTGGCTGTGAGTGGCCATGACGATTTTTCAAGATTTATCCCGCATGCAGTTTGCCAAACTAATTTTCACATTCTTGTTGGTGGAGATTGTTTTCAAGCATCACACCCCATGCAGTGACTGTGCAGGGGATCTGTGGCATTTAAATAGGAAAAACTGTTGAGAATTAAATCCATCAAAGAATCTTTACGAGTCTTGCAGACAGTAAAGCAAAAGATGGGAAGATGGAAATACAAATTAAATGTAATTTATTGCAAGGACTGAAAATATTTGGAAAAACACATTAGGATTAAGGTGAGACATATCAGAGAAACTTGCACAGAATCTTATAGGAGCCTGGACAATGTGGACTATGACAGGAAATAAGGCAGAATCACATGAGAAGTCCAGTGAGGCATGTCTTGATGTCAGGAGCAACCCAAGTTTCAGGTGTTCAGGCAATAGTCTCACTAGACAGCAGTGAGTTGCCTATTAAAGGGATTATTGTTTGCCATTGACCTTAATAAAAGTCCATTTTAGCTTGTTAATATACAGCTTCCAAAAATGCTGAACAAGCTAGGCACCAAGATTTCTGGACACAGAAGTCAAAGTGGGTACCTGGCAACTTCAGCTTGCCACTTGCTCCAAAGAACCTCCATGTTGGACACTGGGTACCAACATCTCAGGGCATGTTCCATAGGAATCAACTATATGCATCACACATCAGTGAACATTGACATTTGACATGTGTCAGCCTGTAAGAAACTTCACGGCACATCTCCAATCCGCTCGCTGCAGGTTCTGCACTTTGATGCTGCACCTGGGGCCCTACCAGCACCTAGCATAGTAATGCTGCAGTAAGGAGGCCTTGACCTCAGGGACACACTCATGGACAGGATCAGGCTGTATCTCTGGCCTGTTCACTTGTTCTGTTAGCACTCACTCACTGAGAATAACTGGACCTACATTGTATCTCTCCTTCGCCTGTCTTGCCTTGTCAACTGTTGCTTTGCTCCCTCAGCTAGGTTTACCAGGTTCACTGTACTGCTGTGCCATTTAGCACAGACCCTAAGACAGGAAGCTTGTCATTTTTGTCAGAAGACCTCAGTTAAGTTAAGGGAGATAACCTTAGCCTTAGCTCAGAGTATCTAGGCACAGCAAGTCAAAAGCAGCCTCTGTTACCAGACCAGTTTCTTGGACAAGATCAGGTAGCAGCTCAGGGTGATCACAGTTAAGGTCTTTTCCTCATAACTGGTGAGAAGTCAAATATTCAGATAACCCACCACCCATCTTGATCTTTCTGCCCTATTATAGGTTATTTTCCTCCTGGAATCAAACTGACACAGCTATTGAAATAGATGAAAATAAGTGGGACATTTGTTACATTTGGTGCAGACAGACAAGTGCCCTGAGTCAGTGAGTAGGGGCATGGATGGCATGCAGGATTAGTGGTGTTGGCTGTTGGGGTAGGTGACATCAAGTGAAGGAAGACACTGTAAGCAACAGTGAGAGTGGTAGATCATGAGCCTTGGTGGGATGTGGGTGCAGTAACATAGATAAAGCGAGTATGAAGTATCAGAGACAAAATGCTGCCAGAGTGAAGGTCATTGACCTTCCTCCTTCAATACTGTGCATTCTTCCAGATGGCTGAGGCTGAGCTGTTCTGGGTGGCAACCATTGACCAGCCTCGCATTGTCTGGTATTGTGGCCTCCACTGCCAGTCCTGGGGGGAAAGGACAACCTGCCCCTGCACCACTCCATCCAGCACAACCTCGAGGTCAGTGCTGCTAAGTGGGGTGCCAAATTCCCATAGCCTGCCATGTCAGGGGCAAATGTTAGGAACCATGCAGGGCAGTTCCAGACTAACAATGCTTGTCCGGATGTGTAGTTGCTGTAAAAGATGGTATTGGTACCAGAATTGTCATCCCAGCAGTGGTGATTACTTCTGAATGGCAAATGGTAAGATGGGGACAATTAGGGAGGATTGTAACTAATGAGACAAGTTTGGTAAGGTATGGCGAGAGATCACACTCGGCACCAAAAACCCGATGAACCTGATACTTAGCTAAAAAAATGGCTCAAAGTGACTGAATGCTTAGCGGCACGGCATAAAGACAACAATGTCTCCATCAATGTCAGTAAAATGAAACAGCTGGTCATTGACTTCAGGAAGCAGAGTGGAGGGCATGCCCCTGTATGTATCAATTGTGCTGAGGTGGAGATGGTCGAGGGTATCAAGTTCCTGGGAGTAATGATCACCAACAATTTGGCCTGGTCCACCCGTGTTGATGTGATGGTCAAAAAATCACAAAAACATCTGTACTTCCTCAGGAGGCTAAGGAAATTTGGCCTGTCCACAAAGGCTCTTACTAATTTTTATAGATGCACCATAGAAACTATCCTATCTGGATGCATCCCAGCGTGGTATGGCAACTGGTCTTCCTAAGATGACAAGAAACTACAGAGTTGTGAACACAGCCCAGTCTATCATGCAAACCAGCTTTCCGTCCATTAATTCCATCTATATTTCTGACTGCCTCGGCAAAGTGAAATAACTCAACTGAGGCAGGTATCCCATCGCCAAGTCACCCTGTATTTACATGTGGAGAGTCCCTGACATTGATCCAGCTGCCTCAGAGCCAGCTCTCAGAATGAACAAGATGTCTAACTCTCCTGTTCTTTTTTTATTTTAATCAACAGTACAAAATACAGTTAACAATAGACAGAAAACAGCAGTTCATAAGAAAACACTATATACAGGAGAAAGGGCAATGAAGCCAAACCCCAAAGCCCACGTTCAGCCAGTTTTCAGGGAGATGAGGACAGACCTCATGAAGATAACAGTAACAAACACAGACAAGATAGTGCAATCAAATGAGAAACAGTGCATAGAACATAGACCCAATATAACTAAAAGACACCTGACAGTAGTCCACAGCACATACTGATCAGACTGTCCTTGGCTACCCTTCCTGCAGGAGAGTTGTTGGCCTTCCGGTCTCTGGCCGCCCTGCCTACTGACCAACTCTTCCCCAGGACGGCACTCCTGTTCTTTATTTTTCCTGTATATATTATTTGATTAAACAATACACAGTTTACAAAACAATTAATATTAGCAGCTGTATACAAAGAAACAGCAATTTTACAGGGGAGAAGAGCAGCAAAGCCAGGCCCCAAACCCTACCGTTCAACCAATTTTCTGGGAAATGAGGACAAACCTCAAATCCCGGTTTCAATCATCACAAAACAGTAACAACATTTATGCGTATAAATTACATTTAAAAAACTGTGCATAACACAGACTCCCCCAGCAACCCAGCAAGCCACTTGTCCCTCCCACCTTCCATCCACTCTAAGGCAGCCCGCCCTACGCCCCTTCTGGCTCTTGGTCCAGCCCATGCTCCTTCCAGTTCTCGGTTTGCCCTGACACATCTTCCGGCCATCTCTAGGGCAGCCAGTCCTGCTTCCCAACCCCCCCAGAACGACAGATACTCCTGTTCTTATCTGTCAGTCAGGGCAGCCTGATTGGACCAGATTAATAGGTCCAAACAGGGAACATATTTTCTATGAGGGCCATTTGGCTGACCTCATTACAGTTACTACACTTCTTTCCTTCTGAGTCCAAGGACATAGGCCAGTTCTTTATTTTAGAGCTCCTTCTGTGCATTTTAGCACCAATTCAGGTTCCTCTAACTCTGCCTCTGATATGGGCAGCATGCAATGCTCAATAACTCGACTCTTGCTCCTGAAGCATCTCAGAGAACATTCATTCTCTTCTTCAGATGGCAAAGGCATTGAGACAGCAACATCCGTCATATCCATCTCAGTGTTCAAGGTTTCTTCAATGCATGACAGCGAGGCAGAACCCACACAATCCAGAACAGTAAGAAAGGCAGTCAAGGAACCATACAGATTCTGCTCCTGTACCAATTTGAGAATTTGCAGCTTTCATATGGTCCATGTGTTTGTTCAGCACTGACGCATCTACATGAACTTTATACATTACATTGTCGAACTTATGTTGAACACGTCTCTTAACCATGTAGGACCATTCCTATGGTTCCTATACCAAACTTTGACCCCTAAAGTAAACAGTGCCTCTCATTTCGTGGAGTCGTGGTCCAGCATTAGCATTCCTGGCATAAATATGGGGGATTCTGCTGGTGGTCATTCTTGTCTTTTTTGATCCTGGTCTCTCTGGATCCAAATAGGTTGCAATTCTGGCTGTGACGGCCCTTTGGTTTCCCCCATTACCACTAATTTTATCAGTTTTGCCAGGACCGGATCTTTCTGTGTCCAAAGTCTGATATTGTCAGCTGTGACTGAAGTGTGTCCAGAAGATTTAAAACCATTACGGACTTTTGCAGTGGCGGCACCACCAATGGTGTATCTGCCAATGGGAGGCAGCTCAATGCATCTGCATTTGCTACTTGGCCTCTAGACAGTGTTCTAACTTGTAATTATGTGCACTTAGTATTAGGGCCCATTGCTGAACTCAGCTTGAAGCTTTGGGTGACACAACCCTATCCTCTTTAAATAGACCTAGCTGGTGTTTGTGGTCCATTAATGTTACAGATTAGCGTTTGTGACTTTCTGACTCCAAATATGATCGCCAAACCTTCTTTCTCTATCTGGGCATATTATGCTCTGCATTAGCCAGAGTCTCTCCATTGGGCCACCCGATAAATGGAGACCTGGGGTAGACCTTGTAAAATGTTTTCCATCATCCACTGAAACATTGCACAGGCTGAAGATACCCTAAATGGCAGTCTCGTATATTGATGCAAACTGTTATGGATATCCTTCTGGGAACCTTCAACTAACTGAAATAGCATCCTTCTGGGAACCTTCAACTAACTGAAATAGCAAGTATGCATGGCTCATGTTCAGCTTTGTGAAGGACAGCACCCCTGCCAGTTTTGCATAAAAATCCTCTATGCAAGATATTAGGTACTTATCCAGCTGCGAAAAGCAGTTTGCTGTTTGTTTAAAATCGCCACACAAAGGCAAACCAACAAGTCATCTTCACAACCGGTGCTGCCCATTTCACATACTAATTTGATGATTTTCCTTCAATCTCCAGCCTCCTGATTTCTGTCTCTAGTTTTGCCCTCAGGGCAAATGGCTCTGGACGTGTCTGACAGAATCGTGGAATTGCTTCTTTGTCGACATGCAAGGTGGCCTTCAATCTTTTAATAGTCCCTAGACCTTCCTGAAAACCTTTCATGTATTTCATTAGGACTACACTCAGGCAACCATTTCCTAATCGAAAAATGTTGAGCCAATCTTGATGAATCTTTCTTATCCAATCAACTTCACCCAATCAAGCTCGGGCCTGAGCCTTTTACTACAATCAGTGGCAACTGAACCAGCTGCTTCTCACAAGAGACCAGAACCAAATTTGTACCCTTAATCTATAAAGGTTCCCTGGTATAGTTTCTCAATCCAGCTGAGGTTTTGTGTAAACTTCAGGCTATAGTCCAGAATGAATTTTGTTACAGACTGATTCTGCGATCACTGAAATGGCCATGCTGGTTTTGACCTCCATTAAAAGCAGATGACCTTTATTCTGATTTGGATGTTACTGAAGAATTTAACTGTTCCAAACCAGATGTAGGTGGACTTCAGGGTATGCACTCTCCTGGACCTATGAATTCTCTTTGTCAGGTTAGGTCTAGTGGGCTTCTTTTCCTGTCTCGAGTTCACATACCTGCAGCAACTACTATGGTTTGTCAGCCGGATCCTGAAGAGAATTTTAACCATTTGGCCAAGGCTTGACTTTGTTTGGGGGTTTTTCTGTGAGCTGACCAAGAGTCCCTCTGTTTAGGATATGTCCTGAATGAGGCTGTGCAATTGCCTTCACTCTAGTGGTGTTCCCCAACCTCAGTCAGACTGGCAAGGATGTCCACTTCCATCAGAATACCCTCCAATACCCATCAGAATATGCTCCACCTGTTATCATTTTCCAATGATAAAGCCAATTGTAGCGCCTATGTGAAGTCCAGTTGGGCTTCAGCTAGTAGGCGCTTTTGCATGGTTACTTCATTAATCCCACACTTCAAACAGTCTCTCATCATCTCATTAAGGGTTAAATCAAAGTCACATGCCTCTGCCAGTCATCTAAACCGAGTGAAAAGTCCTGAAATGCATTCCCATGGTTCTCAAATTGCCAAGTAAAACTGACAGCATCTCAAAATTAAAGGAGGCTTGGCTTGTAATATTCCCTAATTAAATCTGTCAACCTTTGAAAGAATTTAGTATCTGGTGCCTCAGGGAGAGCTAGGATCCTAATTACCAAAAACATTGTGTGTCCACAAATTATCAGGAGAATTATGCTTTTCATCTTCCCCAAGGCATTTGCCCGGGAAAAATTAACACATCGCTTCCACATACTAGGCACAGACTTCATCTGCAGGATTGAATTAATCGAACTTCCCAACTAATGGCATGATGCCAGAAATACTTACCCCAACTGAAAGATGATTGTTGTGAATGAATTTCTTCAGGAATGTGCTTTTCTCTCATCATTCTCATAACTTCACAGAGGGTCACCAAGTCATCCTTTATTTACAGTTGTGAGTCCTTGACACTAATCCAGCTCCCTCAGAGCCAGCTCTCTGAGTAAACACGATGTCTGACATGCCTCTTCTTACCTGTCAGCCAGGGCTCCCTGATTGGACCAGAATAACAGCCCCAATCAGGGAACTCATATTCTATGAAGTCTATCTGACTGTCCTTACTACAACCATTATAAACAGCAACCAACATAATCAAAGACTCCTCCCACACTAGTTATATTCTCTTCCACCCTCGTCCATTGGGCAAAGGATATAAAAGTTTGAATACACATACGAAATTATTCAAGACCAGCTTCTACCCCACAGACCTGCCAAAGTTCATTCTGATCTCTCCCTCTGCACCTTCTCTGCAGTTGTAACACTATATTCTGCACTCTTTCTGCTACCCTGATCCACAATGTATGGTATGATCTGCCAGTTTTGCACACAAAACAACTGTATCTCAGTCCATGTGACAACAATAAATCAATCAAAAGATTAGCCACATTGTTTTCATAAATTTATAACTTTATTTCAAGGCAATGGATTTCCACCTTTCTAAATTAATTTACAGGCCAGAGAGGTTGTTCAGCAATAATTATCACGTACTGCTAAAGTTACTCCATTATTCCTGGTTGTGCACTCTCTGCTCACCCAATTAATTGAAAGGTAGTAAAGCTGTGAAAAGCGAAATACAAAGACATTATAATTATACTGGAAATGTAAATTTTCAGTCAAGAGTAGAGATTCATAACAATTGAACAATTTTTAATGGAATTCCAAAATTCCAACAAAACAGATTGATAAATTAGTAATAACAAGATGTGGATTAAGGTTTGTCACCAGAAAGAGCAACTCACAGACTTTCATTTCATAAAGAGATGGTTATTTGAATGCAAAAGCCTTTTTTATAATTTCATATTGATGCAAGGATCTGATATTGATTCCAACTGAATAAAAGAATCTGACTGTTTTGCTGTAACAGAAGAAATTATGAAGTGATTTGGTAAAGAGATGGAACAGAGGAGACAAAAAAAAGCATGTTTTCAGTCATTAAAGGGTCTCGAGTAAGACAACATGATTAAATCATGAAATATAAAGACATTGAAAAAATATAGGAAAATAAACTTTTTGCAGAAGCGTTAAGGTTTACGATTGAACCATGGTCAGAATAGCTTAAATGGATGGTTGAAGCAAAAGGGAAGAATTGGATATGAGAACAGAGGATCTACACCTCTACAATATTACCAATATTGACATTGTAACATTGATGGCACTATGTCTGAAAGTACACTTGAATAAAATTGAAGTCAGCAAATGGCAGTGCATATTACCAACCCAGTAGCTGACATGTTTCATGCAGCTACAGGGCTGGACACTGATACTTTCCTACACATTTACTTTGCTTAAATCTAAATAAAATACAATTTCTTGGCATGGATCTTGTGGCCATCCATTTGTTTCTCATAAGACAGTGTTGGGTAAGATCTCTGTGAGCCCACCCACCATTAAACCTATTGAGGTATTTAACTACCCAATTCATAGGGAATTGAGGCTCTATTTCACCTTCAACAACATAATACAGATGTTAGTAGAGGACACAGAGTGGGAAGGCTGCTTTTGGGATATGTCTTGCGTACATCGAGTACCACCCCACAAGATTGAAGCCCCCAATTTGTGCCTCCTTAACTGACTTTCAAAACACAACCACTAACCTTCCTTGAATCCCTCCCTAGGTTAGCCAATCCTTTCCACTTAAAAGTCTCAGGCATATCTGAGTACAGTATCCATGCTATCTTCCCCATGGGATTGCTTGCAGTCCAGCAACCAATCAGATTGGCCAGCAGTTCGAGAGGGTAAGACCTCCTTCCAGAGAAGAGTGGAAGTCCTTTGTGAAGCTTATTAAGGCTGCCCACAAAGTGGTATTACTGTATGACATTACTATCTTTCTTATTTCTAATGAAGGGAAGAGCAAAATGCCCTTCATAAAATTTCATTCCCTTATTCCTCTCACAACATTATTTATTTAATTAGCTGTTCAGAAAAAAAAGCTTTTATAATTTCATCCCACAGACATAATGCTGCTTTCCTAAAATAAGGGAACTTTTCCTACAGTAATAAAAACAGTCCCATAAATTTCACCCAGCTGTAGGTTTTAGGAAATGTCAGATTGAGAAAAGAGTATTCAGCCCAGCAAAATTTATCCTTTCACGGAACATAAAGCCTTTAATGGACTCCATCTCATAGGCTAGAATTCCTGTGTTAGCTTTTGGGGGATAACGTCAGACCCTTTGCTCACCCCTGAATAAGCCCTTGATTCCCTCCTAAAACATGAATCAATATATTAGTGTGTAGTAGGTGGGACTTATGCCATTTTTGGGCATCTGCTTCAATGAAGTGGAAAGAAGTTTTACTCTAGCATTTTGGGACTATGTAGGTTAATCAGCTGATTGACCAAAAATTTTTTATTTTAATTACAGTGTTTACATTTTGAAGCTTCTGTACAATAGTAAACTTTTAAACTACAAGTGTTCTGGTATATATGGATGGCTGTTCCATACAGGCAAAAATTGTACGTAACTGAAGCAGACAGCAAGGAACCTTAATTGATGAGTCAACTTAGCAGTCCTGCCTGTTGCTGTTATGAAGTCCACATGGAAGTAGTCAGAATTTCAAAGCACACAAACAAAATAAGTGCAGTCCATAGAGGAGCTGGGGCATGCTCCAATTTCCACTGTCTCTCCACAGATTGGGTAACTATTTTTACCCCAGAATAGGCCCATTCTGGTCCTCATAGAAGTAACCTTCTGACTGATTTCTTTACAAGCTGCAAAATTCAATCGTTCTAAATTTACTCTTCTCTAATGAAACAGCTCCATTTTCTACTCAAAGTTAATGAACAATGAAGGCCTTGCCTTGTGTTCTAATAGGCCTCGGCATGAAAAAAAAGATTTCTTTTAGTCCCGAAAAGTAATCAAGCAAAATTCCAGTTCTCTATCCATTCCAAATATGTGCTGTGCTCAGGCATTCTACTCCCCAGTAGGTGCCTGGTTGAACTTTGAACAGCTTTGAAATTGATTTGACCATGAATTGAGTAATAAAGGGAAGACCCACTTGATACTGGATAATCTGCTATTTTCATCATATTCTGGTGAGGGATAAGGGCAAACGTGTATGGAAGGCAACCCTCTGTTACAACAAATAAAGCCCTAACTTTACCTTAGTTATATTTATAGTTCAACAAGACTAGGCAGGTCAAGCTTGCTTGCTTCATATTTTGTGAAAGTAGAACTACTGCATACAAGCTATTACTCTTCACTTCAGAAAATAAAATCACAAATGTTGAGGGCAACCATTATCTGTGAATATCAAACGTTTTGCATTATCTGATGATGCATTGTGGAGTTGCTCCCAATGTGCCAAAGTGTGAACACTACACAGTGATACTTGAAGAAATGTTTATCATGTGTTCAATCTCCACAGGGAGAAATCAAAAATGCTTCATTTCTAATAATGCTCTGGGTATTCCACCAAGCATATATTAAGCTGCAAGTGTAAAATTTGGCACAACACCCAGGCAGAGAAACATTACAGTTGATTGTTTTTCGGACTGCCTGCAATATCAGACAAAATATGACATGTGAAGTTGCAAGTATAAAATCTCATAGCATGCCTATATGTTATTAATTTTCAAACAACTGTTTGGTTCTCAACCTGATATCCTACGCCTAACCAGTTTTCCTTTTCATGCACAGTGAAGCTTGAAAAGAAAACAACTATGGTTTCAAGATGTCCCAGCTAGCTGTCGTAGATTTATTACTATGATATTAAATTTCAACATGTTAAAACAATGATATTTGAACATTATAAACAATTTGAACATCATTCCTTTTTAGTTTAGTTTCCCCACTCTACTTTTTAATCATTGTCATTCCATCCTCGTTTCATATGTTTTACAGTAGTTTTTTTTGTTTTTTTTCCGAACCATAACTGATTCCATTCTTCCTAATATCACCCTAAAAGAAATCAGTTTGATATCTTCATACCTACCTTTTTTTTCCTGCGAGGTTAAATGAATTGTGGTGGGAGGCATTCTTTGACCTGTTTCCCAGCCAATTACAAGCCTAAACTTGGAAAATTGGCATCCTGCAGGTGTGTGACTTGTTGGTGTGTATTAAAACAGAAGAAAAGCTGACAAATTTGTTTTATTTACTGGCACCTCCTGGAGCCTGGCGGATTAGGATAAATGAACCCATGACTTTGATTCACAAGTGTATTTGTAAAATTTGCATACAATATCAAAGAAAGGAAGTCAGCTGAAACTGACTACGTGGCTTGGAAACAACAAATGAGTTAGTCATAAAATCGGTCACTCAACTTCAACTTAATTTGAAGGGTCCTAGGGTAGCCCATACAGGAAGAAAGCTGAGTGAAATGAAGATATAACAAATAATAGGTAAAGTCACCATAGTGTCACTCTCTCAGTAGAGGATCCACCTTCTACACATTGCCCCTTGCCTGGCGTGTGGTGATCTTCAGGTTAAATCACCATCAATTGTCTCTCTGTAATGAGAGAGTGACACTATGGTGACTTTACCTAATATTTGTTAAATCTTCATTTCACTCATTTTTCCTGTTGTATGGGCTACTCTAAGGCCCTTCAAATTAAGTTGACGTTGAGTGACCAATTTTATGTCTAACTCATTCGTTGTTTTCAAACCATGTAGTTAGTTCCAGCTGCCTTCCTTTCTTTGATGTTGTATGCAAATTATACAAATAAGCTTCAGCCCTTGCTGTTGGCATTACTCTGTATTGCAAACCAGCCATCCAAACAATTAAGCTGACTGACTCCTTCAAAAAATAATATCAAATAGTAAATGCTAAGCCGAAAAGAGATCTAGGAATATTAGTATAGCTGCCAGTTTTCCTTCCCTTGCCCCATCAGATTTGACCTGGCCTGAATTCACCTGCATTTCCAAGTTCAGGTGTTTTCAATAGCCACAACACTTCCCCAATTCAGGAATAACATTTGTTCCTTGAAAGAGGAAGGAAGGTAATTCATTGTTGTAGTGTCTTAGCTCTTCAGATCAAAATGTTTTCGTTCATCAATAACAAAGGAATGAGAATACACTTCAAGTATTGCTGTAAATAGGCACAGTTTGTCAGAGCTTTGTCTTGCATACATCAAGACAATTCACAAGAATACCTATTTAAGGAGTAAACCAGCATTTGTACTGCATGAGAGGAAAGTGTTGATTGGTTGGCAGTGAATTCTGATTGGTAGAAACGTTGCCTCATTAACTGTTAATTATGATTGACAGTTAATTCCTAGGCCTTGTTTAAATCTTAAAATAGTGGATTGACTCTGTTTGGTCAAGACTCTGCAACAGGGGCCAAAGTCAGGCTGTCATCTATTTTATTGAATCAGGCACAGTGTATGTACATGTTCTTTCAATCTGCACTAAAGTTGCCTTGTACATTAATACATGCAGCTTCCAGTACATATAAGTCATTCTGAGAACCTGACTGACAAACTTAAACTGGTTGTTACAGTACTTCTTCGCATACTCTCGATTATCCAGCAAATATCCAATTCCAGACTCATTCCTAATATTGAAAATTGTATTGTGGGTTTTGCAAGCACAACAGCCAAAGGGATACACTGTTTGATACAATTTGGGAAATAGAATGTTCCTTCAGCCAGCCTCTGTTACTGCCACAACATCATAATTCCATGTAGCAATCTGTGCCTGTAATTTATCAATCCTATTTAGTATACTCCACGCAATCACAGGATAACACTGATTTCTCAAATTTTCATTTCTCCGTAATTCTGGCTCAAGCTACTAATTTGTTATTCTCAGTTCTAGTGCGATATGTGTCTCCTAGTATTGTACGCACCTTGGTGTTACCTTTTAATTTTCTTTTCTTGTTTACGTAACACTGAAAAGTTAGCTTAATGTTCCACAAAGAACTCAATACCAGCTTTATTCTGATGCAACTCGCCAGGCTCGTACAGGGTGCTATGCCCTTCAGAGTCAGTCCCAGTGTCCCCAAAAATTTAAAGGCTTCTCTCCTGCATTCTAGCCATACATGTATCTGTTTTAAACTGGGAGTAATATGAAGGTTTCTACTTTTAAGTTTCTGCTTGTTATTGTTTTTACCCAGCTCCCTTATATTCTGACTATAGGATCATATCATGCTTTCTACCTGTATCTCTGGCCCAACATGAACCACAATCTCTGGCTGATCACTCTCCTCAGAAAAATGTCCTGCAGCCACTCTGTGACATCTTTGACCATGGCACCAGGGAGGCAATGTACATCCAGGAGTCTCATCTAGAATCGTAAAATGTCTGTCTGTTTTTCTAATTAGTGAATCCTCCATCACCACTGTTCCTCTTCTTTCCCTCCTATATATTTGGCCCACCACTGGTGTCATGAACCTGGCATTTGCTGCACTCCTCTGAGTATCCAGAATGGAAAACAAGTTCTTAAGCCAGAACTCAGGGGATTCCCGCATTATCTGCCCAGCTCTCTTGGTCTGTCTGACTGTCACCCATTCCTTATCTGAGTGTGTGTCCCTAACATGTGGTGCAACCACATCTCTGAATGTTCTGTTGATATGTGAGAGGGAGAAACTTAGATTGAAAGCAACTGAAGTAAACTGAAGGGTAGAACTAGCTGGAGTGGACTAGGGAAAGAGTCTAGCAGCAAAGGTGGTTGAGGAACAAGGCAGATATTTAAGAAAATAGTTCATGGCTCATGGCAAAGATATATTTCCGTGACAAAGAAGGATTCTAGGAAATTAACCAGCTAATTGTGGTTAACGATAAGTTAAGGATATTATCAGATTGAAAGAATAAAACATACAATATGGTAAGACAGAAGATTGGGAAAGTTTAATAAAACCAACAATAGGCAACAGAAAAATGAATAAATCCCTGTGGCACTCCATTAGTTACAGATTGACATTCTGAAAATGCCCCGCTTATACCACTACTCTCTCTTCCATTATTTAACCCATGCTATTACCTCCAATACCATAGGCTCTTATGTTATTAAGTTGCCTAATGTGTGACACCTTCTGAAATGCCTCCTGGAAATATAAGTATATTAAATCCACTGCTTGCCCTTTGTTTGTCCTGCTTATTACCCTCTCAAAGAATTCCAATAAATTTGGAAGGTATAATTTCCCCTTCATGAAACCATGCTGACTCTGCTTGATCATATTGTACATCTTGAAATGTTCTGTTATTATATCCTTTAAAAAGTATGCTGACGTTTTCCCAACAACAGATGTTAAACTACCTGGCCTATAATTACCTGTTTCTTTTTGTCACCTTCCTTTTACAAATAAAGGTGCTACATTGGAAGCTTTCCAACCTTCTTGGATTTTCCAGAAACCAACAACTTTTGAAACATTATAACGAGTGTATCCACTGTCTCTTTAACTACATCCTTTAATGTTTCAGGATGCATCCCATCAGGTCCAGAGACTTGTTGGTCTTTAGTGTTTTCCATTACTTTGACCTTGTGCAGCTTTAAAACTCCTGGTTTCCTGGAGACTGACAAAGATAAGAAAATAAAAATATAAAATACATGTCCTTCCCTTGCTTAATGAACTCCTTTACTCACCAAACTCACTGTGATTCCACTCTAGCCTCTGGCACTCTTTTATTTTACACAAAAATAAACAGTTTGTAAAGATAAGGTATGAGACGCAGCTCAGCTGAGGAGAATCTTATAGCATGTTGAAGTAATGGAGGCACCATATGTCCTAGACAAACACATCTGCAGGAAATGTTACCAAATGAAGAAGCTTGAATCTAGGTACTGGAATTTGAGTAATGGCAGAATTTGCTGTAATGCATCCATGAGGGAACAAGCTAAATGGGTATCATATTTAGGGAAGCATTCTCATCACAAATTAGGAGCCTGCAGTATGATGGAGTATGATGGAATAAGTCCCATTTGTTTGGATGAATATAGTTCCTACAACACTCAAAAGAAGCTAGGCATTACCCAGGACAAAGGAATGCCTAATTGGAAGCACATCCATAGACACTGACTCCCTTCACCAGATACGTTCAGTAGCAGCAGTGTGTACCATCTACAAGCTGCACGACAGAAATTCAACAAAGCTCCTTAGACAGCACATTCCAAACCCGTGACTGCACTCATATGACAGATAAGGGGAGCAGATATTTGGGAGCAAAATCACATACACATTTCCCTGCAAACCATTCACCATCATTCATTGTTGCTGTGCCAAAACCCTGGAGCTCCCTCCCTAACAGCCTTGTAGATGTACCTACACCAAATTGATTGCAGCAGTTCAATAAGGCAATCTACCACCAGCTTCTCAAGGGTAATTATGGATGAGCAATAAATGCTGGCCCAGCATCTCCTGAATGAGCAAAAGAAGGAAAGCTTAAACTATGCCCTTGTAGCTTTGCCCAAGATGGTCAATATATTTCTTAGTGCTCTGCTGAAAGCAAGGTAGATCCCGATTTGCAAACCAAACTGGTTTAGCTAATCTCAATGACAAGAATAGATATCACAGTTGGCCTCAGTAATCCCATGCAAGGAAGTGAAAAGAAATTACCCAGTATTCTTGTCTGATGGTTATTCAGTTAATCCAGTAGTGTTAAATTCCTAATATTGGTTGAGAAAAATATCAACCTAACTTCAATGTCAACACATATGCATTGTGATTTAGCCCACGCTGGCAAAGTGAGGTTTGGTATCACCAGTTGCATCACACAATAGGAACACAATTGATCTGAATTAAATCTTGTGATCTCAGCTATCTTAAGGCATTAATTTCATAACCAGTTTTCTGCAGGCACTGTGACTCACTTAATCTGTGTGTGATGACATTGAAGCTTTGGGTTTGGTGGCAGATTTCTGGAATTTTCAGGGTACAATCTAATTGACCAACACTCTGATAATGAACAGGAAATCTCCACATTTTCCATGTTCAATCTCTGAGAGCATCAGAGTTGTGAATCATAACTTCTGCTATCTTCTTTCAAAACTTTTCTTAGGTAGCTGAGGAATTTCTTTGCATATTTTGATATATATCCCTTTAGCTTTTATTTGTAGCTTCTGGTGTTTTCAGCCTGCCTCTGAACTTTGTTGCGTTTAGTTTCACACTGACACAGTATTCTAAGCATGAAAAAATTCCATCTGCTCTTCTGACCTGGTGTGATTTGTGCTAATTCCTGGATGATGCTAAATCTTTGGTCAAAATTTATTTCCTTGACTATTTATTTGATTCATTCTTGCAGACATTTGCTGCTGTAGATTAGAGTATAGTTCAATGAATCTGGGAAAGGTTTTAAAAAATGTAACTAGAAATACTGATCATATTTGAACGGAGTGAATCATGTGTCTGGAGTAATCGTTTGGTGGTAGGACTGAACATTAGCATCACTTTCACTTGTGAGAAGGATGGCTTTTCTTGTGCGATTAGGGGATGATCAGTAAATTTGAGGCACAGGCACAGGGAGCCTGGCAGGGTCAACAGTTCAGCTGCTTTATTTAAACTGCACCCAGTGATATTCATCCACAGCAAACCAGGTGTCTGTTTGAATGTATGTTGTGTTTGGTTCTGCAGATGTTATCTGCACATGTCCAACTTTTGGGTTCCATAACCTCCTGTTACTTGTCTCTTCCTTCCTGTCAAGTGGAAAGTCATACCGCAGATTGGGGAGTGGCCTTGTGGTTTGGTGATACTTCACTTGGGCCCCTTCCAGCTGTTGAGGACAAGACAGAGAAGCTGTTTTCCATGGTTGGCAAATCAAAGCTCTCCTGCCTGACTAAGGTTGCCCTGGATGGAGATGGCAGCACCTCAATAATTGTGTGTTCTGCAGAAGATCCTTGGGCAGTGCAGGAAGAGGACTAAATGTTCTCCTGTGCTGGAAAGCTGGTACCTAGTTTTCACTGCCAACTGGCACTCATAAGGGAAATAAGCAGTGAAGGTACATGAAGGATGTCGGACAGAAGCTAGGATGGCAGATCTCAGCACCATATGAAAAGTAGACTAAACGTGAGCAATACTTCATGCTCTGCAAGTTGCACCAGTAGCAGGACAGTGTATGTGGAATATTTAGCAGAGTGTGTACAGGAGGGCACAGTAAGCTCAATTAGCAGATATGGACTCTTTAGGATAGCACCCAATCTTTCAGTTTGCCTGCAGGAGAAAACAGCTGACAACTGGCATGAGTGAAAGAAGAATGAAAGAGGGGGTCCCTTACCTTGACCCCTCCCCTCAACTAAGGATCATATTACAGAACTGGTGAGGGAAAACCAAGGCTGAGAGTCTGTTAATGAAAAGGCCAGCATCTCTGCAGAGTTTAGTGAGGATGACTCCAATATTGTGCTGATCAATACACATACAGTACTAAAATATTTCCTTTATACTTGCCTATTCTTGATGTGCAAGATTATGCTTGTAGTTGTTTTAAGGATTCAACAAGTTGCAGTAGATAATGCAGAAAGTTTAACAGCTGATTAGCCAATCCAAGGAATCCTTGTAGATCTTGGGCAAAAAAATTCACTAATAGCTCTTGTCTCTTGCCTCAGGTCTGACATTATGCCCTTGCTACTAGTAATATGCCCGAGGATATATATTTTGGGAACTCACATTTATCGTTAAGTGTCAGGCCTTTTCCTTGTAGCTGGTTCAAAAATGGTCTAACCCTCATGTCATGAACTGTGATTCACCGTGGATTAAGATGATGTCATATGGCATCTCACTCATTTAAGACCCATCTCTCACTCCTTTAAGACCTTATGGAACATTAAATGATGTTCTTTGAAAACTCTCAGGGGCTAAATGTTAAATTATTACAATAAGGTCTTCCAAAAAAAGTGCTACATTTTGTCTGTAATTTTGACTTCTCATGCACAAGTGCTTTTCCAAAAGCTGCTGTTCTCACACAGCTTAGTGAATATGATACTTCAGAATCACAGAATTGTTATGGCACAAAAGGAGGCCATTCAGCCTTGAAGGGCTCTTGCCTAAAACACTGATTGTCTTGCTCCTCGGGTGCTGTCTGACCTTTTCTAGCAAAATAACCATCCAGTTCCCTCTTGAATACCTCAATATTGGTGCAGGGCATTACATAACCTAACTACTCGATGTATGAGAAAGGTATTTTCTCACATTGCTTGCGTTATTTGCACATCACTTTTAGTCTAGCCCATTTTCCTTTTATCGTTTGAGTGGGAACAGTTTCTCCCTATCTACTCTATTCAGCCTGCTCATGATTTTGAAAATCTCTATCAATATCCCCTCAGCCTTGTTCTGTCCAAGCAGGACAGCTCCAATTTCTTCAATCAATCCTCATAACTGATTGGACAACTTTCATACGTTTTCACCTACTTAAGACATCAGATGAAGTCTCTTGCTACAGGTTTATTATGTTAAGTCTATACAATTGTGAAAAGTACTGTTTGGTTTAGTTCTGTCAAGATTAGAGACTGGAACCATTTTAGAGTAACATTGTCAGCTTAATGAGAGGAGAAATGATTCCTATCTTGGTCACTTCTTTTAACTGATGTTGAATTTGTGTAATAAGTGGGAATTATATCTTCCTCAGACTAAAACATTCTTTGCATTTTCTTTGCAAAATTATACCTGATCTACTATCTTCCTAAGCTAGTAGACAATTAGAGAAAAGCTTTTTTGAAGTGACTTGTACATTCTTGCTGCTTAACTTCTTCGATTTTCTTGATAAAATTAAGGTCTATACAAACTCCATTACTTAAACAAGAGAATTGCTAATATTTGCTTTCTTATATGCAGGAATATTGCCTGTCACTTTTCATTGACCTTTAATTCATTTTCTTCTGGATTATGTATTACTTATATTTTGCATTTAAGGTTCATCATTAAGGACTTTATGTGCTGAGTGCACATGATCCTGTTTGGCAGTTAACCTACTGTTGATCTATAAGTTGCACATACAGAAAATTTGGTTGGTTTTCTGTAATATATGTTTCACAAATTTTGTGCATTTTAATGCTTTAAGTAAACTAACACACTAAGACAGTGGTTGTTCATTATACCATTATCGATATGACATGGTGAAAACTAGTGGGAAATATTGTGCTGATGAGACTTATTGTGCTTGAATAGTTTAAAAGCAAGTTAATTTGAAGTGCAAGGATAATAGTATTCAGTGGTGCTAACCTTCATGAGACAACTGTCAATGTCTTTGTTTATTACAGCATCAAAGTGTGTTGAAAACAAAACTTACATGAAGAAGACAAATCCTTTGTGAGAAGCCAATTTAATTCACTTATGAAAAGTAAATGATCAGGGTGTGAGCTGGATCAACAGCAAGCATGGGAAGGTCAAAGGTCTATAGTCAGGATGTGCACAAAACGTTGTCATTTCAACTGGGACTCAGCAGGCCTAAAAGAATGTAAAATATTCAAACACTGTTCAAAACTACGGTTTTTAGATTTGGGTATAGTTGATGCAGAAAGACAAGCCTTTAATATTTGTTTCGCAATTAGGAACTAAGGTCTACACCTACAGTGGCAGCACGGTGGCACAGTGGTTAGCACTGCTGCCTCATCGCACCAGAGACCTGGGTTCAATTCCCATCTTGGGCAATTGCCTGTGTGAAGTTTGCACATTCCCCCCATGTCTGCATGGGTTTCCTCCGGGTGTTCTGGTTTCCTCCCACAGTCCAAAGATGTGCAGGTTGGGTGAATTGGCCATGCTAAGCCTGTAGTGTCAGGTGAATGGGTAAATGTAGGGGAATGGGTCTGGGTGGGTTGCTCTTCAGAGGGCCGGTGTGGACTTGTTGGGCCGAAGGGACTGTTTCCACACTGTAAGTAATCTAATCTCTTTAACATGTCAGGATTAAGAGCCAATGGGCTAAAGGATCCTCAAAAGCTATGAACCATATTCGAAGACCAATTTAGAGTTTGATTAAACTTCCATTTTCATCAATTTGAATTCAGGTATTCAGTCAGAATCTTACAGAATCAATGGAACACAGTAACCAGATGCAGGGAAAATGTATCATTATTGTTTGTGATATATGTAAATGATTTGGATGAAATTATAGATGGTTGGGTTAGTAAATTTGCAGATGATGCAAAGACCGGTGGACATGTGGATTCTATAGAAGGTTGTCAAAGGACACAGCAGGATATAGATCAGTTGCAGGTATGGGTAGAGAAATGGCAGATGGAGTTTAATTTGGGTAAGTGTGACATGCTGCACTTGGGAAATCAAATATTTAAGGAAAAGTATACTGTAAATGGCAGCATTGACATGCAGAGGGATTTAGGTCTTCAAACCCATAGCTCTCTGAAAGTGGCCACACAAGTAGATGTGGTGGTAAAGAAGGCATATGGCATGCTTGCCTTGGTTGGAGAATTGAGTACAAGAGTCGGGATGCCACGTTGCAGCTTTATAAGACTTTGGTAAGGCCACACTTAGAATATTGCATTCAATTCTGTTTGACACAAACTGATAGGATATGGAGGCTTTGAAGAAGGTGTAGAAGAAGTTTAGCAGCATGCTGCTGGGATTAGAGATTCTGAGCTATAAGGAGAGGCTAGAAAAGCTTGGGTTGTTTTCTCTAGAGCAGTGGAGGCTGAGGTGAGATTTGATAGAAGTCTATAATATTATGAGATGAATAGATAGGGTTGACAATTAGAATCATTTTCCCATCGTTGAAATGTCTAATACTAGGGGGCATGCGTTTAAGGTGAAAGGGGTAAGTTCAAATGAGATGTGAGGGGCAAGTTTTTTTACACAGAGAGTGGTAAGAGTCTGGAACATGTTACCGGGGTAGTGAGGGGGGCAGATACAATCGGGACATTTAAGGGACTTTTAGATAAGCACATGAATATGCAAGGAATGGGAGGAAATGGACCAAGAGTAGGCAGAAGGGATTAGCTTAATTTGGTGTCATGTTCAGCACAATATGGTGGGCAGAAGGGCACGTTCTTTTGTTGTATTGTTTTATGTTCTATTTTCTATTGTGTGATTTTTCAGATGGGGAGCTCATAAACAAAGTTGTTCAGCTTATGTTCATATTCACCGCCCGTGGAGGCTTTCCAGAAAGATTTATTCAACAACCAAGGAGATATAGTGTTGGCCAGCATTTATTATCCAATTTTAAATGCTCTGGAAAAGGTGGTGGTGAGCTGCCTTTGTAAACTACTGGAGTCTTTGTAGTTTGGGAAAAACCCATAGTTCTGTTAGGGATGGACTTCGAGGATATTTACCCTGCAACAGTAAAGGAACATCAATGTAGTCCCAAGTCTGGAAGGCAAGAGGCTTGAAGAGAAATTTGCAGGTGGTGACATTCCTATGCATCTGCTGTCCTTATCCTTCTGTTTGGTTGAGGTCATGTGTGGTTTATGATGCTGTCAGTGGATTCTTGATGAGTTACTGCAGTGCAACTTGTAGATGATGTACACTCCTGCTATTGTGAGTTGGTGGTGAAGGAGTGAATGTTAAGAGTGGTGGATAGGGTCAATTAAGCAGCTTCGTTTGTCCTGGATGGTGTCAAGTTTGTTGGCTTCTTGAGTGTTGGGTCCTATCTTGTAGATGTTGAACAAGCATTGGGGGAATGGAGATGGATAATTTGCCACAACATTCAGAGCCTTCAGACCCTTCTCTGAAGATGGCTCACTGAACCTGAAATGTTAACTCTGATTTCTGTCCACAGACGCTGCCAGACCTGCTGCGTTTCTTCAGCAATTCCTATATTTGTTTAACAATATATCTAGCCCCGCCTTAAAAATATTCAAAGATTATGCATCCACTGCTTTTTGAGGCAGAGGAGTTGAAAGACTCACAACTCTCTGAGAGAAAAATAATGTAACCTTGTGTCTGTTTAAATTAGCACCCTTTTGTTTTGAAACTATGACCCCTTTTTCTAGATCTTCTCACAGGAATAAACATTCTTTCCACTGCCACCCAGTCAAGTCTCCTCGGGTTCTTAAATGTTAAAATTAAGTCACCTCTGACTCTCTGAACTCCAGACAATACAGGCCTAGCCTGTCTAACCTTGCCTTGTAAGGCAATTCACTCATTCGATGTCCAATTGAACAAAAAAAAATACATAATGCAACAATATAGTATATTACAACCTGAAGGAATTTGTACCACACCACAGGGATGTTAAAGTATAACATCTCCAACATGAGTTGAGCAGGCCTATTATAATGGGAAGCAAATGACAAATGGCAACTTTCCTACATTTGCCTTAGCGCAACATGGATGCAAGAACTCTTGGTCCAGTTATTCATTTGTATTTTTCACTGCCTGTAATTATTGCAAGTGCTCAGTTCTCTCATCGCACAAAAGAAAACTTTAAACAATTGGAGGTGTAGTGGACAGCAAAAAAGGTTATCTCAGAATACAACGGGATCTTGACCAGATGGACCAACATGGTGAGGAGTGGCAGCTGATGTTTAATTTTTAAAAATGTGATGCGCTGCATTTTGGAAAGACAAATGAGGGTAGTATTTATACACTATATGGTTACGTCCTTCAGATTTGAACTTCAGATATTGGCACTTAGACAGGAAAGCCAGCTTAAAAGGATGGAAATGAAGGCTGCAGGTAAGTTTAGTGAGGAACAGAGTGAGGGTGAGCAAACTCATAGTAGCCAAAGGCCTGGTGAGGATCTGTTTAAATATATGCTTGCAATGCCTAAATTTGATGAGAAGGATGTAGAAGCCTTTTTCATTTGAAAAAGTGACTAAACAAATGCAGTGGCCAGTGACCATGTGGATTTTGTTGATCCAAATAAAACTTTTTGGTACATGTAGGGAGGTATTCGCATCATTATCAAAGGAGGTATCTGAGGTGTATGAAGAGCCATTTAAGTGCATAGGAGCTTGTGACAGAAGCCTACAAACAACATTTCAGGAATTTAAGGAGGGACTCTTGCATAGGCCAGGAGCAGCAGGTAAAGAGGTTACAATATTAAGAGATATAGGATCGTATCAATCTTTGATATTGAAAGCTGAGGACTATTGCCAAAAGAGGTACTAGTAATGGGAATTCATAGTGAGACAAGAAGCACTCAATTATGTAAAGTGAGGTTCGAGTGTCCAGTGAAGAGTGGAGAAGTTGTGGTAGAAGTGCTGGACAAACTCTCAGATCCAGGAATACAATTTGTCCTTGCTAACGATATAGCTGGTTCACAGGTAGGAGTACTGCCTACTGTGGTTAAAATGCCAGTGGAAACTCAGCCAACTGAACTATTGCAGGACATATATCGTAGGATTTTTCCTCACTCTGTGATAACGAGATCACAAATTCACCAGTGGAAACAGGAGTGATCAAAAAGTATTGACAAGAAAGTTGAAGTGGAATTAGCTGAGACCCTGTTTGATCAGATTGTTGACACAAATTAGGAGCAGATAGATGACAAAGCAGACATCTTTAGCTCAGATAAATTAACTGAGTTGCAGCAGAAGGATGGAAGTTTAAAGGGATCTTATCAAAAGGCATACACAGAAAAAGAATCCAAATGTATCGCTGAATGCTATTAATCTTAATAATGATGTCTTAATGAGGAAATGGAGACCATCACATATTCAGGCAGATGAGAAATGGGCAGATGTTCATCAAATTGTATTGTCAGTGGGTTATAGAAAGGACGTGTTGCCAGTAGCACATTAACTACCAGTGGGTGGTCATTTAGGGTTAAGAAAAACCCAGACAAAAAACAAAAGATTGGCTTGGACTGCACAAGGATGTCATTGAATTTTGCCAGACACATCATACATGTCAGGTAATTGGGAAACCACAGGCAATAATAAAAACTGCACATTTAATACCTATTCCTGCAATTGAGGAACTTTTTACAAGAGTCTTAATTGATTGTGCAGGACAGCTATCTAAAACAAAAAGTGGGAAGTATTTGTTAACAATAATGGGTGTGTCCACTAGATTTCCAGAGGCCATTCCTTTATGTAATATCACAACTAAAAGTATTGTGGAGGAGTTACTGAAATTTTTCACTAGATAAAAACTATCCACAGAGATACAATCAGATCAAGGGTCAAACTTTGCATCAAAATTATTCAAGGAAGTTATGGAGAGCTTAGGAATAAAACAATTCAAATCTACTGTGTACCATCCAGAGTCACAGAGACTGCCAGAAAGGTGGCATCAGACATTAAAGACCATGTTGAAGGCTTATAGCCAAGATTATCCGGATGATTGGGACTAGGGAATTCCGTTTGTACTTATTGTGATCAGAGATGCACCAAATGAATTGATCAAATTCAGTCCATTTGAAGTAGTTTTTGGGCAATGAAGTGAGAGGACTACTCAAGTTGATTAAGGGGAAATTGGTATGTAAGACTTCAAAAACAACATATTTGAACACTGTCAAATTTTAGGCAATGATTAAATAGAGCAAGGGAGTTGGCTAGACAGCATTTCAAAGTAGGAGAAAGTGAGGACTGCAGATGCTGGAGATCAGAGTCGAGAGTGTGTGGTGCTAGAAAAGATGGGCTCCTGCCCGAAATATCAATTCTCCTGCTCCTCAGATGCTGCATGACCTGCTGTGCTTTTCCAGCACCACACACTCTCAGCATTTAAAAGTATCACAGAATACAGTGAAACAGGAAGCAAACAAGAAATCAAAAATTCACAATTTTGCTAGCGGGGATTAGGTGTTTGTGTTACTTCCAGTGATAGGTGAACCTTTAAAAGCAAGATTTAGTGGATCTTATCAAGTCGAAAGGAAGTTAAGCGAGTGAACTATTTGATAAGGACTCCAGACAGAAAAATCTCACAGTGTCTTGTAAATATGCTCAAAAGGTATTTTGACAGGGAAGGAAAGCAAAAGGAGACTGTGATATTGGTTACAACACAGGGTGAAGAAACAAGTTCGGAGGATTCTGAATTGGACATTCCTCAAATTAGATTGGACAATGAGGAAGTTGTCAAAAATTGGGATAAATTATTCAGTTACCTTCCAGAAGAAAATTGAAATGACCTGAAAGAGTTATTACTATCACTTGGGGAGATATGTGGAGATAAGCTGGGAAGTATTAACCTAATTATGCATGATGTAGATATAGAAGATGCTGTTGTGATTAAGCAATTATAGGCAAAGCCCTCTAAGGTTCGCAAAGGTTCAAAAGGAGATTCAACGCATGCTCCAAGATGACATACTGGAAGTGAGTTACAGTGGCTGGAGGTCACCCATAGTAATGGTGCCAAAACCGGATGGTATGCAACAGTTATGTGTGGATAATGCAAAGTCAATGCAGTTACAAAGACTGACGCATATCTTATTCTGCTTTTGAAAGACAGTTGAGAAGCAACTTATATTTCTAAGTTGGATTTGCTCAGAGGATACTGGCAAGTATCTTTGTCCAAAAGACCGAAGACAATCTTGGCTTTCGTAACGCCAAATGGACTGTATCAGTTTAAAGTCATGCCATTTGCTATGAACAATGCGCCGGCCACGTTTCAGAGACTAACCAATAAGGTCATTTCCTGATTACCCAATTGTGTAGTTTATATTGATAACCTGGTGATTTTTAGTCACACATGGAAGGAACATCTGCAACAGAATTGTTCAATCAACTTCAGTACGCAGGCTTGGTGATAAACCTGGCTAAAAGTGAATTTACCAAAGCCCAAGTCACCTTCCTGGGCCACATTATTGGACGTGGACGAATGCGAAAACAAAAGTAATTTGGACATTTCCCATACCATCGACAAAAAGAGCAGTACTACTGGAATTGAATAGATTTTATCAAAAATTTGTACCAAACTTTAGTAGTGTGGCTGAAAATGTGTTGCTGGAAAAGCGCAGCAGGTCAGGCAGCATCCAAGGAACAGGAGAATCGACGTTTCGGGCATCAGCCCTTCTTCAAGAAGGGCCCGAAACGTCGATTCTTCTGTTCCTTGGATGCTGCCTGACCTGCTGCGCTTTTCCAGCAACACATTTTCAGCTCTGATCTCCAGCATCTGCAGTCCTCACTTTTTCCTTTAGCAGTGTGGCTGTCTCACTCACTGAATTGCTAAAGAAAGTGGACAGTGGACTGTCAGAAGGCATTTTACAGCCTAAAAGCTGTGTAAACCACTGCCCCAGTATTAGCCATGCCTAATTATACAGAGTCATTCAAAGTGGCTATCGATGCGAGTAATGTGGGTGTTGGTGCTGTGCCCTTACAAGAAGACGATGAGAAAATAGAAAGACGTATCAGATATTTCTTCAGGAAATTGAATACTCATCAGCACAAATAGTCAACTGTTGAGAAGGAGTCTTTGAGCTTGGTGTTGGCGTAACAACATTTCTATGTTTATGTTACCAGTACTGTATCTGAGAAAATCATATACACTGATCATAGCCCATTGAAGTTTGTGGAGAAATTTAAGGACAAAAAGTCCAGACTGCTTAGGTGGAGCTTGTTGTTATAGCCATTCAATTTGAAAATTGTGAATGTGGCAGGATGTGATTGTCAATGCATTGTCAAGACTTGAATGAGAAATGGAGGCGTTTGGTGGCAGGAGTGAAACAGGTTGGAACAAAATGTAGTAGTACATGTTTGCATGTTTATAGTCAATGTAATGTATATGGGTGTTGTAGTATACTAACAATTTAGAATTAAGGAGTTTTAAAATGAAGCCATCTTTTAAAGGGGGAGGTGTGATGATGCTGTTCCTTTAACAAGTTTACGTTTTTTTTCAGAGGGGTCATAAACGTAGAGTTGTTGAGGGTCTGGCTTGGATGGGTTTTACAGCCAATCAGATACTGCCTCAGGCAAAAGACTTTGAAGTTTAAAAAAAACACTTGTACAATGAAAGGGGAGTAGCCAGTTAGATTAGATTACTTACAGTGTGGAAACAGGCCCTTCGGCCCAACAAGTCCACACTGCCCCGTCGAAGCGCAACCCACCCATACCCCTACATTTACCCCTTACCTAACACTACGGGCAATTTAGCATGGCCAATTCACCTGACCTGCACATCTTTGGACTGTGGGAGGAAACCAGAGCACCCGGAGGAAACCCACGCAGACAAGGGGAGAACGTGCAAACTCCACACAGTCAGTCGCCTGAGGCGGGAATTGAACCCGGGTCTCTGGCGCTGTGAGGCAGCAGTGCTAACCACTGTGCCACCGTGCCACCCACCATTCTGCTAAATTCTCCCAGTTTAGTTTTTCTCTGATTTAGTTCACTTTGGTCTGGTTTTAACGAGTAGTCACTTGTGAAGCTGCTAGGCCCAAAGAAGCAGATCCATGCTGATCCTCACTCTCTCTGACATCTCTCCTGTAAGACCCTGTGTTTAATTTGTTTTGCCAACATTGGTTTATGGCGATTGTTGCAGGAATTTGGAACAGTATCATTACGTTGGGATAGTCTGTTGGGTTTTTGTATTGGTTAAGTTATTCTACATCCTGTTCTCTTTGTGTTTCTCAGGGTTTCATTTGGTAATCTTGCAAATAAATTCCATTTTATTTAAAACTAACTGGGCCAGCTGCATCTCTCCCAGAATATCCACTATACACCTGCTTAAAACACTGGCAAAGTTAGGGTCTGGGCTACTTTCCTGAAATGTTTTGAGGGGCTCTGGCCTGGTCCATAACACTATGACTCTATGACTCTGTCAGAAAAAGTGAAAGAATAGATCTAAAATGATTACAGTGTAGGAAATAACGAAGTGTGTTTTATACATTTGTATTTTAAACAAAAGCATTTGCATTATAGAACAAATTCTGTTGTACAATTTGTGGTCAGGAGAGGACATGAGCCTTTTTAAAAACAGATACATAGTTCTGAAAAAGCACTGCTCAAAAGCAGTGAGTAAAATTATTTACATAGGGTTTTGATATCCTGGTCAGCATAAATATAGCAAACACCAGAGGTATAGAGGAAAAATGAGGAACTCAGTGAGTAAACAGGTTGTCATAAGCCATTTGTGAGTGGGGTGACAATTATATTTCACACTGAAAGTTTTAGTTACATCAGGAAGCTTAATCCTATGAAACCTGCGCTTGTAATTGTAGGGAAACAATAGAAAGAGGCACTTGGGCAGACAATATTGTTCTGAAGTTGTAGCGCACAGGTGTACTGTACCTTTAAGAGAGTTGAAAAGCTAGCAAAGACTTACAGAAGCACAGAGAGTCTGCAACAAGGTAACAATGTAATATTTGGTCGAAACAGCTAGGGTAGCTAGGTAGCCATGAGACAAAAACAAATTTAAATTCAAACAATCAGTTTAAGTTAAGCCCCAAAATACCAAATACCAATCAAGTTGAATTTAGTATTTTGATAATATTCAAACCAATGAAATGATCCAATGAGCCAGAGTGGTGTTTACCAATTGTCTTAGTTCCCAATCCGGGCGGGACTCAACGATTTAGCATGGATTATCAGAAGGTCAATTCCGTTATAACATCAGACTCATATATCCAATTCCGAGATTGGAAGTTTGTATCAAGAAAGTTGGACAAGCCAGTTACATCACCAAGTTAGACTGACTGCGTGATTATTGGCAGGAACCTTTATCAGAGATGACAAAATAAATTTCCACATTTGTAACCCCAAATGGGCTCTATCAATTTAAAGTTATGCCCTTTGGAATAAAGAACACACCTGCCACATTCCAAAAACCCATGAACAGATTTGTGGCTGGGTTAACAAATGTACAGTCTATTTGGATGATGTAGTGATCTTTAGTAAGTCCTGGAAAGATCACATGGCATAGTTAGCAGAGCTCTTTGAATGACTGCAAGAGGCAAAACTGGTAATAAACTTAAACAAAACTGAATTCGCAAAAGCAGAGTGACATTCTTGCGACATAACATCAGTCATGGAAGGTTGATCCCATGTAATACAAAGACAAAGGCCATTGAGGATTTCCATGACCAACCTCAAAGAAAGAGGTGCTTCAATTTTTAGGATTCAGTGGATTCTATCAGATATTTGTTATAACCTTCAGCAGTGTGGTGGCACTGTAAAACAATTTGCTGAAGAAGAACACAAATTTCAATGGATAGAACAATGCCAGGAAGCATTTGATCATTTGAAAGCAATATTAACCATCACACCAGTTCTAACTACTCCAAACTTTTCAAAACCTTTTAAAGTTGCCATCGATGCTAGTGACATAGGAGTTGGAGCGGTACTGCTACAGAAAGGTGATGATGGGATTGAACTGCCATTTGAATACTTTTTGAAGAAACTCAATATCCACCAGAGGAAATACTCCATGATTGAAAAAGAACAATTGAGTTTGGTACTGGCCTTAGAACATTTTAATATGTATGTCACGAACAATGTGTTGGAGACGGTTGTGTACACGGATCACAATCCTCTTACATCCTTATACCGCTTTAAAGACAAGAATATGAGACTACCTTGTTAGAGTCTTGTGTTACAGATTTTCAATTGACATATTGTGCATGTTGTGGGTTGTAAGAATGTAATCACAGATGCATTATCACAGATTTAACTGATAAGGTGTCGATAAGATACACCTGTTCAATGTTTTATATATAGGTGTGAGCAAGTTAATATGAACTTAGATTAAAGTTATCTTTATGTATGTCATGATATCATAGTTCAGGATTAGAGGGAATAAAATAAGCCATCTTTTCATTATGATGGCTCATTTTTTTTCTTAAGGGGGGAGATGTTATGAAGGTGTAGGGGTATTGTACCTTTAAGAGATAGCAAGGACTTAGAGAAGCACAGAGAATCTGGACCAAAGTAACAATGTAACATTTGGTTGAAACAGCTAGAGTAGATGGGTTGCCATGAAACAAAAACAAATTCAAATTCGGCCAATCAGTTTAAATTATGCCCCAATCTGATGTTTTGGGTATAAATATCAGGCATTTTGAACAGTTAGGCAGAGCGGCAAATAGAGCTGCCAAAACACCAACAGATGTGGGTTGCTAGTGAGAGCTCGCTGAGAGGTACTTGTCTGGAGATGAAGTTTGCACAGAAAAAAAATTGGAACTCACCTGGAGAGAGAATCTACAGAGGAAAATCTACAGAGAAAATGCAGCAAAGCTGACTGGTTTTGAAACGTGATTATTTTTCTGTAAATCATAAGTGGGATTTTGTTATCAAAATAGAATTGTAGATGGGGAGGTAATGATAGGTTTAAGAGAAAGGAGTTGTAAATAGTTGTTAGTTAGTATTCTCTGTTAGACTTAAAAAAACGTTGTCAATTTTTACTTTAAAATAGTGATTTTTAGGATAGTTCTTTGCCTCTTGAAATTTAACAGATTACAACACAGGGTGAATCTTATCCGTGTTGCTAGTTTAAATTAGCAGAGGGGTTTACCCCATGTCCTAACAATAATAACATAGGAATTCATGCACAGAGGTACAAAGTGAGTCATTTAACTTCTTGAGCTTGTTCCTTCATTTGATTATATAATTGCTGATCCTCCACCTGGAATAGATAGTTCAAACTCCTTAATTGAAATAATTTATCACACAGGAACTCAAGAATTTTCAAAAGGTCTCGTCAGACAAGTACTAGCAGCTAGAGCGTCTGACAGTCCATGGGAATGAGGATGGTGCTTATTCATGGCAAGAACCTGTACTTGGAGTCTGCTGTATCACTATTATTCAGTTTTGGCTGACCAGGGAACTCTTCCATTCTTAGTCCCAGCCTTTTATATATTAAAAGGATTTTACTAAATGATTATCATCCTTTTTGGATGTGTTATAAAAACTTACCATCACCATCAAACTCTGAGGTGGGTCTTGAAAGCAGAGCTTCTGGTGCAGAGGCACAGATGCTACCACAATGCTGCAAGTCCTCCATTGGCTGCAAATGGTATCAACTAGACAAAGTGAGGACTGTAGATGCTGGAGATCAGAGCGTGGTGCTGGAAAATAACAGCAGGTCAGGCAGCATCCGAGGAGCAGGAAAATTGATGTTTCGGGAATTGTCTGATGAAGGACTGATGCCCGAAGCGTTGATTCTCGTGCTTCTCGGATGCTGCCTGACCTGCTGTGCTTTTCTAGCACCAGACTCTCAACTGCAAATGGGTATCCTCAAACACATGGCCTGGCTCTGAACAAATGTTTTAAATATCATACAAATAATGTTCAGCTTTAAAATATCACAATGACTCAACCCTGTGCCTGTTTGGCCTTTACTCAGCAGGTTAAGAATTCTCATCATCATTTGCAGGCTTGCTCAGAGTTCATTTCAAGCAAGAAATGCAGAAAGATACATTCCTTAACTCTGGTACAACCCACCACAAAAATGTGGATAAAAAAACTAGAAGACATCTGGCAAGCAGAGAAAAATAATACACAGACTGTACCTGTAATCAGGACATATCACCTTACATCGTGCGGACACGCTCTCTGGTCTGTATTCCACACTAACCTGAGAAAAGGCCAATACTGCTGTAAATTTCAAAAACAAAATAATTTCTGAAATGAATGACAAGAACAATTTTGATTTTTACACGCAGTCATGCAGGGTTTTATTTTGAGGAATATGCGACTGCTTAGAAGTCTCCTTCATTGCAAACTCCCTCAGTTGTGGCCTGATTAAAATTGACTTGGATTAAAATGAACAGGTTGTAGGTCCTGCCAAGCAAATCAAGTTTAAAAATCATATATATGGAAGGCACAGGAGGGTGTTTTAATATTTAAGTTCTTATTCTTGTACTTGATAAAAGTAGTCAAAGAAAAATATAGATTGAAATCATAGAAGTGATTCCTTCAAAATATCTGGTAACTTGCTGTTATTTGAATCAGTTAAACTCACTGAACCTGGTTACAGTTAAGTGAGTCATAAATGACTTTTAGATAAGTAATCATAGACACGGTTGCTGAAAGAACGAGGAAAAATATTCTAACAATAGAAAATAATTGTGCCACTTACCACCTTGTGGGACATAAAGTTCAGAGAGTCCACCAATACCTCAGCGCTCATTCCAGAACCTAATTGGGTGTTGTTGTTGCTGTTGTTCTCCCAGGATCAAGGGTTACAAATCAGAGCCCTAAGACTTGCACTGAATGAGAAAACTCAGGGAGAATATAGCTTAAGTGCTGAGAAGGAGAGAAGTCAGCAGGCTGTGCTGATGTGCACTGATGGGTGAATTTCCCAGACCTGTGGACACACGCTAGGATGCGGGAAGGCTGACCAAATGAAATGGGGAAATATCAGGTAATGTAGCCAACATCTTCCTGTTTCCCACTTATGTCAGCAGCAGGAAAGATGGCAGGAAGCCACCCCTCTGGTGCTCAGTTGTACCATTTAAATACCAATTAAGGGCCACATCTGGTCTCTGCAGGCATTTTGCCGTGGGTTGGGGTTGGCCAGGTAACCACATGAGAAGTTAAACCTGATAGTTATCAAGTGGACTCCTGGGATGTGACATCCTTTCTGGACACCTTTTGCCTCATTGAGGGTTCCTTGACAGCAAAGGCTATCGGTGTAGCAATGATGCTACCTATACCAAAATATAGCAAATATACCAAATAACTATACAATCCTACCTCAATTTTTGGGCCTGTCTGGATGGCCCTAGAAGCCCCAAACCTCACTCATAATCGTATCATAAGCATTCATTTGAATTTAACAACCTTCTCCTCGTCCTAAAAAGATTTTCATTAGAAGACGTGAATCTATAGTTACTCATCTATAAAGTTCTCAGTTGTTTCTGATTCATTTTTTAACTGACATTTTTGAGGGAAGATTTTATTGTCACAAGAATAATTTCCATATAAAATATTCTCCCAGATGTTTTTTCTTTCGGCAAGGGAATTATGAAATATTTTTCCTACCTTTTAGGAAAGTCTTTGTTTTTCTTCTTCATCAGAAGCCTGCTGAAAACGCACAAAACAGATTTCTCCAAGTCTTTGCCAAGTATTAGCAAGGACTCAGCGAAGGTTTGGACAGAAATGTAAAGTTCATTACCCATTGGCTTTTCCAAGAGGTATCTTTCCTAATGAGCCTGTACACTGAAGGGAATCCCTGACTGAGATGGAATCGTAGAATCCCGACAATGCTGAAAGAGGTCATTTGGCCCATCATGTCTGCACCGACTCTCTGAAGAGCATCCCATCCAGGCCCAAGCTCCCTACCCTATCCCTGTAAACACACATTTACTATAGCTGGTCCAACTAACCTGCACATCCATGGATACTATGAGACAATTTAGCATTGCAATCCACCTAACCTAGTCTAGATTATCGTGGTGCTGGAAAAGCATAGCAGGTCAGGCACAATCCGAGGAGCGGGAAAATCGATGTTTTGGGCAAAGGGCCTTCATCATGAATCTACCTAACCTGCACATCTTTGGAATGTGGAATGAGACCAGAGCACCCATGCAGACTTGGTAAGAACGTACAAACTCCACACAGACAGGTGCCCAAGCTGGAATCTAACCTGGATCCCTGGAGCTGTGAAGCAGCAGTGCTAATTATGTAGCCACCGTGCTCACCAAACCATTTCACCAAAGCTGTACCATTGTTGTCACCTGAAATAGGTATATGTAGGCTCAAAATATTTCTGTAAAATTAAAAAGAAACTTATTTAAAGGCTAAGTCCTACAGTGCAGATTGTTGTCAAGATTGAAAAAAAGAAATATCAAGAAGCAGTGAATAGATGACACTCAGTTTTGTTGCAATCCTAGATGAAACCACCAAATTAGCTAATGATCTGATTAGTGCCCTATAGCATTTCTTATTTAAAGCAGAGGATATTTGAGGTATTTTTATTCACCTGTGGGACATGGGCATTGCTGGCTGTGTCAGCATTTATTGCTCATCTATAGTTGGTCTTGAGAAGGTAGAGGTGAGTTGCCTTCTTGAACTGCTGCAATCCAGGTGTTGTAGGTGGACCCACAATGCTTTTAGGGATGGAATTCCAGGATTTTGATGCAGTGACAGTGAAGCAACAGCAATGTCAGGATGTTGATTAGCTTAGATAGGAGCATGCTGGTGATATACCTGTTGCTCTTGTCCTTCAAGATGGAATTGGAAGATGCTGTCTAAGGAGTTTTAGTGAACTTCTGCAGCGACTTTTGTGGATTGTATGCATTTGCTGAGACTGACTACCAGTGGGCAGGAAGTGGATGCTTGTGGCCGTGATACCAATCTTGTGGGTTGCTTTATCCTGAATGGGTTGCTGAGATTTTTGAGAGTTGCTGGAGCTGCACCCATCCAGTCAAGTGGGGAATATTCCATCACTCACAGGACTTGTGCTTTGTAGGTTTTGCACAGGCTTTGGCAAGTTAGGAGGTGAGTATTCCTAGCCTCTGAATTGCTCTTGTAGCCACTGTTTTTCAGTTGACTTTCTGACGAATGGTAATCCCCAGGATGTGGATAGTGGGGGATTCAGTGATGGTATTGCCATTGAATGTTAAGGGACAGTGGTCAGATTGTCTCTTATTGGAAATGGTCATTCCCTGGCATTTGTATGGCATGAATGTTACTTGCTACTTGTCAGTCCAAGCCTGAATTTTGTCCAGATCTTGTTGCATTTGGACATGGACTGTTTCAGTGTCTGAGGAGTTGTGGATGGTGCCGAATATTGCATAATCATTAGCGAACATCCCCACTTCTGACCTTATGATGGAGGGGAGGTAATTAATGAAGCAGCTGAAGATGTTTGGGCCTAGGACACTACCCTGAGGAACTCCTGGAGCTGAGATGACTGACCTCCAACAACCATTGGTGCTATTGCTTATGGATATAGGCTGCTTCAGTATCTGAGATGTCATGAATGGTGGTGAACATTGTGCTGTAATCAGTTAACAACTTTATTCCTGACTTTGTGATGAAAGGGGTTATGGTGAAGCAACTGGTAACGGTTGGGACAAGGACACTACTCTGAACAACTCCTGCAGAGTTTTTTTATTATTCATTCACACCAGCATTCATTGCAGTAAAGCATTATTGCTGTGGAAATGGAGTCCATTCCAGGTAAGAAAGAAAGTTTCCTTCCCTAAAAGATATTAGCAAACCAGATGAGTTTTTTTCAACTAGTTATTCTTATGCCCATAAACGAATACGTTTTTCACAACGTGTTGCGGTGAGTTGTTGGAGGTCATGAGATAATTATGTGACAGAAATGAGGTGAAGGGATGTGGGGAAAGGGCAGTGGATTGGAACTAGGGAACAGAACTAGTGCAGGTATGATGGACTAAATAATGTCCTTCTGTACAGTGGCAATTCTGTGATTCTGAAATGCAGATGCACTCTCCCTTGGAGATCTGACCATCTGCTGACTTGTGGTAACAGGTAGGGGGCAGCAGTGGCTGTGCCTCTGTATCCATGACACAACAGAGAGATGGAATAGATGCTCTATGGAGAGGCGACTCTGCAATGGTCTCTGTGCAGGTTTGACAGCAGAGCCTTCAATGCTCCTGGACCAAAGGAGAAGGCTTCCTGACCATTAAATCCACCCAGCATTCCAGAGTGTATCCTCATTAGCATCCTCTTGTATGCCAATCCATTAAATTCTTCCTTTGAGTCTTCTGCAGAAGATCTTATCTCATGACCTCATCCTTCAGAGAGCTGCCACACAAATGATCATTTCTTCCTGACCTGGCTACAGCCTGTGACTCATTGGTACGGTGGCTCAGGGATTAGCATTCTGCCTCACAGCACCAGGGGCCCAGGTTTGATCCCAGCCTTGGATGACTGTCTGTGTGTAGTTTGCACATTCTCCCTATAAAATCATATTCAATATTCTCAGCAACACAGGATACCACAGCCTGGGCAGGATATGGAGGTATCTTTGTATCCCGACAGTACTGTTCTGCTCCCTTCTTTTGTGTGTGGTGAACGCACTGACCTTGACACCTCTATTAGCTCACTCGACATCTTGTGGCACAGCTGCTGGTCCAGACTAAACACTGACCTCCCAACCATCTGTTTCCATTCCCTTCTAAAGTATTATTGAACAATCCCAGTTCCATTTACTTTGCTTCAGCTGTTCTTTTCTTTCTTTGACATTAATTCTTTTAAAATTCTACATCTGCCTGTATGTTTGCAGCTTGTATGGGTAACTGAGCGTAACTGTATGGGTAATCTATGGTACGACGCATGCACCATGTGACATACAGACATCTACTACAGACCTACAGACTCTCATAACTATCTGGACTACACCTCTTCCCAACCAGTATCCTTAAAGAATTCCATCGCATTCTCCCAATTCCTCCACCTTTGCCGCATTTGCTCGGATGAGGATACATGCCACTCACAAGCATCCCAAATGTCCACCTATTTTGAACAATGTGCTTTTCATCCCTCTGTCATCCAGACAGCACTCTTCCCCACCACGTCCATTCCCCACTTCACAGCAATAAAGACAGAGTCCCCCTTGTCCTCACCTACCATCCCACCAGTCTCCGTATGCAACGCATCATCCTCAAACACTTCCGCCAACTCCAAATAGGCATCATTACCAAGAACATTTTCCCCTCCCCACTCTTCTCTGCCTTCCACAAGGCTGGCAGGTGGGACTAGATAGGGTTGAGATATCTGGTCGGCATGGACGGGTTGGACCGAAGGGTCTGATGACTTTATGACTCTATGACTGATCCCTCTGTCAGTCCTTGGTTCACACCACCTCTGCCACCGAACCCCGAGATACTTTCCCCTGCAACCGTGCCAGTACACGACCCTCGTCACCTCCATCCAGGGCCCAAACAGTCCTTCCAGGTGAGACAGAGGTTCACCTGCCTCTCTTCCAACCTAGTTTACTGCATCAGGTGCGCCCGATGTGGTCTTCTCTACATCGGGGATCAAGCGTAAACTTATGGAATGGTTCACCCAGCATTGCAGCCGGGTCCGCAGGAGCCGACCAGACCTCACAGTCACCACTCATTTCAATTCCCCCGACTACTCCCTTTCCAACATGACCATCCTATGCCTCCTCCATTGCCAAAACAAACCACAGATCCTGTTGAAGGAACAGCACGTTAACTTCCGCCTGGGCATCCTACAGCCTGGAGGACCTAATATTGAGTTCTGCAATTTCAAATAACCTCCCTTCCCATCCCCGAACTCCCTTACCAGCTCCTCCTTCTCCCTTCCACTGCTCCCTGTCTTCATCTATCCCCACTTCACCACCCTGCTTTGGCATCCCCCTTTATCTGCAGCTCCCCCTACACCCACCTCTATTCCTGAAGAAGGGTTACACCCAAAATGTTGACTTCTCCACCTCCTGATATTCCCTGGCTTACTGTGTTCTTCCAGCCTCCTGCCTGTCTACTCTGGATTCTAGCATTTGCACTTTCTTTGTCTCTAACCACATGACATAGGAGCAGATGTAGACAATTTGGCCCATCTTCCACCCTGGGACCCTCCAACCTCATGGGATTGATGTGGATTTCACCAGTTTCCCCATGACCCTCCCCCCACCTTATCCCAGATCCAAACTTCCAACTCAGCCCCACCCTCACGACCTGTCCTACCTGAGCATCTTCCTTCCCACCTATCCACTCAACCCTCCTCTCCGACCTATCACCATTACTCTCCTTCATCTGCCTATCGCACTCTTAGCTATCTTCCCCCCAGCAGCACCCCCCTCCCATTTATCTCTCTACCCCCTTGGCTCACAAGCCTTATTATTGATGGAGGGCTTTTGCCCGAAACAGCGATTCTCCTGCTCCTTGAATGCTGCCTGACCTATTGTGCTTTTCTAGCACCATGCTCTCGAATTTGGCCCATTAATTCTGCTCCACCACTCAATGAGATCATAGCTGATCTGACAAGGCTCATCTCTACTTTCCTGTCCTATCCTCATGACCATCAATTTCCTTAAAAGACCACACAGTGTAGGAGCAGAACTAGATCCAGTGGTTACAGGACTCTCAGTCTATCTATCCCAATGTTCAGACATTAAATGAAAACTAGAGTTGTTTGATGGGTGGAGTAAAATAATTGAAATGTTAACATGTGTAGACTGACAAATGGTGGAATTGGTAAATTCTATTTTTTTGATTAATGAACCAATAGTAGTGGAAATTTGTAAGATAATAATAGAGACGTTAATTCTGACCTCAAGATATAACAACTTATTGCACAGGTCTGACAGTAAGAAAACAAAAGGGACAGATTAAACAGCAATTCACCCCGTTAGATTGAGCTTGCTATTTGTGCATAGCACATGAGTAGGTGCCAGTGTCAAAAGTGCATTGATATCTTATGTGTGGTTAGCCCAAAATTATAATCTCATTTGGATGGTGCTTCCTCCAAATTATTTAAACATAGTAATTTTTATCTAAAAATATTTTGAAGTACTCTAAAGCTCTTCTGCTAAACCTCAATTTTCCATTCTCTATAAATATATGTATTTATTTCCTGCTACATGAAAGATGCCGTTAAACTTGAGAGGGTGCAGAAAAGGTTCACAAGGATGCTACAGGGACTGGAGGGTTTGTGGTATAGGGAAAGGCTGAATGGCTGGGGCTTTTATTCCCTAGAGAGCTAGAGGCTGAGAGGTGCCCTTATAGTGGTTTACAAAATCATAAGAGGCATGGATAGGGTGAATAGCCAAGGTTTTTGCCCTAGGACGGGGCAGTCCAAAACTAGAAGATATAGGTTTAAGGTGAAAGGGGCAATTTTTTCACACAGAGGGTGATGCATGTATGGAACAAGCTGCTAGTGGTAATGCTGAAGGCTGGTACAATTACAACATTTAAAAGACATCTCTGGGATATATGAATAGGAAGGGTTCAGAGGAAAATGGGCTAATTGCTGGCAAATGGGATTAAGTTCGATTAGGTTTGATTTCTAGTTGGTGCAGATGAGTTGGACCAAAAGGTCTGTTTCCATACTGTATGACTCTGATGCTATAAGCTTATTCAAGACTTACAAGCCTTTAATCTATAACAAATTAACCACCAGGTTATGTAATAGCCTAGTCCTTCTTCAAATATATTGAATTCTAATCCTCAAAGCCTGAAAATAAAAATGATTAATCTTAAAATTCTTTTATGGCCATCACTTTCTTTATTTCTGTAATGTCCTTTGGTCCTATAACATCCACACCATGCATTACCCAATGCCATCCACTGAACTCCCATTTTCCATTGAACTGCCTTCTAACTTCCTCCTTCCTATTCTTCATCCCACCATTGGTGACTGTATCCATCTGGCCCATGATTGGCTTGACTTCCTGATCCTTCTATCTCTCCACCCTCCTGACGACTTTCATGGCCCTTCTTAAAACTTATCTCTTTGACCGAATGTTTGGTCATCTTTCCTAATATTTCTTATTTGGGTCAAGGTTCATTTAATGCCTTGGGACATTCTTTACAGCAACAGCACTGTATAAAAGTATGTTAATGTTGTGTGCCTGGTGTTGGTTGAGTGCTGGGAGAAAGTGAGGACTGCAGATGCTGGAGATCAGAGCTGAAAATGTGTTGCTGGAAAAGCGCAGCAGGCCAGGCAGCATCCAAGGAGCAGGAGAATCGATGTTTCGGGCATGAGCCCTTTTCCAGGAATGAGGAAAGTGTGCCAAGCAGGCTAAGATAAAAGGTAGGGAGGAGGGACTTGGGGGAAGGGCATTGGAAATGCGACAGGTGGAAGGAGATTAAGGTGAGGGTGATAGGCTGGAGTGAGGGTGGGGGCGGAAAGGCCAGGAAGAAGATTGCAGGTTAGGAAGGTGATGCTGAGTTCGAGGGTTGGGACTGAGACAAGGTGGGGGGAGGGGAAATGAGGAAACTGGAGAAATCTGAGTTCATCCTTTGTGGTTGGAGGGTTCCGAGGTGGAAGATGAGGCAGTCTTCCTCCAGCCGTCGTGTTGGAGGAGTCCAAGGATCTGCATGTCCTTGGTGGAGTGGGAGGGGCAGTTGAAGTGTTGAGCCATGGGGTGGTTGGGTTGGTTGGTCTGGGTGTCCCAGAGGTGTTCTCTGAAACGTTCCGCAAATAGGTTGGTTGAGTGCTGCCAACATGTTAGACTCCGATCTCTCTTGGCTTCAGTCCTTTCCTCTTCCACATCAGTACCCTTCTCCTCAAAGCATTGAAATAATGAAATGTCAAAGATAAATCTGTTGTTCGATTATGTACAGCTACCTTTAAATCTCTTCAACTTTCACAACATATCTTGTAATGTTCAAAAACTGTGGTTTCTAAGTATGAATAGAGGTTTTCAACAAAGGCACTGCTGCAGAAATTTTCTCTGTCACCAATCACTTTCCAAATTGTTTCCTGCCTGTGGGGCACCATACAAGGCTCAACACAATCTCATTCAATGAATCCCAGCCAAGATATTATTACAGGTTTATGCACCTGTTACACGCTGTTCACTTTCCATATTGCTTCCAGCCTTTGGGACTCCAGACAGGCTCGCAATATCACACTGAACCAGCAGTTATTTTCTGGAATCATTTGTTGGAACAAATGGAGGAAACTGTGAACATTTGACTACCATCTGCCTCCTTCATCTACATATGATGGATGATACAGTCAGAGCAAGGTCTTAGGAGAGAAATCACAACAGCCTTGTTTGGATAGAATTTCAGTGCAAGGCCACTCCCCCACATTGTACTTGCCATTATTCTTTACACTGGCCGAACATTGTCTCGGGAATGTTTAGGACAAAGATCTCATTTTCATTTTGAGTCAACCTCTGTTTTACAGTGTGGTGTACTTCCACATTAATGGCACAGATTAGGAATTGACCAAGCGTTCAGAACTGGATATCCACGAGGCGTTCAGCGCTTGACAATATGGTGTGCCAACACTTGTTGAATGTTTAGAATGACAGTCTTCGGCCTCACATTATCACAGTGGCTCCATTGTGATTGCCTTCTTAATTCTAAAGTGAAATTCTACAGCTGAAAAACTGCTATTGTTGCACAGTTTACCAGAGATAGACCTTGGGAAAGAAAGCTGGCAAAGTAAGTCTAATGTGTGCAGAAAAGATAAGTGAGTAAATAGAGGATAGAATTTACTTAGAAAAGCATATCTCCTGATGGGAGGATAGGAAGTGAGGCCACTTCCTTTGACCTTATGGGAGCTGCAGCATCAAAATAATGGTACAAATTTTATGTGCTACAGGAACATGTCCAATTTGCATTCAGTAAGCAGGTTTGCTCTCAGCAGGCTTCCTCCCCATCAGCTGCTGAGGTTAGATGTAGTGGTTGTGAAAGAAAATTAAGAAATGTTGAAGGCACACGTGGATGCTGAGGCAGTGATGCCCCATGCACATTTCTACAAAATATCTTTCGTTCACTTGAATATTTTATGTGCTAATGGCATTTTTGGGACATCTATTTTGGAATACATATCGAACTAAAATACTTCATTGTTATTGTTGAATAAAGGGAATTAAGAGCCTTCTCAATGGCAGTAAATGCTGGCCTAGATAGCAATGCCAAGATCCCACAATTTTTTAATATATGAAAGGGACATCTCACCCCTCTAGGCAATAATGTGGTGGTGTGTTAGGATGAGTCTTCACTGACGTGTGGTATGATTTGTATTCCCAAGGCAATGTGACATGGCACACATAAATGACTTGGCAAGTTGGGTGGTCAAAGCCACTGATGGGTGTGGGCTAGGCTGCTTGTATAATCGTGAATTTGACAATGCAATCAATAATCAGTTTGCTCATGGTGGCCTCATCTCTTAGAATGTCAGTGCAAAGCTGGTATTCTTGATGTGGTCGTCATCCCTTTTCATCCTTTGTGAGTAGGGTCCATTCCCCTTAACTTTCTAGGTTGTAGAAGACAAGTGTAATGAGGTGGCTCTGGGTTGAGGCTTACAAGGTAGATGCACAATCGGCGTTCTGTAGGCAATAGCACTTCAAGTATGATTATGTATATATGTAAAGATATTTTTATTAATAAAGTGTACTTTTCAAATTAAAAAATGCAGCTTTTAAATGTGATAATGGCTTCTGTCTCCATCACATTTCTAGATCTCTACATTAGTGTGGAAATAATTCTTTTCAACTCTCCTCTAGTCCTTCTACAAATTACTTTGAATTCTTATGCCATGATTATTGATCTCACTGCTAATGAAAATAAAACCTTCCTGTCCAGTGTTAACAGGTCCCTCACAAACTTCAGAATTTTATGTGTTTCAATTAAAACTATAACCCCCACCCCCAGTTTTGACATGTTGCAAAGAATCCTAGTCTACAGAATCCTTCCTCATACATAAAACTCTCCTGGCCTGATATGAAAAAGAAATATTGTGCTCGTAATCTACTCTGTACCATATCTACTGTGAATGGATAATTCCTTGTAATGTTGTGAGCAGAACTATATGCAATACGTCAGCTGTAAACAAATTAGTGTTTTATACAGTTTTGATAATAAGCTCCTTGCTTTTAAGTTATTTGCATCAGCATATGCCATTGTTACTTTTAAAAATCAATAATACAGAGCACTTCTTCATTTATTTTGCCTTTATGTACATGAAGTACCAAGAAGCTTTATGAGGTACAGTGTAATTATTAATTTAACTAAATTATGGTTTCTTTAGTGGCACCCATTGAATTTGTATACGTTCCTTTGATAGGTCTACCAAAAGGTGAAGTGAATCATAGTTTCAAGCATCAATCGAAGTATGCTAATTCTTTCAATGTGTGTTCAAACTGTAGTTAGCATATAATCAGTTATTGTTGCGATCTACTTTGAGAAAGATGTAATCCCAGAATTTTCAATACATCACATTAGCCCAGATATCAATTTTCCAGGAGCATCAGAAGATAGTGATTTCAACCATGTGACTAGAATAATCTACTTCATCGTCTTTACTCAATTCTCACTGTCTCATCATTGCTAGTCTCAGCTCTAGAGAACATTTATTGTCAGGAAAATTCAGCAGACTCAGATAAATAACTACTCGAAATGTTGAATAAGGCTTATGTCAGAAGCCATTAAAATGATGAGCTGGCCTTGCTAGATGCCTTCAGGCATTTTGAATGCTATCTAAACACTTATTCGGCTCAGCTTGAGTCTTGTTCAGGAAGGATGAAGGAGGCCCTGGGGAATATCATAAGCAATTAATTTTTAAAGGACTATTGCTGAAGATTAAAACACTGTGGCCATTTAAAATGGGTACATGGTGATGTAAGATTTTAACCATTAAAAAAGACTGAAAATACTTCTATCATTGTTGTAAAGCAGTAAAATGTGAGAATTAAAGGACATTAAATGGCGTTACAGCAGTGACATTCTCACGCCTGCTCTGCAGATACTGACAGAAACGTATGTAAGGATTGATGTCCTGCTTAGAACTCCAGCAGACTTTCTCATGAAAATGTTAGGGTGTACCCAATTCAATTCCTCTACAGTACCTCTCGTAATATCAAACACAGGGAAGAAAAGCTTACTTTATGTAATTCAGCAAGGTAAGAACAAAGATGTAGGACTAAAAAAAGAAACTGATGACTTTTCAGCGAAAAATCTGAGTCTATGAATAAGTGATGAAGCATTGTATTTAGTTGCTGGAAAATTGTAGATATTGTTCATAAGGTAAGTGCAGAGAAACTTTGTGAAATGGCACTGTTCATCATAGTGCAAGATACCTGGCATGAGGTCATAGTTGGGCCCTGTATCTGGGAACAGATGTTAAGGAAGATGATATGGATTAAGAAACCTTCCAAGGAACAACCATTTATCAAGTTGGTCACTCAAGATGTTCGTTACAAAAAATTGTCTACCAATACATTGCAGATTTGTGGCTGAATCATCCAAGATCTCACATAATTCAAAATTTATTTGAATTTGGAAAAAGTTCCTTTAGATTGGAAAAAAAGCTAATGTAATCCCTTTATTCAAAATGATGAGGCAGAAAGCATGGAAACTACAGACCATTTAGCTTAATATTTGTCATAGGAAAATGTTAGAAACTATAAGATGTTATAACAGGGCACTTGGATAAATTCAAGGGAATCAGGCATTGTCAATGTGTTTTTGTCAAAGGGAAATCCTGTTTAATTAATTTATTAAAGCTCCTTGAAGAAGTAACTTGTACTGTAGATAAAGGAGCACCAGTGGATATATTGTAATTACATTTCCAGGAGGCATTTGATAAGATGCCATGTCAAAGGTTATTGTGGAAAATTAAAGATCATGGTGTAGGGAATAACATATTTGCATGGATAGAAGATCAGCTGGCTGATAGAAAGCAGTGAGTAAGAAGAAATTAGTATTTTTCAGGCTGGCCATGATGTCACAAGTGGTGTGCCACAGGGTACGCTGCAGGAGCCTAAGTCGTAACAATTTGTATAAATGATTTGGGTGAAGGGACTGCAGGTGTGCTAGATCTGCTATGATACAAAAATAGGCTGGTGAGTGAGTTGTGAAGAGGAAATAAGGAGCCTATAATGGGATATTCATAGGCTAAGTGAGTGGACATAATTTGGCAAATGGAGGACAATGTGGGAGAGTGTAAAATCATGCATTTTGGCAGAAAACAGAAAACAAATCTAATTAGTGAGAGGTTGCAGAGTGCTGAGCTGCAAAGAGATTTGGGTGTCCTAGTTCATGAATCACAGAGGATCAGTATGCAGATACAGTAAGTAATCTGAAAAGCTAATAGAATGTCATGTTTTATTCTAAGGAGAATCTAAAGCAAGAGTAGGGATGTTATGCTTCAGTTATACAGAGCAATGGTGAGAATGCATCTGGAGTACTGTGTCCAGTGCCGGTCACTGTACTTACAGGATATTAACATGTTGGAAGCAGTTCAGAAAAGTCTAACTAGACTAATACCCTTAATCCTGCATTATTTTCTCTTCAAGTGTTTAGCCAATTCCCTTTTGAAAGCCATGATTAATTCTACCCTACCACACTTTCAGATTTTGCATATTCCAAATTTTAATTATGTGTTGCGTAAAACAAATTGTCTGATGTTGCTAATGACTCTTCTACCAATCACTTGAAATGGGTTTCTTCTGGATATTAATCTCTCTGCCGATGGGAACATTTTCTCTACTTGCTTTAGATAGACCCCCTTGAGACTTTGTGCACATTTATAAAATCTGTCATACTTCTCTTTTCTGAGGAAAACAGCCCCTTTTCTAATTTCATGCAGGTCTATACTCCATCTGACACTATTTCAGAATATTCACGTGTAGCATAATGTATGGTTACTTATGAAATCACAAAACCGATAAACAGAATTCAATAACAATGTATGTGAACTTTCACAACGTCTCTGTTAAAGTGTCTCATAATAGGAATCTTGTAAATTCAGCAACATCAAAATTCAGGTATGAGGAGAAATGTTATTGCATGGCTAGAAAACTGGTTTGTGGACAGAAGCTAATTTAATTCAGATTAAAGAAGTATTGACTTTGTGTGTCCCAGGCAAAATAGCTTGGTCCTTTAATGGCTTTGATTTATAAGAATGATTTGTGGTTTGGTCTTGACCACAGGAAATATATTATCAAAATTCACTGATGATACAAAATTGGGGAACTTGACACACAGAAATACAGATTGTTTTAAAAACTTTAGGTAGATGTAATCAGATTGGAAGAATTGTCAGAATTCAAGTTCAATTCCACTTGAAGAAATGAGTTGTATTAAGTTTTAATATGTCATATGAAGAAAAGTCAAATGAATAATTACACACTGAACTGAAACACTCAATAAATTGACAGTGACATAGGGTTGATTTGATTTGATTTATGGTAATCATGTGCACCTAAGTACAGAGAAAAGCTTTGTTTCTGAGCAGTACAGGCAGATCATAGCAAGCAAGGATATACAGATCATAGGGCGCTTAGACAGAGCAAGGTATACAGGTTACATTGCACATTAGGTGTGCAAAGCAAGGTCAATGTTATTCAAAGTTAGACAGTCCATTCATCAATCTAATAATGGCAGAGAAGAAGCTGTTCTTGAACCTGTTGGTGCATGTGTTCAAGCTTCTCTATCTTCTGCCTGACGGAAGAGTTTTTAGGAGAGCAGTACTGGAGTGAGAGGGGTTTTTGATGATGTTGCCAGTCTTTCCATGGTAACCAGAAGTGTAAATGGAGTCCATGATGGGAGGTGGTTTCCATGATGGTCTAGGCAATGCACACAACCTTCTGTAATTTCTTATGGGCCTGGGCAGAGCAGTTGCCATACCAGGTATTTTGCACCAGATAGTATGCTTTCTATGGTGCATTTGTAAAAGTTAGTGAGGGTCTTTATGGACATGCTAAATTCCCTAAGCTGCCTGAGGAAGAAAAGGCATTGTTTTGACTTCTTGGCAGTTGCATCTATGTGGGAAGTCCAGGACAGGTTGTTGGTTATCATCACTCTGAGGAACTTGGTGCCCTCAACCTTATCTCTGTTGATGTAGATGGAGGTGTGTTCTCCTCCTTTCTTCTTGAAGTCAATGATCAGTTCTTTTGTTTTACTGACATTGAGAGCCAGAGGTTGTTATCATTGCACCACATCACCAACCCCTCTATCTGCTTTTTGACTCATCATTGTTTGATATCTGTCCTACCATGGTGGTGTCGTCAGCAAACTTGGAGATGGCGTTCATTCAGAATTTGGCTGCACAGTCGTGGGTGAACTGGGAGTATAATAGGCACATGAGCACCCATCCTTGGGGGACTCCAGTGAAGAGGGTTATCGTGGAGGAGGTGCAATTGTCTATCTTCACTGATTGCGGTCTGTGGGTCAGAAAGCTGAGGATCTACTTGCAGAGGCTGGAGCTGAGACCTTGGTCTCAGAGTTTTGAGATAGGTCTGGAGGGGATTATGGTGTTGAAGGTGGAGCTGTAGTTGAAGAGTAGGAGTCTGACATAGGCGTCCTTGTTGTCCAGATGTTCCAGGGATAGTGTAGGACTAGGGAAATGGCACCCACAGTGATCATAGAGTCATAGAGATGTACAGCATGGAAACAGATCCTTCGGTCCAACTCATCAATGCCGACCAGGTATCCCAACCCAATCTAGTCCCACTTGCCAGCGCCCGGCCCATATTCCTCCAAACCCTTCCTATTCATATGCCCATCCAAATGCCTTTTAAATGTTGCAATTGTACCAGCCTCCACCACATCCTATGGCAGCTCATTCCATACAGGTATCAGCCTCTGTGTGAAAAGGTTGCCCCTTAGGTCTCTTTTATATCTTTCCCCCCTCACCCTAAACCTATGCCCTCTAGTTCTGGACTCCCCAAAAAGGGAAAAGACTTTGTCTGTTTATCCTATCCATGCCTCTCTTAATTTTGTAAACCTCTATAAGCCTCCGACGCTCCAGGGAAAACAGCCCCAGCCTGTTCAGCTTCTCCCTGTAGCTCAGATCCTCCAACCCTGGCAACATCCTTGTAAATCTTTTCTGAACCCTTTCAAGTTTCACAACATCTTTCCGATAAGAAGGAGACCAGAATTGCACACAATATTCCAACAGTGGCCTAACCAATGTCCTATACAACTGCAACATGACCTCCCAAATCCTGTACTCATAACTCTGACCAATAAAGGAAAGCATACCAAACACCTTCTTCACTATCCTATCTAACTCCAACTCCACTTTCAAGGAGCTATGAACCTGCACTCCAAGGTCTCTTTGTTCAGCAACACTCCCTAGGACCGTACCATTAAATGTATAAGTCCTACTAAGATTTGCTTTCCCAAAATGCAGCACCTCGCATTTATCTGAATTAAACTCCATCTGCCACTTCTCAGCCCATTGGTCCATCTGGTCCAGATCCTGTTGTACTCTGAGGTAACCCTCTTTGCTGTCCACTACACCTCCAATTTTGGTGTCATCTGCAAACTTACTTACTCTACCTCTTATGCTCGCATCCAAATCATTTATGTAAATGACAAAAAGTAGACGGCCCAGCACCAATCCTTGTGGCACTCCACTGGTCACAGGCAACCAGTCTGAAAAACAGCCCTCCACCACCACCCTCTGCCTTCGATCTTTGAGCCAGTTATGTATCCAAATGGCTAGTTCTCCCTTTATTCCATGAGATCTAACCTTGCTAATCAGTCTCCCATGGGGAACCTTGTCGAACGCCTTACTGAAGTCCACATAGGTCACATCTACTGCTCTGCCCTTATCAATCTTCTTTGTTACTTCTTCAAAAAACTCAAACAAGTTTGTGAGACATGGTTTCCCATGCACAAAGCCATGTTGACTATCCCGAATCAGTCCTTGCCTTTCTAAATACATGTACATCCTGTCCCTCAGGATTCCCTCCAACAACTTGCCCACCACCGAGGTCAGGCTCACCAGTTTATAGTTCCCTGGCTTGACTTTACCGCCCTTCTTAAACAGTGGCACCACGTTTGCCAACCTCCAGTCTTCCGGCACCTCACCTGTGACTATCGATGATACAAATATCTCAGCAAGAGGCCCAGCAATCACTTCTCTAGCTTCTCACAGAGTTCTCGGGTACACCTGATCAGTTTCTGGGGATTTATCCACTTTTAACTGTTTCAAGACATCCAACACTTCCTCCTCTGTAATCTGGACATTTTGTAAGATGTCACCATCTATTTCCCTACAGTCTATATCTTCCATATCCTTTTCCACAGTAAATATTGATGCAAAATATTCATTTAGTATCTCCCCCATTTTCTGTGGCTCCACACAAAGGCCGCCTTGCTGATCTTTGAGGGGCCCTATTCTCTCCCTAGTTACCCTTTTGTCCTTAATATATTTGTAAAGCTCCTTTGGATTCTCCTTCATTCTATTTACCAAAGCTATCTCATGTCCCCGTTTTGCCCTCCTGATTTCCCTCTTAAGTATACTCCTACTTTCTTTATACGCTTCTAAGGATTCACTCGATCTATCCTGTCTATACCTGACATATGCTTCCTTCTTTTTCTTAATCAAACCCTCAACTTCTTTAGTCATCCAGCATTCCCTATACCTACCAGCCTTTTCCTTTCACCCTGACAGGAATATACTTTCTCTGGATTCTTGTTATCTCATTTCTGAAGGCTTCCCAGTTTCCAGCCGTTCCTTTACCTGCGAACATCTGCCTCCAAACAGCTTTCGAAAGTTCTTGCCTAATACCGTCAAATTTGGCCTTTCTCCAATTTAGAACTTCAACTTTTAGATCTGGTCTATCCTTTTCCATCACTATTTTAAATCTAATTGAATTATGGTCGATGGCCCCAAAGTGCACCCCCACTGCCACCTCAGTCACCTGCCCTGCCTTATTTCCCAAGAGTAGGTCAAGTTTTGCACCTTCTCTAGTAGGTACATCCACATACTGAATCAGAAAATTGTCTTGTACACACTTAAGAAATTGCTCTCCATCTAAACCTTTAACGCTATGGCAGTCCCAGTCTATGTTTGGAAAGTTAAAATCCCCTACCATAACTACCCTATTATTCTTACAGATAGCTGAGATCTCCTTACAAGTTTGTTTCTCAATTTCCCTCTGACTATTAGGGGGTCTATAATACATTCCCAATAAGGTGATCATCCCTTTCTTATTTCTCAGTTCCACCCAAATAACTTCCCTGGATGCATTTCTGGTAATATGCTCCCTCAGCACAGCTGTAATGCTATTCCTTCTCAAAAATGCCACCCCCTCCTCTCTTGCCTCCCATTCTATCCTTCCTGTAGCATTTGTATCCTGGAACATTAAGCTGCCAGTCCTGCCCATCCCTGAGCCATGTTTCCGTAATTGCTATGATATTTCAGTCCCATGTTCCTAACCATGCCCTGAGTTCATCTGCCTTCCCTGTTAGGCCCCTTGCAATTTAATTTATTAGTCCTACCTTGTCCCTGTCTGCCCTGACTGTTTGACTCGCTTCTGTTCTCAGCTGTACCAGTCTCAGATTGATCTCTTTCCTCACTATCCCTCTGGGTCCCACCCCCCCCACCTTACTAGTTTAAATCCTCCCAAGCAGTTCTAGCCAATTTCCCTGCCAGTATATTAGTCCCCTTCCAATTTAGGTGCAATCCGTCCTTCTTGTACAGGTCACTTCTACCCCAGAAAAGATTCCAATGATCCAAAATGTGAATCCTTCTCCCATACATCAGCTTCTCAGCCATGCATTCATCTGCTCTATCCTCCTATTTCTGCTCTCACTAGCTCGTAGCACTGGGAGTAATCCAGATATTATTACCCTCGAGGACCTCCTTTTTATATTTCTGCCTCACTCTCTGTAATCTCCCTTCAGAGTCTCAACCTTTTCCCTTCCAATGTCATTGATTCCAATGTGGACAATGACCTCATGCTGCACCCTCTCTGAGACATGCTTGATCCTGGCGCCAGGGAAACAACACACCATTCTGCTTTTTCTCTGCTGGCCACAGAAACGTCAGTCTGTACCTCTGGCTACAGAATCCCCTAACACAATTGATCTCTTGGAAGCCGACGCACCCCTCGTTGCATTAGAGCCTGTCTCAATACCAGAAACTTGGCTGTTCGTGCTACGTTTCCCTGAGAATCCATCACCCCCTATATTTTCCAAAACAGCATACCTGTTTGAAATGGGTATATCCACAAAAGACTCCTGCCCTAGGTGCCGATCTCTCTCACCCTTCCTGGAGTTAACCCATCTATGTGACTGTATCTGAGACTTCCCACCCCCCCCCCCCCTCCTATAACTGCCATCCATCACATACTGTTGCTGTTGCAAATTCCTCATCGTTTCTATCTGTCTCTCCAACTGATCCACTCGATCTGATAAGATTCACATCCAACAGCAGTAATCCGCAGTAACCCTTAAACTCTCTTTAAACTCCCACATCTGACAAGAAGTATGTATCACTGCAAAGGCCATTTTTGCTCCTTCACAATCTACGGACCCAGAAAATAACACCGTCTTATTCCTCTACAAACACTGCCCCAGGTTAAATTAATAGCTATGGCTTATATTTTAAGTTTAATCAAGAGACTTATCTCCAAAAACATACAATCAAGAAAGAATCCACTATACTCACTACTGCAGCCTTTCCCTTGGACAGACTTAAAACAACGATTAACTTATCGGATTCTGTGCTGTGAACTTCACCCAACAGTTCCTCCAAGGTTACTTATGAATTTCACTGTTTGTTAATTTTCTCAGATGCACTCCGCTGTCCAGCGATACACGAATTCAAACAGCAAAAGCGGTAACTGTGCAGGTTCTCTCTCTCTCTCTCTCTCTCTCTCTCCTGCACTGTCCTCACCATGTGCTTCCTTTGTCTGCTCTTCTCCCTTTTAAAACTGCTGTTGTTTTGATTTTTTTTCCCAAAGTTCCAAAACAATGCTACAGCATATAAAACAGTAATTGCAGCTCCTGGAATTCGAGGATATCACCTCCAACACCTAAAATACCTCAAAAAAAGAAGCAGCTCTTACAGTCAGAAATTTTTCCCGTCCTCCATCTTGAATTCCTGTTACATTGGTAGGCAAATTGTAGGGGATCGAGTCAGGCTGGAAGGCTAAAATTGATGTGGGTCTTTTGAAGCACTTTGTGATTATGGAGGTCAGAGGCGCTAAGGCATGAAGGAACATTGCATGTGTTTTCTTTGGGTTCACATATGTCATTCTGAAATGTGCAAATGCAGGTAAATAAAAGAGCAATAATGCTTACATTCCATATCTGCAGGCAGGAGTCCAAGTTTAAGTAGTTATGATACATAGAGTCATAGAGTCATAAAGATGTACAGCACAGAAACGGACCCTTTGGAGCAACTTGTCCATGCTGACCAGGTATCCTAACCTAATCTAGTCCCATTTGCCAGCACTTGGCCCATACACCTGTAAATACTTGTACCCATCCAGATGCCTTTTAAATGTTGTATTTGTACCATTCATTACCACTTTCTCTGGCAGCTCATTAAATACACGCACCACTGTCTACGTGAAAAGGTTGCCCCTTAGGTCCCTTTTAAGTCTTTCCCCTTTCACTTTAGACTTATACCCTCTAGCTCTGGACTCCCCCAACCTAAGGAAATGACCTTGTCTATTCACTCTATCCATGCCCCTCATGATTTTATAAACATCTATGAGGTCACACTTCAGGCTCCAATGCCCCAGGGAAAACAGCCCCAGCCTATTCAGCTTCTTCCTGTACCTCAAACCCTCCAACCTTGATAACATCCTTGTCAATCTTTTCTGAACACTTTCAAGTTTCACAAAATCCTTCCTATAACAGGGAGACCAGAATTGAATGCAGTATTCCACAGTGGCCTAAAATATGTCCTGTACTGTTGCAGCTTGACTTCCCAACTCCTATACTCAATGCACTGACCACTAAAGGCAAGCATACCAAATGCCTTCTTTCACTATTCTATCTGCCTGTGACTCCACTTTCAAGGAACTATGAACCTGTACTCCAAGATTTTTTTGTTCAGCAACACTCCCCAAGACCTTATTATTGTGTATAAGTCCTGCCCTGATTTGCCTTTCCAAAACGTAGCACCTCACATTTATCCAAACTAAACTTCATCTGCTACTCCTGAGCCCATTAGCCCAATTGATCAAGGTAAATTAGAATTAGAAATCCTACAATGTGGAAACAGGCCCTTCAGCCCAACAAGTCCACAATGACCCTCCGAGGAGTGTCCCACCCAAACCAATTCCCCATTACTCCACATTTGCCACTGATTAAGTCACCTAACCTACACATCCCTGAACACAATGGGCAACTTAGCATGGCCAATTCACCTAACCTGCACATCTTTGGATTATGGAAGGAAACTGGAGCACCCGGAGGAAACTCACACAGACACGGGGAGAATGTCCAAACTCCACACAGACAGGCACCCAAGGCTGGAATCGAACTTGGGACTGGCGTTGTGAGGCAGCAGTGCTAACCACGGAGCCACCGTGCCACCAAGGTCCTCAATCTTCTTGGCTGTCCACTACACCTCCAATTTTGGTGTCACCTGCAAAGTGACGAACTATACCTCCTGTGTTCATTTCCAAATCATTTATATAAATGACGAAAAGCAGCAGACCCAGCGCCGATCCTTGTGGCACTCCCCGGTCACAGGCCTCCATTCTGAAAAGCAACCCTCTACCAATACCCTCTGTCTCCTGCCTTTGAGATTTTCTTGCCCAAGATGGAAGAAACTGGAGAAGGAGTATCCATGAAGGTCCCAAACCATCTCGAGCCTCTCTCACAAAAGGTCAAGTACAAACAACGGGAGGAGGGCATGAAAACCTGAGTATCCCACCAACCTATATAAAAGCAAATTACTGCGGATACTGGAATCTGAAACCAAAAGAGAAAATGCTGGAAAATCTCAGCAGGTCAGGCAGCATCTGTAAGGAGAGAAAAGAGCTGAGGTTTCGAGTGTAACTGTAGCATTATCACCTCTTTATTGCTACCTTTGCTTCTGGAGCCATGACTCACCTTCTCTCAGCCTAGTATAAATACCTCCCTATTTCTCCCTTTTTTTAGCTTTGACAAAAGGTCAGTTAGACTCGAAACATTAACTCTTTTCTCTCCTTACAGATGCTGCTAGACCTGCTGAGATTTTCCAGCATTTTCTCTATCCCACCAACCTGTCTGCCTGCAGTAGGGTACCTGGATCTGCCCACTCCAACCTCTCACCCTCGCAACGCACAGCCCTCCAACCCCAACCTTACCATCAAACCAACAGACAAGCAGGAGAGCAGTGGTAGTTTGGTACACTAACATCTACCCTGCTGAAGCTAGGCACCAACTCATGGACACCTCCTCCTACTGCCTCCTTGACCACGACCTCATCTCCCATCACCAAACTATCATCCCCCAGACAACCCACAATGTCATCACCTCAGGGGATCTCCCACCAACAGCCTCCAACCTCATAGTCCGGAAACCCCGCACCGCCCGGTTCTACCTCTTTCTCAAAATTCACAAACCTGACTGCCTCGGTTGATCCATTGTCTCAACCTGCTCCTGCCCCAATGAAACTACTCTGCATACCTTGACACCGTCCTGTCCCCGTTGGTCCAGGATCTCCCACATACATTTGGGACACCATCCACACCCTCCACCTCCTCCATGAATTTCGGTTGCATGACCCCCAAAGCCTCATCTTCACGATGGACATCCAGTCCCTATACACATCCATCCGTCATGACAAAGGCCTCCAAGCCCTCCGTTTCTTCCTTTCCTGTCAATCCAACCAGTACCCTTCCACTGACACACTCATTTGATTGACTGAACCGGTCAATACCCTCAACAATTTCTCCATCGAATCCTCCCACCTCCTCCAGACCAAACGGGTAGCCATAGGCACCCGCATGTGTCCCAGCTATGCCTGCCTATTCATTGGGTATGTGGAACAGTTCATCTTTTGCAGCTCCACCAGCATCATTCCCCACCTTTTCCTCCGCTACATCGATGAGTATATAGGTGCCACCTCATGATCCCATAAGGAGGTTGAACAGTTCATCATCTTCACTAACACCTTCCACCCTGACCTCAAGTTCACCCGGACTATCTCGGACCCCTCTCTCCCCTTCCTTGTCCTCTCTGTCTCCATTTCCGGTGACTGCCTCAACACTGAGATCTACTTCAAACCCACCAATTCTCACAGCTACCTCGACTATACCTCCTCCCACCCTGCCTCCTATAAAAATGCCATCCCTTGCTCCCAATTCCTCTGCTGCTTCTGCTCCCAGGAGGACCAATTCCACCATAGAACATCCCAGGTAGCCTCCTTCTTCAAGAACTGCAATTTCCCCTCCCACTTGGCCAACGATGTCCTCCAGCATATCTCCTCCACTTCCCAGACCTCCAATCTTGAAGCCCACCCCTCCCATCGCAACAAAGACAGTACCCCTCTGGTTGTCACCTTTCACCCCACCGACCTCTCGATACTACACACCGTCTTCTGCCATTTCCACCACCTACAAACAGACCCCACCACCAGAGGTATATTTCCATCCCTACCCCGATCTGCATTCTGCAGAGACCATTCCCTCCGCAACTCCCTTGTTCGGTCCATGCCCCCCATCAACCCACCCTCCACTCCCAACACCTTTCATTGGCACTTCAAGAATTATAAAACCTTCACTGCTAGATTCGAGCCACACAGTGCCTGGAGATGCTTCATCTTCTGCCTTGGGACCCTTCAACCACATGGAATCAATGTTGATTTCACCAGTTTCCTCATCTCCCCTCCCCCACCTTATCCCAGATTCAACTCTCCAACTTGGCACCACCCTCTTGAACCGTCCTACTTGTCCATCTTCTTTCCCACCTATCCACTCCACACTCTGCTCTGACCTATCACCATCAGCCCCCACCTTCATCTACCTATCGTATTCCCAGCTAACTTCCCCCAGCTCCTTAGACACCTCAGGACTCACAACACCAGTGTGGAGGCACCTTTAGTCTGAAGGGACTAAAAACTGCCATATTCTTACCAGAGCACAGGCTTTAATCCAGGGGGGCACTCTATGCCTCAGGCAAGGGGAAGAGATTAAGAATGGGTGGCACTGTGGCTCACTGCTGCTTCACAGCGCCAGGGACCCAGGTTCATTCCTATAGCCTTAGGCTACTGTCTGTGTGGAGTTTGCACCTTTCTCCCCGTGTCTGCGTGGGGTTCCTCCCACAATCCAAAGATGTGTAGGTTAGGTGAATTGGTCATGCTAAATTTGCCCATAGTGTTAGGTGCATTGGTGTATATATGGTAAATATAGGGGAGGAGAATGAGTCTGGGTGGGTTACTCTTCAGAGGGTCTGTGCGGACTTGTTGGGCCAAATGGCCTGTTTCCATACTGTAGGGAATCTAATCTTTCATGGCAACCTGAGCTGTCGTGGGAATTAAACCCAATCATCCAGCATCATAGACTAGCCATGCAGCCTTCTCTACAAGTACAGTTCAGGGAGGTGGAGTAGGAACTACAATTCCCAGCAGGCTGTAGGTCCGGGAAAGAGCATGTGCAGCATTGTGCGCGGAGTGGAGACGGTGGCCGGGAGGGGATGAGCGCGTTCTCGATACGGGGCGAGCGGGGGTGGAGGGGGGCTGGGGAAGGCGGGGAGGAGGGAAACGTGCGGGTCTGACTGACGAACATCATCAGGCAGCAAATGAAGCTGAGGCGGCGGTGCGGGTTCCTCAGCGGTCAGTGTGAATCGGAGCGCCGTGCCCGGGGAGGGGGAGAAATAGAGGAAGGGAGGAAGAATTTAAAATAAAAGGAGAGAGGCGACCGGAGAGTGAGCGCGGGGTACGGCACGACGCCCGTCAGGACAGGCGCAGGATTATCGCTCTCCCCGAGAATGGACGGTTTCGCCGGCAGTTTGGGTGAGTTATTTTTTTTTAAAAAAGGGGAAAAAGGCAGCGCTGAGGTGGAGACGGGCTGAGATTTAACCGCTGGCGGAGGGGAAAGGGAATATTTAAAAAGAGGGGGGGGGGGGGAGAAAGGGGAAAAGCCTTCCTCTCGCGGTTCTGTGTGTGTGAAGGGATTTAAAAAAAAACGGTAGGATCCTGGTGTGTGGGGGGTGGGGGGTGGGGGGGTGAAGAGGTCAGTGAACTTGTCTCGGTGTTTGTTGGAGTTAGTTGGGGGCCGGGGTTACAGGAGCTGACAGTGGCTCAGTGCTGCCCGGACACGGCCTGAGTATTGGGGGGGTGGGGGAGTACTGGGATAGCCCCCCCCCCTCAGGAGGATGCTGCTATTTTCTGACTGGGGGTGTTTCTCTCTCTCTCTCTCTCTCTATTCGGATTGTTTTTTTAAAGAATTTCCTCTTCCTCTTGCGGCCGCTTGCGGATTTTGCGGCAGCGCCGCAACCGAGAACCATGTCCGAGCGGCTCCGCACCGGCGAGCAGCCCCGCCTCCGGGTCCTAGTGCTCACCTCACCGCGCACACTCTCATATCGTCCCCCCCACTCCCCCCACCGCATTCTTATTTCTCTCTGTTCCTCACTATCGTCCCTACGTTCCCCCGCACTCATTCTGTCTCTCGCCTACCTTCCTTTCCCCACTCTCTTTCTCTATCCCCCCACCCTCCCACTCTTCCTCTCCCCCCCACCCTCCCACTCTTCCTCTCCCCCCCACCCTCCCACTCTTCCTCTCCCCCCACCCTCCCACCCCCCCACTCTTCCTCTTTCTCTCCCCCACCCCCCCCACCCTTCCTCTTTCTCTCCCCCACCCCCCCCACCCTTCCTCTTTCTCTCCCCCACCCCCCCACCCTTCCTCTTTCTCTCCCCCACCCCCCCACCCTTTCTCTTTCTCTCCCCCACCCCCCCACCCTTTCTCTTTCTCCTACCTTCCTCCCCCTCCTCCCCCCCCCCTCTCTCTTTCCCCATCCCCCCCAACACACTCTCTCTTTCCCCATCCCCCCCCAACTCTTGCAAGCATTTGCTACTTTTAGGCTGAACTATTCCATTGCACTCCAAGCCAGCCAAACAGGTAGTAACCTCCATGGACTTGTAACCTTTTATTTGTTCCCTTACTCATAACAAGCACGTTCACTCACAAGCATATGCTAAAGGCTTTGTATTGGGATGTGGTGCAAGCCTTCAGTTGCAGAAAGATGAGTTCATTGTAAATGCAAGCATGGAAGTTTGAATCGTTAGAAGAATTAGATTTGAAACTGGAGAGATTTTTCAACATTACCTCAGATATGTGCGCCCCCCCCCCCCCAGTTCAGAGTTCATCTCCAACCTTTCTTCATTGACTTCTCCACTTGCATTTTTGATAGTTTCTTAACCTATGTTCACTGTAAACCCAATGCCTTCTACACCACCATTCAAGTGCTGTGTTCAGTTTTCTTGATTTCTCACAATCCTGTGTGATAATGGCTACCTTAGTAAATAATGCGATCTGGCTTTCAGTACTGGTATAATGCCAGATATGTATCCAACATGTCATAATGACTGTTGGACTACAGTATATTCATCATCGCATCCTATTGATCATTTCCAGCAGCGAACCCTTAGAACGCCATGTCCAACGTTAGATGTGTTCTGCTTTTGGGCAACATTCATTAAATAATCAGGACTGTGCTAAGAATTATAACAAAAATCAATTTAAAATTATTAATTGAGCTTACAGCGTCCAGCATTTGCACATGCTGGAAACTGTATATTAACACTGGGCGGAGTTTTATCTCCACAAAAGGAATTAGTATATATTTTGTGTCACTTTCACTGTCAAAAATAAAGGGGTAGCAGTCATGAATTCCCATGTCAATATTCTGACCGGTCAGAGTTTACTTGCCTACTTGGAGAACTAAGATTGACAGTTACCTGTTCCTACAATATCTCCACACCATTGATGGCACAACTAGTGTCACCCTCTTCTCATGCTGTATAAATTGGTGTGCCTTTCTTGAGTCTGTTTCTTGCATCCCAATCTTGATGAATGTGAGAAGAATAGTTGAAAGTGCAACCACTTACAAAACTTGACATTGCCAACACCTTCCCGGGCTTTTGGAGACTAACTGTCTATCTCCTGGACACAGATGTTTTTGTCATTGTGTGAACACCTTGCACCTTGCCAGTACAACAAACTAGCATGTTGTCCCAACCCCACACCCCCACCATACTCCACCACCAAAAAAAAATTACCAAGCCATCTAGAATTTGGAACAGTTCATATGACCTCTTCATTCTTTATTCGTACACTAAAGACAGACCCAAACAGCCTTTCATAACTCTGTATTTTATCAGAGACCATTGAACAACTTGGGGTACTGTGTCCAGGCCATCAGGCTAGACTGCTGGTCTTGACCACAAAGGTATCTGCTTCTGTCTTCCTATCTGGGAAGTTTCCTGAATTCCTTATTTCTTTTCTAACAAGGCTTTCAGTTCTGCATCAGGAGAACCTTGCAGCCCATGCTGTCTCCACTTGTTCCATAATAACTGTCAGGGCAGACATTCTTCCCAGCCACTGCCAGTGTCTACTCCAGTCAAAATGCGCCACCACTTTGACGTACATGCTGCCTTGTAGTACAGGATGGCTTGAACTCATCAGGTCTCATAATCCTGCATCCCTGTTCGGCCACTTAAATGTAATATATGCTGGCTGCATGATGTAAGTATGTAACAGGTTTGCCTGTTGCCTGCATTGGAAGTAACAGTTGCAGATTAATTGTGTGTCATGATCCTGATGCTTAATTTCCAGCTTTAATGAATTTTGGGGTTGGAATGTCTGCACTTGTAGGGAAGAATAAAGCCAAAAGCCCCTTAAAATAGTCACCAAGAAATCAAGTAGAGAATTTAAAACAAACTTCTTCAAGAGATTTTTGAGAATATGGAACCCACTGTGAATTCTGTAAGTGTTTAAGGAGAAGATAAATGTGCATATGAGTCAGAAGAAACTTAGGTTGTAAAGTTAGATCAGGAGACTTGAGTGAAATGTAAATGTTGGCATAGGTGGGTTGAAGAGCTTTTTTCTGTTGTGTATGTTTTATGGAATTTTATGTCCTATGCATTAGAACAGGTTTTGGAACAAGATATATTGGATTTAGTGATTAAGCTTGAAGTAATTAACATTTTTGAGTCAAGCATAATCATAGAATTGAATTGGATATTAATTTTGTGTGAGAAGTATGAATTGCATATAAGTAAAGCAGATTTTTTTATGGATAAGGAATCAGTTGATATTAGTAAACTTGGCTGAACTTCTCAAGATTAAACCTGCAGCCAAACAGTGGGAAGTCGTGACATACATACTTTTCTTCATGGGAAGCCAGTACTTGCCCTTAAAATGTAGAGACCATTACACGTTTAAGCAGCTTCTGCGATAAGAAATAATGAAGCTAAAAGAAAGCTCTGTGCAAAACAAGATGTAGAAGCTCAGTATAGATTGTTTTTCTTTTAAAATGGAGAGAAATGCGAATATGAAAAAATGGAAAATGTGAAAGCTAGTGGTGAAATTATTTGTAAGATACATAGGGGAAAAGCAAATATAGGGCCTTGAAAAATGGATATTGGTGTTATAGGACGTGCCAGATTTGTTTCTTGGAAAACGTGGGCAAAATAGTGGTGATGGAGGGTAATCTAAAAATATGACATTGGAGAGAAATGTAATCATTTTAGCATAGGTTATAGAAATAGTTTTTAAAAAGTGACTTAAGATGAACAAATCACCAGGACTTGATACATTTCATAATAAGGTACTCGTAGAACCATAGAAATTATGATACAGAGGCAGCCATCCCAGGGTACTGAAGGAGGTGGCTCGAGAAATCGTGGATGCGTTGGTGATTATTTTTCAGAGTTTGATAGATTCAGGATCAGTTCCTGAGGATTGGAGGGTGGCTAATGTTGTACCACCTTTTAAGAAAGGTGGGAGAGAGAAAGCAGGTAATTATAGACCAGTTAGTCTGACCTCAGTGGTGGGAAAGATGCTGGAGTCTATTAAAAAGGATAAAATCACGACACATCTGGATAATAGTAACAGGATAGGTCAGAGTCAGCATGGATTTATGAAGGGAAAATCATGCTTGACTAATCTGCTGGAATTTTCTGGGGATGTAACTCTGAAGATGGACGAGGGAGATCCAGTAGATGTAGTGTACCTGGACTTTCAGAAAGCTTTTGACAAAGTCCCACATAGGAGGTTAGTGAGCAAAATTAGGGCGCATGGTATTGGGGACAAAGTACTAACTTGGATTGAAAGTTGGCTAGCTGATAGGAAACAAAGAGTAGTGATAAACGTCTCCTTTCAGAATGGCAGGCAGTGACCAGTGGGGTACCACAGGGATCAGTGCTGGGACCGCAGCTTTTTACAATATATGTTAATGATATAGAAGATGGTATTCATAATAACATTAGCAAATTTGCTGATGATACTAAGCTGGGTGGCAGGGTAAAATATGAGGAAGATGTAAGGAGATTACAGGGTGACCTGGACAGGTTAGGTGAGTGGTCACATGCATGGCAGATGCAGTTTAATATGGATAAATGTATGGTTATCCACTTTGGCAAGAACAGGAAGGCAATTTAGGTAAAGGGGCAGGACAAAGAGATCTAGGTGTTCTTGTACACCAGTCAATGAAGGTAAGCATGCAGGTACAGCAGGTAGTGAAGAAGGCTAATAGCATGCTGACCTTCATAACAAGAGGGATTGAGTATAGAAGCAAAGAGGTTCTTTTGCAGCCGCCCAGGGCCATGGTGAGACCACACCTGGAGTACTGTGTACAGTTCTGGTCTCCTAATTTGAGGAAAGACATTCTGGCTATTGAGGGAGTGAAGGTTCACAAGGTCAATTCCTGGAATGGCGGGACTACCTTATGCTGAAAGACTGGAGCGACAGGGCTTGTATACCCTTGAGTTTAGAAGACTGAGAGGGGATCTGATTGAGACATATAAGATTATTAAAGGATTGGACACTCAGGAGGCAGGAAACATGTTTCCGCTGATGGGTGAGTGCCGAACCAGAGGGCACAGCTTAAAAATACGGGGCAGACCATTTAGGACAGAGATGAGGAGAAACGTCTTCACCCAGAGAGTGGTGGCTGTGTGGAATGCTCTGCCCCAGAAGGCAGTGGAGGCCCAGTCTCTGGATTCATTTAAGAAAGAGTTGGATAGAGCTCTCCAGGATAGTGGAATCGAGGGTTATGGAGAGAAGGCAGGAACAGGATGATCAGCCATGATCATATTGAATGGTGCAGGCTCAAAGGGCAGAATGGCCTACTCCTGCACCTATTGTCTATTCAGCCCATTCTGTCTATGCCTGATAAATAAAACTCTCTCTGGTCTGACCTCACTTTCAAGCTTTTTAATCCACAGTATTTGTAGATTTTAATATTTTAAGTGGACATTAACTGTACTGAGGATATAAAATTATTACAGAAATAATGAATAATCTTTTTAAAATGTTCTGTTTCAGTGTCATAACTTTTGGATTCAGAAAATTGCAAATTCCACTTGTTATTGAAGTAGGGAAGAAAAAAATATTGGCACCTGCAGGCCTGCTACTTTTAATATGAAGATCAAGTGATGAGCATTTGGACCGATACTCACCTTGGTTTTGTCAGGTCTGGCAGATGGGATTAGATTGGGCTGGGATATCTGGTCAGCATGGATGAGTTGGACCAAAGGGTCTGTTTCTGTGCTGTATATCTCTATGACTCACTAAGCTCGGTGAATTTAATGAGAAGGTTGCTAACATACTGGACAAGTAATTGTCTGTGGGTTTGTCTGTTTGGATTTCCAGAAACAATTTGGTCAGGTTCTGCACAATAGATTATTAAGAATAAATCAGAATATATGGAATTATGGATGACATTAAAATTATAGATTGGTTGGAAAGTAGTGGTAAAAGGATTTGTTCTCTAGTGGCATCATGTTCTCTAGGGGCTTGTTGGCAAAATGTGAGAAATGCAATTCAGTTTAGGAAATGACGTGAAATTGTTTGGATCTGAAAAAGACAAATTAGGGTTTCACGACTCTGGAAGGTTTTTTGTATGGTCAGGAGGTTGAGTTGAGGCAGAGCCAAGAGATCAAAATGGTCTTGTATGTAAATTGTTAAATGCTCATGAACTATTTAAAAAGGGCGTAATAGATTACTCATCTTTGTCAAATTAGTTGAAATTCTTAAGTGATGTTTCAGTGGTATGAACCTTGGGTCTGGAATATTGCATTTGTTTCGGGCACTGAATCTCAGGACAGATGCATATTATCCTTTGTAATAGCACCGTGCAGAATCACCAAAATGCAACCGTACCTAAAAGGATTACCTTGAGGATAAATTGCATCAACTTGATTTGTGCTCCATGAGTTTAGGAAATTGAGTGATTTGAGATTATAATGCTTTTATGGGATAGAAACAGAGACATGCCTTCACTGGGGAATCCAAAGCAAGAAGATTGGGGAGAGGAAGATAAACAAGGTCACAAACAGTTTGCTTCAGATTTCAAGCATCTGCAGTATTATACCCCAACTGAAAGTCATAAACAGAAATCGTACTTTTCTATATTTGCACTTTCCTAACCTTGCCTTTGCCTTTTCCTTTTCCGTCATCCTCTCTGCGACTATATAAACTTTTCTAATGAAATATCACAACTTAAAACATTCATTTCTTTTGGCATTTAAATATCTTTATTTTGTGGTGATATGTTAATCCTGGTACAGGTCATTCTGCTGTAACGTGACAGTTGTATTTCTCTGTCACTTCACACTATAGTAGATCACTAATAGAAAATTGCTGTACCCATTCAGTAGAAAGTTTGTGTCATCCAACATCCACAAATTGTCAATCATGTCTGAATTATAGCAGAACCACCTGTGTTGTATTTTTAAGATAATATTTTCATAAACCATATTTTTGAAATATTAGTCTTGATCATAACTATGAATTATTTGCAATTTAGCTGTTCTTGGGGTGCAATTTTTCTAAACATAGGCAACTCTCTCCCTCTTCTTTCTCTGTAATGAAATAGGTGCAGAAGTTGATCATGTGGTCCCTCAAACTTGCTGTGCCATTCAATAAGATCATGGCTGGTCTGTGTTTCAAAGTCCATACTCCCATCTATCTCCAGTAATTCTTGATTCCTCTGCCTAAAAACACATGTCTTAAAAATATTGACTGATCTTCCCATCCACTGCCTTCTGATGCAGTGTTCCAAAGTTGAACTAATTCCTCATTTCTGTCCTGAAAAGGTGACCTTTAATTTTAAAACAATGCCCCAGTTCTGAAATTACCTACAAAAGGAAATAGTGTTGTAATAATGTTAATGACACATTATTCATAAATGATTGGAAAATTTTTATAAAGTGCTGTCAATATTGTCAATTTGATGTGTTGTGAATGGAAGTGTGGTAATACTTGCTATTACCATTTTTGATCAACTTTCCTCAGAGTGAACTAAATTTCTGATCAAGGCAATGTTGTTACAGTAACAGCAGTTGTTTAAAAATGCCATGCTGTGTACGTGCTATGGAAATTTTCATTTAATTCTAAATGGCACCTTTCTATAATAGGGTCTTATAATTGCCCTTGTCCAACACCGGCTTTTGGTTATGATTAAGTTGTAACACTGCGACTGTTGCACAAGCTTGCAAGCAGTTTTAACCTTCTACTTGCTATAATTTTGATATGTGCTTTGAAACAATATTTATATTTGAATTTCTTTCATAGTGAGATGTTAACTCTGGTAAAGGTCGTTTTGCTGTAACGCGACAATGAAACAGTTGAAACTGTGTATTTATACTGTCTGCTTGCATTGCTTTTGAAAATACGGCTTCCTGCATTAAATGTAATGTGCATTGGTAGTTAATCTCAGATTGCTAAAATGTTAAAAGTACAACTAGATGTTCGTTCTCTTGTTGAAAATTTTAGTTAATTCATTGGGTCACCTGACTTCTTTATAAATAAAGAAAAATGTTTTTGCTTGCTGTTGGTCTGTAGCTGAGAGTTGCTTCCCAGGAAAGTGAAAGGATGGAAATTTGGCACTGCTATAGTACCCATTTTACATCAGTATTACGTGAGAAATTGTAAGACGTACAGTTTAATTGCACCATGGAACAGGTTTTAGGCAGGATATTACAAGATAGTTCCACAATAGCTTATTGAAAACTGAATTTCCTTATAACATTGTAACACGTTGAATCTAAGGCTTGAGTTAAAGTTGTATGTTCAAACTTATTATTGGAAGAAGTAACTTGCATATAATTTTGAATTACAGGTTTGTGAATGCAATTTCTGTGTTGCTTTTAGGTGTCGTTAAGGTTGTTTTAATGTTGTGTAGGATGCATTATGATGCTCAAAGGAGCAATGAGGACGCTAATTTAATGTCAGAGTTCAGATGACCTCTGCAATGCACTTGAGCTTTGGTTTTTTGATTTATGATGTCAGTTGAAACCAGAGTAAATTATAGAGCCAGTAAATGGTGTGTGGGCGTATGTTGAAAAGCAGTAACTCATTCAGAGGGCTTGCGAGGTTTTAGAGATGCAAAAAAAGGGTTTGCTGTTAGTGAGAAATAGCTTTGAATTAACTCAATTAATAAAAATTGTGTGCAGCACAGCATTTTGTTTTGGAGCTAACATTTCTTTAGAATCCACTATTTATACATGGCAGCATTCTAGATTTTTGTTAAAGGTCCAACATCAGTTTTGGTTTCTTTGTCACTCTTGCTATTCCAATGAGAAGCTACAGGTCCTTACTACTACTTGTAATAAATTCTTGATTCCAGTATTGTGTTCAAATAAACCTCTTGCAAGGCCATTGCTAAAGCTACAACCAAAATAGGAGTTCCTCCTTTCCGGTGGAACTTTTTTTCCCCTTCAGTTACTTCTAACACTAAAATGGTTACATGTATTGGCAAATATCTTAATTTTTAGGGAGATTCTTATAGCATGGTAATTGCCATGCTGGACAGACTACAAATAAAGGCTGGTCATCCGATGGGCAGTCTCATGCTTAGAATCCTACTTATCTTTCTCTGTTTTATTAATGCTAAGGTGGTCTGTGCATTCAATCGCGTGTAACTCTGACTTAATCAATATTCAGAGTTATGGTAAAAGAGCAGGGGAATAACATTAAATGGTTAGCTTTCCCAATGAGGACAAATGGTTTTCTGTGATGTGAGATTCTGAGTGTCTGTGTAGATTTATAGTTTGAAAGATCCTGCTATGCATGCTTTCTTCTGTCCAATATCCCTACTATTTGACCTACTTAACTAATCTTGCATCCCTTAGCTTTTCTTTCTATGACAACAAATCTGTTGAAACTAAATCTATCATGTAATTCGTTCTTGATTTATTTGTAGTCTTTTTTTTTATCATTTTCTATTTGTAGTGTCCTGGTTTATCTGTCTTGGCTCTATATGTTGACTGCTCAATTTTAAATAAAACAACACAATTAGATGTTTGACTCAACAACCTTTAAAATGTTTTTTGGTACCTTTTTCCAGTCCTCCTTCCTTGCTGTTGAGGAGAGAAAAATGCTGCACTGTTTTTATACTGAATAACTAACTTATCTATATAAATTACAGATACTACTGCTAATGTAGATATTGACCAGATGTGAACATAGCTTGGAGATCTGAAACAGCGCCCTGCACTCTTGTCAGGCAAGACTCTGTATATGTGAGGGTCATAATTCTTGCCCTAATATGTAGAGCAATACATTAGCTTCTGTGTGTATTTCTTCTTTAACAGTTGAGATGGTCAGATAGTGGCTTTTGGCTGCAACAGGAGAGCAATTGAGTTTGTTGTGCGTAGAATTGGAATCTGAAAACTTTTGTTTAGACATCAGTATAATTGGTTGGTTGAGTAGAAAGTAGGATTGAATAGATTTTAACAACATACGTCTAGTATATATTGCTCATTATAATTTATAATTGTAGTGATTCAGTTGATTTCATTAGCTGCACCAACATAAGATTTTGATGTGGAATGATATTTACCATTTTACTGAATGCTTTCTGATGCCATTATTTCTGGCTCCCTATATCTTAAACTTGCAGTAATGAACAGGCTTCCTATCCTTCATTTTAGAGAAAATAAAACTTAATGCTTTAATTTTACAATATTTTCACATATGTAATTATAAGACTACAGTTCCTTATATTTGAATTTCAGTAGTTATTTTAGATTTTGTCTGATTTGGGTACTGTTAACAAGTTTCATTATGATGCTGTCTTTACTGAAATTTGATATTTTCTTGTGAAGTCATAATGAGAGAGAAACTTGGTAACTCCTAAATTGATTTATGGTTTGACTCAGCTGTGGTTATACTTAAGCTGTCAGCCATTATGTATTCTATTTATAATGCTTCCATGTGCTCATCTGAATACTTTATAATGTGTGTATTTGGGGCCATATTAAATCTTGTATATGAAAACCCTTTTTGAGACAGTGTGGTGATCCAAAGAGCAGACAGAACAATATTGCACATCAATTGACACACCTATGACTGTATGACTCAATATAAAATCCAAATGAGAAATTTCTTATTGTGATGTCTACTGATTAACACTAATTTATGCACAATGTATATTCTCTGAACAGCCCACCTGAGTTGAGCTTTTAACTAGTTAATTACTTTGACATCAGGGAGTAATTATTGAGTCCATATGGAAGTGCTGCAGCCCAAAATAACTGAGCAACTTTGAGGTGCTGCTTTGTAACTTTGCCTTTAGAAGAATATTTTAATTTTGATTGACACTTGCCTTTTCAGGTAGATTTAACCGGAATGGAATATATAAAAATTGGGATGAATTGATAGAGTATTAACTCATTAACAGCAAAAAGTGGAGTGCTCCAGGGTTCAGTATAAAGACCGCATTATATTTAATTTACTTTAATTATCTGTGGTCATTAGTTGTGCTTATAATGGCAAAGGACTTGCATGTAACAAAGCCAAAACTAGAATGTATGAAGATAAAATGGAAATGTATCTACTCCATAATGTGGGGCTGAAATGGATGGGCTTACGTTTAATCACCACAGCAGTCAACTAAGCAAGTAGATTATTGAGGATGTAGAGCACTTGAAATTATGGTTAAACTGGGAATTGAGAGAAGATTAGGCTTTTCACTTTAAGTTGTTAATCATGTGGTGGTCAGGTGATAAATAGTAGGGAAAAGGCAGAACTGGACAAATGTTAAACTTGCTATTGAGAGGCCATATTTGGAGTAGTGTACGCAGTTTTGGTTATTTTAAAACCTGATGTGAAGGTGTTAGTAGTCATATGTAACTGGAATGGAAGGGACTATCGTACAATGAAAATTTAGATGGTCTGTACATACGTTTTTTGTTGCCATTTACAAGGACGAGAGTTTCAAGACTTTGAAGGGACTTTACATTACTGAAAGGACGTTTTCCTGTTATCCCGTTTCGCCCCCTCAGCCGAAGCAAAACACACAGAAACAGTATAGTTTTACCTCCTTCATCTTTATTCCAGGCCCTTGAGGGGGAGAGAACAATCACCCTTGTGCACAGAGACATGAGTTCACGGTCGTCTTTGGAAGAGCAGGTTCTCAATGAACTACACGGTCATTTTACAGGGAGGAGCATCCAGATAAGGCAACATACATATTAATTGGGTGACCGTTACAATCAGCACGCATCAACAGTAAAGATTAAGCCATCTGCTGTTACACAATGAATGACTGGCTTCACATAAAGAATACTTTTCACCTTGTTAAACTGACCACCGATACTGAATGCTTGCAACATTGTTTAAATGGGTCTACATAATGACTGCTTTTCTACCTTGTCTGCAGCACCCCATTGTTAACTGTAAGTTCTTACCTGATTTGAGTCATGATCAGCTGAACCTCTTGTTTCACAAAACTCAGAACTTAACTCTTTCCCTGCCTGCCTATACCCTATACACATTCTCATTTCTTTGAGGGACAGTCTTGAGCTAGAGGATGAAATATTAAAATTAGAAACTTCCATTCAAGACTGAAATGAAGAGGAATCTTTTTTTCTTTAAAAGGATCGTGAGTCTTTGGAATTCTCTTCCCCAGAGAATAGTGGAGGTAAGTGATTGAATGTTTAACAGTAGAGGTGAACAATTTTTTACAAACAAGGAAGCCAGTAGTTACGGTGATAGAGGGAAGCAGGAATGTAGAATTGAAGCCTCAGTCGGATCCACCATGATTGTCTTGAATGATGGAGCAGGCATTATGCCCAAATAGCTAACCCTTAATTTGCAAGTTTCTGTCCACCGTTAACTCTATTGCAGTTTGAACCCAGGATACTACAGACAGGGTTAGGCTACATATTTCTGAGCCTGAAGCTTGCATGCTCTATCACTCTGAAATTGCAGCTATTACTATCTGGTACTTACGGTAGAGCTGCTTTGGGTAAAAGTTGTTTTCTCCAGTTGACTGCACCAAAGCAGGATAACATGGAAATTCCATTTGAAACTATCCATGGCAATGTTAAACTTACTTTTAAAGAGTTTCTGATTAGCTTTGTTTATGGAAAGGAATTGCAATGAACCAAACATGTCCTTAATTTTATTTTTTCCTTGATGAATATCAAGACACCTTGGCTGTAGAACTTCATTTTACATCTGGTCATAACCTTAGAAGCGTAATAACATGAAATGCAAACATGAAAACATTTTCCGTCTCACAGCTTTTTGAGTACTAAGGAACATGAATATTAGAAATCTTCATTTGTTAATGCAACTGTAAGGAACTAGATCAATGTCAGTAAATGTTCAGGGCAGTTGAAAGTCTGAGCATTGGGCATTGCGGTCTCCTACAGCAGATAAGAGTCACACCATCATGCAAAAATTTATATCCTGAGAACTTGATCGTCGGACCAGGTCATTCTTCATATGAGTATCCCGGAGCATTGATAACTTGTACATTGCAGACTGTAAACTTTCTATTTCACCCAAAACACCAATCAAAAGACTGGGCCAATTTTGGTGGGAAAGATATTGGCAAATTCCTCACATTTTCCTATATTTATCTTCCAACAGCAATTGAAAATGGTCAAGTAGATCGTTCCGGCACTGATAATTCTGTGTAGTTCCTACTTCTGTGAGAGTTGATTTTTAAAAAAAAAATGTCTCCCTCTCTTCATCCCACCCTTGTATTCCCCACCCAAAACAGGTCCAACTTTTGGCTAAAGGCATTGTGAATCACAGTCCATTGCACAAGTCTATTCCAGAGATCAGTTTTTCTCTGGGAGAATCATCTCCTGAGATCTGATGTGGCACAACTGAAATTTGTATCTCCTGATCTTTTCTAACACACTTAATTCACAGAAACTATCAAATCAGAACTCATTTTCATCATTTTCATAAACTGTTAGATCACTCTTATGTCCAGCTTCACTAAAGTGTAGATCCCATCTTTTTTATCCTATCTTGTTGCACATTTATCCTGGCAATCCATCTGGTCCACCTGCATTCTTGCAGTCTAAATGTAGGATTTTCTTATACAGTCTGGTATTGAACGTTCAGAAATAGAACTGAAAATACATTAAAATGAATACATTTCTGAAATAATTGCACAGAAGCTGGTATCCTGTCACCCAAGTCACCCGTTATTTACTAGTGCACAGTATACTGACTGTGGCCAGTCAGCTTGGAGTCAGTCCTCTACTGAGGAGATTCTAAATTTCCTGTTTATATTGGTCAGCCAGGACTTTCCTGATTGGCCCAGGATAACAACCCCAATCCAGGATCTTGTAGTCAACAAGGTCCACCTGGTTCCAATCACTACAGTTTTTCCATTCTGATATAAGCTAAATTCCTTTCTTTAACCAACTTATTCAATTAAACTTTATATTTTGGAATTAGCTGCCTTTATCCAAAGGTATGGACGTATCCGTAAGAATTGGTTGTCATGTGAAATATTTTATAAACTGATAAACATCTATATTGGAAGCCAGAGCCGGCCATTCAACAACAGCAGCTATGTGCATTTATGTATTTTTTTAACATAATAAAATGTCCCAAGGTAAATTACAGGAGTATTGAAGAATCCATTCAATAATAGACTATATAGAGAGATATAAGCCAGAAAAGATCAAGCTTGATCAACTGTTTAGCAGTGTACTTTAAAGGAGGAAGGAGAGGTGGAAAGGTGTAAGGAACAAATTCCAAATGTTTAGATCTAAACAATTAGTGGCATGGCTATCTGTGGTGGAGTGATTAAAATCTGGATTGCACAGGAGACCAGTGAATGTTTGTTTATGTTCAGTCACTATCAGTAATGGTAGATTCTTCCACTAGCTTTCCTGTGACTGTTAACTGGATTACTGTACATACAGCACAAAAGATAGATAACTTACTATGTATGTAAAGACCTGATGAAATAGTTCCACTGAGTTAGACAGCTGCAAGAGATTGAAGATTGGAGCACATGACGAAATTTAATGACCTCTTTAGTCAACATAATGGCTACATATATGACCAAGAAGTCAGAAGAACTCTTCATTTGGAGTTTAACAAGTGCATAATGAGAAATAAAACTTTTATTAAAGATGGCCTTAAAGTTTGTTATTTTCTTTCCCTACGTGTCACAAATATTATAAATAGATGGTGCCTTGGCTAACCATGTGATCTGATAAATCTTTCCACAAGCTGACCGGTCAGCTTCACTTGTGGACAGATTTATCATATCACATGCTTGACCCAGGGCACAGTATATTTATAACTCCTGTGGTTTGTTTTTAATTTCTTTCTGTGGGGAGTGTACAGGTGGAAAGGGGGCAGGTTGGATATTGAGCTCTTCTTTCTTCTCAAGAAAATCACATGGAATTGTTTTACAATGCGCTAAATGTGCAACTAGGATTTTTATTTCAATTGATCGATCTTAATGAACAGGATAGGTTTTTTGTTTTTAAACTTGTAATGACTGGTTGATCTTGACAAATTCCCACAGGCCTACTGTTTACTCTTCATAATTGATGGTTGGATTATGTAACATCTCAGTTTGCTGATTTAGAATTTTGCATAAAGGCAAATAGTATTGCAGAGTCCAGAGAAACTTGGCACTAAGGCACTAACTGACAAATGACCTTTTAATACTGATAAATACCAAGGTAATGCACTTTAGCATACAGCACATGTAGGAGCAGACAAGCTCATTTAGTGGTAGTGATAAATATGACCAAGTAATAGGTTAGATCTCCATAAAGTAAAAGGTTTGAAAATACATTATGGTACTTTGTGGACCAGAACATGAAACTGTTTTGTCAATATCAAGTTTCAATCTATTCAAGACTGAATGTGCCCCAGTATTTTATACATTCCAGTGTTTGTTTTATTCCTTTCTTGTATTTCCTGCTTGCTGGCTTGTATACTGATAAATATTTCCTAAATCCTACCTCTATTTTCTTGCCTTTTGAGAAGTTTTTAAAATTTAATTGACTGGCATTGCTGACAAGGTTGTAATTTACTATCCTCCTCTAACTGTCCCTGAGAAATTGGTAGTAAACTGCCTTTACATACCCGTAGCGCTACTGGGGAAGGGAATCCAGAATGTCAAAACAGTGGCATTCACATGTTAGTTGGGGAACTTCAGGCGTTGGTAGTAGCAGTTCCCTTTAACTTGGTAGAGTTAGTGGGTTTGGACAATGCTGTTGAAGGAGATTTGGTGAATTGTTGTCAATGGCATTGCTGTATGTTGGCGTTGGAACAGTTTTAGATCAAGAGGGCTGCTGTGTCCTGGAAGATTTTGAGTTTCTTAATTTTTGGTCTTCTACCAATTATGGCAAATGGAGAGCATACAAATGGACTTCTGACTTGTCTCTTAGATATGGTAGCTATAGAATTGCCAACTTCCTACATATTCATGTAGTCAAAATGTTTCTGACGCACACGGTATTACTTACCATGTTAATGAGGGAGATCCAGTGATGATAATGCCATTGCATGTCAAAAGGAGTTGATTTAGATTCTATCTAGTTGGAGATGGTCATTACCTATCACTTGCATGGTACCAATGTTTATTTTCTGCTTATCAGCCTAAGTCTGAGTATTATTCCATGTAGGCATGGATGACTTCATTATTTGAGATTGAGTTGAGCTATATACTGTGCAGGCAGCCCCACTTCTGACTTAATGACAAAGAAGGTTATGATTAAAGCTGTGAAAGATACGTCCGCCAAGGACATTACCCTGAAGAACTCGTGCAGCAATATCCATGGATTAGATGGTTGACTTCCAAAAGCTACACCGCATCTTTGTGGAATGGATGCCTCCAACCTATGGAGAATTCCACCCATGACTGCCATTAATTCCAATTTTGCTTGGGCTCCATAATGATGCACTTGATCAGATGCTGCCTTGATGTCAAGTGCAGACATTCTCCTGTCCTCTTTGGGATTCATCTGTTTGCACCAAGGCTTCTGTGGGGTTTGGAATCATATGGGCCTGATAAAAACTCAAACTGAGTAGATTGCTGCTAAGTGAATGATGGTTGATAACACCTTGGATTGTTTTACAGATGATTGAGAGTAGATCAGTAGAGCAGTAATTGGCTGGATTGGATTTGTTTTGCTTTTTGTGGATAGTCATAACTCTGCCGTTACCAGTATAGTGGCTGTACTGGAACAGTTTAGTTAGTAGCATGCTAATTCTGGAGCACAGGTCTTCAGCACTAACGAGCTGTAAAACTTATAAATGTCGATGATGCAAGGGATATGGGTGCAATCGTAGGAGCAAAATTAAATATAGCAAACAACTAAGGCAAATTAGTCGTTGGTCATTATTGCAAAAAGTTTGGAGTACAGCAATAAAGGTGGTGAGTCCACACCTGTACTACTATGTGCAATTCTGTCCTGCATTCCTAAGCTATAATGTACTGTACTTATACTGCCTGCAGTATTGCACAGGTTTATTAGATTTGCTCCTGATTGTTGCCCCACAATGATGAGTAAATCAGGCTGAGATTCAGTGGAATCTACATGATAGAATGACAATCTCAGGAAAACACAAGATTCTGAAGAGTTTGGAAGGACTAGCTTCCCTAAGGAGGGGGGGGGGGGGGGGGGGGAATCTACGGCACAGCTGTAGTCTCAGGATAAGGGGCCAGTCATTTAGGATTACAATGAGGAGAGATTTCTTCTCTCCAATTGTGGATCTGTTGAAATTCTGTACCCAGAGGCTGTGGATGCTTCAATGTTGAGTATATTCAGTACTGAGATAGATGGATATAAAACTTTTCATCTCTTAGGGAACCCAGGAATGTGGACCAAGGGGAGTAACCTTCAATCTATCTTTTGTACTGTCGCAAAATTCAGGTGATTTTGTTTATGGTCTGAAAAGGTTAATTGAGGAGTTTCATAAACACTACTTTGCATGATAATCATAACATGGTTGTGGACCAAATAGCTTAAGATACTGAAGGTGTGTGACCCAACTGCTGATGCTCCTCAAAATCTCCACAGTTATGTCCATTATCTCTCTTGTTTTCTTGTGGTTGCGCTCTCCCTCCTCCCCCTTCCTGCTGATCCACTGCTGAGGATGCCAGTTATCAACTAAGCAATAATAATCTGAGACCTCTCTGACTATAAGGATTAATGTCATGTGCAGGCTTAATTCTTCCTGTCTGTAAGCAACATGTTCACCTTTTCCTCACCTTTATATATAATTTGATGTTTCATTTTATTATTTTTCTCTGGGTTTAGTAATGAATGCCGTTGTTTTCCTTTCAAGGTAACCTTGCAACTGGTTCTCTGTATTGACTAGTACTATGTTTTAATTGAAATGTAGAAGTTGTGTACTAAAAGGAAATAGAAGTATTTATTATGGCTGAATTGAAGGGTGTTGAAAAGAGGGAAACCAGTTTGCCCCACCCCCCCACCCTTCTCATTTGGTCATCCTTTTTACCCTGCTATCTCTGTCCTCAAAAGCTTCTCACAAATATGTCAAACAGAATTTTTCCTTTCATAAAACCATGTTGACTTTGAACATCATGTGATTTTCACTGTCACTAATTTTCATAGATTCATAGCTTCCTACAGTGTGGAAGCAGGACACTTGGTTCCTATAGTCAACACTGACCCACCCAGACCCACTCCTCAACGCTATCCCTGTACCCCTGCGTTTCTGATGGCCAGTCCACATAACCTGCATGACTGTGGGAGGAAACAAGTGCACCTGAAGGGAACCCACGTAAACACAGGGCCAATGTGTAAATTCCATGCAGTTACCTGAGGGTAGAATCTAACCTGGGTCTTAGGCACTGTAAGGTGGCAGTGCTAACCACTAAGCCACCATGCTGTTTTTCTAAGAGTATTACGAATATTTTTGTGATAACAAGTTCCAGCATCTTTCTGATGGTTGCCAGGCTAGCAGGCCTAAGTTTAGTTTCTTCATTTCTTGAATAGCAGTGTTATATTTATTAAGACCACTTTGCTAGCAATAGCCTACACTGTAATGAATTATAGAAAAATAACCATTGCATCCAATATCTCTGCAACTATGGATTAGTGGTTCCAGCATCTGCAGTTATTGTTTTTACCTCTTTTATCTCTGCAACTATGTCTTTTTGAACCATCAGAAGTAAGCTATCAAATTTGGATGGTTTGTGGGCTTTTGATCTCAAATTTTGTTAATAGTTGTCTCTGATCATATCTATGTTTTAAGTTACTCCCTAGTAGCTCCTTGGTTGCCCTCTGTGTCTGTTAAATTGCCTTCAATTGTGAAGGCAGGCATGTTATACTTAAGATCTGTGCCATTTTTCAATCCCGCTGAATATTTCTTTCGTCTCACCCCATTGTGGTGATCCTGAGGTTTAAATATAGTCAGCAATATACAGTACAGAATTTATCATTAAACTCTAGAGGACTTTAGTGAATTAAAAATTGATGAGAAAATTGATTTATATCTTTAACTCTGTAAAATTGCATAACTTTGTTCAAGGAGATCATTGGCCTGCTGTAAATTATTCATGAAAAAGAGTTATAATTTCATCTCTGGCACAATTGTTTCTTGCTCAGGTGCATTCAAAGGTGAAATGTTCCTGTCCTTTTTCGTCATACCTCTGTCCTTGTTTCTTTGGTATGGAAGCAGAGGAAAACATAAATGCTTGTTTGTATATGATGACTCTAACAGGCCAGTGTAAGCTAACTGTAGTGCTACATGCTTTAAGTAAAAGTAGCTCCTCGTTGAGAATCATGATCTGTTGTTTTGGATACTTAGAAATTAAATGCTGGGGGAGTCCTTAAAATAAAATCTTTCTTTAGGACTTGCCTACCTTTTCTTAAAAATTTGCATCAAAATCGAGCCTATGCTAGTTTGTTTAATAATTAAAACTCTCATTGTATTTCTAATAATAATTTTGCTGATTTTTGTGCAAATTGTATCTTCAATTTCCTTTCCGTTGGTTAGGGGTCAGCGAAGTAACTGGTTTCTTGCTATTTCTCAGCTTACCTTAAATGTATTCTGTTTGGACAATGGAGTTTAATGTCTGTCATTAGAGGGAATTTTCCCATTTTTCAAGTATTGGAATAAGCATGTCAGGTGGTGATTAATAAGCCACCCTCACTCCTGAGAAAGCTCAACCTGTGGCACTCCATTCGGCTTGTTATGACTTAGCATACGTGTGCAAGTGGAATTCTTGGTGAATCGCAGTCCTCAATGCTAGCATCTTATTTTGCCAGCCAATTTGATAATAGCAGCCTTTGTTTGGGTTTACGGACTTCTAGTTGAGGCATACTCCTTGGGAGGTCCAGCAGGACGAAAGTGAGTCATTTTTATGCTTGTCCTCTATGGGTGGGATTTGGCCAAGATGTGGCTTTCAGAGTTTTCCATTTGGTGCAGGTTGCCCAGATAGAAAGTTAGAGCTGAAGATGTGTTGCTGGAAAAGCGCAGCAGGTCAGGCAGCATCCAGGGAACAGGAGAATCGACGTTTCGGGCATCAGCCCTTCTTCAGGAATGAGGAAAATGTGTCCAGCAGGCTAAGATAAAAGATAGGGAGGAGGGACTTGGGGGAGGGGTGTTGGGAATGCGATAGATGGAGGGAGGTCAAGGTGAGGGTGAAAGGCTGGAGTGGGGTGGGGGCGGAGAGGTCAGGAAGAAGATTGCAGATTAGGAAGGCGGTGCTGAGTTCGAGGGATTTGACTGAGACAAGGTGGGGGGAGGGGAAATGAGGAAACTGGAGAAATCTGAGTTCATCTCTTGTGGTTGGAGGGTTCCAGGAAGGCAAGTGGTCACAGTGCATTGAGATCCATAAATGGCTATTAGTTAACCATTTGGTCATAACAATAAAATCACACATGGACTGTCTCCAAAACTTAGTGAGGAGGTAAGAACGAGGTGACTTTCTCTCCAGTGCCAACTCTCTGCATTTATATCCTTCCTTACCACAATTGTGCTGTTTTGTTTAACAAGAGTATCCTCTCCTGTTTTCTCACGGGAAATTTTATAGCCAGGGATATTATTTGTCAATACCCAGGTAGATAAATATGTTTTGTATGTAATTTTTTTAAAACAAAAGTTAATCAATGATTCTTGTTTCTAGTGTCTTTCTTTTATTGTGGTAAAAACATTCCTGCCATTTGGATTTTTAAAACAAAAACTATCTTGTCCAGCCAAATCTGTTCATTCTTTCATCCTTCCTATTACATTACTATCCAAATTTGACCTTTCTGTTGTCCATTGTACACCTCGGTCTCCACAGCTGTAGTTAGTCTTTCAAGCAGCCGATTCTGGTTGGGCATGTGGCTGTAAATAACATGACATGATCTCTCACTTCCAACTGTGACACCCTTTTTAACCCATCTTTTAATATCTTCATGATAAACAAGAATATTCAAATAAAACAATCACTGCATACAATTGTTATTAATTGACCGTATTTTACTTTTCTTGGGTTACTTGTAGCAGTGTCCAATTCATTAATTTTTAATTCCTGCAGACTTGAGGACAATCCTGGAGGGTTAGCAACACAGGGTCTTTGTTCTTTTGCAGCATAGACTGCCCTAATGAGGAGGAGAATGGTCACTAAATTGAGACAATTTGGAGGCTTTAATAATGCGAACAGATTAAAGAAATGGCTGTTCATTCAAACCAAAAGATTTGAAGTCAAATAGAAGTGCAAAGTACAATATATGGAATCAGAAACAGTGCTTTGAATTCAATGTGAATCTAGTTTAGTTTAAAAGGAGATTTAGTGAAGGTTTTGAAAAATTTAAATAGGGAAAACTTATTTCCTAGTGTTTGATTTACATGTCCTAAAGTCATAAATTTTAAGGTAGTCAATTTCTCAAAGGAATAACTGAGTTTACTTTTGTCCATAGCATTGTTAACACTGTTGGTTTTCTATCAAAAAGCAGTTGAAACAGTATTGATAACTTTTAAAGGGAAGTGGATAAATAATTGTAGAATGCAAGTTTCAGAAGGCAGGGAAATAGAAAAATGAAGTTGTTGGTCAGTTTGCCGAGCAGGTTGATTTTCTTGCAAACATTTTGTCTCCCTCCAGGGTGAAATCTTCAGTGCTGTGTAGCCTCCAGATGAAGCACTGTCGCTGTGATCACAATGGCAGTACTTCATTCGGAGGCTCAACAGCACTGAAGAAGTCACCCTGGAGGAAGGTGAAATGTTTGCGAGAAAATCAACCAGCTGGGTGAACCGAACAGCAACTTCAACCACAATCTGAGCTACAAAATTTTCACTAAAATATGAAAAATAGAACAATCTCCTTAGTCCTTTCAGAGAGCTGGCACGTGCATATTGAACCAAATGGTTTCCTTCTGTGTTATAAAATTCCATCATTTTTCTTGTTTCAAATCTCCTAACATTGCATTTCTTTGCTTAACTTGTTCTCCTCTGGGAGAAGATTTATGTGCAGGAATTCAGTGACGGTGCTGTGGTTGCTCTCCCTTAAGTCATTGTTCTTGGACCAAGTATTTGGTACAGAAAACTTATTTGCCAACAAGGTTCTCTCAGTCCTTTTACACTTCCTCCCTACTTTTCTTAGCTTCCAAACAGATGATCACTCCATTGTGAATTCTGTTGTCTTTTACTAGTCTACCAGTGAAGTGACCATGTTTTTAGAATGAGTGTTCTAAAAGCCTCTTTTATTTACTGGAATTTTTTGCTGTTCTTTAATCTTAGTAATGTTGATTTGAGTCTCTACAGTTGGGAATATTTACTTCAAATACCTGGGTGCTGAAAGCATTCATGAATTCCCACATCTGCAAGAATTCTCCTTTTAGTTGTCAACTGTACATACTTGTCAAGATTACAATGTGTATGACATACAGTACTGTATTTATGTCTTGAATATCTACCTAACATCTTTCCAACAGATACTTCAAATCCCCAGAAGGATTTTAACAGCTGTCTGAGTGGTTGGTGATATCTAGATAATATCATCAGAATGACACTTGTATTTATTTGCATTTATTTTAATTGTAAATGCAGTCTTTTTTTTAACGGTGTCGCATTCAGAGAATCTGAATGTAATGAAGTACGGAAATAAAATTCTGTTTCTTAGAACATTAAAGTAAGTTTATCTTGAAAACCTAATTACATAGAGCTTAATTCAAAAGGGCAAGAGGAAATAGCTATAACCTAATCTGGTTGAAGGTTCAGTTGATGCTCATCTCTTTTTGTAATTTGAGCCAGAAGATTGAAATCATTCGCAGATGTTCTAGTTATTATAATGTATTGTCAATGTTATGGGTGAATTTAGTTCACAACATAAATGCAGTTTAAGCACATTTGGATCATTGTAGTTTTGCTGCATGGAGAAACTCTACAGCCCTTTTATCCCTGATCTCAACATTCAACTGGTTTATAAATGATTCCATGTTTTTTTTCCTCCACTGCTTTAATGCAGAAGACATGTTCATTGATTTTTTTTTTGTCTGAAGAACTTCCTGTTGTCAGTTTCAAATGAGCCTTTTTATCCCCAGTAAACCTGTTCTTTTGTTAGTTTCACTGTTACAGTTTAATCACTCATAGCCTAACTTTAACCTTTTTCAATCCTGTTTTTGCTATCTTTTATAAGATAGTGTAATATTTTCTTCTTTGCTGAAAGATCCGACAGATGCACATTGCACATCGTAACCTCCTCTGATGCCAGAGGTTGGTTTATTTTCTATAACCAATGATTCATTTTTACAGGAACTGCTATGTCTCCTATTACTGATACATATGGATTAACTATCCATCCTCTCTCATTTTAATTTACTTATAAATATGGATTGAAAGTACATTTCTATTGTCATTTAACACATGGAATCTTAAAAGCACTATTTTGAAATTTAGGCAGTTGGCCAAGCTAAGGTTGGGAAAAACCAAGGTATTTGAATTCTGAAATTTGTCTGGAGGTCATCTGCAATACAGGATTTTAGTGGTGTGAGAAAGGACATAGCTATTCATGTTCTTTCTTAACTGTCAAATGAACAGAAACAAAATACATTTCTTAAGTTTATTAGCAATACAGACATCAGAGTGAGGGAAAGTTTGAAAGGGAAAGAGATGGTTAATGCATGAAAAAGCAAGCATTTAAAAGTATTAGGCTCTAAGTGCAAATTTATAAAATCATAGCTCACTGATAACCAGCTAAAAGAATCTGTACTTCACTTTAAAGAACACGCCCAGATTTATCGAGTTATGGAGTCACTTACTGCACAATATGCAGCCTTTTGGCCCATCACGTCCATGCCAGCTGTCTGAACCATAATCCAGTAAGTCCCATAACAATCTTGCACCTGTCTTAGATCTGCCTATTTGGATCCCTCTGTGAGCCAACAAATGCTACCTGAACCAATTTCGGTTTTATCTGAAAAATCTGACTAATTTATACTTCTCATCCCAGGTCATTCACAATCACTCCTAGAATTGGTTCCTGCCACATCCCATTTTTCAGCCTATTCCTTTTCACAGGTCAGCTTGGTTCACTGGTTAAGGACTCATGCCTGAGTCAGCAAGTTGCACAATTCTGCAGATTGAACACATTTGTACTAAACTGACATTTAAACACAGTACCCTCTCAGTATTGCAATGCAGTACCCAAGGTGAGAATGTGTATAGGGTATAAGCAGGCAGGGAAATAATTAAGTTCTGAGTTTTGTGAACCACAAGGTGACTCACATAAGAACTTAGTTAACAATGGGGTGCTGGAGGCAAGCGTAATGGGTTACAAGGTGGAAAACGGTCATTATGTGGAGCCAATTAACAATATTGGAAGCATTCAGTATGTAAGGTCAGCTAATAAGGGGAAAAGTATCCATTCTATGAATCCAGTTAACAGGGTTCTAAGAACATTCATGGTCTCTGCTATTGATATTCATTGATTGTAACGGTCACCCATTTAATATGTATGTTGCCTTATCTGGGTGCTCCTCCCTGTAAAATGACTGTATAGTTGATTGAGAAACTGTTTGTTCGAGAGAAGACCGGGGACTCATGTCCCTGTACACGTGGGCGATTGTTCTCTCTCTCCAGGGCCCAGAATAAAGATGGAGGCAAAACTATACAGTGTCTCTGAGCGTTTTGCTTCGACTGAAAGGGGAACGGGACTACAAAGGTACCCTTTTTTTCTTAAAAATGTGTCTTTTAACTGAAATCCCTAGCTATCTTAAAGAACTGGTGGCAGGAAGATGTTCCAAACTATCGGTCTATATCTATCTTCAACCAACACTATAAAATAAATTTGATGAACTCTCTCATTATATGTAGGGAAATAGAATATCTACAGCACGCCCATGTCCTCACGAGCCAAGAGAAGCTTTCCAGTCTAATCCTGCTAATCTAATTCAATTTTAAGTAGGCTATTGATCATTTACCACAAGACTACTTGGGAACTGTGCCTAATAGATGTTACTGTAATTAGATATATATGCACATTATATAGAAAATAGGAATGTGCTAACAAACTTGAGAAATATATTTTGTTTCTGTTCATTTGACAGTTAAGAACATGAATAAATTTAGTTCCATTGTAGTTTCTGATGGGCAACAGAAATGGCAATGAGTTTGTGAATAGACATAAGACAGGGATGATGCAGTGCTACCGATGTTCTATTTTATGTAATCACTTTATTTGACTGACTTCTGTGTCAATCATGCAGCTAAGAAATGGAGTTACAGAAAGCACAATGTGGATTTGAAGGATTCATCTGGATTTTGCCTTATTTCTGTCTGTTATTTTCTTCAGTATTTTTTACACCTGACTACTGTTTTATTATCTACATAGGAGACTTGCGTTGAAGAGTTCCCAAATTTTGTACTGCCTACATTTAAGTGGCCATAACAGGTTTCCCACTGAGAGTATACAGGTTTTCGTTTGTAGGATGAAGAAAGTGTGGAGGTGGATGCCAGCAATTATTGATATCTCACAGTTGAATGTAAGGACCATGGTAGTCTAATCTTCAAATGGGATATTGAGTCCTCCTTTGCCAAGGAAGCCATCAATGACTTTCGCATTTTGTCAAGAGCGCCATAAATAAACTACCACCATAGTTTTGAGTTCCATAATGTTTACTTTCATGTTCCCTTTTCCAAAGACTCCAAAGTGTAACACTTGGCGCTCACCTGCAAGATTGTAATTAAACTTTCCCAGAATGTCACTCATGAGAGCCTTTACTTGTGTGCTGGAAAGCTCACTCAGTAACCAGCCTTGTAAGGTTTCTGGACCCTCAAACACATCAGTTAAATTAGAATGATGCAGAATATAGGAGTCATGGGAGCAGCAAGTTAGCACACCTTGTGCATACCTCCCATGAAATGTTACTGGTGATCATAGATTCCTAAACATTGGTGGCATTGAACACCTTCCTGTTGATGAATTCCACTGTGTTGTGATATGGACCTGTCAGTGTCATGTAGATTCTTTAATTACTTATCTACCTCAGCCTGAATGTTGTTTGGGTCTTAATACATGCAACCATGTGTGTAATTTTTTTCCATTCATTTTTGGGATGTGGGCGTCGCCTGGCCATTTATTGCCTGCCCCGAGTTGCCCTTGAGAAAGAAGTGATGAGCTGCCTTCTTGAACTGCTGTATTCCACCTGCTGTGGGTTGATCCACAATACCATTTAGAGAAGGAATTCCAGGATTTTGACTGTGACAGTGAATCCACAGTGATATATTTCCAGGCCAGGATAGCGAATGGCTTGGAGGGGAACTTGAAGGTGGTGTTCCCATGTATGTGCTGCACTTGTCCTTGTGGATGGAAGTGTTCATAGGTTTGGAAGGTGCTGTCTCAGGATTATTGGTGAACTTCTGCAGTGCATCCTGTAGGTTACTAAGTGTTGGTGGTGGAGGGAGTGGATGCTTGTGTATGTTGAACCCATCCAGGCATGTAGGGAGTATTCCATCACATATCTGACTTGTGCCTCTTAGGTGATGGACAGGTTTTGGGGAGTCAACGGGTGAGCTCCTTCTGCAGTATTCCTCGCCTCTGAGCTGTTCTTGTAGCAACTATGCTTATGTGATGAGTCCATTTGAATTTCTGGTCAGTGGTAACCCCCAGGATATTGATAGTCGGGTAATTCAGTGATGGGAATACCATTGAATATCAAGGGGCAGTGGTTAGAACGTTTTTTATCAGTGGTAGTCATAGCCTGACATTTGTGAGGCGTGAATGCTACTTGTCAGCCCAAGCCTGGCTTTTGTCCAGATCTTGTTGCATATGAACATGGACTGCTTCCGAGCAGTCTCAAATGGTGATGAACAATGTGCAATCTTTGACGAATGTCCCACTTCGAGCATTATGGAGGTAAGGTCATTGAGCAACTCCTAGTAAATACATACTAAAAATCTATCTGTAGTGGTTTGAATGATGATTATATTGTTACTAACATTGAGATATCTTGTTCAGTGCTGCATCTGCTAGATTGTATGGGTAAAAGTGACCTTTTGCCCCTCTTTTCATACTGAAGCCAAGCAACTCATTATTTTTAGTTGTGTGTGTTCTTAATCTAATCTTAAGCAGTCCATTTTAAGTTTTTATCTCTGAACAACGCCAATATAATTCAGGAATAGGAAACATCCGTAGTGGTAGTTCATCACTTTGAGAGAAATAGTTGCTCAATTTGCATTGCTGTGACCTGCACCGAAGCATTTGCTAATTTACAACTAGAATATGCAGTTGATATTGTAAAAACAATTGTTATTTGTGAAATAAAATGGGAAAAAATTTAAATACCCGAAGGTTGTGGAAGAAGTCACACTTGTTAAAAACAAGTTACCAGCACTTATTGTAAGTGCTGTTTATGCTGCTGTTTGTTCCTCCTCCGACATCCCCACGAGTACCTTCCACTGATGCTCTATTTAGTTTGACGGAACAGGGCCTCGCCCTCAATAATTTCTCCTTTGAATCCTCCCACTTCCTCCAGATGAAAGGGCTAGCCCTGGGCACCTGCATAATCCCCAGCTACGTCGGTTTCTTTGTCAGCTACGTGGAACAGTCTAGCTGTCTCAGTTAGACTGGCACCACTCCCCACCTTTTCCTCTGCTACGTTGATGACTGCATCAGTGCCACTTCGTGCTCCCACGAGGAGGTTGAGCAGTTCATCAGCTTCACCAACACATTCCACTCTGACCTTAAATTCACCTGGACCATCTCAGACACCTCCCTCCCTTCCTGGATCTCTCTAGCTCCATCAATGGTGACCAATTCAACATGACATTTTCTACAAATCCACCAACTCCCACAGCTACCTGGATTACACCTCCTTCCACCCTGCCTCCTGTAAAAATGCTATCCCTTATTCCCAATTCCTCTACCTCAGCTGCATCTTCTCCCAGGAGGACCAGTTCCACCATAGAACACGCCAGATGGCCGCCTGCAATTTCCCGTCCCATGTGGTGGTTGATGTTCTCCAATGCATCTCATCCACCTCCTGCACCTCTGCCCTCGAACCTCACTCCTCCAACCACAACAAGGACAGAACCCCGACCTTCCAACCCACCAACCTCCATATACATTGCATCATCCTCTGCCCTTTCCGCCACCTACAAACAGACTCCACCACCAGAGATATATTTCCCTCCCCCTCCCTATACGCTTTCATTAAAGACCGTTCCCTCCACAACTTCCTCATCAGGTCCATGCCCCCCAACAACTCGCCCTCCACTCCCAGCACCTTCCCTTGCCACCGTAGGAATTGCAAAACCTGTGCCCACACTTTCCCCCTCACCTCCATCCAAGGCGCGAAAGGAGCCTTCCACATCCATCAGAGTTTCACCTGCACTTCCACGCGTCATTTACTGTATCCGTTGCTCCTGATGCAGTCTCCTCTACATTGGGGAGACTGGACGCCTGCTCGCAGAGTGCTTCAGAGCACATCTCCGGGACACCCATACCAACCAACTCCACTGCCCTGTGGCCGAACACTTCAACTCCCCCCCTCTCGCTCCGCTGAGGGACACGCTTCCATTGCCACTTCCTCATCACCCGATGCCTAGAGGAAGAATGTCTAATTTTCCGCCTTGGGGCCCTCCAATGCCATGGTACCATGTAGATTTCACCAGTTTCCTCATTTCCCCTTCCCCCACCTTCTCCCAGTTCCAACCTTCCAGCTCAGCACCATTCTCGTGACCTGTCCTACCTGTCCATCTTCTTTCCCACTTATTTGGTTCACCTTACCCTCTGACCTATCACCATTACCCCCACCTCCATTCACCCCTCACACTCTTAGCTACCTTCTCCCCATCTCCACCCCCCTCCCATTTATCTCTCTACCCTGAGGCTCCCAGCCTAATTTCCGATGAAGAGCTTTTGCCTGAAATGTTGATTGTTTTTTTTTTTCTTCCCTGCTTCTCAGATGCTGCCTGACCTGCTGTGCATTTTTAGCACTGCACTCTTGACTCTAATCTCCAGCATCTGCAGTCCTCACTTTTGCCTAGCTTGTGTCTGTGAACAATATAGTCTGAAGCCTTCCGAAATCCTAAAGAGGAGGTACTGTCCTTTATCTCTGCAGTTAAAAATTATCCAAAACTGCAGAAAGCTGGCTTTATTTTCCCTTACCAATTGCTGTAAGCAGTTTTATTTTTAACCAATAAAGTTGAAAATCACATGATGCCAGGTTATAGTCTAACAGGTTTATTTGGAAATACAAGTTTTCGGAGCGCTCCTTAGTCAGGTAACTAGTGGAGTAGGATCATGCGATAAATTCTGTATCTTAAAAGGTTTTAGTGGGTCATACACTGATGTGATTATAGTAAACAAACCTAGATTCTTGTTAATTCTTTCATCTTTTAGAATGGGTTGCAGGTTTCCATTCATTAAAATGTAAATCGTAGAACTACTTTCAAATCACATTCCCAGGATAACTTAAGGTTTTCGAAAAAAATGTCACCTCTCACCTCAGACAGTGCATTAAAGGTGTGAGGTTAGAGGCTATATGAATCCCAAACTTGAGTGAGACTGGTTCAGTTTCCAAAGTAGGAATTTAAAAATGTCACATGGATTACAAATAAAATTGACTGCCTCCAGATTGTGCTTTTTGAACAAAATAGAATATATCTGCAAATGCAAAATCGTGTGTGTGCGCACATGCATGTGAGGGGAAGAGAGAGAGAGAGAGTGCGTGTGATGGAGTATATATGTGAGATGGTGTGTGTGTGTGCGCGCGCCTGAGAGAGTGTATAGTGTGGTGGGGTCAGCTGTAGTGTGACATGAGCCCAAGGTCCCGGTTGAGGCCATCCCCATGGGTACCGAACTTGGCTATCAGTCTCTGCTCAGCCAATCTGCATTGTTGCATATCCCGAAGTCCGCCTTGGAGGGTGATCGCCCGAAGATCCAAGGCCAAATGTGCCTGACAGTGTTCCCTGACTGCGAGGGAATATCCCTGTCTGGTTGTTGCAAGGTGTCCATTTAATCAGTAAGTCAGACATTTTATAAGTTGTGAACAAATTGCTTTGTTCAGTAGCAGAGCTGAAAATGTGTTGCTGGAAAAGCGCAGCAGGTCAGGCAGCATCCAAGAAACAGGAGAATCGACGTTTCGGGCATCAGCCCTTCTTCAGGAAGGGCTTCTTCCTGAAGAAGGGCTGATGCCCGAAACGTCGATTCTCCTGTTTCTTGGATGCTGCCTGACCTGCGCTTTTCCAGCAACACATTTTCAGCTCTGATCTCCAGCATCTGCAGTCCTCACTTTCTTCTTGTTCAGTAGCAGATCCAGGTAGGTTAAAAGGATTATGTCTGTGAATCCTAGGTACAGGGACCTTTTGAAGTACCTTACCAGTTTTCCCTCCATCCATACTTTTTTTTGTGGCTGTATGCATGTATGGAGGCGAAATTTTATAAACCAGTTAGAGGTTTAACCAGTTCGATTTAATTTTGGCTGTTCATAGTTAGTCATAGAGATGTATATCATGGAAACAGACCCTTTGGTCCAACCCATCCATGCCGACCAGATATCCCAACCCAATCTAGCCTCACCTGCCAGTACCTGACCCATATTGCTCCAAACCCTTCCTATTCATATACCCATGCAGATGATTTTTAAATGTTACAATTGTACCAGCCTCCACCACTTCCTCTGGCAGCTCATTCTATACATGTACCACCCTCTGCGTGAAAAAGTTGCCCCTTAGGTGTCTCTTATATCTTTCCCCTCTAACCCTAAACCTATACCCTCTTGTCCTGGACTCTTTCTTTCCCCCCCCTTTCAGGGAAAGGACTTTGTCGATTTATCCTACTCATGCCCCTCATTATTTTATAAACCTCTATAAGGGCACCCCTCAGCCTCTGATGTTCCAGGGAAAACAGCCCCAGCCTATTCAACCTCTCCCTATAGCTCAAATCCTCCAACACTGGCAACATCCTTGTAAATCTTTTCTGAACCCTTTCAAGTTTCACAACATCTTTCCAATAGGAAGGAGACCAGAATTGCACGCAGTGTTCCAACAGTGGCCTAACCAATGTCCTGTACAGCTGCAACGTGAGTTCCCAACTTCTGTACTCAATACTCTGACCAATAAAGGAAAGCATACCAAATGCCGCCATCATTATCCTATCTACCTGCGACTCCACTTTCTAGGAGCTGTGAACTTGCACTCCAAGGTCTATTTGTTCAGCAACACTCCCTGTGACCTTAGCAGGACTTATACACTTAATGGTAAGATTTAATTTCTCAAAATACAGCATCTCACATTTATCTAAATTAAACTCCATCTGCCACTTCTCAACCCATTGGCCCATCTGATCAAGATCCTGTTGTAATCTGAGGTAACCCTCTTCGCTATCCACTACATCTCCAATTTCGGTGTCATCTGCAAACTTACTAACTGTACCTGTTATGGTCACATCCAAATCATTTATATAAATGATGCAAAGTAGTGGACCCAGCACCAATCCTTGTGGCACTCCACTGGTCACAGGCCTCCACTCTGAAACCAACCCTCCACCACCACCCTTTGTCTTCTGCCTTTGAGACAGTTCTGTATCCAAATGGCTAGTTCTCCCTGTATTCCATGAGCTTTAACTTTGCTAGCCAGTCTCCCATGGGGAGTCTTGTCGAACCCCTTACTGAAGACCATATAGATCACATCTACCACTCTGCCCTCGTCAATCTTCTTTGTTACTTCTTCAAAAAAACTCAATCAAGTTTGTGAGACATGATTTCCCACGCACAAAGCCGTGTTGACTATTCCTAATCAGTCCTTGGCTTTCCAAATATATTTACATGCTGTCCCTCAGGATTCCCTCCAACAACTTGCTCACCACTGACGTCAGGCTCACTGGTCTATAGATCCCTGGCTAGTCCTTACCACCCTTCTTAAACACTGGCAGCACATTAGCCAATCTAGAGTTTTCTGGCACCTCACCTGTGACTATTGATGATACAAATATCTCAGTAAGAGGCCCAGCAATCCCTTCCCTAGCTTCCCACAGAGTTCTCTGGTACACCTGATCAGGTCCTGGGGGTTTATCCACTTTTCTGCATTTCAAGACATCCAGCACTTCCACCTCTGTGATATGGACATTTTTCAAGATGTCACCAACTATTTCCCTACATTCTATATCTTCCATGTCCTTTTCCACAGTAAATACTGATGCAAAATTTGCTTGTAGCTAAAATCTACTTGATGTAAATGGCCGTTCTTATTAATATGGAAACCTGGCACATGCTTTGTCAACCTGAATCTTAAAAAAAAGGCAAATTGAGGAATTTTGAATACTTTTAATAAATCTTTGCACGTGGTGGGATGCTCTTTAGAGATGTAGTGCAGAGTCAATGGGCCAAATAGCCTCTTTCTGCACTTGGGGATTCTGTGAATTCAATATTCTACTATGATACATGTGAGCTGTGTTAATCTAGACGCTTGATGTAATGTGTGAACACTTCACCCTCCGATTTCTAGTGAGTCTGCTCAGAAAGAAGCTGTCCAAACCATTTCCACAGTCAGAGTTTCTCTAATACTCTTGTTTTAAAATTCTTGTGAAGGACTTTTGGAACTCCGTAGAAGTGTTTCCTCTTACCAAGTCTATTTCACTAAGTTTGGATATAAGATTTTACAGGACAAGGGTAATTGTCCTAATATTGAATTTTTTCCCCCACTGTTACGTAATGAAGCTTGCGAAAAAGCCTCTAATTTGCCTTACAAGTTTATTTTTGGCATCGTGCATAAACTGTCATATTACCCATTAAATCATGCTAATGTCAGAAGTGCTGCCTTTCTGGTGAAACATTAAATTGGATCTCCTTCTGCCTTATAGGCAAGTATAAAAAGTCCCCGGCACTATTTTGAAGCCCCATTGTTAGAAACTGTTGAGGAAGTTATCCTTGGTGTTCTGACCACTATTTATCCTTCAACCAGAAAGTAGGTTATTTTGGAATTATCATTTGTATGTGTTTGTAAGTAGGCTGCTGTGGCTAATACAAGTTTAATTATGCTTCAGAAATATTTCATTGACTATAGAATGTTTTGAAATGTCTGGCTTTATTTTGAAACGGGGTACACTTGTTGGGGCCTTTATCTTTTCGTTTAATTTTGCTTGAAATATTCTGAGGCTGTTTTGGAGCAAACATTTATGCAGCATGTCCACTCTTTGCATAAAAGAAACTTGCCACAACCATATAAGAAGAGGCTGTTTGACAGCTGTCTCCATTCATAATGTAATTTCCCACCAATGTCATAATGTTGGTGTAGAGGGAATTCTTTTGGCTGATGAGTGTTGCGAAGTGCATACCTTGTTTTAAGTGGGGGTTGGGTGGCGGAGGAGTTTGGACTCCCTCTTTCTCGTGGTAATGGTTTGCCTGGATATAGTCTGGCTGCGTTAACACTGGATCATTTCATGCATTTTCTGAGATGAAGCAGATGCCTGATGGTTGTAAAATCCTCCATTAACATGAAAATTAGAATTGTACAAGTGAAAAGACCCTGAATTTAACTGCATATTGGATGAGGTGTCTACTGTAACTAGGTCTGGCAGATGGTTCATAAATAGTCTTTATGAAAATTTGGGATCCTACTAGAAAGTAGATTTCATTAAATTTAAAGGTTGTAATAATTTGGAGAAGTTAATTAGCTTAGTTGATCTGTGAGTATTGACAAAGTGCCCTTCTTCTCCATCTAATGAGCATCAGGTTACAAGAATGTTTTGATTTTTGTATTGTTAACGAAATACCAACAAAACTCCACTTTGGGAAGAACACTAATTTTTATTACTGAGTGTGACTTTCAGCATTTTGTTACTGGTGAGGAAAAACTAAGGTGCCAATGCTTGTAGAGTCGCTTGTCCTCTCCTGCAGCAGTAATTGAAATGCTATTCTGTTTATGAACTGCTGTGTAAATGATTAAAATAAAATATGCATGCATTCTGTACTGTTAAGGTTAGAAGGGATGCAGTAATAATCTAATTGAAATTGTCCTGACCTGTAAATGGAAATAAATGATATATTCTGGGTGGTTTGCTGTTGGTTTAAGCAGCAGGAAAGTATAAGTACGAAGAAAGAGTTCCCAATGTTAATGTTAGCTTCATAGAATAGGAATACATTTTGTGATGGCAGTCAGGATGAGCAAAGCTGCTTGGTTTCAAATTTTTTTTAAAAATTATGATAGATTAGGCTATTCTAGGAGAAACTTTCTGATTGCAAAATGCAAGATAATTAATTAATTCCTTCCCACTCTAACCAAGATTTAGGTCAGAGTTTAGTGGCACATATGCCTTTGAAAGGTGAGTTAAAATGGAAAATAGCTGCAGAACTATGCACTGCATGGTCTGTGCAATACTGATACCGTCTAGTGCTAACATCAGTACAAGGTGTTGGGGCAGCAATTGAGATCGGGCTATTACCACCACGTAACCTGATCATCATCAGATGTCCTGTTCAGTGTTTTTCACATCTCGTCTATTGTGATATAGACTGATTCTGATCAATTTTTATCAGTAGTAAGATGAAGGTATAACAGAAAAAATAAAAGACCAAATAGCATGATATGCCACATATCAACATCCTGTGCATGAAGGATGATGACAAATCTCTCAGGAATTCTGAACTCTTTCACAGTCCCTTCCACCTGAGGGCTCACCAGATAATGTTGATGACGCATGAAGATTTCTACAGTCAATCATCTATGAAGCTGTAGCAAGCATATTTGGTAAAGGAGAAAGCAGGAACAAAAAGATTCTTTCAAGATTCATTGAAGCAAAGAGCTCACTTGCTTTTACAACCTGTCACATTCCCCCTTACTAGACAAGGCAATTATGCAAAAGATTGTACAAGTGACAAACACTCCAACTTCATGCGAATGAATGAACCATCTCTGCCTCCTCCAGTGGTCTCCAGCATTATTGATACCAATCTTCAGCTGATTTAATTCATTCCACGTGATATCAAGAAACAGTTGGAGGTACTGGATACTGCAAAGGCTTTGGGCCCTGACAACATTCCGGTAATAATACTGAAGACTTGTGATCCATAACTTGCTGTTCCCTGAGCCAAGTTCTTCCAGTACAATTGCAACACTGGCATCTACCCAACAATGTGGAAAATTGCCCAGGTATGTTCTGTAAATAAAAAGCAGGACAAATCTAACTCAGCCAATTACTGCCCCATTAGTTTACTCTTCGTCATCAACAAAGTGATGGAAGGTGTCATCAACAGTGCTATCAAGTAGCACCTGCTGAGCAGAGCGCAGATTGGATTGACTCACCTGCAGATCTGACTACAGTCTTGGTTCAACATAGACTGAAGAGGTGAATTCCAGAGGTGAGAGTGACAGTCCTTGACATCAAGCTATGTTCAACAGCGTGTAGCATCAATGAGTATTGGCGGCAAACTCTCCTGGTTTAATCATACCTGGCACATGAAGATGTGGTTGTTGCAAGTCAGTCATCTCAGTTTCAGGATATCACTGCAGGGATTCTGCAGGGTAGTGTCTTCAGGCCAAACATCCCCAGCTGCTTCATGAATGATTTTCATTCTGACCGTTATATGATCAGAAGTGGCAACTTTGCCGAAGATTGCACAATATGCAGCATCATTCGTGACTCCTTTGCTATTGAAGCAGTCCAAGCTTGGGCTGACAAATGGCAAGTAACATTTGTACCTTTCAAATGCCAGGCTATGACCATAAAGATGAGTCCAATCACAGCCCTTTGACATTCAGTGGTGTTACCATCACTGAATCCCCCACTATCAACATCCTGGGAGTTACCATTGACCAGAAGCACAACTGGATTCATCACAATAGCACAGTGGCTACAAGAGCAGGTCAGTGGCTAGGAATACTGTGGCAAGTAGCTCCCCTCCTGACTCTCCACTTGCATGGATGGTTGCAGATCCAACAACACTCGAGCTTGACATCACCCTGGACAGAGCAGCTCACAGATTAGCACTGCATCCACAAACATCCATTCCCGCCACCACCAATGCTCAGAGGCAGCAGTGTGTGCTACCTACAACATGCACTGCAGAAATTCACAAAACCAGACAGCACCTTCCAAATTGATAATCGCTTCCATCTTGAAGGGCAAAGGCAGCAGATAAATAGGATCATGACCACCTTCAAGTTAGTGTCCAAGCCACATTCCATCTTGTCTTGGAAATATATCACTGTCCCTTCACCTGTTGCTGGCTCAAAAACTCCTACAATTTCCTCCCTAATGGTACTGTGGGTCAACCCAGAATGAATGGACTGCAGCAGTTCAAGAAGGTAGCTTACCACCACCTTCTCAAGGGCAACTAGAGGCAGGCAATAAAAGCTGGCCAGGACATGACTCCTCCATCCCACAAATGAATTTAAAAAAATATATTGAATGCAAAAGAAGACAGCCTGTGACATAATGCCCTTCACCCTTTGCTGATAAGCACTCTTTTTATATATCGAAGTTGTTCGTTGAAATAGAATTATTGAATTACTCATTGATAGTAATTAGCAAATGCCCCACTGGTTGAGCATTCCATGGTAGACTCGACAAGATTGGTATCTCACATTATTTAATCTTCAGCTACCTAACATATGATTCAGAATATTTCTGAACATTCAGAACACATATGATTCAGCATGAGCTTTAAAGGTCCATTTGATTCCCAACAGTAGGGACAATTTCTGGAATGGACGAAGATAACAGCAGAGCTACTCAAGAAAGGAAAGTCCCATCTGCTACCTTCCCTCCACAGCAGCTATATTTTTGCTGGAGAGCAATCACTATCCCATAGTTATATGTGACAAACATTACTTCATTATGAAAGAACAAAAGAGATGGAGGAAGATTATGCCAGTTACTAGAGCATCTAACTCGGCATCGTTGAGCCTTTTCCAGTGTCAGTGAATGGGGCAGCCTCAATTGAATACCAAAGACAATTGGTGTCCTTCCAATTATTGCAGTTTCATGTAGTCCTTCCATGTTAACCTGCACAGATTCAGTTTGGCACAATTTCTCATAGTTTTAAGGTCACAAAAAGGTTGGAACTGGTCGATGCCTTTTTTTAATGAGTCCTCCGTCCTCCTAATGTTTGCTTTTCCTGCCATAACGGCAGGAAGATCTCCAAATATCAGCCTATCAAGTCAAAATAAAAGGCATGCGTGTCCTGATCAGAGAACATAATTAGTTAACGGTATTACACTACTAGCCCAAATGGGAGAGTAGCTGTAAAGACTCGTGTATCATCTGAACCATGCTCATGTCCATTATAGCTACCAAATAAAAACTACAGTTGTTATTAGACAAGGAGTTGTATCTTTTTTGCCTGTGATCAAACTAGACATCACAACAACTCTAAGTAATAACCAAACTTTGCTAACTGGACCAATAATGAGGGACAATCCTGACCAAAAGCAATCTTGAACAAAATGGGCATGGAGAAACAACAAATTGACCTGACGACCCAAGGTTTCTACCCTTCACATGTTGCTGTTTGTCAGTGAAGCCTGGACAACTTCCACCTACCAATGCAAATGTTCAATGACCTTTTTCTTCTCAAGTGTAGAGGATGCATTTTTTTGGCATCACATGGAAAGATGGTGTCACCAATGTCGTGCTAGTCAAGCAAAGAAGGTTTTTATTATTTTGGCATGTGCATATCTCCAGGGTATGCAGAGTCAGCCTGTGACAATATCAACACGGTGTCTGAATGTCTAATTCAAGAATTTGCCAAAATAGACATGAAATTCACCGCTGCTCCCTCATCACCAGACGCCTGGAGGAAGAATGCCTCCTGTTCCACCTTGGAACACTTCAACCCCAGGGCATCAATGTGAACTTCAACAGTTTCCTCATTTCTCCTTCTCCCACCTCACCGTAGTTCCAAACTTCCAGCTCAGCACTGTCCCCATGACTTGTCCTACCTGCCTATCTTCTTTTCCACCTATCCACTCCACCCTCCTCCCTGACCTATCACCTTCATCCCCTCCCCCACTCACCTATTGTACTCCATGCTACTTTCTCCTCACCCCCATCCTCCTCTAGCTTATCTCTCCACGCTTCAGGCTCTCTGCCTTTATTTCTGATGAAGGGCTTTTGCCCGAAACGTCGATTTTGCTGCTCCTCTGATGCTGCCTGAACTGCTGTACTCTTCCAGCACCACGAATCCAAAATCTGGTTTCCAGCATCTGCAGTCATTGTTCTTACCTAAGGATTCACTAGTGCAATGTCATGCAGTTTCAGAAGTGCAAAACCAAATACTGGCCCTTCAGACAAGGTATCAGCAGAGATCATTCTGCTCCACAAGTAAGGGACAACTTCATGTGTGACAGAATTTGCCTTTGCAGAATCTCTCTGTTCAACCGTCAGAAATGTGGAGATGATTTTATTTGACCTCGCCAAGTTGGAGGCAACATTCCCATCATGAATGCTAACGAGTGAGGTAGCAGAGGAATTGTTTCAAATTGATAGGGCAAAGTTATACTGTTCTAAATTTTATTTTAAATTGTCACAATCTCTCAGGAAATGATTGGTATCCTAGTCAGTTTTGTGCTGTAGCCCAAGTTAAAGTGAGAAAGAAGTATGTAATTTAGTGTTTTCTTTTGTTTCCGTTGTAGTAAATATGCATGACTTTGACTAAAGGGAAACTTTTATGATGGGAATAGTTAATTTTGAAGTTTCATGTGTGGTTCTCAATAGGTATTTATATGCACTGGAGTGTTATGCCTTCATAGTTGCTAAGGCTGTAGAAATACCTGAGGTAGATATGGAAGATCTGTAATTTAACAAAACTGTATGATTTTGTTGCTTCATACTTTAGAAATCTGGCTGCAGCTATATTTCTACCTATCTTTTATGAATTGAATGGTAACAATTGACATCTCTATTCATTTGGAAATTAATTGGACCAGCAGTTGTATTGATGTTTTTTGTTACTGCCACTAATCTATGTACACTAGCATGGAGGCATTTACTGTAAATGCAAAAAGGCATGGACTAATCAAGCTCAGTCAGCAAATGTAAAGGAAGTCTGGACAAGTTTGTGAGTTGTCTTGAGGAAACCAAAATGTGCATAAATAAAACGTTGTTGTTGTCTGCACTCGAAGGGCATGTTGTTGCTAGAGTAGAGGGTAACTCTGGGTAGAAAGCCAAAATTAAGGGTGAGATGGAATATTTTTCACATGGACAAAACTGGGAACTATAAAACTAAGCATGAGGAAAAAGTGAATATTTAAGTTAAAAATATTTAAATTATAAAATTAAGACACTGAGGAAAGTTAGAGGATGTCGGTTGAATTAGAAGACCGTAGTAAATGCAGACCCATGCAGCTGAAGGTGAAGCAGTATATTTTGGGGAAAGCTGATAGTAAATTTGTCCAAAATGGTAAAGGTTTTGACACACTGAAGAATATGTACATAGATATTTTTTTAAAAAGTGCACTGGCACAAAGCGATGAACTTTGTTCATTTTGGGTTGTATGTGTCTTTGTTGTTTTGGAAGCACAAAGGTAGAACTATGAAGTTTAATGGGGGGAGACTCTGGAGGTATTAATGGACATGCATACAGAGTTATATTGAATTGAAGCAATCTTGCTCACGTTACTTAAAACACTAACTTTTGCCCAGTTTTTCTGTCACCCAGAAAATCATCCACACCTAGAAATCAATCACATGTAAAAAAAAATTTTCTTCCTTGCCATATCCTCTGCCATTGATTTCTCTTCTCTACCAAGACCCTGACTGTTCCTTCTAACTTAACTCAATTATAATGTTCAACCAAACAATAATCTCCCCTTGCCACCTACTCTGCATCACCTGTCTCTCATTGCTATCAATTTCTCTGCTCCTGCTCTGGTCCGAACACTTTGTCTTCTCATCGATGGTTCGAAACTTCCTCAATACACCTTCCTTTACTGCAGCCAATGTCAAATGAAAAACTCTGAATTAACCCAACTCTTAAAAATAAATCTCCCACCTGAACACCCAGAACCCAACTTTCTGCCCCATGACAGTTACTATTGGGTAATCAGCATTAACACCTCCTGTTCAAAGTACACATACTAAAGACCACATCAATCTCTGAAATTATTGATATTTTGCAAACTGAACAATTCATGCAAGTTACGTTTATTGCACTAACGTGCCATGAGCAAATTGAGCAGAGTATTGAAAGCTGAAAATGTGTTGCTGGAAAAGCGCAGCAGGTCAGGCAGCATCCAAGGAGCAGGAGAATCGACGTTTCGGGCATGAGCCCTTCTTCAGGAATCAGAAGGGCTCCTGCCCGAAACGTCGATTCTCCTGCTCCTTGGATGCTGCCTGACCTGCTGCGCTTTTCCAGCAACACATTTTCAGCTCCGATCTCCAGCGTCTGCAGTCCTCACTTTCTCCCAGAGTATTGAAAGGTCCACTGGTCTCCTGTTCTTCTGCCCCTATAATAAAAGGGGGTTTATGAGCATGTTGAGCATCTTTCAGTTCTTGGAACTTGAGGTGAATCTAGTCTGGGCAGAACGGATGAATGAATTCCCAAAGCCTCTAGCTGTAAATGACATCTGCAATGTATATGTAGATAGAAAAATCATAACATTTAAAGTTTTAAGTATGTAATTATTGCATTGTTTTCCAAGTTTTTGTACAGTGTTTCAAAAAATACTGGTTGGGTTTTGAATGCAGTCCTTGAGACCCAGTGTAAACCTTTACTGCTTTCTGTTTGGAACTAGCAAATTCCACACACTTAGCTCTACCTTCCTTATCCAACAAACACTGTAGGCCAGCATCAACTCTGGTTCAACACCTACGGTATTTACCTACGGAAAAATCCTGGTCACATTCCCCTGTCTCATGTGTGCTGAGTTGGGGAGGCAGGGAGTATTTGTAAAGAGTTATGAATTAACAATGCAAGTAATCTAGCTTTCTTGCTCAATTATTTTCTGTTCACAAGAGGAAGGGACAATGCAACTTTTGAATTTCATTATTAAATGCTAACTTTTTAAAAATGTGCTTTAATGTGAACCATGGGAGAATAGTTGCTGTTTATTGACTTTTTTTTTAATGCTCTGAGACTAGATTAACTTGTTAATGTGCTGGTTAGATTCTCTCCACCCTGTTGCTCATGGAATTCCTGCCTGGAAGTGCTTCTATTCTGAAGTGCCTTTTTCAAATTGTTGGTCTTCAGCACCAATTCTTCTTTTTCTCTGGTAATATCGGGGCCAAAAGTGCCAGAGAGATCAGGCAGACTGGTGGCATGGTTTTTGTTTATTTAAGAATGAGGGCATCATTGGTTGGGTCAGCATTTATTGCCAACCCCCAGTAGCCCTTGAGAGGTGATAGTAAGCTGCTGTCTTGAACTATTGGGGGCCGTTTGGTTTAAGTAGGCCCACAAGGCCATTTGGTTTAAGCAGATCCACAATGCCATTTGGGAGGAAATTCCAGGATTTTAACCCAGTGACACTGAAGTAATGGCAACTTATTTCCAAATCAGGATGATGAGTGACTTGGAGGGCAGCTTCTAGGTGGTGCTTTTTCCATGTATCTATTGTTATTGGCAATCTAGATGTTAATGGTTGTGGGTTTGGAAGGCACTGCTAAAGGAATATTGGACCTTGGTCTTAATGTGAAGAGCTGTCACAATCTGTGAAACACGAGTATATTGGACCAACACAAAGGGTCCCAACACTGATCCCTGCAGAATTCCATTAGATGCAGGCTTCCGGTCACGCAAGTACCTCTTGACCATCAACCTCTGCTTTCTGCCACTTGGCCTATTCTGAAATCATTTAGCCAAATTTTCTTACATCTCATGGGCTCTTCTCTTTGCTGTCAGTGTCTGAGGGACCTTTTTTTGGTTCCAGTAGCTTACGTCTAAAGTGTAACCTTCATTTACACACCAGGTCACCTCTTCGAAAAATTCAACTGAGTTACTCGGACCTGACCTCCCCTGCGCAAAAGCGCGCCAACTGTTCTTCGTTAATCCCTATCTTTTAATGACTTGCCTTTTAGAATGTTGGAAAACATTAAATGGTTTTAAGGATTTTTGTTTGAGATTTACTATGTCATGGCATCTTCCTTAGAGTTATATTTAGTGTTATGCTTCACATTTAAGCTTTGAGCTCATTAGAATTTGCTTATTTGAAATTGCATTTTCTGTTTTTCAAGTTCAGTATGAAAACCTCCTCCTTCACTGAATATCACATCGCAACTCTGTTATAGATGATGTTAAATCTTGACAAAGGAGATCAAACTCCACAACCCCATTGCTTTGTACACTGTAGTGTTGACCTACAATTCGTGTTGCTAGGTTTATACTCTGATAGGGATGGAAAAGAGCACAGATTCTAAATAAGGCATCAAAACATTTTATAGTCTCTAGCAAAATATGTGTATGTTTTGAAGATTAGAACTTACATAATTGGTCCTGCTTTAAATCTGAATTGTTCAATATGGGTACTATTCAATGGATCTATTTGATACAATTGTGCGGGAACTGTATCCTTGAGACAGTGTGACCTGATCCCATTATCACCTAGGAATAACTGGTTGGTCGACTGCAAAATTTGTTGCTCTTGTATCAGCTGATTTTAATGGTATACCCATGTTCTTCTGGAACAGTAAATATTGGTTGAACATTTGTGTTATAAGCTGTTTCTTTTTATTGATTTATGGAATAAGGGTGTGGATGGTTAGGCCAGCATTTATTGCCCATCCCTACTTACCCTTGAGAAGATGGTGATGTGTGGCTTGGAGGGGAAACTGGATGTGATGAAATTCCCATGTATCTGCTGCCCTTGACTGTGGTAGTAGAGGTCGCAGGTTCAGAAGTTGCTGTTGAAAAATTGTGTAATATTGTACTGTATTGAAGGTTCCTGTAGCTGGTGCACATGTAATTCTGTGGTGAAGGCCGTGGATGGGACACCAATCAGTGGGCTACCTTGTCCTGGATCATAAGCCTTTTGAATGTTGTTGCATTCATCAGGCAAATGGGGAGTATCCCATCAAACTCTGATTTGTGTCTGGTGGCTGGTCAATATATATTGAAGAGACTTGAGATGAGTTACTTGCCACAGAATTCTGGACTTCTCTCCTGCTCTTGTAGCCACTGTACTCATGTGGCCAATGGTATCCTATCTTCCTTCTACTTTTTCCTGCTGCTGTGCAGCCCTCTAAGATCAGTATGTGGTAGTGGCTTCCAGGACTGGTAGTCGATGTGTCCTCACTCAGGTTGGACTGTAGGGATCTTCTGAATGACAGCATAGCCACCTCAATGGCTAATGGTTACATTCTCTGTGGTTGGGGGAATGATCTTTGCTTCATACTTGTGTGGTGCAAATGCCAGGTGGTACTTTTTTCTTGGATTGTGTTTTAGGTTCTCTTTGTGCAAGTACAGTGCCTCTAAACTGGATATATTTACAATATACCATTCATAAAACTTTAGTGGAGTAAAATAAAAAAGGTCTTACCTGGTCAGTTTGCTTAGCGTGGTGTAGCCTGAGATTAACTTATCAACATTGTTGCATTATGTGCTGCCCTGTCCAGAGATCCAAGTTATCTCTTGACTCCATCTGACCCAGCCTGACTTGAAATCTGGCAGTATTCAAATTCCAGCAAGACCTCAGTCTAAACTTGCCCAATTTGAATCACTGTGCCTTTAGTTGTGTTATTATTTTTTTCAGTAATCTTCACCTAACAGATCTAAAATTATATTTTTCTAAGTATCGGGAACCTTTAAGACAAAGGAATTTAAAGATATCGAACTTCCATTGTAAAGCTGCATTGGCCAGATTGCGTCAGTTTAGTCTACATAGGTCATAAGGTGAAAGCTAAGCTAGCTGAAAGATGGATCAACTAGAACCAATGATCCAAATGTAACAGAATCTGTTGCTCGAGAGACTCTGGTTCAATGCTTCAGAAGCTGTTGCTTGCATTGTAGAGAGTGAAGGAACTCTGCTTACTCACCAACAGTTACTTGAATCTTTCTTCCTACGCTCAACTATGTTTTCTTCAATAAGGAATAATTCGTTTCCAATAGGTAACACCAGGTAATTGTGTAATATGCTAAGTTAGGTTGAGGCGTGTCCTGCGCAGTCAATGTCTTGGACTGTATTGAAGTATACACCTTTTACATTTGAGTACAGCTGGGTTCTTGGTCGTATGAGAACATGATGGTGTTGCTTAGCAACCATGAGTATTAAGTCTGCCCGTTGCAATATTGCATTTTCCTGGTTAGTAACAGCTGCACATGAATCTTCTGCAGTGAATATTTTGTAACCTGATTCATTTTTAAGAAAAGCAAAATAAAGGGGATTCTGTTTGACAAAATAGCTCTGATGGAATGTACCCCTTGTGCTGCAATACTGTTAAAACTTGCTCTTCTATTGTACCGATGACCATGTTATCAAGCTTTTTATCCCTATCACTCCCTGCCATTAAATCTGTTACAAAGCTTTTCCTGTATAACACACCTACAAGCAAAAAGCTTCAATAAATGTGGTTAAACCATGCAAGACATGTTTTACAGAAATGTTCAAAGTCTTGATGTTCTGTCATTTAAAAATCTCTCAGACTTTTATGACTTCAACTCTTAATAATGATTTAAATTAATTAGTGCCTTTTAATTCCTGTAAATCATATAATTTTAAGATGGACAAGATTTCCTGTGGAGCTAATTATGGTAATCATAGGGTATACTGTTTTATAAAATGAGTGTTTATGCTTCATGAGTGCCAACATCAGGATTACTGATCTGCAGTAAATTGTCGCATTCTGTTTATACAAAGTGGAGTTTGGCCGCATTATGGAGCTGTTTGAAAGCTTGCAATTTTCTTTGATCTGGCATTATTGTTGGGGCAATTGAGGTACAGCAAAAAATGCAGAGAAATATGGGATTTGTTCAGTAATGAATTGTTGGTACCTAACCGTGTGAAGGGGAAGGTATTTGTGATCTAACAACATTTTGATTATTGTTTTAATTTTCTGGCAAGTAAAGAAAAACTATAAATTTTGTTCTTGTTAGTAGCTGTCTTTTTTCTTTGCCTATACCAGAGGAACCAAAAATGAGAATTCTGTTTTCTAACTACTGGGTTAACAAAATGTACAATTCATAGACCTAGTATGATTTTAGAACTCAATTTATTTGTTTCTTTAAACAGAATAACTTGAATTATGGTGGAAGATTATGCATCCAAATCTCACATGCACCTCTCCATGCATTGTCTGAAGAAGCACTGAGCCTGGATTTAATCGAAGCTTTTGAAAGCCTATTGAATACTTATCTGAAGAGAAATTTGTAAGCTACAAATTGTGGTGTTAGAGAGAGTCTAGAGGAGGTTTGCAAGAATGATCCCCGGTGTGAACGGCATGTCATATGAGCAGCTGTTGAGGAATTTGGGTCTGTGCTCAATGGCGTTTAGTAGGATGAGAGCGGATCTGTTGAAAGAATATTAAAACAAAACGCAGAAGTTGCTGGAAAAACTCAGCAGGTTTGGCAACATCTGTGGAAAGGAATCAAAGTTAATGTTTTGGGTCTGGTGATCTCTCCTCAGTTACATTCTCCCAATTTCTCCACCTTGCTGTATCTGTTATAACGATACAACTTTCTAAATCCACAACCAAGGGAAATACGAGCTTGTGGGGATGGGGTGGAATCAGGGTGGGATGCTCTTCAGAGGGTCGGTGCAGACCTGAGAGACCATTCAGCCTGTATCTGCACTGTAGGGATTCCACTTGACCCTTCTTATGCACCAAATCAATAAATACCAATGTTTATTAACTCTTGCTAGCCAACATCCGCTGTGCATGATCTGACACAGTCTGAACTCTAACCGGCTTACTAGCGCATGAGCAGTTTGTGGTCTACATTGGATTGGTAAGGTAGTGTCTTTCCCAATTACTGTTTGGTTTCTTTAATTCTAATGGTCATCTTGTCAATATCAAGTTCTTACTGTTCCATGATTCATTTCCAAATACCTTGTAGGAATGTTCCTTTTGTAGCAGCATATCTCTCTTAGCTTATCAACTCCAGAGTAGTACAATGTGCCTCAGCACCAATGGGGCCACTGTGCATCTACTTAAAGTACGTTGTGTCACCTACCATAACTAACATCCTAAATGTCCTTTATTGATGCATGGAAAAAGATCAAAACAAGTATATAAATATTGGAATAGTAGCCTTATAAAAATCGATAGGCATGTCACACTCCAACTTACAAACCAAATCAATTTAAACCATAACTCTGTTCTGAAGTAAAAGACTTTTATGCCAAAGTAGTCTCATTTGTTTGCAGTTTGAGCCACATAATAGCAAATACCTTGTTTACTTCTTTAAAAAAATGGTTTTACAGCGAATTGCAATTGGTTAATGTGATTTAATTCAACACTTGCTTGATTAAATAAAAATGGTATTTACTAAAAATAACTCAATCTTAGATCCTCGAGGGCAATTGGGGATCTATAATAAATCCAGCAATGTCCATATTTTAGGCAAATGCAGAAGGCCAAGGTCAGATGCCAACTTGACAGCAAGCGGGAAAATTAAAATGGCAGACCACATGAGGCTTGACACCTTGTTTGTGGATTGAAAGGTGTTCTGCAAAGCTGTTATGCAATCTGCATTTGGACTCCTTACCATAGAGATCACATTGAGAAGCAAATACATTGTACTAAATTAAAGAAAGTAGATCAAAATTATGCTTCACCTGGAACTAGTATTTGGGACGTTTTTGTTTAGAAATAAGGAGTGAAGGTAGAAGAGTGTTACATGGAAAGACTCAGTGTGAAGGGGCAAGGTGCTTGGGTATTGAGAGTGGACAAGAATGTTGCTTAGAAATTATGAAAGGGGAGAAGAGGGAAGGATGTGTTTGGTAAAGCTGAAAGTGGTAGGAATGGCAGTGGATGGTTATTGAATATAGATGTTGGTGCGTGGATGGGAAGAGTAGAAGTGTGCAGAATATGCTGTATAATGCTAAGGGCCACATTAATCATGAAACCTTTGGTTATGGATAAAAGACACATCTGAAAAACTGATTTGGAAAGTTGTACCTTTAGAACAGCTACAGTAGAAGTGGGGGAATTGGGAGAATGGAATGAAATCGTTTAGAAGATGCAGTGTCTGAATTTAGGTGTTTGAGCTTGCTGTGGATGTTAATGAGGGTAAAATGAAATGTGTTTTATTAACCTTTCCCCAGAAATGGAGATAGAAGTCAAGGATGAACCACATGAAGATGAGAGAAATTTAGCAAATTTGGTTTGGGTTTCCCATTCCAGGCAAGAGGAGGAAGTGATATTGATATAGTTATCAATGTATCAGACAAAATGTTGAAGATGGGGCCTGACTATGAATGGGGTAAGACATGTTCTACGTCTTCTATAAAACGACAAACACAGACCTCATGTAGGTGATGTATTTTGTTTGGAAAAAGGTGAGTTGAGAGAAGCTGTTCAATATGAGAATAAGTTCTGACCACTGGAGTGTGGTGGTAGCTGTGGATTGATTAGTCCTCGAGGAAGGATTAGTAGCCCTCAGTCTGGGAGCGGGTGGAGGTGTAAAGAGGTTGGATGCCCATAGTAAAGAACAACTGGTTTGGATCAGGAGGGTGTCTGAAGAGTCATGGATGTAGTTAGGAAGAGACTGAAAAAGGAGAAAAGCAGCCAGTTTTTTCAAAATTAATTTTGTGGGATGTGGGTATTGCTGGCTGGCCAGCATTTATTGCCTGCCTCGAGTTGCCCTTGACAAGGTGGTGGTGAGCAGCCTTCTTGAACTGCTGTAGTCTACCTGCTGTGGGTTGATCCACAATGATCTTATGGAAGGAATTCCAGGATTCTGTCCCGGTGACAGTGAAGCCGCTATGATAGATCTCAAAGTCAGGATGGTGAGTGGCTTGGAGGGGAACTTGAAGGCGATGGCGTTGCCCTTGTCCTTCTAGATGGAAGGGATCATAGATTTGGAAGGTGCTGTCTGAGGATCTTTGAATTTCTGCAGTACATCTTGTATTCTGCTACTGAGTGTCAGTGGTGGAGTGGATGCTTGTGGCTGCAGTGCCAATCAGGTGGGCCACTTTGTCCTGGATTGTGTCAAGCTTCTTGAGTGTTGGGGCTGTATTCATCCAGGCAAGTGGGGAATACTCCATCACACTCATGACTTGTGCCTTGTAGATGGTGGACAGGCTTTGGAGAGTCAGCAGATGAATGACTTGCTGCAGTATTACTCGCCTCTGACCTGCTCTTGTAGCCATTGTGTTTATGTGGTGAATCAATTTTAATTTCTGATCAATGATAACTCCCAGGATGTTGATAGTGAGTGATTCAGTGATGGTAACAACATTTGAATGTCATGGGGTGATGGTTAGATGGTCTGTTATCAGTGATGGTCATAGCCTGGCCTTTGTGTGGTGTGAATGTTACTTGTCACCCCAAGCCTGGATATTGTCCAGATCTTGTTTCATTTGGACACAGACTGCTTCATTGTCAGGAGTTGCGAATGGTGCTAAACATTGTGGAATTATCAGCAATCATTTCCATCATGGAAATGATGAATCAGCTGGAATGGTTGGCCCTTCGATACTGCATCTATAAGTTGAAAGCAATTTAGCAGTGGAGGAACAAGTTGAAACAATGTGTCTTCTAGAATCACTGTCAACTATACTGCCTGACCAGATTAAAAATCAACCATTCCACATTGCAGCAACCTTAAGATTGAATTTTACTTCAATTTGAGGCAAGTGGATCCAAAGTCAGCTTTTTTCAGTTTTAAAGAAGGACATGGAATTACAAGGGCATGAAAGCAGAACTGATGAAAGTAAATTGGGAAGTTTAGATCAAAAGATAAGTCAATAGAGATACAGTACCGGTCATTTAACGGGGTTATTTTGAAATGCATTCCACTGAATAAGAGAAATTCCAAAGGACAGACCCACCACCTATGGTTAACTGGAAAGGTTAATTGCCATATCAGAACATGAGAAACAGCAATGCCTAAAAATGAACATGGAATGAAAATTTAGTGCAAGAGAGCAGGTGCTTGGTTTCTATAAGCAAGACTGGTCCTATAGAAAGAAAATCTGGGGGAATTAATGAAAAATGAGGAGCTATCAGCTGATTTGAGCAGATAGTTTGCATGAGTCTTCACTGTAGAGGATGCAAGTAACATCCCTGGAGCAGCTATAAATTGGGAAATGGAATTGAAGAAGGAACTCAAGAAACTTGTAATCACCACAGAAATGGTACTGAATGCATTGCTCAAACTTCAGAATTTGCAATTTTCCTGTCTGATGGCCTTCACTCTCCAGTCTTAAAAGAGAGGGCTAATGAAACAATTGATATGTTGAATTTAATTTTCTGAAATTCCCAAGGTTCAGGGCAAACTTATTTAAAAAAGAAAATTAGTGAGTGTAATTCCCTTATTCAAAAGGGGAGGGAGACAGAAAATGGAAAATTACAAGCCAGTTATCTAAACATGTTGTCATCAGGAAGCAAAATACATTTGGACAGGTACATGGATAGAAAAGATTTAGAGGAATAGGGGCCAAACACAGGCAGATATGTTTAGTTCAGTTTGGGAAACCTGTTGGCATGGGTGAGTTGGGCTTGGTTCCATGTTGCGTGACTCTAAGTTATAGCATGGCGCTTAAAACATTCGAGGTAATTGGGCAGAATCACCATGATTCAGTGCAAGGGAATTCATTGGAGTTCTTTTGAGGAAGCAGTGTGTTCTGCGTATAAAAGCAAACCTGTGGATGTGTTACGCTTAGATTTCCAGAAAGCATTTGATGTGCCATATCCAAGGTTATTAGATATTAGCATGGATGGATGATTAGTTCGCTAATTGGAGGCAGAGAGTTGATGTTAAGAGGTCCTTCTCAGTTTGGGAAAAGGTGACAAATGGGAACTATTCAATCACAGTCCTATCTTGTGCCATGTAGATGGTAGATAGCTTTTGGGAGTCAAGATGTGATTCCTACTGTCTGACTGGCTTTTGTAGTTACAGTAATTATGTAAGTCCAGTAAGTTTCTGGCCAGTAGTCATCCTCTGTGCTGATAGTGAAGGATTCAGAGATGTTAATGCCATTTAATATTCAGGTCATGGCTCGATTCTTTCTTCCTTCTTATTGGTGATGGCTGTTGCATGGCGTTTGTGTGAGGTGAATGATATTTGTGGTTAGTCAGCCAGGACCGAATATCGTCCAGGTCTTGCTGCATTTGGATATGGACTGCTTCAGTGTCTTAGGATACTAACGTGGTGCTGAGCATTGTCCAGTCTTCAAACATTGCTATTGCATGAGCAGTTATGTCCTTTTTGATTCAATTTTGGCCTTTTTATATCTGTGTGTGTGCCTGTTTTGCTACACTTTTTTTTTGCTCATCATCCATCTGGTTGCTTTTCACTTTATTTACAGTGTTCTGTGTTATTCTTGGAGTCTGTAGTTATTTTTTTAAAAAACCCAATATGAGTAGCTTTTTGTGAACCTGAACATATTATCCCCTTAAATTCCATGCATTTCTATTTCTACTGGTTGTTTTGTATAAAATCAGCACATTCCAAAATTTTAAAATCAGATATTTAGTTAGCCTTGCGTTTCAATTCCTAATTTAATGCACATGGCTAACATCTTGGTCTTTTTATTGTATGATTTATTGAAGTTTTATGATCATTATTATGAGGCTATTGCTAAATAAGTTTATTATCACAAGGTGTGTTCACAAGGTGTGTTCACAAGGTCAATTCCTTGAACGGCAGGACTATCATATGTTGAAAGATTGGAGTGACTGGGCTTGTTTGTATACACTAGTATAGAAGGATACGATGGGATCTGATTGAGACGTATAAGATTGTGAAAGGATTGGACACTCTGGAGGGAGGAAGCATGTTTCCGCTGATGAGTGAGTCCTCATTTAGGACAGAGTTGAGGAAAAACTACTTCACCCAGAGAGTAGTGGGTATATGGAACGCTCTATCCAGAAGGCGGTAAAGGCCAAGTCTCTGGATACTCAAGAAAGAAATGGATAGAGCTCTGAAAGATAGTGGAATCAAGGATTATGGAGAGAAGGCAGGAACAGGATACTGATTGTGGATGATCAGCCACGATCATCATGAATGGTGGTGCTGGCTAGAAGGGTCGAATGGCCTTCACCTGCACCTATTGTCTATCTATGTAAATATTAAGCAAAAATTACTATCCTCTCCTTACACCATGTCCCCGTTGGGCTACTTCTAAAATACTATTTTAGCTGCTTCATATGATAATATTCAAGCCCTGCAAAAATTCCTGAGTGAGCCTGTTGGTTGATGCCTTGTTTAAGGGTCCTTCATTATTGGCACATTTGGAGATTTCCAGCCTTTTACTCCTGATAAAATACGACATTGTGAATATTTTTACGGTGTAATGAAAAGTTTGGGAAATGGTGACCTTGTAAATAAATCATTTCATTTTTCAGTTAGTAGCAGGCAGATGCACTGAATGTATATTTTCTGCAGTATTCACAAAGGAACTGCAAGCAACCGGCATCTTTACATGTGGAAGGAGAGTAGTTTATGAGCTATTTGACACCATTCATCGTAAGTTTATGGTATTTACCTGGTTACATTTTGATGTTTGAAAGGAATTTATTTCAAAATTAGTTTGAAATTTATGTTTGATTATGACTATTAACTTTTCTCCTGAGATTACATAACTATGCTGACAGACTTAAACAGCATTATGCTGACATATAAAGGCTTATTGGACAAGTCTTATCTTTGATTCAATCAGCAGAAATTTAAAAATTAAAATTTAACAGCGTTTGCTGAAGTGAAATCCTTTATTTCATTTGTTCATGGGATGTGATGCCTCAGCCAGATTATTATTGACAGAGAAGAGTTAAGATTCAGCTACATTGCTATGGATCTGGAGTCACATGTTGGCTAAACCAAGTAAAGGTCATAGTCATAGAGTAATAAAGATGTACAGCATAGAACAGACCCTTCGGTCCAACCCGACCATGCCGATCAGATATCCCAACCCAATCTAGTCCCACCTGCCAGCACCTGGCCCACATCTCTCCAAACCCTTGCTATTCATATACCCATCCAAATGTCTCTTAAATGTTGCAATTGTACCAGCCTCCATCACATCCTCTGGCAGCTCATTCCATACTCGTACCATCCTCTGTGTGAAAAAGTTGCCCCTTAGATGTCTTTTGTATCTTTCCCCTCTCGCTCTAAACCTATGCCCTCTAGTTCTGGACTCCCTGACCCTTTGCCTATTTATCCTATCCATGCCCCTCATAATTTTGTAACCTCAATAAGGTCACCCCTCCGCCTCCGACACTCCAGGGAAAACGGCCCCAGCCTGTTCAGCTTCTCTCTGTAGCTCAGATCCTCCAACCCTGGCAACATCCTTGTAAATCTTTTTTGAACCCTTTCAAGTTTCACAACATCTTTCCGATAGGAAGGAGACCAGAATTGCACGCAATATTCCAACAGTGGCCTAACCAATGTCCTGTACAGCCGCAACATGACCTCCCAACTCCTGTACTCAATACTCGAACCAATAAAGGAAAGCGTACTAAGCGCCGCCTTCACTATCCTATCTACCTGCGACTCCACTTTCAAGGAGCTATGAATCTGCACTCCAAGGTCTTTGTTCAGCAACACTCCCTAGGACCTTACCATTAAGTGTACAAGTCCTACTAAGATTTGTTTTACCAAAATGCAGCACCTTGCATTTATCTGAATTAAACTCTATCTGCCACTTCTCCGCCCATTGGCCCATCTGATCAAGATCCTGTTGTAATCTGAGGTAACCCTCTTCACTGTCCACTACACCTCCAATTTTGGTGTCATCTGCAAACTTACTACCTGTACCTCTTATGCTCACATCCAAATCATTTATATAAATGACAAAAAGTGGACCCAGCACCAATCCTTGTGGCACTTAACTGGTCACAGGCCTCCAGTCTGAAAAACAACCCTCCACCACCACCCTCTGTCTTCTATCTTTGAGTCAGTTCTGTATCCAAATGGCTAGTTCTTTCTGTATTCCATGAGATCTAACCTTGCTAATCAATATCCCATGGGGAACCTTGTCAAACGCCTTACTGAAGTCCATATAGATCACATCTACTGCTCTGTCCTCGTCAATCTTCTTTGTCACTTCTTCAGAAAAACTCATTCAAATTTGTGAGACATGATTTCCCATGCACAAAGCCATGTTGACTATCCCAAATCAGTCCTTGCCTTTCCAAATACATGTACATCCTGTCCCTCAGGATTCCCTCCAACAACTTGCCCACCACCGAGGTCAGGCTCACCAGTTTATAGTTCCCTGGCTTGTCTTTACCGCCCTTCTTAAACAGTGGCACCACGTTTGCCAACCTCCAGTCTTCTGGCACCTCACTTGTGACTATCGATGATACAAATATCTCCGCACGAGGCCCAGCAATCACTTCTCTAGCTTCCCATAGAGTTCTCGGGTTCACCTGATCAGGTCCTGGGGATTTATCCACTTTTATCCGTTTGAAGACATCCAGCACTTCCGCCTTTGTAATCTGGACATTTTGCAAGATGTCACCATCTATTTCCCTACAGTCTATATCTTCCATATCCTTTTCCACAGTAAATACTGATGTAAAATATTCATTTAGTATCTCCCCCATTTTCTGTGGCTCCACACAAAGGCCACTTTGCTGATCTTTTGAGGGGCCTTATTCTCTCTCTCGTTGCCCTTTAGTATTTAATGTTTTTGTAAAGCCCCTTTGGATTCTCCTTAATTCTATTTGCCAAAGTTGTCTCATGTCCCCGTTTTGCCCTCCTGATTTCCCTCTTAAGTATACTCCTACTTTCTTTAAACTCTTCTAAGGATTCACTCGATCTATCCTTTCTATACCTGACATATGCTTCCTTTTTTGTAACCAATCCTAGAAATGTGCAGCATGGAAACCGAATCTTCAGTCCAACTTGTCCATCCTGACCAGATATCCTAACCTAATCTAGTCCCATTTGCTAGCACTTGGCCTATATCCTTCTAAACCCTTCCTATTCCTCCATCCATCCAGATGTCTTTTAAACTTTGTATTTGTACAAGCCTCCTCCACTTCCTTGGACAGCTCATTCCATGCATGCACTACCCTTTGCATGAAAACGTTGCCCTTTAGGTCCCTTTTAAATCTTTTCCCCCCTCACCCTATTGCTGTCTCATTCTGGACCTCCCAACCCAGGGAAAAGACCTTGGGTAGATTTCCTTCCCTAAAGAGCATGAATGAACCAGATAGAGTTTTGTGACAATCAACAGTTGTTATATGGTCACCACATCAGATCAGCTTTTTATTCCAGATTATCTTTTTATTCCAGATTTTTTGTTGAATTCGAATTTTGCGATGTGTCAGCGAGGGATTCAAACACTTGTCCCCAGAACATTAACCTGGAGTTCTGGATTTTTAGTCCAATTATGTTATTACTGTGCCTTTCAATTTCAACTCCATTATAATGATGCACATGACTTCAGTGTTCCAGTTGAAATGCCATGTGGGAGTAAGCACAAGATTGATAGACTTCAGTTTTTAAGAGGTGAAGAGCTTGCCACTTAACATGAATTCTTTTACTATAATGGCTAGCACAACTTGAACTGCAATCCAGAACAAATCTGACTAGTAAACTAATGTGTACAAAATATTCTTCACTAATATTTGAGTTAATTGAAATAAAACAAATTTTGCTGGATTTTAAATAACTGCTTTGGTTTATTGAGGAACAAGGGTATTGTTAAAACTTCTGTGAATTGTTAACAAGAATAGTTAAGCAGGAAGAGCTCAAAAATAATTGCAATTCGCAGGCGTAGTGCTGAATTGTTCTTTTGCTGTGGTGAAAATGTTTCTCTGGCAGTATTACATTCTCATTTTAAGATTTCTATTAATTCACCATAGAACAAAATAAGGTAGATGAAAAATCTAAAAATTACAGTTATGAAGGAATGTGTGTTAACCTCATGTGGAGAATAGTTAGTTTGGCAGATTTCTGGAGTATACTGCCACCTAGTGGGAATAAAAACCTGGCAACTGTCAAGTATAATTCTTGTCCAGACAACGTTTTGATTCGAGAGCATTGAGTGATGTTTTTAGTAGAAAATAGTACAGAAATAGTTAAGGAGTTAAACATTTAATGAGTTGTGAGCTTTTTAAAATGTGTAAATATTTACTCATTTAAGTGCATGTGTTCCCAAATTTGAGATCATGAACCTTTTTGGAGATGGGGTTTGGGAGAGGTGTGCTAAGAGTGTGGAGGTTGTGTGTGATAGGCAAGTGAGAACATGGATGATTTATCATGATGTGAGAAGGACTCTCTAGCCACATGTCCATGAAATTCCTCCGCTGCACCAACTTTGCCAGCTTTACTCAGCTGGGACTGTGGTGGAAACCTCCTGTTTATAAAGAGGCTTTCAACCCCACACCTAGCAAAATGACATTAGGTAAGTTGGAGCAGGTCTGAACAATTTCCTGGTCAGTGTGTTCAAATGATAGGATTAAGTTTCAATCTGAATCCAGAAGCATAAGGGCATAATTTTAAAGCAAGGTATACTGGGTATCCAATTATATTTGCATTTAGAACAAACATATATGCAGAAGACAGTTTCTTAATAAAACAGCAAACATGGGACATGCATTTCTGAAGGAAAGAGCAGCAAAAAGTCAAATGTGACATCGAGCTGCTGTGGACCTCTCCACGTTCTTTCATGTGTTGTTTTCAAGTTTATCCACATATTTGAATCTCTACAGTAAGGTTTTTAATACTGGAAGAACACGGATGGTTCTGTAACCAGATTTACAAAGGACATTCTCTTTGTGACTGCCTATTTTCCCATACAACAACTTCTATTTAAATAGTACCGTTAAAGTAGTGAAACCTACAGAGACACTTTACAGGAATCCTGCCAATCAAGATTTGAGACAGACACGTGAGATGTGAAACAATGTCATGGAAGTGGGTTTTAAGAAGCATATCCAAGAAGGCAAGAAAGGCAGAGAGTTTTAAGGTGGGACTTTCAGAGTTTGGGGTCTTGGAAACTGATAACATAGCTGCCAGTGGTGGAGCAATTGCTCAAGACACCAGAATTGGATGAGTGCCAATAACTTAGTGTTGTAACGTTGGAGAAGACTTCATGTTGAAACATTTTCTTTGTACCGATTCTGCCAGACTTTTTAAGAATTTTCAACACCATGTTATTTTATCTCTAATACATTCAGTGATCATCCCAGTGTCTCACAATCAATTTTTTTTTCTCCCCCAGTATGTTTCCTCATGGAGCTTTCCCTATTAAACACCCTTTTTTAAAAAAAACTATGGTGAATTATTCTCTCTCCAAGTTTAGGAGCAATGTCTTCTAGGGCATGTAATTCTTCACTCCCTTCCATCTTCCTTAACCTGCTTTAAAATTATCCATTTTGAGCAAGCATTCCTCCAGTGCTAAAATTTGTGCTAAAAATTTCTGTTTTTGATTTAGCATCCAATTTTTGTTGGATTATATTCCTGTGATAAATTTTTATATGAAAGGTTTTTATTTGCAATCTTTATTGTAGAATCTTAAAGGAAGAATAAAAAATTAGTTCTCCAAATTAAAGACCAGTGAAGGGTGACTAAAGTTAGGTATATTATCTGAAGTTTTGCATCTTTTTTTGAAATAAAATCTTCCCCTTGGCATGTTCCTTGTCACCTTGGATCTTCCTTCCTTTTGTACATGTGATCAGATTTGAAAGCAAAGTTCTGAAGGATCTTGTAAACCGCGAATGCAGCAAAATATGTATGGTTGATTAAATTTATAGTATTCAAAGTTACACAAACACCTAAAGCCTAGACATGTTGTTTTGGGCACCTTGCCATACCAAAGTGAACATTCTTAATCTCAGCAATTCGTTTTAAGCCCTATGGGATTCCACAGCTTTAATTTTCTACTTTACACTATATTCACTTCGTACAATTTTCCAATTGTCCACAGAAAATGTTTATCTATCTTGCTAAGTACAATGCAGTTTCTGAACTAAATGGAGTGAATTAAGCTACTAAAATGGAGGCAGGAATGCAAATAAACTTGCCTAACTTCTCATGTTGTGGAACAAAGTTATTTCTTTGACCATTTGCTTCACAGTTAAATTATACTATTTATAAAAAAAAGAATAGTCTGGAATTAAAGTAGCCATTTTCTCCTTCTCCTGTCACAGGTATTGATGAAATAATCTAAATAATACTTTTTCGTTTATGTTGACTCATTGACGCCTGATAAGTCAGGCTTGAACTAATGTTAACTTCAGATAGGAGCATGGGATGGGTGGTTAACTAATTTCCATGATGATTGAAGTAATACTCTAAAACCAAGCTCTTCTGGAGTAGTCACTCCAAAAGTATTAAGTATTGACTTGGCATTTGCTACTTACTTTTAATTTTAATTTGCAGCTAGATAAAATCTTCTGTCTTCAACCTTTTGGATGAGTTGTTGATGGGGGAGTGGGGGGGAGAAAAAGAGAAGCTAAAACAAATCTCTCAACTAAATATGAAAAAGACAGTGTGGTGAGACTAATGGGATAATCAATTACGTTAGTATAATGAGATCAGTTTATAACTGGTAAAGTGGTATGTGTCAAGTATTAGATGCTAATTTTTGAAATACTATTATTTAACTAAGAAACTAAATGTGCGCTGCGTGCTAAATAGAAGTCAGCAAGCGGCAGCCTCCATTAAGACCATAAGACATAGGAGTGGAAGTAAGGCCATTCGGCCCATCGAGTTAACTCCGCCATTCAATCATGGCTGATGCGCATTTCAGCTCCACTTACCAGCATTCTCCCCGTAGCCCTTAATTCCTCTAGACAACAAGAATCGATCAATCTCGGCCTTGAAGACATTTAGCGTCCCGGCTTCCACTGCACTCCGTGGCAATGAATTCCACAGGCCCACCACTCTCTGGCTGAAGAAATGTCTCCGCATTTCTGTTCTGAAATGACCCCCTCTAATTCTAAGGCTGTGTCCACGGGTCCTCGTCTCCTAGTCTAACGGAAACAATTTCCTAGCATCCACCTTTTCCAAGCCATGTATTATTTTGTACGTCTCTATTAAGTCTCCCCTTAATCTTCTAAACTCCAACGAATACAATCCCAGTATCCTCAGCCGTTCCTCATATGCTAGACCTGTCATTCCAGGGATCATCCGTGTGAATCTCCGCTGGACACGTTCCAGTGCCAGTATGTCCTTCCTGAGGTGTGGGGACCAAAACTGGACACAGCACTCCAAATGGGGCCTAACCAGAGCTTTATAAAGTTTAGTAGTACATCTCTGCTTTTATATTTCAACCCTCTTGAGATAAGAGACAACATTTAAAGGTAATCTTATTTTTAGAGTTACATCTATGATATTGAATAAGTTCTCTTATCCAGAGGTGTCAGTGTGTAATTAATTCAATTTTATTTAATTAGTTTGTGAAAGAATTCCTCAAATTGATTATTTTTGAATATATCACTTCCGTGTTCACGTCTGTTGGATAATTCTTTTCATTAAATATTGGACTAAGCTAGAATTGGTCCTTAATTTGTTTGACTGGAGGAAATTTGGAAAACAATTATTTTGTTCAAGCTAGTATCAGGTATTGTATCATTGATTCTGCTTTAATATTGCAATGTTGACCATTTTGCCTGTTAAGTGGAAAGTATGAATCTTCAAGTACCACTGGGCTGTTGAACCAGGGCTGACATTGGATGAATGTTCAGTTTCAGAATGAAGTCTCAAGAGTCAATTATAAATAATGACATGTAATTACATTCTGAACCATTTAATGGCAGCGTATGAAAATGGTTGGTTTTACCAAACTGTTTGGGCCATTTATTCACAGTTGGATTGAGGCCTGAGGTGGGAGGGTCCAGTGGTGCACGTTGGAACCAATGAGATAGGCATATTGTGGAAAGGGAATTCTGTATTATTACTATGAGGAGCTAAGCACTAAATTAAGAAGCAGAAACTCAAAGGTGACCTCTGGATTTTTACCTGAGTGCTGTGCAACTTGACACTGGACAAATTTGATTAGAGAGCTGAATGTATTGATCAGAGACCAGTGTGGGTGAAATGTGTTCTGATATGGTTCTCTGCCACGAGCACAGACGAGAGTGAGATCTCGAGAATGTGTATAGGGTATAGGCAGGCAGGGAAAGAATTAAGTTCTGAATTTTGTGTAACAAGAGTTTCAGCTGAGTATGACTCAGATCAGATAAGAACTTACAGTTAACAATGGGATGCTGGAGGCAAGGATAATGGGTTAACAAAGTGGAAAAGCAGACATTATGTAGAGCCATTTAACATTGTCGCACGCATTCGGTATGTGAAGTCAGTTTAACAAGGTGAAAAATATTCATTATGTGAAGCCAGTCATTCATTGTGTAACAGCAGATGGCTTCATCTTTACTGTTGATGCATGCTGATTGTAACGGTCACCCAATTAATATGTATAGGTAAAAACAATTAATCTGTATGATGCCTTATCTGGATGCTTCTCCCTGTAAAATGACTCAATAATTCATTGAGAAACTGCTGTTCCAGAGAAGACTGAGAACTCATGTCTCTGTGCACCTGGGTGATCGTTCTCTTTCCCTCCAGGGCCTGGAATAAAGATGAAGGTGTTGCTGAGCGTTTTGCTTCGATTTGAGGGGGTGAAATGGGATGACAGTCTGTATTTCTGGGATGGTTAAAATGAGAATCATGCTGCGACCAGTATTTTATCAAGCCACAAATGAGAGAAGTTTTAGTAAGTAGTGGGGTTTAAATTTCTGACAGTTATTTCGACTGAGGCTTATGGAGTGTACTGTTGTTCCACTATTCTACTGTTATTCGAGAAGTCCTACTACTTCATGGGTCACAGCAGAACAAAACAAAAATTCCCCAGTTCCCAACTTAACTACTTGTTACATCTTCTTTGAATATTACGCACACGTTACAATTTATAGAAACATCAATGCCCCCTTATCTTGGATCACAGGGTATATCGGATTTGATTAAATGCAGTTAAGAGAAGACTCAACAACAGCAGTTTGCTTAAATGTTGATGTTCGTTGAGTAATAAAAAATGAAAAAGGAAGGAAAGAAAAGCAATGAGCCCCACCCTCCTGCGCGCTGGGGACCCCTTGATCGATGGCTGGTCTGGAGGCTTAGGTTTGTTCCTGGCACTTTAGGTGATCCCAGTCCAAGATGAAATTCAGCGACTTTGAACAAAACTCTCTCACAGTGAAATGAGTAGCCAACACAAAAGCTATTACACTTCAGCACATACAGGAATGTTCACAGGACTTATTCAAGGTCATGCAGCTGTTGAATATCATCATCAATTTTAGCCCTTCAGTCCATCCTATACACCTCTATCCCTCCAAATAACTCCAAAACGTGCATGTACACCTACTCAATTACGCCTCGGGCAAAGAAGGGGGTAAAAGTTTCTCTGCAAAGTTTGATTTTCTGAAAAGAAAAGCTTGGTCATTAGTTTATTGTTGAAGGCAGTAGGTTAAAGCATACTGTTGAAAGTCTGTTGCTGTGATGTTTTGGCATGTTTGGTCATGACCCTAATCACAAATGATTTGTCTCTGGAGTTAGTACAGGTATAGCTCATTCGCAAAAAAAAAGTACTGAAGAGTTTTTGCAGAAGAACATGTTTCAGAAGAACATCTAGATATCAACATAAACTCAAAAAAAAACTTCTCTTTACAGAAAAATGAGATCAGCTGGGTAGCCCTTGCAGGTTTCCTGTTTCCCAACTAAACACTAGACTAAAGACAATATCTTGTCCAAGTGAGTCACTATTAAAAAAAATTCCAGCAAAGTCGAGAGCAAAGTGAGCAGTTCTCACAAATCATGTATTCTCCAGTAGTCTTTCAACAACATGCTTTAAAGAAGGCACACTAGGTATTTCCACAAAGCTTGAAGTGAATCAATTTTTTAACACCACTTCAAAACTCCTAGTCCTCCAAGCCATGTTAAACATGAAACATTTTGTAACAGGGAAACCAGTAGCACAGCAAACAAGACCCTTATTAACATATGAAATGGTAGGCAGTGACAGGAAGGATCAGAGTATAAATGGACCAATAATTCAACAGGTAAGGCTTGAGATTCCAGAAATATTACAAGTATACAGCTAAAGGCTCTGTATGGAATACGCAGTATTTGTGACAAAACAGATGAATTGATAGTACAAGTATACATAGAAATAAATACAGTCTGATCGTCATTACGTAAACATGGCTGGAGGATGATATAGATTGGGACCTGAGCCTTTAAGGATGCACGTTTAGGAAGAACAGAAGGTGAGGAAAAAGTTTTAGGGTGGCTTTGTTAATTTACTGATGGAGTTAGTGCAATGCAGAATGATGACCTAAGTTTAGGAAACCAGGATATATAAGTGGTCTGAATAGAAATGAGGATTGATGAAGACAAGAAGTCATCGGTGCAAGTAATATACAGGCCCCTCATAGTAACTGCATATCAGAATAGAATAGGAAAGAATAAATAATAGGCATTTATCATAAAAGTAAAATATTAACTATGGAGACTTTTAATCTAGATATAGACTTGGAAAATTCAGATATTCAGAGGGAGACTAGATGAGTTCAGAAGAATGTTTTTGTGTTTCTTAGAACAGTAGTTTCTGGAGCAAATAGCTGTCTATCCAAGGCTACTTTAAAAAAATTGTTTATGGGACGTAAGCATTGCTTGTTGGGCTAGAATTTATTGCTCATTTCTCATTGCGCTTGAGAAGGTAGTGGTGAGTTGCATCTTGAACTGCTGTAGTCCTTTTGGTGTAAATGCACCCAGAATGCCATTAGGCAGGGAGTTCCAGGATTTTGAACTGAGCACATTTGAAAGCAGTGATATATTTCCAAGTCAGGATGGTGAATGGCTTGGAGGGGAACTTGCCGATGGCGGTGTTCCTATGTATTTGTTTGGTTGACCTTGTCCTTCTGGATGAACATAGTTTTAAAAAGTATTGTCACACTCTTCTCTCTCTCTTTGTCTTTCTTCTCTCTTCACCCCCCCCCCCCCCCCCCCCCCCAACCTTCCCCTACCCTGTGCTCCAGCATTGTTGGTGGAGGAAGTGAATGTTTGCATTTGTTGTGTCAATTAAGTGGGCTGTATTATCCTGGATGTTGTCAATCATCTTGTGTTGCTGGAGCTGCACTCGTACCGTCAAGTATGAACTGTTCCATCACACTGCTGACTTGTGTCTTGTAGATGGTAGACAGGCTCTGGGTCATTACTTGCTGCAGGATTTCTAGCCTCTGACCTACTCTTATAGCCATAGTATTTTTAAGGGTAGTTGAGTTCAGCTTCTGGTCAATGTCAGTCTCCAAGATGTTGGTAATGGGGAGTTCAGCGACGGCGACACCATTGAATGTCAAGAGGATTCTCTGTTGTTGGATTAGATTGGATTGGATTAGATTCCCTACAGTGTGGAAACCAGGTCCTTCAGCCCAACAAGTCCACACAGACCCTCCGAAGAGCAACCCACCCAGACCCGTTCCCCTACATTTACCCCTGACTAATGCACCTAGCACTACAGGCAATTTCCCATGGCCAATTCACCTAACCTGCACATCTTTGGACTATGGGAGGTAACTGGAGCACCAGGAGGAAACCCATGCAGACACTGGAAGAATGTGCAAACTCTACACAGACAGTCGTCCGAGACTGGAATTGAACCTGGGGCCCTAACTGAGCCATTGTGCCGTTGATCATTGCATGTTACTTTGTGGCATACATGTTACTTATAATTTGTCAGCCCAAGCCTGGATATTGTCCAGGTCTTCCTCTATTTGAATAAGGACTGCTTCATTATCTGAAGAATTGTGAATGGTGCTGGACATTGTGCAATCATCAGCGAACATCTCTATTCCTGACTTTATTGTGCTAGAAGGATCATTGATGGTTTTAAGATAGTTGGGCCTAGGACTCTACCTTGAGGAACTCTAGGCATCAGTCATTTAGATTCAGAAAAATATCAATTTAACATTCAAGATTTGCATGCAATGATTTATAATAGAGGATCTCAGCCATTCTGTCCTTGTCATATGTATACATTTTAAGTGTTGCTACCAAGGTGAACGTTGAAAGGATTTTCCAGGACCAAATTGTTTAGTTTTTGCAATTTTCAGTTCCTTTGCAGTTGATAGATTTTAAAAAAAAATTAATTGTGCAAATAATTGCACCTAACAATGTGAAGCATAACATTTCTCTAATTAATGAACTGTTTTAAGTAAAGATGGTTTCGTGCTGTTTGGGGGTTACTGATGGGCTTAAAAAGAACTGGAAGTTGGGAATGACTACAAGCTTAACGCAGCCTTGTTTCATGTCCATTAACTAATTATGTGGAGCTTGAACCCAAGGCCTCAAATTGGAGATTCAAATGCTTATCAAAGCAAGAAAAATTCATGAAGTATCTCTGGTCTGGCAGTATCTGTGGCGAGTGAAACAGTTTACGTTCTGTGTCCCATATGGCTTATCAGAGCTGAAAGGTGTTGGAATTTTATTTTAATATACTTTTGATGGAGACAGAGGTCCATCAAAAGATGAAAGGGTTGTTAATGGTGAATAAAGAGAAAATGAGATGAGAAATGAGGGGACTAGATCCTCTATGCTAAAAGCAAAGTGAATAAGTCACGGCTGTGAAGGAAGACAATGCAAGAAAAATGATGAACAGCCATAATGTGGTCAGTTTCCAAAATTACAAATTTCAATATTGAGACACCATGGGTGTAAAGTGCTTAAGTGGAAAATTAGGTATTGTTTCATGAGCTTGCATAGTTCATTGGAACATTGCTTTAGGCCCAGGACACCAATTTTACCATGAGTGGAAGATAAGGTAGGGTCATTCCGAAAGACCAAGCAGACATGTTACACAAGATGGTCACCTAGTCTGTATTGGGTCTCACCACTGCAAAGGACACTGCGTTGTGAGCAGCAAATGCAGGAGATTGGATTGAAAGAAATACAGGTGAAATACTGTTTCATCTCGATGATGTGTTTGGGCCCTTAGACAGTGAGGAGGGAGGAGATGAACGGGCAAATGTTACACCTACAATTGCATGGGAAGGTGACATGGGGAGTGAGGAACTGTTAGGACTGACAGAGGAGTGGACGAGAATGTCATCAAGGGGCTGGTCCTTGCAGAATGCTGACCAGCGAGGAGGAGGGGAAGAGGTGTTTAGTGGTGGCATCCCACTGGAGGTAGTGGAAATAATGGAGAATGATTGGAAGCAGTCTGATGGAAGGTGGATTGCAACAGAAGTGACAGTTGTGGAAACTGGGAAAATGGAATGGAAGCAGAATGTGAGGGAGTGTAGTCAAGGTAACTCTGGGAATTGGTGGGTTGCAGTGGATATTTGTGGGAAGCCTATTAAATTAGGGAAGGAAAGAGTCTGAGAGATGTTCCCGGTGAAGGTAAGAGAAGGATGACAATTGGAAGCAAAAGTAATCAATTCTTCCAATGCTGGTTCAGAATGCGAAGCAGCACTGAAGAAATTCTTCTCTTTCACACTTTAATTTACACCCATTTTACATCGCACCACCATTAACAACCTTTTGCCTTTTGCACTTTGTCTTTACCTCTACCAAAATTATTGTAAAGACATACCTTCAACATCTTTTCAATTCCGAAGAAGAGTCATGCTGGACTTGAACATTAACTCGGTTTCTCTTTCTACAGCTGCTGCCGAACTTGCTGAGCTTCTCCAGTATAGTGTTTTGTTTCAGATTCCTGTAGTATTTTGACTTTGGTCAGCAGATTCTTTGTGAATAATCATTCTCAAATTGCAGAGTCATATGCAGTTAGGATACTTCACATTTTAGGATAATTTTTCATTATTTGAGATGATCTTTTCATTTTGCTAATACTGTTAGGGAAGGAAACACTCTTAATTTAAAACAAAATTGCAGTTTTGGGTTGTAATTTACCATTTGTTTCACCCACAAACATAGCTATTTCCTTCTGAATTATTTTCCTCTTGTTAATTGAGTTAAACATTTGTTAGATTTTTTTTATATAAAATCAATTTTTTCTTTTTTTTTAATTAAAGGTGGAAGACTCAATATTAAAGTCTGCTTTCCTTTAAAAGTTTTCATTGATTTATTCCACCTTTGTAGGTATTATGATATTGTGTTACATCAAAGGAGTTGAAATCTTTGCACAGTATCAGGTAAAAATTCCATTTGAAAAATCCAGGTGATCTTTGTGTGACTAGAGAAAAAAAACTGTCTTTACTTAAAATGTTGGTCTTATTTCCAAAATATATAAACACACTATAGACTGAGAATTTTTAAATATTAGATTGAGAACATGAAATTTGATAGTTGAGAATTTTAGTCTGCATTACTTTATATAGTAATATTTCAAATATCTTGGGTTTTCATTATATTCCTTTGTTCAAGTGCTTGTATCATATCTGTTACCAATTATGTGAAGTGTTGGAATACTTGTTGCCTTTTTTTCTGAAATATTATCCCTGTATTTCCTGCATAGCATCAATGACTACATTTTAGAAGTACCTTATTGGCTGTAAAATGCTTCGAGACATCCTGAGATTGTGCAAAGTGCCATATAAATTACTGGACTTTCTTCTCATGCGCATTGTGAAAGATAGCCAGGGTTTGAAGCATTTGAACAATTTTAGTAGAAGAAATTGGAGCCTATGTAACTTGCCTAAAAATATGGGGTTTCTGGCCAAGTCTTAGGGACATGGGAAAAGGAGTGGACCATTCAGTCAGTCATCTCAATGTAATTTTCTTTTGCTATTTCCTTATCCCTTCATGGTATTAGTCTCCAGAAACTATCAAATTCAGTCTTCAACCTGCTCGATGATTAAGATTTGACATCCCATTTTGGTAGAGAATTCCAATGATGCACTATCCTCCAAGTGAATTCTTCCTGCTCTCAATTTTAAATGGGCTGACCCAAATACTGAGATTAATGCCCCCGGTTTCAGAGTCACTAACCAGGGCAAGCATTTGACTTTTTTCATTCTATAAAGATTTTGTAAGTTTCAATGAGACTTAGTAGTTTGTCATATTGTGTTACAATGAATCATATTACCATTTTTTTTTCTGAAATTGCAATAATGCATCTTAATGTTTTTATCCAGCAATAATAAAGTTAACACAGCAGAAGACAATCTTGAGCCAACAGCTTATTATAAAGTCAGAGTCTGGCAAATCTACGGTTTCCTGTCACAAAAGATAACTTTACAGCTGGACAGACTAGTTCTGTGTATCAGTTCAAAACAGCATTCCATGAGACATATTTAGCAAGCCTTTTTTAAAACTATTTTCAATACACCAGAAAAGTTGCCACCTTTGGAAGAAAAGTGTTAACCTTTTGAATATTTTCTTTTGTTGGAAGGAGATATCATAACGAATAAAAAATACATTTACTGTGGAAATTTGACTCTTTTGAATGAAGATTATTATAGTCCCAAAGAACCTGACAGCAGAAGTGCTGTTACACAGTAAAATGAGTAGAAAGTGAGAATTTTTAACCTAAAATGGCATTCTTACCTTTTTCCATCCCTATTCCCATTTTTCCTGTGACCCTTTTCCTCTTCCAAACAGTTAATGTTTTCTTGACCATGAGGATGTAAATGGTAGGACTTAGAATTTGGCATCTACAAAATAGATTCATGAAAATATTCAGTGTAAGTCTGTTAATTGCTGTGAACAACCGTTGTCCATTTGTCTAGTGTATGTACAAACTGGATCAGATTCCTACGATGCACATGCCTAAAGTTTGAAGGATGCCTAATTTCGTTTACCTGCTCCAAGCAATCCAAAATATTTATTAGTTTTATTTGAAGCCAATCAGTATGTAATTGCAATCTAGTTAAAGATGATAACTTCTTCTTGACAGCTATCAAAAGTAAGGGAAGGTGCAGTTTGATTGACCAGAAGCTGAATTAGTCTAGCCATATAAATACTATGGCTACAACAGAAGGTCAGAGGCTAGGAAGACTGCAGAGAGTAAATCGCCTCCTAATTCCCCAAAGCCTGTCCATCTGCAAGGCAACGTCAGGAGTGCAATGGAATACTACCCACTTGCAGCTCCAACAACACTGAAGCAGCTTCACATCATTCAAGACAAAGAAGCTTGTTTGATAGGCACCATTTCCACAAACTTCACTCTTTCCAGTTTTGAAGCTTAGTAGTGGCTGTGTGTATCATCTACAAGATACACTGCAGAAAGTCACCAAGTTCCTTAGATAATGTTTTGTATTGATGAGCAGCAGATGCAGGACAGTATCACCTGCATTTTCTCCTTCAAGCTACTCATTGTCTTGACTTGGAAAGATGTTTCCATTCCTTCAGGTCAAAATCCTGGAACTCTGTTTAGTGGAATTGTGGGTATATCTATACCAAATGGATTGCAGTGGTTCAAGAAGGCAGCCACCATTCCTTGAAGGAATTTTAAAAAAAGGTCTTGAATGTTGCAATATCAAACTTAGCACCATGAATATCAATTTAAATTTGAGGATTGAGTACACCCTTGGGCAGGGATTCCTCAACAATTTGAGTATCTTTAATTCCGTGCATAATAGATTTCAAGTTTTTTTTCCAGTATCATAGATGCAGTTGAAAACTTTGATAGTATAGTAAAGTTATGTTGAGTTGAGTTATAATTTACTATACTATGGCTTAGCAAAGTTAGGTTTGTAGCTTGATCTTTCCAGTTTTCTGTCTGTCTAAATTTCTCTTGCAGTTTTCAAAGAGTGGCTGTTATCTTCGATCTTTAGACATTATAATTGTTAAATTCCAAAAGGTCTGTGAAGGACTGTACTGGAGCCAGTCATCACTTAGTCTTGTGCTTCTTTACTCAGTTAAACAGTACAGCATATACCCCCTAATTAAACTCCACGTTGGTTTCTATAAATGATCCTTTACCCAATTAACAATAATCTTGCCTCAAATTGGTTAACTTCAAATACATTTCCCTGAAATAAAGGCAACCTACCATGGATGCTGGAGATCTAAAACAAAAACATAAAATGCTGGAGAACTCTGGAGGTCCAGCAGCATCTGTGGAGAGAGAAATCACGTTAGCGTTTCAGAATTGTTCTGAAGATGATTCATTCTGGACTTGAATTGTTAAATTTGCTTCTCTGTCCTCAAATGTTGCTGGGCCTGCTCAGTTTCCTCAGCACTTTGTTACTGATAGAGATTTCCTGTGTTGTTTTACATATATTTGTATGATCTACTCAGAGATATGAGATACTAAAGACAATGATAAAACCTCACCTGCATACTTCTGTAATGTTAAATACTTTGACAAATGTTTCACAGACCCCCATTCTCTCAATCTTTGCTGTAGTTGCTGCAGAAGGTCTGGAGAGTTAACATAAGAATCTGGGGTCACAATGGATAATCTATCTTTTGATCTCCCAGGACCTTTCAGCTTTCATTGTGTCATTCCTCAGCCTAAATTCCCTGCTGTAAAAATGGGTATAGCCTGTTTGAGTGTGCATAACCAACAGTGCCAGAAACAGACATCTGAAAACTTGTTGCGAAATTGGACTTCCAGCCATACTTTTTGACTTGGGTGAAGATCCTTGGTATTTTCTAATCAACCTATTTGGAGATTTTATGACACGTGGGTCTTGAAACCAGGCCTCCTGCCTCAGAGGTAGGGATAGAGCCCTCTGGACTTGTGGTGTTTTTTGCAGGTGCCTTTGATTGCCAATTTGATTTTTAGGTCTTACAAATGGCAGACCTAGAGTAAATTCTGGAAAGAGGGAAAGACTTCTCCTAGTTCATTATCAACCTGAAATAAATTGTACTTGCCTTTTAGAATAGAAATGATAGCGTAAGCTTGAAGTTTTACTCTGCATTTGCATGCATATTCCCACTACAAATATCAACACTTTCATGTCTTTTGTACATTATTGTGGCACATACTATGTTTTGTGAGCTATATGGGTGTGCCTGCTTTACACTAAAAATCTTAATATCTTTGTAGGTTGCCTTTGTATCATGCACTTCGTGATTGTTCTCTTTGGTGAATTATGTTGGCACAGAATTCTGTTTATGCTGTCTCATCAATTTTGGCTCACTTGCTTGGATGGGAATGTTGCCTGAAATATCTATAAAGCCCATTTTATAAGAATTTGTTGCTTTGTGTGAACAAAGTAGCTCTTTAAAGATCTCGTGTTTCCTAATGAAACTTGGCAAATTCAAAGCAATTACTGGTTGTATCAGTTTTTGCTTTCCTGCCAGAAAATGAGGCAAAGCTTAAAAGAGGAATCAAATAACTCTAATGGAACCACATCACAATACCTTGCTATTCATTAGATGTTAAGTCAGGGCTCTCAGAACTTTTATTGTATTGACATACGATTGACATGCAGTGAGTGATTTCAGGCATTTTGAGTTACTGTTGGATATTCAGGCTCTATCCAATTGTAGTTCTTTTTTTGATGTCTTACATGTCAGCCTTCAGGGCTGTGCATTGAGCATTGTGATCAATATCTATAGAGACACTGTATTGGCAAACTTTCAGTCTCCTCACTTATTTGCTGAAAGCATTTAGGTTGTGACTTTAAACCTAAATGTAGTTGCAAAACAGTATTGGACTAGTAATCTTAATGCCTGGACTAAATATCCAGAGACACAAGTTCAAATCCTGCCATGGCAGCTGAAGAGTTTGCATTCAATTGTTTAATTAAATCTGGAAATGAAAGCAAGCATTAACGATAGCTGTGAAACTACCAAAATGCAAAAAAAAAGTCCATTTGGTAATAGATATCCTACAAAGGAGGAATTTTGTTTAATTTTCTTCCAGTTTGACTTCTAGGTGACTCCATGCTAACAGCAATGTGGTTAGTTCACGTTCAGCTGCCTCTGAAATGGCCTGGTAAGCCACTCTGCTTTTTCAAAAGCACTGTAGCAAAACATAAGACTAAAACCAGATTGTTCCCCACATCTATCTGTTAATTGGTTACTGATATAACAAAAGTATATGCTGCCCAGTCAGGCTTAAATTCTCTTTGCTAATATCTGGGAACTTACGCTAAAGTTGTGAAAACCAATTCTCAGACTGGGTAAAAATCTGAAATAGTTGCATTTGCATTTCATAATATGTGACCAGACACCATCTTTTGACATTGCTGGGTATACCACTAATCCAGTATCGCTGGGTATTACCTGTCTTACTGGTAGGATACTTCAACCAGAGGTGGCATACAGTTAGGAAAATGTGGCCATAGAAGTTGTCACCATTGATTGGACTCTATGAAGTTTCATCAAGCCTCTACACACTGCAGCAGAGAGGAACTATGCAGAGCAGAGGAAAATAATCTCTACAGTGTATTCAAAAGAATGAGTACCCAATGAGCACAGTCTGCCAATTTCTCAGCAACAAACCCCAACAAGCAGGTAAAACATGTCCAGAAATCCTAGCCACTCTCCCCTACATCAAAGACACCTCAGAAATGACTGCCAGACTACTGAGACCGCTTGGCATCATGGTAACCCACAACATACTAAAACAGCAGCTAATGAACTTGAAAGACCCGGTACAGACAACAAGCAAAGCTGATGTCATTTTCAAAATACCTTGCAAGAACTGTAACCAACATTACATTGGACAAACAGGCAGAAAACTAGCCACAAGGATACATTAACATCAACTAGCCACAAAAAGACGTGACCCACTCTCATTTGTATCCTTAAATACAGATGAGGAAGGACATCCCTTTGACTGGGACAATACATCCATCCTAGGACAAGCTAAACAGACGCATGAGAATTCCTAGAAGCATGACATTCCAACCGGAGCTCTATCAACAAACACATTGATTTGGACCCCATTTACCACCCCCTTGAGAAAATGAACAGGGAATGACGACATCAACTCAAGGAAACCTAAACTCATGCATAGAAAGCAGGCCAAATCACCAGTGCTTCGTCCGGAGGCTCACTGAAGATGTTACCTAGTATGTTGATGAAATGTCTGCAAATGAGCCTTCCAGCTCAGTGAGCAAACCTACATCCAGAATAAACGTATCTGTCTGTGAAGACAGTGAGTGCACAGTCCTAGTAGACTGCAAAGTCCAAGTGTTACAGCCTCCGCCTCAATCATGGCATGTGGTGCTAGCACCATGCTAAATGGGATAGATTCAGCAAATGTTTAGCAGCTGTCAAAGTGGCCATTTGTATAGCCATCTTTGGTAGCTGAATTATTTTCCAGCACATTAGTGTCCTCGTTATGGCATTTTCCTCTTTCTGCCATTACTATCATACCACTTAGCTAACCTTGGTTCAAATGAGTTTAGATTAGAGTGGTGCTGGAAAATCACATCAGGTCAGGTAGTATCTGCGAAGCAGGAAAATAGATATTGGTTGGGGGGTGGGGGGGGGGGGGGGGGAGGAGAATGAAACTGGTGAAGTCCACATTGATGCCGTGGGGTTGAAGTGTTTTGAGGCGGAAGATGAGGCGTTCTTCCTCCAGGCAGGTGGTGAGGGAGCGGCGGTGGAGGAGGCCCAGGACCTGCATGTCCTCGGCAGAGTGGGAGGGGGAGTTGAAATGTTGGGTCACGGGACGATGGGGTTAATTGGTTCAGGTGAACCGGAGATGTTCCCTAAAGCGCTCTGTGAGGAGGCTCCAGTCTCTCAAATGTAGAGGAAACCGCATTCGGAGCAATGCATACAATAAGTGACATTGATGGATGTACAGGTGAAACTTTGGATGTGGAAAGCTGCTTTGGGGCCTTGGATGGAGGTGAGGGAGGTGGTGTGGGCACAGGTTTTGCAATTCCTGTGGTGGCAGGGGAGGGTGGGTTTTGGGGAGGGCATGGACCTGACCAGGTAGTCATGGAGGGAGCAGTCCTTGCAGAAAGGGGTGGGGAGGAAAATATATCTCTGGTGGTGAGGTCAAGTGCAAGTATGGTAGAGGCAATGCCTAGATTACCTTTTCAAGATTAAGGTGCAAACCTGGTGATGCTACAGCAGAAATAGATCAGAGTTCTGCAGAATAGCCATTTCCAGTTATGAATTGTGGAAGATAATTAAACAATTAGATCAGGAACATATCCATCCTTCATGATAAGAGTAAGAAATGGGAGCAACATGAGGTCATTTATCTCTCCTTGACTGTTTTATTTAATAAGACTGTGGCTCATCCTGGAGCTCATCTCCACTTTTCCATCTGATCCCCACCTCACTTTGCTCCCTTGATGGTGTTGTGTTATAGCTCATTTGGGAATGCAAGTTCGTGTGGCATTGTGTATTTTTTAACATGGATGTAGAGGTTCTATCATTTAGCCGATCAGTAATGACTGTCAGTTCTAGCTTTTGGGATTGCCATTATTTGGAGGTGCTGGCGTTGGATTGGGGTCGGCAAAGTTGGACTCGACCCTGTATGTTGTGTGATTTTTAACTTCTGGGATTGGTGTGTATTGGAAGAATTTGCAGGTTGATCAACCTATTTAAGATACAAGCATACTTTTCTCAGGCATCAAGTCCTGGGATGAGGTTCTTCAGTTCAACCCACAATGCCACAAGAACTCCTTATTTCCCCTAGAAGGCAAATATTTGTTGATGTCAGCCTTGAATATACACCATCCTTTTAAAATATTTCCAGCCCTTTGTGTGAAGGATTTTCTTCTCATCTCAGATAAAAATGTTGGTCTCCTTGTCCTGAGGTTATGCTCCCTGATTCTAGACATGGTAACTAGAGGAAATGGCTCTCAACATCTCATTAATCCTGGTGAGCAAAATTAGGGTATTGCAAGTTTCCATTTTTCTAAATTGTAGACAGTAAAGAAACATCCTATTCAATCTCCATTTTAAAAAAATTCTTCATTTTTGGGCCATTCACCACACACTCAGTAGCCCTCTAGTAAATTCTGGGGTGAGGGGAAGACTTCCTTCTCCCACATTCCAGAAATCAATCCAGTGAAACCGCATTCAACTTCTCTCTCACTTGTATGGCAATTAGAAGTATACACAGTACTCCTGCTGTGGTACCACCAAAAACCTGTACAATTGCAGCAACATTTTATTACTTTTATTCTAAACCCTTCCTTTCAGTTTAAAAAGAAAATTGATCTGTTCAGTCATGCCAGGGCAGGAGGCCTTAAACCTGGATCTTCTGGTCTAGAGGTAGGAACATTATCTCTGCACAGACAAAGCACCATTTATCTTTTGACTGTTTCTTGTACCAGGGCATTCAATAGTCAATAGTTTATCATTTAAAAATAAATTTTCTCTTCTACCAATCTAAAGTGAATTGCTTCACAGTTCCCCAGAATGTGGTGGATTCTTAACTGCCCCTGAGCAATTAAGAAGGGTCAGTAAATGCGCATTTAGCCTCTGACATGCAAATCCCTTGAACATTTTGGACTGCCCTTAATATAAATGTGACATTTGACTGAAAGTGGCGTCAAAATGTCCCAATGAAATTGAAAGTCAATGGGAGCTGAGTTGGAGGAACTCCCCATTCAGTCATGTCCTACCAGCAAAAAGGAAGATGCTTGCAGTGATTGGAACCCAAATGTCTAAGCACAGGGTGTTTCTCAAAACAGTTTTCAGCTGCATCACTAACGATTTTTCCAATCATCACAAAGTAAACAATTGAGATGTATACTGATGGATGTACTAGTTTAGTCTACTGGGAACTCCAAGTAATGTAGCAGCCTGTGCCCATATGCCTTTGAATAGCATTCTGATTTGGGCTGATAGATGGTACAGAGCATTTGTATCGCACACGTGCCAGACTATGTGCGTGGGAACAAGAGGTTATCCAATCAGCTCTTCTTGATTTCATCAGCATTACCATAATTGAATCTCCCACCATCAATGTCATGATGTTAGTGTTGACCGTAATCATAGAACAGAGGAATCCCTACAGTGTGGAAGCAGGCCTTTTGGCCCATTGAGTCCATATTGAACCCTCCTGAAGAGTATCTCAACTGTCTACCCTATCCTGTAATCCTGCATTTCCCATTTCTAATCCACCTAATCTATACATACCTAGATAGTATGGGCAATTTAGCATGGCCAATCCACCTAACCTGTGTGTTTGGACAGAAATTTAACTTGACTGACTATGGTTACAAGAGAAGATGAAGGCTGGGAATACATTCTCAAGTAATTAACCTCTTTTTATTATGAAAGCCTTTCTACCATCTGCAAAGTGTAAGTCAGCGGTATACTAAAATATTGTTGATTTGCACCCGTATGGGCCCCAGCTATGCCTGTCTCTTTGGCTACATAGAACAGTCCATCTTCTGTAATTACGCTGGCGCCACTCCCCACCTCTTCCTCTGCTGCATTGGCGCCACCTCGTGCTCCTGCGAGGAGGTTGAGCAATTCATCAACTTCAACACATTCCACCCTGACTTTAAATTTACCTGAACCATCTCTGACACCTCCCTCCCCTTCCTGGACCTCTCCATCTACATTAATGATGACTGACTGACTTGACACCGACATTTTTTACAAACCCACAGACTCCCACAGCTACCTGGATTACACCTACCTCCTGCAAAAATGCCAAAACGTATTCCCAATTCCTCCGCCGTATCTGCTCTCAGTAGGACCAGTTCCACCACAGAACACACCAGATGGCATCCTCCTTTAGAGACTGCAATTTCCCTTCCCACGCGGCTAAAGATGCCCTCCAATGCATCTCGTCCACATCCCGCACCTCTGCCCTCAGACCCCACTCCTCCAACCGTAACAAGGGCAGAACCCCCCCTAGTGCTCACCTTCCACCCTACCAACCTTCGCATAAACCAAATCATCTGCCGGCATTTCTGCCACCTCCAAACGGACCCCACCACCAGGGATATATTTCCCTCCCCACCCCTCTCCGCCTTCCGCAAAGACTGTTCCATCCGTGACTACCTGGTCAGGTCCACGCCCCCCCAACAACCCACCCTCCCGTCCTGGCACCTTCCCCTGCCACCACAGGAATTGCAAAACCTGCGCCCACACCACCTCCCTCGCCTCCATCCAAGGCCCTAAAGGAGCCTTCCACATCCATCAAAGTTTTACCTGAACATCCACCAATATGATTTATTGTATCCGTTGCTCCCAATGCAGTCTCCTTTACGTTGAGGAGACTGGGCCCCTCCGAGCAGAGCGCTTTAGGGAACATCTCTGGGACACCCGCACCAATCAACCACAGCGCCCTGTGGCCCAACATTTCAACTCCCCCTCCCACTCTGCCGAGGACATGGAGGTCCTGGGCCTCCTTCACCGGCGTTCCCTCACCACCCGACACCTGGAGAAAGAACGCCTCATCTTCCGCCTCGGAACACTTCAACCCCAGGGCATCAATGTGGACTTCAACAGTTTCCTCGTTTCCCCTTTCCCCCACCTCACCCCAGTTCCAAACTTCCAGCTCAGCACTGTCCCCATGACTTGTCCTACCTGCCTATCTTTTTTCCACCTATCCGTTCCACCCTCCTCTCTGACCTATCACCTTCATCCCACCCCCATCCACCCATTGTACTCTTTGCTACCTTCCCCCACCCTCCTCCGTGACCTATCACCTTCATCCCCATCCCCACCCCCACTCACCTATCGTACTCTATGCTACTTTTTCCCCACGCCCACCCTCCTCTCATTTATCTCTCCACCCTTCAGGCACTCTGCTTGTATTCCTGATGAAGGGCTTTTGCCCGAAATGTCGATTTTCCTGCTCATCGGATGTTGCCTGAATTGTTGTACTTTTCCAGCACCACTAATCCAGAATGCTTTCACCAAACTATTGTTGTTCAAGAAAGATAGCTTTAGTATCATCTTTTCAAAAGCATTTAGCAACCAAGAATGAGATGCCCACATCTCATGAATGAAATTTTAAAAAATCGTAACTACCTTAACATTGGCTGATTCGTTTTTAATGGCTTCAGATATGATTAATAAGAGACAGGTACAAAAATAAGTCCTGCTAGAAAGGTAGAGGAATGATATGTTAAAGTATATTGGGAGGTCTGTAAAAGAACAATGTTTAACTGCTGGTTTAGGTTTCAAGCTTCTTCTAGAAGTAAAACGTTTGAGACTGATGAATTATAAAGTGATTGCCTGAATGTGTGCTTTTGAAACTGAGTTTTGTAGAATCTATTAAAATGTAAGTTATTATTTTGTTCATTTGATTACTAATAATATTTCTCTATTGTTGATACTCTCGAGCACTGTGAAACATTAAATGCCATGATGAGGTCATGTGGGTCAAAGACAAGCTCAACTTTCTACTTTCCTTTAACCATGGAGTGTAGGTGATGATTATGTTTGCATGATGGTGATGGTTTCTCTTTAGCCAAAAAAAAGCTGATTATTAATCTGCAATCAGCAAATGAACAGTATCAAGTTAAACTTGAACATCAAACACTTACATTGATATCCTTCAGTCACAAAAATATTTTTAGGTGCAGAATTATGAGGATGTTCTTCAATGTTTAATATGTGAACAAAGTATTTAGAAAATGGGAAATGCATTTAAATTCCATACTGTTATATAATTGTTGAAAATGTGTTGCTTGAAAAGCGCAGCAGGTCAGGCAGCATCCAAGGAGTTGCACATTTTCAGCTCTGATCCCCAGCAAATCTGCAGTCCTCACTTTCTCCCTGTTATATAATTGTGTAATATTGAGAATTTTCGTTCATTCACGAGTCTGTATTTCAGCTCAATAATCTATTAATAAACCCAAAGCTAGTTGGGGAGGTTGAAGCCAAGGTTCATAAACACTATATTTTTGCAGATGTATTTAATTGATTTCTCCCATCTTGTCCACCTGTCAGTGTTAGAGGTACTGCTTGTATGTGCTTAAGTAATTGCAGCAATTGAAGCTCTGCATTCATGTAATTCTAATTGTTTTGGTATCCCTAATTTTCTTGTCCTGTCCATCGATGGCTGTACTATCAGTTATCTAACCCAAGCTCTTGAAATCTCCCTATAAACCTTGACATTTCTCCCTTCTCTTTTAAGACGCTTCTTAAAATGTATCTCATTAATCAAACTTGTAGGTACATTTTTGTTTGCTCCTTTTGGGACATTGTTCATTTGTTTTCTGTTGTTCCTAGGAAATATATTAGATTCGATATATTAGATTAGATTAGATTAGATTCCCTACAGTGTGGAAACAGGCCCTTCGGCTCAACCAGTTTGCGCTGACCTTCCGAAGAGTAGCCCACCAAACCCATTTCTGTCTGATTAATGTACCTAGCACTATGCGCAATTTAGCACGGTCAGTTCACCTAACCTGCACATCTTTGGACTGTGGAAGGAAACCAGAGCACCCAGAGGAAACCCATGCAAACACTGGGAGAATGTGCAAACTCCACACAGTCAGTCGTCCAAGACTGGAATCGAACCTGGGACCCTGTAGCTGTGAGGCAGTAATGCTAACCACTGAGCCACCGTGCCGCCAATAACTTCCAAAATTTTGAATTTTTTTTGTTTCTGCAACGTGAAAGTTATTGCTTATTCCTAGTTGCCCAGAGCAGTTGAGAGCTTAAAAATGTGTTGCTGGAAAAGCGCAGGTCGGGCAGCATCAAAGGAACAGGAGAATCGACGTTTCGGGCATAAACTTATGCCCAAAATGTCGATTCACCTGTTCCTTTGATGCTGCCTGACCTGCTGTGCTCTTCCAGCAACACATTTTTAAGCTCTGATCTCCGGCGTCTGCAGTCCTCACTTTCTCCTTAGAGCAGTTGAGAGTCAACTATCTTAGAGTCTCATATAGGCCAGAGCAATGATTGATGGCATATTTCCTTCTCTGAAGTGCAGTCACGAACCAGGTGGATTATAATGACAATTGATAGTGATTTATGTGGTTGCCGTTGGATCAGCTTTCTATTCCATATTTTTATAGAATTTAAGTTTTACCATCGGCTATAGTGGAATTTGAACCTCCCAATCTAAGTTACTGACATTTACCATTATGTCATCACTTGTTTTCCTCCTCCCTTACACTGTGACCCCCAATTCACCCACTGTTAAGGGTGCACTGCAAAGACCGTTCATAAACTATATGCAGAGTTAGCATGAATTATGTACTGAGTTAATTCATTTGAGGGAGCTAAATTAGTGCATCTTCATAGAAATTGCCATATGAACAGGTGGGTAAGTGAAGCTCAGTCTATGAAAAGATCAGCCACGACCTTATTGAATGGTGGAGGTTATCAAGGAACCAGATGGCCATCCCCTGCTCCTATTTATTACATTTGGTTAAGAACATAATTTTTTTTCACTTTTAGCCACCATAACCTTAGTGCAGCTACAGGTATTATCTTGCTCTTTATCTTTTTTCAGCTGCCTTCAGTATATGCCTCGTTGTTATCCACCCATTTAATTGTTGCTCTTCCTTTTCTGTTTTCCCTCTCAATTTCTCTTTCAGTTGTTGCCAGGGCAAAACTGTCTGCTTTTCATTTTCATTGTACATATTTGGCTATCGTTCCCTCTCCTTAACTGTATTTCGCAATCCTTTTGATTTTGCAATTTTATTCTTATAAGCTACTTATTTTTGTTCTGTCTGTCCAGCTGAGTTTGGACCTGCTCTGTCATACGTCCATTACAAAGACTGTTGTCGTCTTCTCATCCTCTTAAGGATTTAAAAAAATAAAACAGATTTATTTTGGGGATTTGAAAATTATGTACAATAAGATGTGTCAGGACAGCCTCTGTGATTCTTCTGAGATAATGTGAAAGTGTTTTTCAGTTTCCAAATTGTGACTCTCCAGGTTAACTGTTCTGTAACTTCCATTAGTTAATCCTGCTTTCTATTTGAATTCATTTCGTCAGTCATAATAGTGAGGTATGATCGTAGATTTGATTTTAATTTTTGTTCTTTATCTTTGTCCCTCTAGCCTTCAATTCTGTTCTAAGTCATTTAGTTATTTGGTTCAAACTGGAGTCTTTGAGATACCAGAAACGCAACGTACTGTAAATATTTGGCTGGCCATCTATAAATCTGCTTGTGATGGTGTTAAAACAGATTTCCTGAAGTTTAATCTAACCTGAGAACTTGCATGTACTTGCAATCTTGTGTACTTAAGCTTCAAGTGAGCACCGTTCACCACCTCTGAACGGGCACTGTTATGGACCAGGTCCCACCTCTCAAAACATTTTTAAGTAGGTAGCTCAGGCCGTAACTTTGCTACTTGTTTTAGATAAGTGTATAGGTGAATATTCCTAGAGTGAATTAGCTGATCCGATTGCCAAGTTTTAAACAAACAGAATTTATTTATAATATCACAGAATGAAACAAAGAACAGAAAATAGAATACCGGATAACTTAACCTATGCACAAAACCCAATAGACTATCCTGACTGAATGATGCTGTACCGAAAACACTTGCAACAGTCCCAATGACCATCCCTTAGCACAGTAAAAATAAAACAAACCAGGGCTGACCGGCTTGGTGTTGAGGAGAGAGAGTGTACCCAGCTGAACTTGCCCCAGCAGCCTACCTTCACACACTGCAGCTGAACTGAATCAAAAACTAATCTAAACAAAGGCTAGCTGGTACTCCCTTGATTATACTAGTATTTTTTAAAGATATGAAAGTCTTGGGCTGGAGGCATTATCTGTTTGGGGTAAACAAAAAGGTCTCTAATGAACCTTTCAAACCCAGCCTAGTTGAAACCTGACCAATTACCTCCCCTCCCCCAGGGGAGAAACACTCAAGGGCATAGTAACCTTGCAAAAAGGCCAATGTTGTGACTGTACTGCATGTTCATAATTTTTCTTAAAATTAAATGTTTTAAGGAAGGAAGGAAAAGCTAAGGTATCAGCCATGTAGGACAGTTTTTTGCTTCCTGATGGTTAACTATGGACTAAAATTGATAGCTATGTTGGATTAGCTGAGAACATTTGGGAATATGGGTGGAGGAATGGAAAACCTGAGAAAAGAATACTCAAAACATATATGTATGTAATTAAGTTTAGTTAGATCATTAACCTGGATGTAGGATTATTGATGATGCCTATCCCTGATAGATGATCATGCCCGTTCCCTGATAGATACATTGAACATCCTCGCTGCAGTGCCAGGATTTTAATTGTTTAGAGATCATGTTATATGATTCCATCTTTCTGTGAAAACTGTTCCTTAACAAGAACAGAGATCTTTGTTATCAGTGGAAATCACTTGCCCATATAATTTCTGTAGGCTTCTGCAACAAAATTTGGTGTATCAGCCTGTCAGTGTCGTATGATGCCCTCTTTTTGAAGGGATTATGCAGAGATCAGGAATTTTTATGAACTAGGCAAGCTACAGTATCTTCTCAAAACATTTTGACTGAAGCATGCAGAGTCTAAACCAGAAGGTACAAGTTAAAATATTCAATTAAATGTAAAATCAAGTGCAGAGATTTAAGTAGAGATAGAAAGATCAGTTTGGCAGATAAAGGAGACTCTTTTTCAAAGTCTGCAATAATAATTAAAATCTGAAGGTATAAATCTACACTTGTTTCAGTATGTTTTGGAGTCAAACAAATGTTTGCTTGGGTATGTAGTTGAGGCTTAGCACAGTGTTTAAAACAGTACCTATATTTAAAATGTCAGTCTTTCTCGTGTTTTGTGGGTATCTACAGGATATGTGCAGGTAGTTCTGGGATAATGCGCATTTCAGTGGCGCGATTTGACTATAATGTCGCTGAAGAATTAGGGATTGGTAGTTTTGAGAATCTTATTTCTTTGCAGTAGCTTCATTCCAGCAGGGATCGGCTCATGTTTCATTATGCGCATGTGCCGATGTCCACGCTGAAGTTTCTGTGCATGTATCGATGCTGTGAGAGGTACTATACACTGCACAGATTTCTTACATTTTTGAAATGTGGTAAATTTATTTTTATTTTGTTAATAAATATGATTTCAACCATCATTCAGGCTGTGTTGTACTTTGCTTTAGGCTTTTGGGTGATTTTTAAGTGACTGTGAGTGATATTTTATGCTGGTCTGCCCCTTCACCACACTTTTTCCATAGGCCCCATTATTTATATTGACTGATTTTCTATTAAATGAGGTTTCGCTGGAATGCAGCTGACAGGTTATAGGAGAACTACCTGTACGCCATTTTCACTATTTTGTATTTGAGTGCTGAGCCTTTCACTCAAGTTAAACTTGTGGAGGAAAGGGGCAGATTGAACACTTAGTGATTTGTGTTTGTGCATGTGCGAACTGGAAGTTGCTGTTTCATTTCTTCTTTAGTGCTGATAGCCTCGTGATAATTCTTGCTGCAAAATCTATAGCCGTAATACATTTATTGCTAATAATGTACGTGGACAATATCGAATAAATGACCCAGTCTTCACACCAGAATTGTTTCTATAGACAGTTGGGGATTTTCGGAAGTGGAATTTGGAAAGTGGTGACAAAAGGGCAAGACTAAATCGGGACAGGGTTTCTATTAGAGATAAAATTGCTGCGTTTACTTTAGGTAACCTTCAGATTATTACAATGGCGTAGAAATTAAAGTTTTAGTTTGCTATTGTAGTTTATTTTTAAAAAAAAACTTGGCTAGAAATTATGAAGTAAGTTTTATTTAAATTGCAAAATATGCTATTCATTTTGAGCATAAACACATTTCTCTAACTTTTAGTTAAGTTGTTACAAGTGAACAGTTTTTATTTTGTTGTACTCCAATTTTGCTTTTGAGCCTTCTGAACTAGCCCCTGACCTATTGGAAAGACTGCAGCACATTGTGTTTGTTGATTGCTCTTTCAGTGCGTTACAGTTTGTAATATCATTTGATTACATGTTGTGCCATCTCTTGCCTACAGAGGCCTTTCATATAAATCAGTCTGATTAGCTCTTACTCTTACAAAGGTTAAGTCTATCTGTAGTTTTGAATGCAGGAAGCTTTGTTTGCCAAAGTCTTAATTACGTGACGTAGTCCAGTCAGGTTCCAACTGCCACACCTCTGTTAGCCGACATTTCACTCATTCATTTCAACCTTTGTTCCTTTTCTATACAACTCAACCCAGTAACTCTCCTGTTATACGTTTCTTGGAGATTCTATCTTATAATTAATATGCATAGAAGTGGTTCTGAATAAGCACATGCAACTGTTATAATCACCAGAAGTTTCATTCTTTTTCCCCTTGAAATCAGATACTTTTTTACAAAGCTGGTTCAATGGCTACACAGCTTGACTTTGTCTCCAGCAATTGTGGTAAGAATATGTTTTATTTCAAGTGTTGAAAGATTTTCAACTGAGTATTATGCTTGAATCTTTTAAATTTGGGGGCCAGTGGAGATGAAAAATGGAAGAGGATGGAGAGTTTTCTTCTCATCAATTTTTTTGTTAGGTTTTTGGGATTGATTGATTGATTAATATAGCCTTACTGCAATCAAGAAGCCTTCATGTCCGTCCCTCGAAGTAAATTTATCTGTGACGAGCTTGTTCGAATTAATGGCCCTGTATATGCATGTATGCAGATTTTTGTAAGCTCAATTGAAGACTGCTAATGTTCGACAGGTCGCTAAAATGCATGTTTCTAATTTTAAAAATGCATACTAAAGACTATGAAATTTGTTTATTCCATCTATTTGCTACTGTTGCCAAGTGTAGAGGTGGCCTAAAGTCTAGCTTATTGCAACATTCTACAAAAGTAACAAAATTACTTAACTATATTCTGTGGCACTTAAGAGAATTAACCAGCAAAAGTTCAGCTGTTGATACTTTGAGCAAAGTCTTGGTATTAAATTGTAATTTGGCAATAAAACATAATGTCCAATGGAGCAGAACTTTAATGTAATGAAAAATTTATTTCTGTGACAACTTGCTCTGTTTCATTGCTTTTGGAACTGTTTGTAAGTGGAGACTTTTTATTTTGGTAATAGAGATAATGTTGGAGAATTGTACTAATTTATACTAATTGCTGCTCACATGTTCAGACTATTACTGCAATACTACAAGTTCCTATCCAAAGACTCTTTCAAACAATATATTTTGAAAGTGCTGTTAAATTTGTTGATTGTATCTAACTATGAGTTCATAATTCATCTGTTTGAAAAATACTTTCAGTTTCCTTAAATAATACATGCATAGGATGTAATGTTGGCTACTTGTCAGATTATCCTAAGGCTCTTATGTATGTTAGAAATTGCTACATAAATTTAATTGAGCCTTCCTAGAAATATGTTGAAAACGAAGTCAGAATGACTGGATAAAGAAACTTAGCAAAATTAGTTTCTCAAGAATAATAAACAGTGAACAAACTTGTAAAATAAAAGAGCAGTTGCGGCTGTCCCTGTACACTTGAAAAGAAGGATGGGAATGAAAGGTATCTACTGGAGGATTGTTCCAAGCAGTAAAGCTTGAAAGGTACAATTTCATTTTGTTTGGTTTATTGTTTTATATAGATTTGTTTTGATAAAGCCTCATGATTTTAGGTCAGGGAACATTCAGGCATGCAAATCTGTGATCCATGCGGATGTTTTCATTTCAGGATATACCAATTTTTAATTTTTGTCATATCCTTTCTAGGTCAAAATGTTATATGTATCAAGACACCGAAGATAACGTTTGCATTATGGGGCCTGCAATGTTGTCAGCTTATTGCCATGACTTACTGGAGTAGTGGTGAAAATTGAACCCCTCTATTCCTAGAGTCTGCACAAATGTGGAAAGATTTAGTTAAACTAACCAAAGTCCCCCATTTACTTCAACTAGAAACTTTGATGAAAAGAAAACACTCACGAGGCATTTCAGAAAATAACTGTTTATTACTAGTAAATCATCTTTTCATATTTCCTAAATGTAATTAGATATTGTTAACTTAAACTTTAAGTTTGACCCTGCCCCTTTTCAAATTGTGCCCCTCACAGACAGAGGAGGAAAACCAAGTTGTGCATACTAAGGGTGGACAAAGAAACCAGTAAAACAGTTTGATAGCATGAGTCTGAACCACTAGATTTGATGTTTCCTTTCATTTCTTCCAATATGTTTTAGTGCTCTAGTGTTTACAATTTGTATACTGATGCTCTGTCTCATTCACTGTTTGAAATTTCATCCTTTCATTATCTTCAAATGCGTTTTATTCCTCCTTCAACACAAGATTTCTGGAGAAAGATGAATGGAAGACAGATTCCTGTTACTGAAGACTTTCTAGTACCTCCATACATGAGACAGATTATGAATCACAGTGGGAGGCTTTTTTGATGTTTCTGTTTTGCTGGCTGGATGGCTGGCTCTGTGCTGCACTGGCTCCACCCAAGCTATAGTCACCTGGTCAAGAGTTAATCAAAACATTGTAGCCAAGAAATTTTCAGTTAGTTCAGCCCAATTTGGATATAGTCAGTACTTTGAATGTTATGAATAGGTGAAGAGATATGATACAAACCATGACTCTTTGGAATCTACTGCCTACATACCTGGCACTCAAATTCATACACCACATCTTTGTTGAGTGATGGTAGGGACATACCTTTGGCCTGACAGCAACATCTGTTTGTGGAAAACACCAATAGCGTTGTACTGCATAATAGCAGCATGAAACAGTCCTAACCAGTTCTGGGATGGTTTGTCAGGCTCACAGTGTAGCATGCTTACATGTAATGGAAGCTATAGGGGCATGTTCTTGCTGTGTAAAAAGAAAATTTACATGCACCACACTTAATTCATAACAACAAAATAGATGACAGCAATTCACGAATTCACTTGTCAGGATAATATCTTGATCAGTCAGAAACAGCATGTCTCATTTAAAATTTAAACAAAGTCTTGCAGGTTACACTCAATCATCCATTAACTGCTGAATTTTCCATGACAATGTCTGGAGCAGGCAGAGTCTCCTTGATGTTCTTGTGAATTATCCTGAATAATGCAGTTTGAAAAGCTTCAAAAAAAAGTCTTTTTTTCAGCATTGCTTGTATTCAACTTCAACTTCAATTTTCATGGTCGAATGTTTAAGAAGGGAAAATCTGAGTAGGTAAAGAAGTGGGACATAGTTAAATTTTGACTGGAGAGATGGAAAAGTTAATAGGGAGTTCAGTTTTATACCCCAGTCAGATTATATTTTTAAAAATGAATAAATATAAGGTGAAAACTGTTTGCTTTTGAAAACATGTAATTTTGTTTTATATAGGAACATCCTACAAATGCTATAAACTGCAAATGCTGCAAAATCTCATATGAAGTGTAAGAAATGGACAACTTGACTCGGCAGTGAGCAACTGTTTTTAAAAATAAGGACAGATGAAAGTTCAAGCCCATATGGACTCCTTAAGGTTTCGAAAGAATTGGGTGGCACATATTAATTTGCATTTTAAAGTGCATTAGTTCCTAGTTCGGTTCAAAGAACAGTGATTGTATCGTTTATAGTTGTTTAAACAAGGATGATTTGATTATGATTTGTAAAATTATGATGGCAGGATTGTGTTTATGTGGACCATTTGTAGAGCAGAAGTAGTTTGAATGCCCAACATGCTGTAAATTTGATCTGCATTCCCTTGAATGCTAGATCTTTCTGGCTAGGACATCATCCACTTTGTAAGAGTTACATGCTTGCATCTATTTTGATCTCTTGGACCAGCTTTACCTGAAGATATGAAACCCAGTTTTAGGTTTATCAACCCACACCCAGTTTATCAGCTATTTTTCACCACCTCTTTTCCCCAAGGCTGCATGACTACAGGTATTAGGCAGTCTCTGTGATGCACAAGGCATTATAATTATTTGGCACAGTCTTAAATGGGCCAGAGTTTGCTGCTACTCCTTCACTTTTACATGTAAGAACTTTGTATTGAAACATCTCATCTAAAACATTGTAGAATAAACCAATGAGAATCAGCTTTTATATCAGGATTTTTTTTTGTTGCGCTACTGTGATCTGCTGCAGTATGTTAAACAATGTTAAAAATAGTATTGTAGTTTCTAATTATTCCAGTCAAGTTATTATCAGTTGATTATTCTGATTCTCGATAGAACTCAGTTATATAGATTTCTGCCACCCTCCTGTGGAAAATATCTAGAATTAGTGCTTAAAAGAGAGGGGGAGGTGGGGAGGGGAGTCTCCATGGCTAAATCAATCCAAATTTCCTTACAAGGGAATGAGTTTTAAATTCTACTGACAGCAACATCTGCCCTGTCTCTCAGTTCGTTTAGAGACAAAAACTGTGGATGCTGGGATCCAAGGGAAGCAGACACGAGACTGGGAGATCTCAGCAAGCCAAGCAGCCACTTGATACTGCCTGGCTTCCTGCCTCTCAACCCTGCCCCTCAATCCAGCAACAGGGACAATGGCTCTGGCTCTGGCTCTGGCTCTGGCCTCTTTGGTAGATAGAAACCTCATTCACACATATCAAAGATTATGAAATGCATTCCAGTAAAACGTAAGGGAAATATTTTGTACAAACCAATATTCAGAATAAAACAAATAACTGCAGATGCTGAAGATCTTAAAAAAAAAACAAACTGAAATTGCATTCAGCAAGTATAGCACAAGAGAAAACAGTTTAATGTTTCAAGTTCAGTGACCATTCAGATTTTGTATAGCCCTTCCAAGGTCTCTGGATATTTGAATTTCACAATCTGTGAATTTATATTTGAAGTATGCAATCCATAGACAAAAAAAAAGCCCTCTAAACAGCAATGAGTGACCATTTAATTCGTTATCAGTTGTGTTGGTTGTGGAACCAGGAAGATAGTGTGTATTTTTCAGTTTGAATATCTTTTTTGGTTTTAATACTTCATCTGAATGATGACCCCTCTGACGGTATGAACTGAATTGTTAGACAGATTCTATGATCTAATCTTGGACTTGAGCTTGAATCAATAACCACCTGATTGGTCAGAATGACGTCAATGGGACCCAGCTGGCCACTTTCTGAACTGAACAATAACCTTAAGCCTGAAATGAAAAGCTGAGTAAATGAGGGTACAAAGCAAAGCTGTTAGTTGTAACTGAAAATTTGTAAAGTAGCTGTCTAAACATTGACAAGCAACTGAGATGTAACTTGCACAGTTCAGAAGCATGGTCATTCAAACAGAAAAAGAAACACCTTTTATAAGGCAAATATTTTTGCCACTCAATTAGCTACACTCATCTTTTTAACAACCTATTAAATATAAAAATGTTTTAATCTGAAAACTATTTCAAACAAATAATGATCCCTTCTAGATTTGTTTCCATTTAGCCAATAAAAATTGATATCTTTAATCAAATTGTCCAGATGTGTAATGACTCACCTTTGGAGTAGGTGGGAGTGAACTGAATGCTAAGGGTTCTTGTGGCACTGAGGTAGGATCCATACCTCGGGGTGATGGTACCCAGGTTCAAGTCTCACCTGCTGCTCCATAGGATTTAATGTCTCTGAACTGATTGATGAGAAAATACACTTTCAAACATAACAGAAGGGGGTGAGGGGTGGATAAATGGTGTAGGCAGTCTTGTTGATGACTTTGATAACTGGCCAAGAACCTTCTCTGAGTTAATTGCTACACTAAGACTATGAACAGTCTTGTTTGGCTTCTGGCAGTTGCAAAGAGTGGAATAGAGATGGTGACAGAAATCTGAATCAGTAGCTTCAGTCTTTCCATTACTTGCTTGATCATCTAGTACTAGATGTTCTCAAGCCTTGTGACCAATTAAAGACAGCGGTTTAAAGAGTTAATGGTGAAGTACAGCTGCACGTTGCCAGCATGCATGCGGAACCTGATGTGTTTGTCTGGTGTTGCTGAAAGAAGCATGTAGAGAGGCTCCGGGTAGGTCCTTGATGTTAGAATAGATTAGATTACTTAGTGTGGAAACAGGCCCTTCGACCCAACAAGTCCACACCGAAGCGCAACCCACCCAGACCCATTCCCCTACACTTAACTCTTCATCTAACACTACGGGCAATTTAGCATGGCCAATTCACCTAATTCCCACATCTTTGAATTGTGGGAGGAAACCGGAGCACCCGGAGGAAACCCACACAGACACGGGGAGAATGTGCAAACTCCACACAGAGTCGCCAGAGGCAGGAATTGAGCCCAGGTCTCTGGCGGTGTGAGGCAGCAGTGCTAACCACTGCCACCGTGCTGCCCACAAATGTTTTGGAGGTACTGATACAAGAGCATAGAAATAAATAGTACAGTGTGGAGAGGAGTTGACAGTCATGTGGTCAACTTTGTCAGGCTGCAGATAGATTGAAAAGAATGAGGAATGGTAATTTCCCACAGACATACAGATGTCAGTTATAGTTTTGAGTTACATTTCCATGTTCTGGTGAGGTATGGCAACTTGGAGGCATTCAACAGTGAAGTTTTGGGAAAGACAAGCTCAGATATTGGAAAGCGCAGGGCATTTAGGTATTGGAAAGGTGTCTAATGGTTTGTGAGGGCAGAGTAGAGGGGTCAAGCTCTATTTTGAGACTGGTAAAAATTGCAGGCTAGGAGATGGAGAAGTTAATATGTTAGGAGAGAATGATCAGGTCAGGAATGGAAAATGGCTGTCCAGCAATTTGAGTCAAGAAATCAGGAGGTGGAACTTAGGGACATAATGAACTCCCAGACAGTATGACACTGGTTAGGAAAGAAACAAAAAGATGTAAATCAGGGTTAGTATGCGTGGAACCTTTTTAGGAGCTAAGGGAGGAAAGCATTTGAGATAGCTGAGTAGATGGTCCAGATTGTTGAAAACATTTGTTTTGAGGAAGACAGTGTTCTGTACATCAGCTATATGGATTCCTTGTATGTCAACTAGATTACGGTTAAGAAATGGTAGTTTTGTGGTTATGCTATTGGGCAGAGGTGTGGAGTTGTGACCTGGGGATACATGTTCAAATCTTACTGCTGCAGCTCAAAACTTTAAATTTAGTGTATCAATCTGGAAGAAAACAATTAATACTTGTGGCCATGCAACTACCTAACCGTGAAATAAATCTTTGTTTCACTAATATTTTTTGAGAAGGAAACCTGGTGGCCTACATTTGACTATTTTTAAAAAATGGAAACTGGGACTTCTTGTAAAAATGTTCTCTGACGACTCAAACCGATTTTTTTTTGTTTGATGTTCCTCCGATGTATCTCCTTCTTTGTTCTCACTTGTGCTAATGGAAGCAAGTGAAGTAGCATAAATTGTCTTCTCTTCAAAATGAATTCTTTGTCAGGTCCCAAAGAAACCATGCTGTGTAGATGTAAGCAATTTTGCCAACTGCCTCTCTTCTTCCAGCTACCCACTCACACTCTCTCCCTACCCAACCTAGAGGTGCTTTCCAAACATTTGCCAGAAATTCAACGTCACACTTCATGCCAACATGGGACATAGTGGCATTTGAGCTTTGTTAACTGTAGGGCACTGTGACAGATCTTGAATGCTTATAAAGCCTAAATTCAATGTGAGCTCATTCTGTTCCTGCAAAACAAAGTTTTTGAAAACTGTGACATCTGAATATTTTTGTGTACATTGGAGCATATAATGAACATTTGGTATTGCCTTGACAAAACCAAGACATCTCAAGCCTTACTTCAAACCCACAGCAATGTGGTTGACTATTGACTGCTCTCTAAAATAGCCTAACAAGCCAATATGATGAGGCTAATTTGCATATGGGCAATAAATTTGATGTTTTTATAATCTCCACATTTCATGAATGCATCCTACATTCTTTAATTCAATGTTAAGTTCATGTACCTAATGTTTAGCTGAACTCTTGTATTTCAAATAGTGCAAAGCATTTGGGGGGAAAAGAAGTTTATTTGTGAGACATCAGAATCTGCTGGGCAGTGTCTGAAAAGCCAGCGTCCTGGCAATACTCTCAGAATCTGTATCCTTGGTTTAATGTGTTGCATTATGTAGGTTGTTTGAGACTGTCTGCTGCAAGATTTCCAATTTAAAAGGAAATTTCTGTAATAGCATCCTCTTGTGGTCAGTTACATATATGTATATACTTGAGTAAACCAGTTTTAGTTCATTGTGGAGCTGCATGTCTTGCACATGTTGTTTTTCCATACGAGATATCATACTTGATGGCAAGGTGGAGTTGTGTTGCTCGCTAAACAAATTTGGTTTGGATATACTTCTAGCAAATCAGTTGGAGAATTGAGTTTTGTTAGTTGACAAATAGTTTTAAAGCTGTCTGTACTCTTGGGCAAACTGACTTTTGGAGATGGAGATGGTTGCATCAATAGGTATTACTGGAGGCCTGGAAGAGTACAGTTATGAACACAATTGTGTCTTATGATGCTTGCGTAGCCCAGCTTAAGATATTTTTCACTGCTAATAATGTGACTGTTAATCAGGTGCAGGAGAAAGGAAAAAGCTGATTCATGACTGAAGCAAGCCAACAAATGTACATAACACTGCAATTTGCTTGCTTGCAGCTAAGATAAAAATCTTGCTGGTGTTCAACTGTTTGTGTAAGCTTCAGTGGCACTACTGTTCTAAGCCATTAAGACATTCCTCAAAGCTTTTAGTTAAGAATGCGAGATCAGTTACCCAGGAAAGATATTGGAGGGTTTATCAAGGCTTTGAAAAACTGACCATCCATTGTAATTTTGGAGAATTTCAACCGAATGTTATTGGAAACAATTGTGCACAGTTTAAAAAGTTTGAGATACTTTGCAAATTGCTGATATTACTAAAGTTAATCTTCAACTTGGCTTTACAAACACCAATTTCCATGGATATGGTGGAATGTGACTCACAAGAAGTTAGAATTAATGACTGCTGTCATTTGCTGAATAAGTAAGCTGAATGCCCCAACAACAGCACTTACAAAGTTCTGTAACTGTGGTTTAGGCCAACATTTAGGCAGAAAATTGTCTAAAATGGAGTTAGTGTTATGGCTGAAAGAAAAAGGCTTGTCTTACCAAGGTATCTCAGGCGATAATACATGCAGAAAATACTGGTGGAAGAAAAATGGGTCACAACAGCTGGTGGTGTGGGACTTCATGTAATAAGAAGCACAAAGATGTCGAATGAAGATTCGCAGGCAATTATGACACAAGTAATGTTGGATAGTCCATTCCACATCACCCCTAGTAGAGGAGTCAAAAACAGTAACAGTTTTAAGGTGAAGAGAAGGCGGTCTAAAGGGATTTGAGGAAGCATGTTTTCATTCCGAAGCTGATAGGTATCTGGAACTTAATTCTGGATTAGTGGTGCTGGAAGAGCACAGCAGTTCAGGCAGCATCCAAGTAGCTTCGAAATCGACGTTTCGGGCAAAAGCCCTTCATCAGGATTCCTGATGAAGGGCTTTTGCCCGAAACGTCGATTTCAAAGCTACTTGGATGCTGCCTGAACTGCTGTGCTCTTCCAGCACCACTAATCCAGAATCTGATTTCCAGCATCTGCAGTCATTGTTTTTACCCCATCTGGCACTTAATGCCTAAGAAGGTGGTTAAAGCAGGATCCACAAGAAATTAAGTATTTTAAATTAGCACTTGTAATGCAACAGCATACAAGACTGCAGGCCAAATGCTGGAAAATGGGGTTAGAATAGATGGATGTTCAATGATTGGCACGGGCAAAGTGGGCTGAAGGGCCTTTCAATCTGCTGTCAATCTCTAACTACAAATCTCTATTTTATAATCCCTATATAATTTTAATGTAAATCAGGAACTAGAATGTAATACACCTGTTGCCAGGTGGTGAAAATCTGTTCACGGTTGTCAGACTTTATTTTATCAAAGTTGGATCTGACAAATGCTGATCTACAACTTGAATTCTGTGAGTCAACATCATATTTTGACATATTTAATACCCTCTTGGGTCTATTCCAGTTTCATAGGCTGCTATTTGGTGTTTTGACATTTCTCCTTGAAATATTACAGGGGTGATCTAAATTTCAGAAGAATTTGCAAAAAGTCTATTATTTAATAATTGCATAAATAGGCAAACCGACGATGAGACAGGCTGATGAAAGTTTCCCAAATGTTGGAATACAGCTAGTGAAGGCAAAAGTGAAATATTCCAATATTTTGTAGTGTGTTTGCGTCATGTTAGAAAAATATTGGATTATGTCCTCTCCAAAGTAAGTTCAAGCAATAAGGCAAATGCAACACTCAGAAGTAATCTCAGATCTCATTGTTTTTCATTGTGAATCATTACAGTAAGTTCATAGTAAACTTGGCAACCCCATTGCATGCATTAAAAAATCTTGAAGGGTGTCCCATGGTTTTTGTCAAAGGAATGTGACAAAGCATTTTGTAAAATAAAAATTGTAAAATAGTACAATGCTTGTACATTACAATGTTTCTAAAAGATGAAGCTAGAATGTAATATCTAGCCATGTGGAACAGTTGTTGTGATTTGTCCTGTTGGTTAATGGGGAGAGAAACCAATGGCATTTGTTTCACTTGCACCTAGTGCCAGTGAGTGAAATTATGCTCAGCATGAAGATTTGTCTTTGATTTTTGGAGTAAGGTGATTTTATAGATCAAACTGATTGTAAGCCACTGGTGGCTATTTTGAATCCACAGGTTCCAGTACCCTGCAGCAAGAATGAAAAGATGATTTTTGATTTTTGTCTGCTCATAAGTATGACATTAAGTCTGGATAGTTAGAAGATCATTATAATGTTAATGTGATGCCCAGACTATTATCCCCATCCAACATGCAACACGGGTGTGTGGGGCTCTGGGGGTGGTATTTTTATTTTCACATGTGGATGAGTTGCTAACTATAGCAGATGACATTGGTAGAAGAACTCATAAGAACTCCTTATTGGCAAGAGTGTACCATATCTTAAATGTGTGGCCAGCATACAAATTGGATTTAGAAATAGTTTTTATTATTATGAATGTGTTGTTAATTGGTAAGGTTTATTTTGTGCCAGAGTTGTAAATCTAGAAAAATACAGATGGCAGTTGTTTTGTGATCTTTATGATCACATAAGTTGAAAGCATATGTGGTTCTCTCCCCCCTTAAGTCATGATGTGGGTAGTGGAAAGGTTAAGTTTGTCCATGTTTTACTACCAGAGGTTCATGAAAGGGGAATCGGAAAGGATTAAAGTCTTATGAACTGGGTAGTTGGGGTGCCAGTAACATACCAATAGTTACTCCAATCCCAGTTGGGCTTGAACTCAGTTCAGATCAGAGGTTATGACAGGAAAATGGAAGTTCAATTGAAGGTTGGGGCAAAATCCATTTGTGAAATCTTTTCATCAGTTAAGGTCCTTCTGAAGTTCTAATCCATTTGCGTCAAGAAAAGAGTCTGTCTCCTAAGATTAGGAATTCAGTGGTTAAGGTAGATTTGTATATAACTGGAAAATGAGAGGTGTATAAATTGTACTAAGTTTTGAACATTGTATGAAATATGGTCATTAATGAAAGAGAATTCTAATAACACCTTTTTTCCCCCCCCCCCATTTCCCCATTGTTTAATCTGTCCTGCAAAGGAATTTGTTTTTATGGCCAGGCTTAAGTGTGATTGTAGAACAGTGAAGGATGCCTCACTATTTTAGTGAGAAATTATCATGCTTTTGGATTAATTAAAAGAATGAAGTTACACATTAAACCTAAACTCTTGGTTTAGGGCAAATTTGGGTGCCTATTTATGAAAGCGTGAATAAATTTGATATTTTTAGTTTGAGTACCTGCACATTGTTGACTTGTATTTGTACATTCCCAGACACTTATTATAGCTGTTAGAAGTACTGTGGCCTTGTTGATTAATTACTAGGACATTTGCAGGTGATACCCAGCTGGAAATAGTTCCTTTGTGCCCTATGTAATATAAGCCAGAGCAACCATTTTAAACTAAGTTGGCTTTTCCCACCCCCTACCCATAAAGACACAAATGTGTGGATATTTTTCACTAACTCATGCCAAAATTTGCACACAATTTGATCACTGAATGCCCAAACATGGATTCCAGAAAATGTCTCCAGCTCTTTCTCCCAAGATGTTAATCTTGCTATACCGTGAGTCCTCAAAGAACTGGGACTCAAACTGCCTTTCATCTCATAAATTAATTTATTAATCTAGTTGTGCTTATTAAGTGAATGGATTCATTCAGTGATGGCTCAGTTTCTGTCAACCTGTTTCTTTTGATTGACTGCGCTGTAATGCACATTGGTATTCCTTTGGCAACAAAATGTGATGCTTGTGATTTGTGGTTTTGGTGTGCTCAATTTTGCAATGGAGTGTGATGTCCTTTAAAATTTATAATGTATGCTTTTGTAATTTAGATTTCTAGCTTTTTAAGATCTTCAATTTTGGGAAGTTTACTTATAACTAAAAATTGGTTAGGAAATTCTGCATTTGGATTATGGATGCATCTTGTATCGCTGGACCATAGAACAGATGATTGCCAGGAATTCTTTAGTAAATCTGTTGAGCCTCATTTAGATTCTCAAGATTTATCCCAAATTGAGCTATTAGTGGCTTTTATTTTGTTGCTAACCTGTTTATTTTTGAAATTCCTTGTCATTATTTATGAAGCATCTTTCAGAGTAAGACCAAAAATATTTCACTTATTATAACTGTTTGTAATGTTGCATGTTTTAATTTGGTTAATATGAAATATTTTCAAAAAGGATTATTAAGCTCTCATTTTGTGTTAAGGAAGACTGTCTGATTGCAGTTAACACAGTGTATACTTGGTGTGGGCCAGGTATGTTGTTGGTTTGCATCTCCAGTTACCTCACTTGTTACTTTGCATATTTGTGTGTACTTTCAGAATTTCCTTCATCCCATTTTAGGTAGCATGACAGCTGATGAGCTATGCCCATCAGTCTCCTCTTTTCTCTGCATCTGGTTTCACCTTTTGAAAATGCAGTTGATAGCAATCAGTTCAGCCAAGCTTCCCAACTTATTTCTTAACCTTTGCCTTACCTCAGGATAATCATCATCTTTACAAGCCACACAATAGTGTCATTTATTTCTATAAGTATTCAGTGATTGTTATTGCAAAGAATATATTCTTCTTAAAGCTTGTTAATCAAACCATGTTAATCTTTTTTTATTCCACTTAGCCATTTTTGTTGTTGATGGCTTGATTTGTTTTTAATTATACCTTGTAAAAATCAATGGTTTTATTAGCATTAGTGTTACCTTCAGACTTATAACAAAATGAAAGTTGGGGACTTTTAATATACAGATTCCTGATGAAGGACTCTGGCCCAAAACATCGATTTTTCTTGCTCCTCAGATGCTGCCTGACCTGCGCCTTTTCAGCAACACACTGTCAACTCTGATCTCCAGCATCTGCAGACCTCATTGTCTCTGACTTTTATCATACAACTAATTATTAATATTCTTGTTGAAAAAGCCAGTTTCTCCTATATGGACCAACACTCAAATATGTTGTTATTTTGGAAGCAGTGTGTCCACTAAGTAGGCAAG